>NC_135395.1:18358722-19029972 GCF_051989625.1 Stigmatopora argus
ATGTGTATATATATATATATATATATATATATATATATATATAAATATATCTTTTTATATATATATGTGTATATATAGATAGATAAATCTGTACATATGTAGGTATCGGTATGTGCCAGGTTTTTCTTCAGCCCCATAAATATATTGTTTAGGAAGCGTGAATGGTTTTCCTGTTGTGTAAGCGAGTAGTCCGTATCTCTGCTGGTGCCACGAGACGTCTTGAGTGGCCAGCAAGAGGCGAGCGCTCTTAAAGATGAAAGCGCCATCAGCCAACTCCAATTGCTGTCCATTCTTGAAATTTAGGAGACGTTTTTTTCAAGCGTTCTGCTCTTGGAAAACAGCGTATGAAGCCATTTTCTGCCCTTTCTTGGCAGCTACGGGCTGCATTTATAGCGCTTCCTTTTTTATTGTGCTCGTAAAATAGCCCTTTTCTTGTTTGCCACTTGATTAGGCACCCCGCAGCAACCCGACGCAACCGCTCCACAACAAAATTGTACATTACGCCTCGTTGAAGTCTCCTCGTGGACGCGGCTAAGTGGCCACGTGTGGTCCCTTTTCTTTGACTGCTATCCATTGGACGGTGCTTTTTTTAGTCCTGCCCAACTCTGGTGAATATCGTACACATCTGTTTGATCGTTAAAAACATTTAATGATTATTTTTATTTTTTTTAACAATCTTGGCAATAAAGCAAGTTCAAATCATTTCAAAAGATGAATCCGCCTAGAGGAGGATGTGCTCCTCAGGAGACAAGAGCCAATGGAGTCGGAAATTCAAGGAAATATTTGAATGGCATTCATGATGCTTCTGTGGAACTTGGCTCCTCCCCGTTTTCGCACAGGAACCTTTGGTTCTCAGCCAAAGTGACCATCAGGTTCTTGTCCACCTCTCTCGATGTGATTCCTCTCACCTGACGACTTCATTTGTTTGCCAGCCAACTGGAGGGCGACGGCCCTTCTGCTTTTCCAAATCCCGCCCCCGAATGCGCCGCAAGACCAACGGAGGAAGTCCATGGTCCTTCAAAAAGGCCTGACGATGGCTTCGAGAGACTGGCGCTGCCCGTGTCATTTGGAATTTTCACATTTGCTCTAAAACTTTCAAGTAGACTTCTTTCTTTTCTTCCCCATCAGGCTAGCAATTGTAATATTTCTAAATGGAATAGATTGATTTTTTGGGGGCTCCAAAACCAGGCCTGGCTTCAAATACAGCAAAAAACTAAAGAGGCACCCTCGTATCTTCGGCACACCACCGGGGCCTTTTGCACCTCAAAAATTCCACGTCACTCCAGAAACTGTCACTCTTTGTATGAAGTGCCGAGAGAACCAGTTGTCTCTTGGTGAATTGAGTACTGAATGAAGACAGCATTTTTTGGGGCGTTTCTACCATCTAGTGGACACAAAGAGACAAAACAATCCTAAATGAGGCCTACCCTAAACTAGAGGTAGGTGCAGGGCCAAAAAATCCAAATCCGGGTCAGGTCTGGTCGGACTTGCGTTCGGTCTTAAGATCTCACCTCTACCCTGAGCTACCTCGCCCGTTTTGCACTTACCTGAGCGCCAAAGGGTGAAGATTACTTGGTGAAATGTTGGAAAGTACAGGATTTATGTGTTGGCCCTGGGAGGGCCGCTTTTTGCCCCAATGGACACGGACACTGGACACCGACGGGGGTTGACCCCGATCCACCGATTGCACTTGCAGGACACCAGATGGGTGGAAAGGTGTCCTCTTTATGGATCAGAACAAAAACCTGTTCCCACTGCGGGTGGCCCACAGTGGAATCGTTTAAATGGATTTGAATTGAATTGAACTGAATGCTTTAATTCTCATGATTGGATTGGATTGGATAACTTTATTCATCCCGTATTTGGGAAATTTTGTTGTCACAGTAGCAAGAGGATGAGAATGCAGATATAGGAAAGGCATTTTAGACATAAATAGATAGGTAATAAGTAAGTTAATACATAAATAAATACATGAATAAATATATAAATAAGTATAATGAGATTTAAAGCTTCCACCACAGAGTGCAGAAATAGCAACAACAAACAGACACATAAATAATCAGTTAATAAGACACAACATTGACCGAGCAAGGGCCAGGACGCTTCTGTCCGTCCAAAAACAGCCCGTTTGAGCTGTCGCCGTAAATAATGCAATTGTCAAAGGGCCTCCACCTTACCTAACCCTAACCCTAACCCACTTCCTCTAAAAGGCCTCTCGACAGGAAGAGAAGAGAAAAGAGGAAGAGAGCGACAAGGCTTGTTAGCGTTCCAGTGGGGCTGAAAAAAAAAAAACGACAAACAAAAACCAAAGATTAAAAGGGCGCCTTAAAAATCAACATTGGTGACAGGTGAAATCATGACTCCTTGGACCAGGACCACCACGGAGCGATACGGTGTAGGTGAGTGCCCTTGCATCCGTTCATGGTCGTCTGCGTGTTTTCTTACAGAAAGAGAGAAAGTGCTTGCCATGGTCACAACATTCCCAGTATTGGCCTCGTGCCATTGCCTTAGCGACACGGTGACTCGTGTAAGGCAATCGCTCGCTGTAAGAAAAGGGAAGATGACGTCGTGAGCGCTTCGGCTTAGAGTCGGGCTCGGGCTCGAGCCCCAGGGCCGTCAGGCAAGGGCCATGAAAGAACAGGTGCCGTCCAGGATAATATACACCCTGTATAATAGCGGCATGAACTCCCATCCTTAGCCAGGGTTGGATTTTGTTCCTTTCCGGGCCACTTGTAAGGCCTTTTGATAAATATGTATGATGTGGTCGATGGGGCATTTCAGACTTTTTTTTTCAGCCCCGATGGGCCTGCTCGTGTAGCTGTCTAAAAGTCAGGAAGCGGAAGAAGGAACACGTTTGAATCCAAGTGTGCTTTCACCAGTGATGTTTGATTTGCAAAGAAAGTACCAACTGGGTTCGCTTGAGGTTGGACGGGCGTACTGAGATTTGGCTTTTGACTTTTTATCTTCATGATTGCGCTTACACGAGCTTCCTGTTCATGCGTGTGCCCCCCCTCCTAGACGCGTAATTCTATGGCTGTTTTACAAATGTACATTTTTGATTTATTTTCCAAGTCAAGTGGAACTTTGTGGGCAGTGGGCAAAAGCAGCTCTCTCTGGAAGTTGGAGACACCGTCTACATTCAAGAGTCCTGCGATGGTATCCAACACTATTTGAGCATATTTGGCACTCCTTTTTTACTCTGCACAATTTGCAATTTATGAGTGATAGATTTTTTTTAAAATCAAGTTCCAGCTCAGGCTAAGGCTTAGTGATGTCACATACATACATACTACATAGAAGATGGTGCTTCCATCAAGTTTGGGAGTTGCAACTTGACAGACTGTGAAAGAAAATCGTGCATTCAAATGACAGTAATCCCTCAATAGCCCTTATCGCGACTTCACATGTCACAAATTCACTATTTCACATTTTTTCCCCGCTATTAATTATTATTATTATTTTTAAGTTCTTAAAAATGTGAAAATCCACACTGAAACTCATAAGCGGCAGCCTCTCTTGCTACAAGGACTCAGCACTGAAGTTAAAATTTTATTTTTATTTTTTTCTTATAAGGTGTGACCCCACTTACTATGGTATGTCTGGTCGAGGGATTACTGTAAAAACCTCCAAGCATGGCACTGATTCACATATCGTGTCCCTTCCCCCCCTTTTAGGGTGGTACAAAGGCTACTTGGCAAGGAACAAAGCCCAGCAGGTAACAAGTATCAATGACAACATGGCATCCTGCAGCCATGACATCATATGAAATGCCGTAGTTTTGCGTTGACGGCAAATCCTTTTCCAACTCACCGCTTGCTTCCGATTTTCACTCCAGGGTGTTTTTCCTGCCAATTTCGTACACGTCAAGGAGGTCCTCGTTTCTCTTCGTCGGTAAGTCAAAGCAAAACGACCAAAACGTGTTGTTCTTATCAGATGTAAATATTCGAGGGGTGGTGGTCGGGACGTGAAGCTGAGATGTTTGAATGGATTGGAGGCAACAATAGGCTTTTGTCCACATTGAATTATCGTCCGTAAGCGTTCCACACCTGTACGCACAGCGACGAGGAGGTGGTGACGTCTGCGGAGACGCCTCTGGTGAAGGAGGTGACCATGACGTTGAGAGAATGGGGGAGCATATGGAAGCAGCTCTTTGTGGTAATGGCGCCGACCGATGCGATTGAATTGAATGTGTTTACATACCCGCCCGTTGTTTGAAATGGCGCCGGCGCAGGCCAACAAGGAGAGCAGCGTGAGGCAGGTGCAGAGGCTGATGTGGGAACTGATGGAATGGCGTTCGCAGCTCCTCTCCGGAACGCTGCCCACCGACGAATTCAAGGAACTCCGGCAGAAGGTCATCTGCAAGATCGATTATGGAAACAAGTATGTGGAAAAAAAGCCAGGCCAACGCCAGGAGGAGCATTACTCCAAGTTGCGGAAGTTGTAGGCAAACAAAGTCCAATGCTAAGAGGATCTCCCGGAGACCTTTTTTTTAATTTTCTTTTTCTCTAGCTTTCACGCGTACGTCCAAGTTTTGGGGACCTAAAACGATTCGATTTGACCATTCGAAAAATGACTTAGCCGCGTGTACACCGAAATGGACGCCAATGATCCCCATCTGGGGGCCTCCGCAGGATTTTGGAGCTGGATCAAGTGGTCCGAGACGAGCAGGGCAATATTTTGGAGCCGGAACGGGCCAGCGTCATCAGCCTGTTCCGGGCTCACGAGGAGGCCTCGGCTAAGATCGACGAACGCGTCAAGGAGGAGCGGGTGAGAAAGGGGACGGTGGGCGCCACCACAAATGAATCGGAAGCAGTGGAAATTCTCCAAGAACGCACTGGCGCCCAAGCAAAGCTTTCTTTGTCCTCGCAGTGCAACGTTCGGACGGAACACAGCGGCTTCTCCGCACGGATCCAGTCGTCCCCCACGCACAGCCTCTACGTCTTTGTCAGGAACTTTGTGTGCCGCGTGGGAGAGGACTCGCAACTCTTTATGTCGCTCTACGACCCCAGCCAACAAAGCATCATCAGGTAGGACCCAATCAAAATCCAAACCTTCCTTGGATCCATCGGGTGGTGTGTGAGGCCCGCACGTAAGCGAAGCTCATTTCCCTCTTCTGCAGCGAGAACTATCTCATTCGGTGGGGCAGCAAAGGTTTTCCACAAGAAATCGACATGCTCAACAACCTGAAAGTTGTCTTTACAGTAAGTGAGAACGAGAAGACACCGAAGCTCGGTGCTCGCAAATAGCCTATTTTGTTCTTCTTGTTTTTCTGACAGGATCTGGGCAATAAGGACCTGAGCCGGGAAAAAATTTACCTGATCTGCCAGATAGTCCGAGTGGGTCGGATGGATCTGAAAGAGAGCAACAACAAGAAGTTCACCCAGGGTCTCAGGCGTCCTTTTGGAGTGGCAGGTACACCCCACACGCACGTCTAGAAGCTTGAACTTGGAGTTTTGTGCCAAATGCTTGACGGCTTTTCTCTGCCAGTGATGGACATCAGCGACATCATCAAAGGAAAAGTAGAATGTGACGAGGAGAAGCAGTTTTTCATCCCTTTCTTCCCGTACGTGCTCTTTCTTCGCCCGGTGCGCTTTGGAGGCGGGCCACTCACATTTGCACCCCGCCGCTTCACGCAGGGTGGCGGCCGAAAACGACTTTCTGCACACCTTCCTCAACAAAGTGACCACGTCCCGAGGAGACTGCGGCGGCCAAGGTAGGCGCCACCTTTTTCTGTGCGGGTTGGCCGAGGACGTGGAGAATTTTGAATATTTAGCTATTAAAAAACGTACAAATCCAACGCGGCACCTATTTTCACACACACACACACACGTGAACGTCTAAAATGTATTACAAAGTGCATGGCTTACTGATGCCGTCGGGTCATAGGGAAATGCGCGTGCGCATATCATGCTTCAACACAGATAGATTTTCTACCGTGTAACGAATGAGAGAATTTACATATAAAGTACTGCTCTACTTACAAAATTTTCAAGTTACGAAAAAGGTTTTGGAACCACCTCATTTCGTAAGTAGAGGTACGACTGTATTTCATCTTTGCAGGACTCTGGGTGACCATGAAAGCTCTGGTGGGCGACGTCATCCAGATCCGCAAAGAGCATCCTCACCTGCTGGAGCGAAGCACGGCGGTGGCCCGCAAGCTGGGCTTCCCCGAGATCATCATGCCGGGGGACGTGCGCAACGACATCTACGTCACGCTGCAGGCCGGCGATTTCGACAAGTACAACAAGACCGCGCAGAAAAACGTGGAGGTGGTCGTGTGCGTGTTCGACCATCAGGGAAAGCCGGTCCAGGTGAGTGGCGGGAGAGGAGACCAAAGGTTCAAATGGAATTTTGGGAATGAATCTAAGCAGCCTCGACAGCGGCCGTGTAGGACACCTTATAAAACCTTACATTTTATCCCCTCCCCTAGAACTCCATCTGTCTCGGGGCAGGGGATAAGGCCACCAGCGAATACAGATCAGTCATCTACTACCAAGTCAAACAACCCCGCTGGATGGAGACATTTAAGGTGCGTTTTGCCCGTTAGGGCTCTGCTCGTCAACGGGACTCATCCGTGACGCCGGTGCTTTTCATTTCTTGTCCTGCAGGTGGCCGTGCCTCTGGAGGAAATGCACAAAATCCATCTTCGCTTCATGTTTCGCCATCGCTCCTCTCAAGAGTGTGAGTGTGACGACTTGCCTTTTGCGTGCCTGGCGGCATGTGTGTATGTGTGTGTGTGCGTGCGTCCTCTCCCAGCCTTCCCCCGAGCGTCACCTGACACGGGCAAGGACAAAAGGACGCTCGGTCGTAGGCGCCGTAAGCCTCGCGCTCTCTTTCTATCCTCTGACGTGCTCTTTTCCGCCGCCACGCGGTGCTGCAGCCAAGGACAAGAGTGAGAAAAAGTTCGCCATGGCCTTCGTGCGCCTGATGAAGAACGACGGGACGGTGCTGCGGGATGGACTTCACGACCTGGTGGTCTTCAAGGTGAGGATTGGAGACGTTTCTCGATGGGAGCCGGGACGACACGCAGCGGCGGCATCCAGCGTCCTTCAAAAATAACCACGGCGGCGCTCTATGCTTTTGCCCGGCAGGGCGACGGCAAGCGCATGGAAGACGTCAACTGCTACTTGTCCTTGCCCTCCACCCGCCAACACTTCGGGGACCTCCACAAGGGAGCCGTCCTGAGCCGCAGCAGCAGCAACATAAGCGGGGGCGGCTCGGGCCTGGCCGTCAGCTCCAGAGATGTCTTCACCATTTCCACCCTGGTCTGTTCCACCAAGCTCACCCAAAACGGTAACGCCGTCGTCCTACCCGCAAACCGTAGCCTGTCTGTTTTCCATATGTCCCTCCTCTAGCACGCCCGAATCTGTCCGCGAGCTTGATAACCGATTTAGTGGAGGTGGGTTGGTCGTGGAAAACAGACCGGATGACAGACTGGCTAGGGGCCTTCGAGGCGAGGACCGTAGCGGGGCACCCCTGATCTAACCCCATTGACCTACGACAGACGGTGGCCTTTGCGGTGGTGCGTGTGCTCCCAAGCCAAGGGCAAGGTCCTGATCTGCGATTTTGGCGGCGTGCTCGCAAATGAGACTGACTCAGCAGGCCGTGGGCTCATTTATCTGTGTGGCAATCTTTTAATTATGACCAAGCTAAAAAAAGAAGATGGACCGCGCCGTGCGTGTCCAGCGGCAAAACAACCAGGGACATTTTGTCCCACGCGGGTTGACCGCACGTTCCCCAACGCGGAAATTCGCGCACAGTAAAGGCCTATGGGTGTGGCGGCAGGGTCACCTTTGTTGCATTGGGGTTAGGGTTTTTGGTTTTTGTCTAACCTGAACCAAATCATTCCTTGTCTCATTTCTTAATTTACATGTTAGTTTACACGTTTGCGTGGTGAGCCAAAAGGCTCTTGACGTAGGCTTTATTTGTCCGAAGTGGGCCTATTGGGGCTTTTGAAATGGAGGACGCGGCCTGAGCTCCTGCGAGAAAACCTGGAAAAACTGAAGCTCATCGACGGAGAGGAAGTGGTCAAGGTCCGTCTGTCCGTTAGTTCGACAGTCTGTCCGCCAACCGGTGCCTTCAGGCGACTCCTCCCCTTTTTCTCTCTTTGTAGTTCCTGCAGGACACGTTGGACGCTTTGTTCAACATCATGATGGAACACTCCCAGACCGACGACTACGACATTCTCGTCTTCGACGCCCTGGTGCGGAAGACCCGCCTCTAAAAAAAGCCGCCTTCTCCTCGGCAGCATTTTTGAATTTTTCTTTTTCTTTTTTTTCTCCCTCGTACAAGATCTATATCATAAGTCTGATCGCGGACCGGAAATTTCAGCACTTTAACACCGTGTTGGAGGCGTACATCAAGCAGCATTTCAGCGCCACCCTAGCTTACAAGTAGGTGTCCAATCCTCATTCTTTGCACCTGCTTTGTCATTCCTTTCACGTCAAACTGCTCGTCAGCTGTTAGGCAAGAACAAAGACATTTTAGAAAAGCCTTTAAGAGGATGGAGGATACTTTGAAATGCTCTCTGGAGGTTCGCTCGTGTATTTCTTGATGAGTGCGCATTGACATCTTCACTTGATGGACATTTGAATGAACAGTGGTTGGCGTGTGCTCCTATTGGGACATTGCATCACGGAGTCATGAGATCATGCCCATAGTTTTTTTCCCTTTTTAATACACTGGCCTGTGTTTTATGGACTGTTTTTTTGGTTTTCTTAAAACCACAAAACACAGCTTAGGAGGATCTAGGCAAGGAAGATGATCACCTTCAGACTACTGAGGGACTGTGCTCGTTTTCTGACCCATAAAAGTCGAAAGTAGCTTAACTTGTGTCTCTTCTAGGAAGCTGATATCGGTCCTGAAGAGGTACCTGGACATCTCCAGCCGAGGAGAGCACTGCGAGGCCATTCTTCGAACTCTCAAAGCTCTGGAGTACATCTTCAAGTTTATCGTGCGCTCACGTATGCTCTACTCCCAGTGAGTCTTGTTTTCCTGTGGCTAAGGTCGTTTAAAGGGCGATTATTGTGGAATTATGGTCGATGCTCAATTTGCCACGTGCCACATGTTAATCCAGGGGCGTCCTACCCGGTTGGGTTCGCGGCCACATTAATGCCAACTAAAGCCAGTGATCATTTTGAGTCCAAGCGTAAAGTGTGCCATGTTTTGTTTGTTTGTTTCCACCGTTCCTCCGCAGACTCTACGTGGGCGTCGAGCAGGCCGAGTTTGAAGAGTCTTTGAGGAAGCTTTTCGGCTCCATCAACAGCCTGATGAAGACCGACTACACCACCACCCTACTTCTGCGGGTACTCGCACGTGCCTCGTCTTCACGCAAAGCCTAACTTTTACTGTATTATGGTGGCGGATGTCAATTTCCGTAAAAGCATTTGTACGTTGGGAAAAACTTTGGAGGCTAAAAGGCCTTGGAGGCTATACAAAATGCAAATTAATGAGTGAGGCCAAAAACAAAAACCTTTTATCGTTCTCTATTCCCTTATTTAAAAAAACACAATCACAGTATATACAGTTGACGGCTGTTCTAAGTCAATGTGCACTGTTTTCAGGTTGCAGCCTTGAAGTACCTGCCAGCTGTCATCCACGATGTCGAAAAAGTTTTTGATGCCCAATTGCTAAGGTAAGCTCACAATTAAACCGCCTGACTTTGGTGAGGGCAGACTGGCTTAAGGTCTCTTTTTTTCTGTCTTTCTTCGTCCAGTCAGTTGCTGCATGACTTTTATTCCTGCATCCCGCACGACAAACTCCAGAACCAGAAAGTGGCCTCCATGACGGAAATCGTCAACAGTCAACTTTTTATCCGTCCGGGTGAGTATGTTTTTTTTTTAGGAATTCCATTTGAAGACGGCACTCTGTTTGATTGCGTTCCCAAAAAAAACAAAAACAAAAAAAGGGTCCACCGGAGGCACATTAACCGAGCGTGGGCAAATCCTCCTGAGCATTAGTTGATTCTCACTTAGTGTTAATATCCTATTGAAGGGGCCATTATATGTGCAGTGAATAATTTGTGCTTAGCCTCAGGAATGAGCAGACAGCTGTTGGTGCTCCTCTTCATGACCAGTAAGTGAGTTCTTTGCACTAAAGCTTTTCTATTTGGACAGCTCAGTGGCTAATGATAATACAGTACCGGCAGGCCATGTTCCATTTCTTCCACTAAAGCCTGACGGAAATCCCCACGTACGCCGCTCGGCAAATCGACGTCTGTTCGGCCCACCTCCGTATTTTTTTTCCCAACGGCAGTGCGCCCAAACGATACAATCGTGATCATTTAGCAACTAACACATGGGCAACTGCCGGCCGGTTTGGAGCGACAGGCGACCCATCCGTTGAGTGGGTACCCCAATCTGTATGCACCCTGACACGACCAGCTTTTATCCACTCGTTTGTTTACGTCTTGACAAATAAGGCCGGGCAGAGAAGGTGATGGAGACGGCTTTTAGCTTAGCGTCAGGATGCCAATCAGACAGCTCGTATATAATCGCCCAGAAGGCTGAATTATGTGGCGGAGGATCATGATATATTCCCAGACATTAATGGCCCCCGCTCTAGGTCAATATTTCATAGCCCCCGCCAGCATGTCTGAATGGGTCTCGCCAAGGAAAGGTGGCAAAACCACTGACGACGTCTATCGGGGAGGCGCCGATGGCGGTCCGTGGAAGATTTTCCATGGTGATGGTCCTCGGGTTAGCATTGGACTTCACCGAAATGTGAATACTTTTATGAAAATGGCTCTCGCCAGGCTTCTTTAAGGAAACAAAAAAAACCTTGCTGCAGCCCCGGCAGGACCCTTTTTGACGCGGTGCATCTACACTGCCATTTAGTTTCAGGGCCAAAGCGTACTGACGAAAAGTCCCGTTGTGTGGCAGAGTGTCGAGATGTGTTGTTGCCAATGATGCTGCAAGAGCTGAGCAGAGCGCTGGCCACCATGGCCGACGGGCCTCACGACGAGAGGAGGAAAAGTCTGGAATTGCTCAATAACATCCTGGAGGTCCTGAGTCAGGACAACGTGGTGAGGCACCGGCACGATGGGTGCCTTTTTGCAATAGAGCATCTTTTCACGGACTGTTTTGTTCTCCTTTCCCGGCTGCCTCTGTTCTTAGGGGGAAACCTTTCAGCACATCCAACAGATTGTGGTGTCTTTACTGAGAATTATCAACCAAACAGTCATCACCATGGGTCGAGAGCATGCTCTAATCGTAAGTTGTTCATGTATACATCCAGCGTCCGCTATGCTGTACTAAACCATGCTATGCTGTATCACGGGTTTGAGTCACCAAAGCCTTTGTGAAGGTGACAATGAGATTCTAACAGATAACCCCATCAACCTGATGAAACCACAGCTGACTTGCCATTCCGCCGGTGGACTTGAAGTTGACCCAGTCATGGCACGCCTTGCGGAAAATACACCATTTTATTGTACACTTGAGAGGAATATCAGGATAGGCAATAGGCATGGATACCATTACGGTACAGCTTTAAAATCAAAACAAAACAAACCCCCGCCCCAAAAAAGCAAGTACAAGCATTTGGAATAAACCGCTTCATTTCTAAGGGAAATATCAACCAGGGAAACAATATAAGCTACTTGAGGTGGTGAGAGCTTTTGTATATCTTGGAACCAAATAGTTTTGGTCCGTGACAGACTGTTACAGGGACCCACCCACCCACGCAGTCTATTGGTCACTCCATTGGATCACTTGTAATTAGAATAAAGAAGTCTCTATGTATAAATGGTATACTAACACTCAACACACCTGAATAGAATCCTCCGACGCACCGACGTTCAATGACTGGGATTTTTTTCCTTTTTCTATCTTCATCTCTTTTCGCGTCCTCATCAAGGTCCATCCTCCTCACGGTGAGGCATTTCCATCCGGATGTTTGAATTCCTCCAATGCTTTGGACGTCTCTTACCCATCAATAAACGTGTCCACGGGAAAGACGCGAGCACAAATGTTCCTCTGGGATATTTGGAAATGAAAGCCGCTTCTTTGGACTTGACGTGGGGGTCCCGTCGGCAGGACCTTTTGGGGCCGTCAAAACAATTCCTCCAGCGTGGAGTCCTGTCCCCCGTCAGAGCCACCAGAAGCATTTCTTTCGGAGTTTCTTGACACGGGACTTGGCGCCGGGTCGGACGGCCTGGTGGGCAGCTTTTGTGGCAAGGGGCGCGGGCATGTCGTACTCCCCCTCCAGGCCCTCCATCACCCCCTGGAAGCGTCCCTCCTGCTGCCGAAAGTCATGCTCCACACTAGAGAAGGAGGCAGGAAAATGTGCTCAATGAAGACCTACTCTATGTATGCATTATTATTATTATTATATTAGTTTCACCTGTAGATGATGCAGGCCGTCTTTTGGCAGGTGGAACAGTTGTTAATGTCCTGACCCGTTCTGTACGAGCTGCGGCTGCGGAGACAAGCGACAAGTCACGTGTTAAGACAAAGGCACGAACAAACGATACTAGAAGACACTTTATACGCAATTGTCTGTAAAAGTGGAGTCGTTGCACGGGAACTAGATGTCACCACCTTTTTTGCTCTCGCTTTCCAAAGCTGTGTTTACGTTGTGGAGACCAAAATAGCGTGGGAGGCTGAGCACGCCTTCTACTAGGCTTTTGATTGATTTTGATTTGACTTTGTGGGTTGTTTTGGATGAGCGCCGCGGCCGGCCGGCCGGCCGGCAGAAGCCTCTTTGCTTCCTTCTGTCGGGCACAATCCTCTTTGACCTTCCGCTAGTTTTAGGCCGAGTTCAGATGCTCTTTTTGCACCCAACTTCTGCAAGGATTTAACGCCAGCGACCATGCCCGCGCCGCGCTCACTTTAGGGGCCTTAAACGCTTTAATTGCACGTCCCGAATGTTTTCTGATGGGGATTAGCCTGGCGCCTGAGACATCTGTCTACCCTGGGAGGATGAGGGGGCCCAAAAGATTGGAGGTGGGCACGCTACGTAGGGAACCCGGAAACGCTCGCGTGCATCGTAATTGTTGGGAGAAGATTAATAAATCGCTCATTTGGGATGGGATTATTATCGGTCATCGAATTCAATCCAATGCAAGAGGTTTACATCGAGTCTTCAAAAAAATGGAATTGAATAGTACAAACACCCTTTTGGGTGGAATGTTGCCACATTTGCCTCGGATAAAAGCGCCTCTGTTTGGCCCCAGTCTCACCATTCATTTGTCACTAAATAAGGGAGGTTCAATTGCATGAGATGGACATGATTCTTCTTGTTGTCGAGCCGCGCAAAGTCAAAGCAAGTTATTATGGAGGAGCACTGGAGAGGAACACAAACTCACACTTGGCTGTGTTTATGATGCAGCAGAGAAATGACGTGGGGGAGTCAAGTTAGCAGGTGAAGCGGCAAATAGCGGCGCGCCATAGGAGATAAATCTAACGCGCCACTGTTAGATGGCTTGTCGAGTGCAAGAAAAAAGGGAAGAGAATAGACTTGTCGGCACTGAGAAATGCCATCAGGGTTGCGGAAAATGCAAAGCGGGGGCAAAGTGTTCTATGAAAGTACTGCACTTGGTCTCAAACGCTACATTACTTGGAGCAGGTTCAAAGAGGAGAAAAGAATCCCTGGGGCCAGAGGCCCATCGGGACCTGAAAGAAATTCAGGAAGGAACTGGAAAGGCTTTAGGATGGGGGTACCGCAAAGTACACTTCAGGTTAACAGCTTCTCCTTGGGAAGGAAAGTTGTTACCATGGAGACTACTCACTTGAGGGGCTAGATGTGATATGAGAGCAGGTAATGCCTGCCTTATTTCTTTTCAAGTGCACAACGCACACCGCAATGGACCAGCGGAAGTGACTTTTGGACCAAAAAAAGCTTTTCTCAAGCTCACGACCTCACCCTTGGCCGAGGGCCTTGCTCTTCTCTAGGTCCAGGATGACGTTGAGCAGCACTTTGATCTTCTCTTGATTGCTGGCCAGGTTCTCCTCCACACGTTGTAACTTGCTCTCCAGACCAGGCGGCGGGCCGTTGGTCAGTCGAGCCGCCGGAGCCCCATTACACCGCGCCGAAGTATGAGTCTGGCCGGACGGCGAAGATTTGATCTTCTCGTTGGCGTTGTGCTTTTTCGTTGGCGTCTCTTTTGGGATTTTCTTTGTATCCGGTGGGCCGCGTGCTTCGGAGACTTGAGATTTGGGGGAGATTTTTGCGGGCAGTGCTGGAATTACGCCGGACTTGACCGTGTCGGCTTTGCGGCTTTTGTCCCGCTTCTCTGTTAAAAGTGCTTCGGTCGTACGGGCCGAGTTGGCGAGCGGCGTCCGCGCCACGGTTTGCGTGGCCGTGTCCCGTGTCAAATCTGCGGAACGCGGCCTCGTCTGTCCGCTCGGCGCTGTGGCGTTGTTGGCGTTGGGTTGGTGCGTTTTGGGGATGGTGTGCGACAACCGCGGGATCTGGCTGCTTTGCACCGACCCCTCGGGGTTTTTGGCGTCCGCGGGCGGCTCCTTTCGGGTGGGATTGTGGACCGCGCTCGGCTTCCCTGTAGGGTGAGCTAAAGTCTGGCCGGACGATGTTCGCGTCGCGGGCCCCCCGCCGGGCCTCCCGCGACAGGCGCCCGTGCACCGAGGAAGCTGCGATCGCCTTCTCCCGCAGGTCGCGCACAGGGGGGCTCGGGAGACGGCGACCGCCCGACCACTTCGCGGCGGGGTGGCGTGAAGGCCGGCGCAAACGGTCCCTTTCTTTAACGGGGAATGTTGGCGCTCCTCGCGGAGGGATCGCACCCTTCTCCTCTCTCGGCTCTGCTCCTCGACGTCCTCGCTGCAAACGCCGCCCAGCGCGTCGGAGGCCACCACGCTGCCGTTGGTGTACTTGGAGGTCCCCTTCCACCTGGCGTCTGACGGCTTGGCCCGCATCACCTTAATCTGGCAGTAAACGCCGCCGCCCGACCCTTGCGAGCCCACCTCGTCACGTGTCCGCAGGCGGATTTCGTTCTGCGGAATTTCGGCGTCCCCTTCCATGGCCCCGGCCGTCTCAAGGGTGGCGGTCGCCGCGTCGCGCGCCGGCCACAATTTGACGGAAGAGAGCGTCCGCGGCCCGGGAGACGTCTGCGCCCCGACGCCGCACGGGGGGCCCCATCGTCCCACCGTCAGAGGAAGCCCCAGCGCGGGCACCGGATCGGTCGGGTCGGCCGCCCTCCTTCCCATGCTCCGTGGCGGGCGGCCTCAGCCCCCCCGAGGAGCCGAACGGGCGGCGGGCCGGCGGTGGAGACATCGGCCCCGGTCGGACGGACGGATCACGTCCGATCGGGTCGCGGCGCGCTGGGATGGGACGGCGGGGCCGGTCGGGACTTTCGGAACTTCCCCTCGAGGCCTCGTGGGGGATCCGCCAAAGACTCTTTGCGTCTGTGGAAAGGGCGAGACAGACAGACGCGGTCACGTCAATCGATGATACAAAAGTCAAATGTGTGTCATTTGCTGTCTAAACTAAATGCTGGAAAAGACCAGAATGAGTTTAGGTGTCAGCTGTCGCCAGGACGGCCAGACTTCCCGTCCAGTCCCGAATGTCAAACCCATGCAAAGAAGCCCATATCCCTCCAAGATAAGACTTTCTTCAAAGTAGGCCAATTGCACTTCTTCAACTTCAGGAAGTTGAGGAAGAGCGACTGACTCCTTCTGTGCTTGCTTATTTTTGCCTCAACATGCATGCAAGCTGATTCTGGTCTTTTTTCAGCTTTTGCCACTGGAGCAGCATGTGTATGCGAGGAGGGTTCTTTGCCCTGCAATATAATCCCATATTAGAGCGATTGGCACATGGGCTTTTAATAGCCGAGCCACTCTCTCTCTCACACAAACACACAAACACACACACACACACACATGTCGTCTGAAACATCTGTATTATTGCAGGGCGTCAGTCTAAACATACGTACGTGGCGGCTATATCTGATATTTGATCTCCGTCTCCTTGCCATCGCCATGACTTGGAACAGAATCATTGGCTGATTAAAATTTACAGCCATCTCATCTGATTCGATGCATGATTAATTTTTCCCCCCCGCAGAGTTTGATGTTGTTTGCTTATTTTCCCGCTGGCTTAGTCCCACGGGGCGTGTGGCGCCGTCACCTCGGCTCAAATACCTGGCCGCAATCATCTAACGGCTGGCTGGCGGTGGACCGCAGAGGGTCGGCGGTCGGTGGAGACATTTGCGCCCAAAGAGGGAAAAAGTGCAAGACTTACTTACTGTTTTTCCCCGTCCTCTCTTCTCCTTTTGATGTTCCTCTTGTTATTTTGCAGCCATTTCTGATAATCCTGGAGTCTGTGGCGCTCTCCTTGGCATTCTGTTGCTCTTGATCCTCGCAAGCTTGCGGTGATCCGAGCTCCCGCCCTCCTCTCTCTCTCTCTCTCTCTCTCTCTCTCCCCCTTTCGCTCTCTCACCATCTCTCTCTCTTTCTCTCTCTTGCGTTTGCTCTGCTACGCTCCATCCATCATCACGTTCATCTGCTTCTGCTACAAAGCAGTCATCAATGTAGCGCCTTTTATTTCGTGGATCGCTACCCTCCGATGTCACCCTCTTTGGCAATCCACTTTAACAATTGTAACTGCGCCACGTATGTCCGTCGCGCCGTGTTTGGCAACTGACCCCGGCACAGAGGAGTACCTCGTAATACTTTGCCAGCAGTCGGCGGGTTGAACGTGCATGAATAATGCACATGTGGGCTCGGGCCACTTTATTTTTTGGTCGTTGGTCTCTTCTCCGTCCGTCCACGCTGACCTCTTTGGCTCGATGCCCGGGTCGCTTCTAAGCTGCCGCCCTCCCTTTACTTTGGCCCACTTCGCCCCGGGTAAAAACATACGTTAGAATCTTGTCTCGTGACGCGAGGAACAAAAAAAAGAAAGAAAATTGGGCTTGATTGTCTCGCCGACCTTCAGAAAGGGTCGGCTTTTAGGGGAAAAGCGCATTAGAGTCTGGAAGTGGATGATGCGGGGGGCCGCCGCGTCCAGAGTTACGAAACCGACCGCACCTGTCGGGGCCTGGCCGGCGAGCCAACGCATTCCCACGTTGGGAACGTTGGGTTTTTTGGCCTGAAAGCGTCACGCCATCTGGACCCATGTTTTCCCGCATGTCAGATTATACATGATAAAGCTGTTAGCGGATCATATGTGACGCCGGCGTGCAGATTAAAAAGGAGAGTGGCCCCAATGCAGAAAATAGCAAGAAATGTTGGCCTTTACGCGCCTCCGCCAACAGGAAACGGCGGCCCTTCTGCACGAATGCGGACTGCTGTATTCTGCATAGCAATTGCTTTTCATTCTGATTGGACGTCCACTTGGTTGCGCTTGTATTGGAGCCTTTGAGCGTCCTTTTAAGGCCCCACGGTCCTTTTAAAGTATTTTACTTTATTCCATTCTTCTTCAGTTAACTGGTTCCTAGTTCCAATGGCCCTTTTTTCCTAACTTGTTCTCTTTTCTTTTTTTCTGACGAGCTACAACGAGAGAATTCTCCCGCCTCTTGTTTATTTTTATTCGAAGCGTCCCCCCTGCTATCGTCTGCATGTTTGTCGCACTGTAGCCCGCCGCGTGGCTGATTTGTTTGGTCTCATCTGTTGAGTGCGTGCGCTCAATTCCCGGCCACCATTTGATGGCTTTTCCCCAATACGGGTAGGCGGGTCTCCGCCGCTCTTTCTCCACCGAGGCCTAACGATCGCAAGTAAATCATATTTAATTGCGGCAGTCTTAACCCGGCGGCGCGCCTGGCGGGGGGTCCGTCATCCGTAATCACGGGTGTCGGAGTCGTTGACGTCAATGGGCACGCTCGCCATATCCCGGAGATTTCAAGGGCATCCTTCTCCGCCGCCATTTGGACGCAGGTGGTTTGACGACGGATAACGACGCATTGTGGCTGAAGAGCCAGGGAAATGAAGAGAGGCAAGAGGTGGGTGGAGGATGGGGAGGAGGAAGAAGGCCAAATCCCAGGACTCTCTGGCATCTGTGTCCTGTTTTGTCACTAATCTCCTCACGGTTGCATAAGACTGCGCGCACACACATACGAGCGCACGTGCGCGCATGCATTTCATCAAATATTCTGCGCTGATGATGCAAAGCTGCAATGTAAACATTCTTCAACCACACGTGCACATACATTTGATGTGATGGGAAAAAAACGAGGGTGTCCCGTATAGGGTGGGAAAACAGATCGTGTGACCCTGTAATTCAAGGGTGTCAGACTCGGGTGGTTCGCGGGCCGCTTTAACATCAACTTGATTTCACGTGGGCCATTTTAGATATAATATTTAGTTGTTTTTTTATAAATGGATTAAAAGAACTGGATTAAAAGCCCTGAATATTTTGTTTTTTTATAGATCTAAAACAATGTTTATTTTAGCTTTTTAAAAAATATATATTTTTAGATTTTACAAAATGATTTTTTAACTAAAAACACAGAAAAAATTGATTAAAAATTACAATTATTGATTTAAAAGGGGGAAAATCAGGAAATATAATATACATCTATACTCTTCATTTGAATTTGATCCTAAAACAGAAAGTCGGCACTCATGATTTACTTACTCGGGCCACACAAAATGATGCGGCGGGCTAGATTTGGCCCCCGGGCCGCCTTTTTGACACGTGCTGTAATTTAATTCAATGCTTTTATTGTCATGATAGTAAAATGAGATTTAAAGCTTTCAAATTTGCGTTTTCCGAAACAGTCCCGGGTGGTGGCCTGCATGACGGCCGTCCTCAGTCAAATGGAGGACCGTCATTACTCGACGTACATTGAGACCTTTGCCAGAACCTCCGATCTGGTCGTAAGTCTCGACGCCGTCTCTCGTCGTCACCGTCGTGATCGATAGAAAGTAAAAGAGCGTCGTCTTTGTTGCAGGACTTTCTCATGGAGTCCTTCCTACTTTTCAAAGACCTGATGGGGAAGCATGTTTACCCCTCTGACTGGATGGCCATGATCATGGTGCAGAACAGGTACGTTGGCGTCATCCGCCCACGTTCAAGAGCGCCGGCCACTTCCTAAGCCGACGCCGTCCACTAGCGTATCGCTCCCGATTTAGGGTGTTCCTGAGAGCCATCAACATTTACGCCGGCACCATGAATCAAAAGTTTCTCAGCAACGACGACTTTGAAGTCCAGGTGAGCCAGTAGAGCGGACTGCCGCAAACCCAGGCCTTGTCCTGGTCCCGACCGCTCTTGGCACCGGCCGACGCCGACGTCTTCTTGCCTCCCGTCTAGTTGTGGAACAACTACTTCCACTTGGCGGTGGCGTTCATCACTCAGGAATCTCTGCAGCTGCAACATTTCTCGCCCACCAAGAGAAACAAGATTCTGGCCAAGTGAGCGAGTCGATCGTTCACCCCAAGGCGGTTGGGCGCCGCGTTTCCAGCGGGACGTTGGCGTTTGGCTTGACTGCCCCTGTATTTCAGATACGGAGATATGAGACGGCTGGTCGGCTTCGCCATTCGCGACATCTGGTTCAAACTGGGTACGCCTAATATGTGCACAAATTAGCCTTGACATGCACCAAACTGCAAGGTGACCAGGACGAAACTCATGCAAGATACGGTCATTTATTTCAAAATAGAGAAAAGATAAACAGATAAAACGCTAAACTAAATGTATTTGGATGAGAATAAAAGTACATTTGAACCCATTGGAAACACGAGATTCACTTTCAAATTCTCTTTTCAATTGGCAGCAATAGTTTGTACATTGATTCATCCAACTGAGCTAAACCAATCATCCGTGTGCGGTCGATTGGTTGCCGGTCTTTTGGTCGCCGGTCTTTTGGTGGCCAGTCTTTTGGTTGCCGGTCTTTTGGTCGCCGGTCTTTTGGTCGCTGTCTTTTGATCGCCCCGACCGCGACAACGGAGTGTAGAAGAGTTTGTATGTACATGCGTTGTCCCTTTAAGAAGCGACGTGAGTCAGGGTCTTAACAAGTTCTCCAACAAAAAAACAATAAAAGTCTGGTAAATTTGGAGCTCTTCTTATTGAGCCTAATAATTAATAGGGCATTAAGTATGACTAAATAGTAATTCGCAGTTTGTATATAGGGAATTTGAGCAACGATTTAAATGGTAATTATCAATAACCTTCCGGGCGACCAAAAGACCGGCGACCAAAAGATCGGCGACCAAAAGACCGGCGACCAATCGACCGTGTACCCCTTCACGTTGTTTAGGTTCACTCAGGAGCGAGCATTACACAGTTGGAAGCAGATGTATTAAAATGACTTTTAATGTTAATAAGCTAAGTAAAGCAAATATATAATAATGTAAGACTAATAACCCTAAGTAATACCTTACCTTCCGGGCGACCAAAAGACTGGCGACCAAAAGACCGGCGACCAATCGACCGGCGACCAATCGACCGTGTACCAACTAATCTTAGCCGTGGCGCCTTCTTGTGACTCCCCGTAGGCAGCCATAAGATCTGCTTCATACCCGGCATGGTGGGTCCAATCTTGGAGATGACTTTGATTCCGGAAGAGGAGTTGAGGAGGGCCACCATCCCTATTTTCTTCGACATGATCGCCTGCGAACATGGACACGCTGGGAATTTCAACAAGGTGGGCGCCGTTGAGCCTCTTCCATCAAGACCACATCACAACAACTTGAGAAAAAGGCGTGGGCGTTTCCGTCAAAGTCGAGCGGACAGACGCCTTGGATATTGCCTTGCTTTTGCTCCACTTACGCGTTCCACTGTCATGCTCCACAGTTTGAGAACGAGATCATTCTTAAATTGGACCACGAAGTGGAGGGCGGAGGCGGAGACGAGCGATACGTGCGCCTGCTGGAAAGCACGTAAGCCCGCCGACAATTTCAAACAAAAGAGAAAATCCATCTCCACCGACGGCTCGTGTCCTTGCGCCGTCCTTCAAACTTTTAGCTGCTTCTTTTCTGCTGTTCCTTGCATGTGTATTTTTAAAAAATGGATGAATCGTTCTCATACACACATATACCGTATTTTCTCGCCTTTAAGCCGTTATTGTCGCTCAAAAAAATGATGACCAAATCCAGAGTACGGCTTATATGCGCATAAATCAGACTTGACATGTACAAAACTGCAAGATGACAAAGACGAAACGCCATAACGCACATGTGTCAAAGTGGCGGCCCGGGGGCCAAATCTGGCCCGCCGCATCATTTTGTGCGGCCCGAGAAAGTCAATCATGAGTGCCGACTTTCTGTTTTAGGATCAAATTCAAATGAAGAGTATAGATGTATATTAAATTTCCTGATTTTCCCCCTTTTTTAATCAATAATTGTCTTTTTTTAATTGCTTTTTTCTCTGTTTTTAGTTTAAAAATCATTTTGTAAAGTCTAAAAATATATAAAAAAAGCTAAAATAAACATTGTTTTATATCTATAAAAAAACTGAATATTCAGGGCTCTTTTCATCCAGTTCTTTTAATCCATTTATTAAAAAAAAACTTAAAATATTATATCTAAAATGGTCCGGCCCACGTGAAACCAAGTTGAAGTTAAAGTGGCCCGGCGACCAAACTTATATGCGAGAAAATACGGTCCACGTTTTACATTTGAAGCCACGCCTTGGAAACCTTCCCAGGTTTCTTTTTTTGCTTGTTTTTCGAGTGGCAAATGTATGACAGTCTATTGTGGAACTTGATCAAGATTACTGGAGTGCGCAGCGGAGAAACCCCACTTGCAGTCCGGGGTGCAGCACTTTGTGACCTTGGTCAAGGGACTCCTGGTGCGTCTGCTGGACTACCGGGCCGTCATGCGGGACGACAGTCGCAACAACCGCATGAGCTGCACCGTCAATCTGCTGGTGAGTCATTTTGGGGGGGATGGCCCGGCGACCTCGACTCGGTCACGGAGCAAATGGCAAATGTACTCACATTGCTACCCATCCTTCCGACCACGCTGACCATGTACTTGTTTTGCCTTTGCAGAATTTTTACAAGGACATCAATCGCGAAGGAATGTACATCAGGTATTTTTAGACGGCGCGTCTGACCGCAGACTCGGTCGGTCGCTGTGGATGTGTGAGAACAAGTGTGCCGGGCTCCGTAATCTCACAAGGGATTATACGTGTCCTGCTGAATTGGTGTCACCACCCACTGGATCAGCACGGGGTCCGACTGAGAGGGAGAGGGAGAGGGAGAGGGTGAGGTAGGGGGAAGAAGGTGGGAGAGGGGATCATGGCACAACACAAGATTAAACATCAAGTATTTTGTCCCTTTGTGCATGTTTACTCGTGTTTTATACCCTCGAGCCCTTTGTGAACACTGCCTGGCGGATTTACCGCATCATTATACGCCTGACCGCCACAAAAAAGAGATTTAGATTTTAGTCAATGAATGTAGAATTGTCTACCATCTGGTCTAACGTTTACATGTCCTCCTCTGTGTTTGTCGTCCTTCCCGCTCCCATTTGTTTAATTTCCCCCTTCTGGGTGAGTGAGCATGCGACGTTTGCGTTCGTGTGGTGCCATTGGCTCACGGCTGCTTGCTTGGCCAGCAGTGTCATCTAGTGGAAAGAATGGCAACTCACATCTTCCGTCTCTGTGCTCAGGTATCTTTACAAATTGCGGGACCTTCACCTGGAAGGAGAAAACTACACCGAGGCTGCGTACACCCTGTTGCTGCATTCGCGTCTGCTCAAGGTAAACTCGCTCCCATGAACTGTACGCAAAGTCCGGCAATGGCACGTATTCTCTCCCGTTATGATCTTTCCCGTGTATTTTTCTCCTCCTTTCCAGTGGTCAGATGATTTGTGCAGCCACTTTGAGTTCCCGGGCGGCTCCCAGACGCAGCGGCAACTCAAAGAGACGCTCTCCGACACCATCATCGACTATTTTGACATGGGCAAGGTTGGCCTGTCGCCTCCAAAAGGGGGGAAATCATCTTTTATTACTCCCCCCCCCCCCCCCCCCCCCCCCCCCCGCCTCCCCTTGGTGTTCTGCAGGGACTTTTTGGGCCGTCATTTTCTCTCAAGTAGCAATAGTCTGGCTTCACTGACATTTCCATAGAACGAATAACCCCCAATCTCTATATGTCAGCAGATGGTGTTGTAGTGAAGGATCAGCTGTTTTTTTTTGTGTGTGTGTGTCGCCCCCGCCTGTCAGATGTGGGAAGAGGCCATTACTCTGTGCAAGGAACTTGCCGATCAGTACGAGAATGAGATCTTTGACTACCAACTGCTCAGCAAAAGACTGGTACAAACACTGATACCCACAAATCTCCAAGGAGGGCTTATTTGTTTTGTTGCCAGATGCGAAGATTCCCATTTTATTTTTAATGGCCCGCAAGTCAAAGTTCACCCTTGTTTTTTTCCGTAGGAGAAACAAGCAAGGTTCTACGAGAATATCATGAAGATTCTAAGGCCGAAACCTGACTACTTTGCAGTGGGCTACTACGGGGAAGGCTACCCTCCGTTCCTCAGGGTGCGTGTCCCCGTCACGTGGTGGCACTTGGAACGGACGCCAAAAGCACACATAGGGCTGGGTGGCCGCCCCCCCCGTCACAGCGCTCGGTCTCCTGTTCCACAGAACAAGGTGTTCATCCACCGCGGCAAGGAGTACGAGCGCAGGGAAGACTTTCAAAACCAGCTGATGAGCCAGTTCCCCAGCGCCGTGCGCCTCAACACCAGCACCGCGCCGGGCGATGACATCAGGAACTCTTCCCTCCAATGTATCCTTCACCCATCTATTTTTTTTTAATGATGGCGCCTTTTAAACTGGCCCAGGCAATGTGGCCACATTTGGACTTTTTTTTATCTGGAAACATCCGATGGTTTTCTGCTTCCTTGTTTAAATTCTCAGCGCTTTGCAACAGATATCCAGTGTTTCACCGTCCAACCTGTCCTGGAAATCCCTCCCCGCCTGAAAAATAAAGCGGTCCCAGACCAGATCATCAAGTCAGTCTGTGTGAACCTGAGCCAGCAGACTTTGGCATCTGGATGATATGGGCCATTGTTTTGTTTGTTTTCCTCCATCCAGTTTCTACAAGTCCAACTACGTGCAACGTTTTCACTATTCCAGACCTGTGCGGAAAGGAACGGCGGATCCGGACAACGAGTTCGCCGTGAGTCCCGTTTCGCGGCCGTCTACCGAGCGCGTCGGGACGGGGGCTCCATGTCCGCGTACCGACATGAAACCTTCTTCGCTCTTCCCTCCAAGTCCATGTGGATCGAACGGACCACCTTCACCACAGCGTACCGGTTGCCGGGCATCCTTCGCTGGTTCGAGGCCACCGAGATGAAACACGTAAGCGCGCCGACGCCCGAGGGGCCTATTTTGTCCGCCCCTTCTCATTTGAGCTGGACCCCGCCGCCCTTCAGACCACCTTGTCGCCATTGGAAAATGCCATCGAAACCATGGAGTCCACCAACGATAAGATTCTGGCCATGATCAAGCAATACCAGGCCGACGGCGCCCTCCCCATCAACCCTTTCTCCATGCTGCTCAACGGAATCGTGGACCCAGCGGTCATGGGCGGGTTCGCCAAGTATGAAAAGGTGAAGACGGTCGGCGTGGCGGTGGGAGCTTAGCTTTGTCCCAGCGTGAGCCAACGGTGGAGTTGTTCCGGTCTGGTTTTGACTCGTCTGGCTCTCAGGCTTTCTTCACAGAAGAGTATGCGGAGCAACATCCGGCCGACAAAGACAAACTGCTGCGTTTAAAAGACCTCATAGCGTGGCAGGTAAGACAGCCAGGCAAAAAAAAAATGAAAGAAACAAAACAAGCGGTCTATTGCGTTCAGCACGTCCATTTTTTTCTCTCTTGTGTTTTTAGATTCCATTGCTGGGCGGCGGCATTGCTCTGCATGGCAAAAGAGTCAGCCACGACCTGCGACCTTTTCACGAGCGCATGGAGGAATGTTTCAAAGAACTCAAGAGCAAAGTGGAGAAGGAGTACGGTGCGCGAGAGCTGGTGAGAATTTGATTGAATTGAATGCTTTTATTGTCATTATAACGTATAAAGACACAAGTGAGCGTGACCGTGGTGGCCTAAACGAGCCCTCCGCTTCTAGTTGGACTTGGACGAGAGGAGGCCCGGCCGGCCCGGCTCCGTGCTGCGCTCCCTCCGGCGGTCCGTCGTCTCCGTTTCCTCGCTCCAGGGCTCCGAATGCGCCACGCCCACCAAACTGGCGGTCGACGGGTAACGGGCCGTCCGTCCTGGAATCCTTGGAAACGTGGAAATAGAGTTGGAGAAGCAAAATCCATTTGGCAGGGACTTCCCCAACGAGTCGTTGGCGGGCACGACGGCGGCATCCCGTTCCGACGAGGCGATGCCGGCGGGCGACGCCGAGGTCAAACTGAGAAAGGGTAAGAAGAAGAAGAAGAGGAGCAGCATGATCTTCATCACGGAGGAGAGGGAGCAGTCAAACGGCAAACGGGTGAGCGAGCCGGCGAGCGCCTTCTCGAAGCACGACCGTTGACCACCGTGCTGGCCGGCCGCCCCAGCTGTCCAAGAAGCAGGAGTTCTGCAGTGACACCAACTTGAGAGACTCCGTGGATGGAAATGGATCACTCGCCGGCGCCAACTCCAGGTCCCTGCCCGCGATTACAGGTAAAGCGTACAAGGCGCCGCTCTGAGAAGGCGGCGTTGTAAAAGGGGCCGCCGCCAACGCCGCCGCAGGCTTATCCTTGACGGTATCCGGCGGGGCGGACGAGGCGGAGACCAGCCGAGCCAGGAGGGACAGCAAGTCGGCGTCACTCTGCGTGACCTCGGACCGGACGCTGGACAGGCGCTCCAAAGGCGTCATGGGCATCTTCTTCAAGTCCAAGGTAGCGAGACCCTTTCTCTGCCGGTCCTCCTTTTTACACGCCCGCCAAGGTCTCTCAGATTGACCCAAGCCAAGCAGGGCTCCGTCTGAACCCCAAAGGGACGGCCATATTGCTTCCGTGGTTAAAATAGAATGTTTTCAGGCGGTAGAAGGGTCTGACTTTGCGAGGGTGTCCAATTAACGCCTCTCCGTCACGTAGTCCGACATCGGCCCGGGGGATTTTGGAGTGTCGTATCCTGCCGTTCAGAATATTGCTCTCCGAGAAATCGCTTTTGGCACGATTGTCAGGTACGCTAGACCCAATATTGCAATTAAAATGCTTGCACAGAATATTGGATTATTATCGTCCGGCGGCAATTGACCTAGCGCACGTGCACATACGGAACGTAGACTGACACCATGTGGCGTACTACGCGATCACAAAGGCAATCGTTTTGAATGTCTGTCTTTCTTTCTTTGGGCAGAGTTCCAAGGCCGACGACGCGACGACGACCAGTGAAGAGAGGGTCAACCGATTTTGATTCTACTATGCCCGTACATTGTCTTTTACGTCCTTGCCTCGGAATAAACTGCAAGTTCTTTGTGGGAAGCGTGACCTTTTGCCACCAAGTTTCATGAGTGCTCGTGAAGCTAAAGGCCATCTGGGAGCTCTTAACTTCATTTAACTGGAAAGCTCCACGCCGCTATGCCGAATGATTGGACACTCCACGAGTGGCTTTTTGTCGCCGAAGCGACGAAGTTGCCACGTCGCCCTCTGGCCCGGATGCTCTGCGCGAGAGAAAACGCCCCTTTTCCGTCTCCGTCACGTTCTGGTGGCCGAGACGCTCCCACACGTCGCTCCTTTGTCGCGTTATGGCGCTTCGGCTCCGGTTTGAACTGGTCGGGTAAAATCCAATGTTTTCCGGGGCCAAGCCGGCTTTCAATTTTGTATTTTGTATTTTGTGATTAAACTGGTGGAGCTACTCTGTTTCTACGGAAGGTTTCGCCCTTACTTTTGTGCAATGCCATTGTTTTGATTAAGCGAGCTGAGGGCAGCGTTTTTCGGGGGTACAATTTGAAGACCGATGGATGTTGATAGTTTATTTTGGAATATTCCTTGGCAAGATGCTCTTACTTCATTGGCGTGTCAAAATCAGCGAGGTTGCGCCTCGGAGACGAAAGCGGCAGGCCGCGGGATCCCATTGAAATGAAATTGAGGCTTGCGAAGATGGACCGAGGTCGCTGAGCTCAGGTACGGCTGCTCAATTGGGGCATCCTCGGGCATCCATCTTATCTTTCCACTCGTCCGTTGTCTCTTGACTTTCCGCAATCTTCACTCTGTCCGTTCTCCTCTCGGGTCGCCGCTTAGCTACTCTCTCTCTCTCTTTTTTTCTGGAAACCGTTACAATGAAAGCGGCTCCCGCCGAGCAAGCCAATTGGGCCCAGGCGGAAATTTGCCCGCTACGCTCGGGCGCGTACGTTCCGGTCTCTTAATGAATACAAATGCGGTCTCTTTGAAAATGGAGCGTTCCGTTGGAACACGTGAATATTTTAAAAGAGCATTTGCATTCATGGAGCGAGATCAATGGCTGAAAAGTGGCCGAATGGCTTATCGGCCTTAATAGGATCAATAGCTAATTAGAGTTAGAAATGCCCGGCGGATCAAACGTGGAATGCTCAGGGGGCGTGGCCCCCAAGCCAGTCTGATCGCCCCTGGGGTCGGGGGGTGGGGTTTCCTCTGCGAAAGTGCCAGAGGTCGTTGTTGACGGTGCGTTGACCATCTGGGGAAAGTACTCCAATCAGCGGTGGAGATTGTGGGCGCGGCCTGTTCGGCGACGGAGCACGTTGGTAAACGGCGAGCCGGCTCTTCGGTTGGCGGGCAAAGTCGTGAATCAACCTTGGTGGGCTATAAATGCGTCACCTTGCTGCATTAAACACCTGCTGGCCGCTACCTGCGCTGGTAGACAACAGGAGACAAATCTGCTCGCAATGGGATGGAAACAAGTCCGCCGTGGAGGATTTGGAATAAATGGCAAATGTGTGGAAAACAAGTTGTTAAACAAGCTTTGCCTTTGTCTCGGGTTAGCTAAGATAGGAGAGGATAGGATAGGGCGTTGCAACAACGGCGTGGATCATCCATCCCCTAAAACAATGATCGGTCGGGCCTTTGCAAAATCTCATTCATCCTCTCGGAGGACTGCCATTTCCACAATGGAATTTCAGTCTCCCGAGAGGGTTGTTTGCATTTTGTGAAGGTCAGGAGGAAGGCAAATGAAATCCCTGAAAGAAGTACTTTGGTGTCTTTTACTGTCATTTGAGGCTTTTCGAGAGGAGCCGCAATGACGCCGCCTGAAATATTTTCCATTGCCAAATGGATAATGTACTGTCATGAACATCAATTAGACAGGGCGCGCACACACCACAAGATAATGCAGACAAATAATCAGCCATCTGTTCCTAGCAATCAGTCAGTCAGTCCGCGGTTGTTAACCTGCTCCCAACGACCCATCTGCAGATCCTTGCCCGGTGTCCAAATTCCCCGGCGGGGTGAAAAAACTTTTTGATCTGCGATAAAACCCTAAATATGGGTCTTGTTTTTGGAGAATATGGATGGATTTGTACATGAATCAGACATCAGGTCAGCTCCAACGTGTGCGCGCCAGCGGTTCCAAATTGCCGTTTAATTACCCGTTTCATGCCGCAGCTCCAAAGCTACACCTGCGGCACTTGATTTTATTTTGTGTGTTGGTGCGTGCATTGCTGCCTGATGTCCACAGGAGAGGTGGGCCTCTTTGCTAACACGCTAATCATGCTGCTGGCAACAACTCGGCTAATTTGACTTCATTTGCACGAAGGAAATCCACTTAATGTGGAGGTCAAACATCTCCGACGAGCACCAATTCCTTCCTTTTTCCGAAGGATCGTCCAAAGACGCACAACGCTTCCTTATTATCATTCATGCCCCGTCACTTTTTCGTTGAAGGCCGTAAGACGATAACGTGCAAAGTAGAGGCGGGCGAGAGATGAGGAATTGTTAATAGCACGGGTTCTATCTTTCCGAGAAGGAGACTCGTGCTTGAGGAATTTAATGAGTGGTTAGATGGCGTGCGCGGAATGTAGAAGGCAAGGCCGCCTTTCCGCTTTGGGAGCCGCCGTCCGTCGATTCGGGGCCGCACTTCTCTCTGTTGGACACCCACCACGCTTTGCCTCGAAGGCCGGACGTAGCGCCAAAGAAGGATGCGCCACAGATGCCTCCATTTTCTAAGGGTTGCCTTCCAAAAAGATGCCAAGACTAGATCCAAATGCCAAAAGACAAGCCAAATGCACTGCCTACTTTGACTTTCACGGACTTTACAGCCACAGAGCCGCCGCGTGATAAACGACTCCACCTGTTTTGGGCTGGCTTCTCCTCCGGGCCTTTTAGCGGACCTGTCGGAGCTCCCCTACCTTCGAGCACCCTTGTTCTTTTCTTCCTTAGTTTTTTTCTCGACCTCCTCACCTCTATCCTTGGCAGGAAAAATAGGAAAAGCTCATAAATCTACGCTGATGAGGAGTCGCATTTTAATGCAAGAAATGCATCACGATGCCATTTTGCTTTGTCCGAATAGGCTCGGAGTCAGAGTCGGAGTCAGAGTCTGAGTCGGAGTCGTTTGCTTTCTTTATCTGGCATCGTCTTGCGACTCATTTTCAAATCTTTTGTCAGAAGAGAAAAAATGGGAAATCCAGCCCGTGGCTTCATTCTCTCTGGACCTTTTTTCAATTTGTGCAATGGATTTCCGTGCCGCTGACCGGGTGAGGCAAGCCTAGATGATTTAAATCCAAGCGCCTACACCACCAGCACGCACACACACACACAACGAGGCTCGTGTGTTGGCTCAGAAGGCGCAAAAATGCTATAAAGATGATGGAAACGGAGGGGCTGGGGTGGGGGTCTCTCCTCAGGTGATAAAAAAAAGACGTGATGTATTGGACGCCTATCAAATATTCAACAAGTCTATCTGAAAAGCACATTTGACACGGTGCCGGTGATGGCGAGCTATTTGGCATTTTCCGTAGCGCAAATCCCAAACGACGTTGTCGGCAAACCCTGACGGATGAACGCGAGAATGCTTTCGACCGCACGGCGCGCTTGATGTGTTTGGCAGAGATAGCCGTGGAATATGTGTGAGCGATGATGTGGCTCGGCTTCCTTCAAGATTGCACCGGGGAAAAAAATCATCAACGTTAAAGTACCATTCGCTCTGCTGTCAGATCATTCGGAAAATATATGGAGTATAGAAATTGTTGGTTTATTTTTCTCCCCTCTCCCACCTTCCCCCAATATTCTTATCGCATAACCAACGTGTCGTGTCGCACCTTGATGGCTAAACTCTCATGGGAGGGAATATTTCATAGAGAGAAGAGTGAGTGAAGGTCAGCGTCTGGCTATTGCGACAAAGTCAGGCATGGCTGACAAAATAATGATGATGTGTTTGTTGTCTGTTCATTTGCCTGCGAGAGCAAGCCGCCTTTTTTCGCTATGAGGCACTAGTTGTTCGGTTATGAGCTTTGTGTGTGGGAATTGGACTCAGATCTTCAATGCCTTTGGAATTGCTGCAAATGACAAATGTGTTTTTGTTTGTTTCTTCAAAATGGAAAATAGCAATCAACTCAGAGTCAACCACAGGGTCGTTTTGTCGCTCAGATTTCAAGATACGTGTCCGGCAGATGTCAGATGGCCCCGGCGCTTCCGTATCGACGCCGCGTTGCGCCTCTCGGGTGCAATCGGCTCTTGGGGAAAATGCAATCAAGCCACGGAAGTCCGCGTGGCCTCGTGAAACCCCTTTGCCGTATCGATTGGTTTATTTCTTGGAAGGGTTTTGCTTCCCTTCCCTCGAAAATGCCAGAATCGAGGAAAGAAAAAAAGGCAGCCATCGGTTGATTTGGAAAGGTTTTGATTAAGTAAAGATTAAAAAAAGGGCTGTCACTTTCAATATGGGTTGGTCAAGTTAGTTCAGTATTCAGAGATGAATTTGTTTGTCAAACATGGTCTGACTGACCGTCTGTCACCTTGACCAGAAAAGAATGCACTCACAACATAGCTTATTAACCACAGTCTTTAGTATTTTTATATAATTAATCTCATTGTCTACCACTGGCTTAGTGTCAAAACATCGCGATAAAAAGGTATTCAATGTTAAAAAAAACTTCGTCAGATGGGCATTATTCCAACAAAACTGAGCACCATTAATGGAATATCTGTAGAATTCTGCCAGTGGCAAAAAAGAATCAAATTTGTTAGTAAAGTAACTTCAACGTTTTCACAATAAGGTGCCATTGGACTTGGATAATTTTCTTTTTTAATAAACCATATCTACTAAACAGAACGAGAGCTAAAGTATTTAAAAGCATTAAGTGTAAAAATAACAACAAGCTCACTAGTGAAGAGGAACACCACATTCCTCAGGCAAAACATTCTCCTTAACATACTGGCGGCCATTAACGGGAATGGATGTCCAATCTATTAGTACAGTTCAAATGGATAGGACGTCCATCGCCATATAAAACAAAAAAAAAATTGTTTACACACTTCTTGTATCGTCATTACATGGCCCTTAGCCTTGTGCTTTTCTTTCGCCAATAAAATTGAATTGAATTGGTCTCACGCGGGTTCCCGGTGAAGAAACTTGACGTCATATCAAAAGAGGAGATGGCGTTGATTAAAAAAAAGCCTGTGGTGTTATGATGGAGGATGGGCAGGTCGGACGGCCATTCGGATTCCTGAAGGTGTCTTATTTTCAAGTTGAAATGGTTGATGTATAACGGACACCGTTTAAAGAGCTTAGAGTGTATTAAAAAGCTGTCAGTGATGATCAGTGCAGCAAATTTAGGGCGCCTTTGCACCTCACACGCCGTCTAGGTATTTGTCATAAATTGTTCACGCGCTGTGTGTATTGCACGTTGAGATAGTTTGTGTTGTTTTGGCCACTCAACAAATTGCTAATTCGCTCATAAATCAAGGCCACGTCAACGCGAACCTATTTAGGACAATTTCATGTTTGGAGAAGAGTATGACGTCCTTTCGCTTCTTGGCGCCGGCTACGGAAACAACAAGGACGGATGGATCATTCATAAAAGAGAGCAAAAGTACATACGGGATTAGATTATATGAGATTCAATTTTATTTACTCGGGATGTGGCAACGGCGGGCGGGCTTTCCTGTCAGCCGCCGGCCTCAATTTGCTCAATGAACATCAGGTCACCCCCAAAGAGACCATACCAACAGTCCAATCCCTGCCTGCATATTTTATATTCAGCGGCAGAGGGTGTGTAGTATTTCAAAACTTTTATGACTCCGGTGAGTGCGATAAACAAGTGTGGATCTGTGTTATCGACGCAGGCACGCACGCAAATCGTATAACAGTGTCAAACACTTACTTACGTGACTGGATTTATAGCGTTGGGATTGAGCCCAAGCTTTATCTCTTTCTTTCGACGTCATCCACCCAATGATTTTTGCGACCAATTGCCTGGACACCCACTTGGGAGTAAGGTTAATCGTGAAGCTTGCTTCTTTCATTCTTTCCCGTCGAGTCAGTGTGTTTTTTTTGGTTGTGTATGAAGTCGGTCTCATTAAAATGTCTTCCTTCACCAGTTGCTCGTTTAGTTCTTACTGTTTATCTTTTCCCCCCGCCATCCCAGTCCTCAAACAATATGTCTCTGACCTCCGGCCTCCACCGCAACAGAAGCGACTTTTGATGCGCGTCTTCCATTTTGAAGACAGGGCGAAGGGAGGGCTGCTCGCGCGCGTGCGCACTGACGCGGAGGGCACCGACCGGACTGACTGCGCGTTACCGGAGAGCGCGTTACTGTAGCACGCTTGCAGCAAGGAGCAAACTTGTCTGGAGGAAACTTTAGCAAGGGGGGGTGCCATGTCCGTCGCTCCGACTCAACTTGAGAACGAGGACGGCGACGGCGTAGGCGACGTCGTGTCCGCCCGCAACTCTGTCCATGTCTGACGACGCGGAGATCGGCAAAGGGCTCGGCTGCGGCTGCGGCTCGCCTCCTGCTTCTCCGCACTCGCCTTTCTCCAGGGGGCGGCCCCTGGATGTGTCGTCGTCGGCCTCCCCGCTGCTAGAGGACACGGAGTCCCCGTGCGCGGCTTGGCCGGAGCGTCTTGGCTCGCCAGTCCCGGTGGCGTCCAAGTTCCGCAAGCAGTCTCCGAGGCGCCTGGGCGATCGTGGCTGCTGCAACGACGACGATAACGACGACGAGGACGACGATCAGCACCACGGACAGAGAATCTCGGAATACCAGAACCACCACGCCAATGAATACATGAACAGAGAGTTCCACTGCGACTCCCGGCAATCGTGAGTTTCTGCTTCACCTTTACTATTTATTCCTTATAAATTCAATCACCTTGTTATGAAAGGCTGGCTCAACTTGGGAACCTGGATTTATTTCAAACAAAACAACAACAAATAACTATTATATTTCCATCCTTTCCATAAAAAAGGATATCCATCAACCATCATCGGATTAGTAATGAGTTATTCTTCGCTCCATTTGACCCTGTACTCGGGTACAACAAACAAAAGCAAAATATTTATACTAACCCATTTTTCGGCACGTGTACGTACAAATTTTGATCCTAAGAACGCAGGTACGGGGCCACCCGAGTCACAAAGTAGGTGGTTTTACACATGGGCCACACGCTGTTCAGGTTCTAGGATGTGTTGTTCCCGCAGCCCCAAAACATGGCCGTCCAGTTAATTAAAGACTCCAGATTTACAATAGGCGTGTTGCTTTATCAATAGCGGCCTGGGATTTATTGCGGGCGCTCCCCGCCTCTCGCCTGCGCTCGTCTTTTGACCATCTGCGATGAAGATAACGCTATTGAGAAAGTCATTTGCTGCTGCCGCAAGAACAAAAACGGCGCTTCGATCGTGATAACTCCCCGCGCTGATGTTTCCCAGGGCTGGTACCCCAAAACCAAAAGCCCTCACTTTTGTGTTCGTCGCGGTGGGTTGAAAGCGACCGGCGGGATGAAATGTGCTGCTCCCGTTGCTGGATGGAAGGAGGAACCAGGTTTTGGGCTGCTCTTTGATCTGCTGTGGCCTGCCAAGAGCTGGAGAGAAGCTCCAGAAGAGCGAGAAACAGGTCCCGACTCCTGGCTCTGTTTCTCGTTAGCGCCGGTCGCGGCTTTGATCCGCCAAAACGAGCCACCCCAGCAAATCTTACCTTACCTTTACATTAGATGAGATTAGATTAGAACTTTATTGCATCCCATATTCGGGGAAATTTCAGTAGCAAGACAGACACAAGACATTATAGACCTAGAGAAAAAAAATCCCCCAAAATGGCCCCACATGAGGAAAAAATAATAATGTTTGAGCTCTTTATTCGTACCCGCGATCGTTTTTTGGTGTGTGAAATTTAAACCGGGACGAAAAATGAAAATAATTTTCGAAAAATGTGAAAATACATGGAACGATCGCTTTGATCTACAATTGGTTTCCATTGCACGCGCGCAGTGGTTTAGTGGTCTGAGCCGAATGAAGCTTAACTTGATCTGTTTGTTTTTGTTATTTGTGTACTTTGCGGCGAAAGCTTTAAATCTCCTTCTACTTGTATAACGACAATCAAAGCCTTCAATTCAATTCCATTTCATTCCACTGGGCTTTGACGGCGCGTGGAATGGAAGCTAAAGCTTTGGCCGTCTGGCTGTCATTTGCGCAGGGTGGAGGCCATGCAGCGGCGCCACACCACGCTGAGGGAGAAGGGCCGGCGGCAGGCGGTGCGTGGCCCGGCCTACATGTTCAACGAGCGCGGCTCGGCCCTCACCGCCGAAGAGGAACGCTTCCTGGACGCGGCGGAGTACGGCAACATTCCGGTGGTGCGCAAAATGCTGGAGGATTCCCAAACGCTCAACTTCAACTGCGTGGACTACATGGGCCAGAACGCCCTGCAGCTGGCGGTGGGGAACGAGCACCTGGAGGTGACCGAGCTGCTCCTCCGGAAGGACGGCTTGGCCCGCATCGGAGACGGTCTGCTGCTGGCCATTTCCAAGGGTTACGTTCGTATCGTGGAAGCCATCTTGGGCCACCCCGCCTTCCGGGGGGGCCCGCGCCGGGCCTCCGGCGGCGGCGCCCCCGAACGGGAGGCGCGCGGAGGCAAGGTCAGCGGCGGCGACGACGACGACGACTTCTACGCCTATGACGAGGACGGCACGCGCTTCTCGCACGACGTGACGCCGGTCATCCTGGCCGCTCACTGCCAAGAGTACGAGATCGTCCACATTCTCCTGAGCAGGGGGGCTCGCATCGAACGCCCCCACGACTACTTCTGCAAGTGCCGGCGCTGCGCCGAAGAGCAGAAGAAAGACGCCTTCAGCCATTCGCGCTCCCGGATGAACGCCTACAAGGGCCTGGCCAGCGCCGCCTACCTGTCGCTCAGCAGTCCGGATCCGGTGCTGACCGCCCTGGAGCTCAGCAACGAACTGGCCCGGCTGGCCAACATCGAGACGGAGTTCAAGGTAAGTGACGCTCGCTCTGGGATTTCTTTTCATGCTTCAAATTCTGCTAATATTGATTGGATTCGTTCAACGGGACAGAAAGACTGGGCTCACTTGGCCCTGTTCATTTATCTGCATTTTTTCCCCTCCTACCCGACATAAAAACTGCAGACTTTTCCCCCCCTGGCACACGTTATGATGGGTTTCCATCTTCTATTCTTCCTTTTTATAATGTCAGGCGTCTTTCAAGCTGTCCCAATTTAACCTGGCCTAGAAACATTGACGCTGGCGTGAATAGGAGCAGCTATCGCCACTACTTTGAGGGGTGGGGCCACGGTTTCTCTGGCGCGGATGATTGGGCCGACTCCGACCGTTGGGCTCACCTGGACCTCATTTAACCTTTTCAGAACGAATACCGGAAGCTGTCCATGCAGTGCAAAGACTTTGTGGTGGGGGTATTGGACCTTTGTCGGGACACGGAGGAAGTGGAGGCCATCGTGAACGGTGACGTGGACCTGTGCCCGCCCAGCCCCTACAACCGACCCTGCCTCAGCCGGGTCAAACTGGCCATCAAGTACGAAGTGAAGAAGGTAAAGCCGTCCCGGTTTCTCCTCGTTTGTTGCCACGGAACACTGGCTAAATGGGCCAATAGCAAATGCGGAAAGCAGGGACACCCGATATGACGGGTGATCGTCATGGAAACCAGGCGGTGCGCGCGCCTGTTTGTTTCCAGGGAGGGGAATTGTCCAGGGTCCACGGCGAGAAATCAACAGCCCGTGTTAATCAGCTGTGTGTTTGAGATGAACGCTTTGGATGAAGCAGGCTAATGGATAAAGAAGCGCAAATTCCTTGGAGAGTCTCATTCATTTGAACTGTAACGCTCAGATCGCTAAGCATTGGACTTTGACTACTGATTACTGCGGCTGACGAACCAAGCACCCCCCTCCTGACATCCCCCAACTCTCTCTCTCGCTCTCAGTTCGTAGCCCATCCCAACTGCCAACAGCAACTGCTGATCATTTGGTACGAGAACCTGCCCGGTCTCCGCCAACAGTCGGTCGGGGTCAAATGCTGGAGCGTGCTGGGGGTCACCGTGGGTCTCCCGTTCCTGGCCCTGGCCTACTGGATCGCGCCGTGCAGCAAGGTGAGAACCTCCTTCGGCCGGGTCCGTTCCCGGCCACGGGCTGTCGTATCCCATCCCACAGAGTCCTGATATGAAGGACCCGCCACCGCTTTTGGCCGGAACCGCGGCGTGGCCTTATGTGCCGCCGGCGGCGGTGGAAGGTCTCCCGCGGGAAGCTCATTTTCCACACAGCGGGTCGGAAAAGTCATTACGTTAGTCGCTGTGTTGTGCCGCAAACTTGAATTGGCCATTTTGATCGCCAGCAGCCTTTTCTGTCTCCTAAAATGCAAAGTGTCTGTTTTCCCAAACAGTCGCACATTTGTTATTTATTTTCTTTTCAAATGGTGAAATCAGATTCATTTCACGACGGCGTTTGCTATTTTCTTCTTCTTCCAGCTGGGTCAGATCCTCCGCAGCCCCTTCATGAAATTTGTGGCTCACGCCGTCTCCTTCAGCATCTTCCTGGGCCTCCTGGTGCTCAACGCCTCCGACCGCTTCGAGGGCGTGAAGAACCTGCCCAACGAGACCGTCACGGACCACCCGCGACAGGTCTTTCGACTCAAGACCACTCAATTTTCCTGGACGGAGATGCTGATCATGAAGTGGGTGTTGGGTGAGTTCCAACTCGTTTATCGATGGCGTCATGGCGCTTTTAGTCAGCGGCTCGCAATGTGAAACCACCCCAACCCGCGTCAAGAGCCCCGCCCCTAGCGTGTCTACCTCCACATCTCCGAGAAAAGATCTTATTGTTCTTGCGAGGATGTCAGCGGCTTTAACCGGAGCATCCGACACGTCGTAAAGATGATCCAGGTTGTCGTAAATCATCAAATAAACGATCAACAGAAATATGCACGCCGACCAATCCGCGCGCATTTAGCCCAGGGAGAAGTCATAAAAAAAAAAATCTAAAATTTGCATTTTCAATTAGACTTGAATCGCTTTCCCCGGCCTATCTGCGACCACGCGAGTCGAAGAAAGCGCTGGGGCTTTTCGTAGCCTAATTGGATGTGTATTAAAGATGTTCTGCGCCGCCACGATAAGCCAGCCACTGGAGCTCCTTCTTCCCAATTCGATACGGAGTAGAAGGCCTCGCTCGCGTCGGTGGAGTCAGATTTCCTCGAGTGTGAATGAAAAGTGCCCGACTGGCAGAAAAAGCATCAGCAAAGGTGACGCCGTCATTGGCGTCGCCTCGTTTTTGGCCTTCCGAGGCAGCGCGGACTGGTTTCGGAGTATTTTGGTTTGGAACCGGTTTAAATGTACAGCGTGTCACACAGGGATGATTTGGTCCGAGTGCAAGGAGATCTGGAGCGATGGGCCCCGAGAGTACATCATGCACCTGTGGAACCTTCTGGACTTTGGCATGCTCTCCATCTTCGTGGCGTCCTTCACGGCCCGCTTCATGGCCTTCCTCAAAGCGTCCCGAGCCCAGCGCTACGTGGACATGCACGTGCCCGACGAGGACCTCAGCAACGCCTCGCTGCCGGACGAGATTGCCTACTTTACGTTCGGTGAGTCCTCCCGTTCGCCGCTGATGGATTACTTTATTAATACAATTTAATTAACATGGAAGACATCTTTAAACATACACTGGTTACAACTTGCAAGGAGAAATCACTCATAACGCGCCTTCGTTCAAGAGGATTCTGACGAGCGGCATACTCTTCTCCCCATTTAGTCGCGACATACTCAAAACATTTATTTACTTAAACTTATAAACTTATTTATTTATATATTTATTCATGTATTTATTTTATTCATGTATTTATTAATTAACTTACTTATTACCTATCTATTTATGTCTAAAATGCCTTTCCTATTCCTGCATGCTCACCCTCTTGCTACTGTGACAACGAAATTTCCCGAATACGGGATGAATAAAGTTATCCAATCCAATCCAATTTAATGTAATCTGATTCAAAACAATTGCATAAGCTAACCGAATACCACCATTAAGGTCAAAAAACAACTGCTCGAAACCAAAACACCTGCGTAAGAATTTGCAGTATAAGCATAATAATTTCTTTATAAGGTAAACTGCCGGCGTACCAGTCAAAGCAATTTATGAGTCCTTCGTAGATCTTCATTGCGAACTTGCATCTGGTTGTCTGGGTTGCGAGGTGTATCTCCCAGTAAACAGTCCTTGGAGCGTCAACAAGCTGGAGCCAGCTGTCTTGGAGGGTGACATCGAGTTTGCCCCAGTCTCAAATTAAAGACACTCCTATACAAAAGTCATTAAAATGCATACATCTATAATATTATCCAGAATAACCCCAACATCCGCCTTTCGAAAATTGTTTGCAACAGGACCTCTTGCTCCTCGTGGGATGGGCGTAGGGCCTCATGTTTTCAAACTAAAGTCAGTCTACTTCTGGCATTTCTTTTCTGCACGGCTCTAGTATAGCTATTCCCATTTTTGGTTATTTTCTCCATTTGCCGTATTTTCTGAGATGAGATGAGACCGCATGAGATGATTTCCCCTTCAAAGTAACACATTTGTACTCCCTATTAAAACCATGAATATGCACATGAAAATTGTGAATGCGGGGGCGGCTTATACGCGAGAAATTCTCAAATTCAACGATTTCAAGGCCATTTTAAGAGTGCGGCTTATACGCGAGAAAATACGGTAACACTAGCGGGGCCTAGGTCTGAAATACCGATTTTCAATCGGCAAAGCGCGAGGAAGGCAACATTAATCTTGGCCAGATGACAAAAGCTAAACACTCAAAGGCTATCGTGTGCCATCGGCGACAGCAGAAATCTGCAAGAGACGCGCCGCCTCCCGTGTCAGGTTGTTTAAGTGATTTAGGTGCCAGCGCTAGGGATCATTTCCCCCTCAGGTACGCACGTGCCGCCGCTACTAACGCAGATACGAGATAAGCAGCGAGGAAACGACTGCGTCTGCCACAATGTAAATATCGCTGCAAAACGTACATGGGGGTTGTTTGCTCCCGAGAACAAATTACTCGGGCGTGAAGCTCATTTACATAGCGGTCGGTTGACTGCCGACGTCGACGACTCCTAAAATGGATTGCAAAAAAAAAGAGAGTTGCGCCTTTAAAACGTCAACTGGATGATTTAAGGATTGGGCTAAGGACGCCTTTCTGGCAATAAACGAGCCTTACGATGACACTCGTTCTGTCCAAAGCTTCTCCGTGAGAACCTGCCGTCGGTCTTCTGCCATCTCGTGGCTCGACTCTGTCACACCGTTATTTCTTGTCAGGGCCCGTTGCGCATCGGTATCTTTCTTTCCGGTGCCAGTTATGAGGAATAATCATAGCCTCGCCCGACGGGTGTGCCTTCTTTCCCTGCTTTTTTTGCTCTCCTTCATTCGGCTTCGTCTCAGCAACGGCGGGTGTCCTTTTCCTCAAACCGTAATGGCGGCCGATAGGTTCACCAATAGGCATTCCCAAATGCACGCATGAATAAAACAGACATCTGACTAATAACGGGTGTCTTGCAAGAGAGAATCGATCCTGACTCGTCTTCATCCCAGATCATTCTGCCCTGCGAGGCATCCCTCATGCTGTTTATTACGTCAGATTTACAACATGCATCTCAGTTCTCAAAGCAATTGAAGGTCTGCCGGGATCTTCCCAAGGGAGCGATATGGACAACACTTTCAGAAGTCGATGTTTCTCAAAACAATTGAAGGTCTTCCCAAGGGAGCGGTGTGAACAACACTTTTGAGAAGTCCAGCTGGAGAGGGGAGGGGCCGTCACGTTGTTTAGGTTCACTCGGGAGCGAGCATTACACAGTTGCAAGCAGATGTATTAAAATGACTTTTAATGTTAATAAGCTCAGTAAAGCAAATATATAATAATGTAAGACTAATAACCCTAAGTGAAGCGAAGCGTTCTTCATTGCAAGCAAATATATAATAATGTAAGACTAATACCCCTAACAACGGCGTCCGTGCAAATATGAGCGCTTTTGGTCTGTGCCCACCCCGATTGTTTATTTTTTATTTTTTTGCTTTCTCCTCCCCGGGCAGCCAGGAACAAGTGGCGCCCTTCCGACCCCCAGATCATCTCGGAGGGCCTGTACTCCATCGCGGTGGTGCTGAGCTTCTCGCGCATCGCCTACGTTCTCCCGGCCAACGAGAGCTTCGGCCCCCTGCAGATCTCGCTGGGCCGCACGGTCAAAGACATCTTCAAGTTCATGGTCATCTTCATCATGGTGTTCGTGGCCTTCATGATTGGCATGTTCAACCTGTATTCCTATTACCTGGGAGCCAAGTACAATCCGGCTTTCACTACGTGAGTTAAAGCACTGGTGTTTTGGGGGGGGTTGTTGTTGTTGTTGTTGTTGTTTGGATTGTGACACAATCTACTGGAGCTCCTAACTGAAAGCGCTCCCATCCTTCATTTTGACATGTTGCAGCTGAAAACAGGAGGGTTCAGTCTGGCTTTTTCTCTTAGCCAGCAGCCTAGTCTTGTCTGGTCGCTGACCCTAACTTGACTCGAATGTTATCCGTGGCTTATCGTGCCGTATTTATTTAGTAAATAGAAGCCAGGCGGAACGGATGACGTGGCTAGCTTGAAATGGTGCAAATAAAGCGCCCTGGACGAGGGCCTGTTTTGTGACACCTTCCCTCGTACATCGTCCGTGAAAGAAATTCATCCCTTTATTGATTTTAGCACAAGTCAATTGCGCTTAGCGTCAGACTCCTTCCTCTCTGTGTCCTTTTAGAAAAGGTTAGTTGGGCCCACCGGGAATGCTCATCTCGAGTAGCTTGATGACAAAATTGCTTTGGCAGAGAGTTTTGAAAGCACATTATTATTATTTTTTTGGCAGCAGGCAGCAGAGCTTTTCTTGCTGGTGTTTCACGCCAAAAAAATCCATTCAAAAAATTCAATGAGATGATGAACTCTATAGTAGGAAAACCACTGCCTTGTCGACAATAACCCTTCGTGGACGGTCTGACGTCCGCCTGGCGCTTCTGTTCCTCAGAGTGGAGGAGAGTTTCAAGACCCTTTTCTGGTCCATCTTCGGCCTATCGGAAGTCATCTCCGTCGTGCTCAAGTACGACCACAAGTTCATCGAAAACATCGGTTACGTGCTCTACGGGGTCTACAACGTCACCATGGTGGTGGTTCTTCTCAACATGCTCATTGCCATGATTAACAGCTCCTACCAGGAAATTGAGGTAAATTCAAGTACTCCGCCACGCCCACTTTTGGGGGATTTCGGCGTCCCGGGCATTTCGAGAGGCGCCGCCGTGGTGTCTCTGTCCTGACGAGCTGACACGTGGGCACGCAGGAGGACGCGGACGTGGAATGGAAGTTCGCTCGGGCCAAGCTGTGGCTCTCCTACTTTGACGAGGGCCGCACTCTGCCCGCCCCCTACAACCTGGTTCCCAGCCCCAAGTCCTTCTACTACCTGATCCTGCGGGTCAAGTCCGGCCTGTTGGGAATCTGCGACGAGAGAGGACGACCCCGCCGCAACGAATCCGAGCTGGGCATGCTTGACTCTCGGGCCAAGGTAACTAACTAGGTACACGGTCGATTGGTCGCCGGTCGATTGGTCGCCGGTCGATTGGTCGCCCGGAAGGTTATTGATAATTACCATTTAAATCGTTGCTCAAATTCCCTAAATACAAACTGCGAATGACTCTTTAGTCATACTTAATGCCCTATTAATTATTACGCTCTATAAGAAAAGCTCCAATTTTCCCATACTTTTATGCCAAAAGACGGCGACCAAAAGACCGGCGACCAATCGACCGCACACGAACTAACTACGTCTCCTCATCCTCTCTCGTCTCATCGTGTCATTTCTTCAATCTTAACATTGGCTATTTCCCGCGCCAGGGCGAACGCTTCAAGTCCGACGGGCCCCCGGGAGAGGAGTTTCAGAATTTATCTGGAAATTCCAGAAAACCTCTAACCAGATATGAGGTGAGTGTCAAGTGGATGGACGCACTTCATTGGAACAACAATCTCAAGTGGTTAGGAATAATAATAATAATAATGATCATAATATTTTGTTAAAAAGTGGCTGCTTCCAAACCAACTTTCTCATGAATCAATGAAAAAAAAATGTCGCCAATTATTACCTGGTGAAAAAATAGGAAAGATCGGGAGGATTGGAAATGAAGCATTGGAAGAGGTGAAAGGTGGCGACGGGATTGGCGTGCGAACGAGACGTGGTGAGTGAGAGCGAGAGAAAAGAGAGAGAGAGAGCGGCTGATAATGAGGATGAAATGACCCTAGTGAGCTCGCTGAGGTGGACACAATGCTGCAAATGAGCACGCCAGAGGGAAAGTGCTCATTTGTCATCCTGAGAGGTCTTAGAAGAAGAAGACGAGGACGCGGGACTACGGCGAGGGCATTTATCCCTTCGGCCAGTTAGGAGAGCATGAAATATTAAGTGGCCCAGGCCGTCCATCGTCGCCGTCTTTATTTGCGGCTGCGTTCCAAGTCCAATGAGCTTCTGGCTTGCCGTCTGGCGGGTCGACGAGCGCCGCCGCCACCGCTCTCACGACTCCTCCTTCTTTGCAGAAGATCATGAAGCGACTCATCAAGCGTTACGTCCTCAAGGCTCAAGTGGACCGAGAGAACGACGAAGTCAACGAAGGTAACGGACCACTTTTCTGGGCTTTTGCCCGCCCTCCAACCCAATTCCAGAGCGCTTAACTTTATACCGTGGGAGGAGCCAAAACCACAGCCATCAATACATTGTTCAACCGTAACAGTTTTTCCTAAGAGCGGCCATTAGAATTGAATTCCAGCAATCGCTCTTTGCAGTTTTTGCAATGCGACTGGAAAACGGTCGATCTATTTTACACAGCAATTAGAGATGACGCACATCGGCGAGGGGCCAATCAAAAAGCTCCCCTGCGGGGCGGCCTCCTCGTTGGCTTTGACTTGTTTTACGCGCCCGTTCCGACGCTTTGTTTCCCTGTGGGATTCGCAGGCGAGCTGAAGGAAATCAAGCAAGACATTTCCAGCCTTCGTTACGAGCTGCTGGAAGAGAAGTCGGAGGCCGCCGGGGAGCTGTCTCTGCTCGTTCAGCAGCTGGGCGACAAATTTGGCAAGAACGCCGTCACCGTCCCCGCCCCCGCCGCCCGGCGCTGACGGGACGCCGTTGGGGGTCAGCGTCTCGGGGCCGAAAAGGCAAAGGTTTGCGTGAACTGACGCCGACCACGATGCCAATCTCATCCCCAAAGACTAGACGGAGGGAAGCAAATGGTGAGAGCAAATGAAGAAGGCCCAATGAGAGCGGAAAACTGGACAAGACCTCTTTAGTGGCACTGCTTTCATACTTCAGGCGCTCTAATTAATTCTCCTGGCTTTGTCGTTAAGCGCGATGGACCGGGAACATTTGTGGTATTATTGTCCTTCTCTGTCTGCAAAGCGGTACACGATCGATTGGTCGCCGGTCTTTTGGTCGCCCAGAAGGTTATTGATAATTACCATTTAAATCATAGCTCAAATTCCCTAAATACAAACTGCGAATGACTATTTAGTCATACTTAATGCCCTAGTAATTATTAGGCTAAAGAAAAGCTCCAAATTTCCCAGACTTTTATCGTTTTTGTTGGAGAACTTTTTAAGACCCTGACGGACGTCGCTTCTTAAAGGGACAACGCATGTACATACAAACTCTTCTACACTCACACGAGGGCTCAGTGAAACTGCTCATGGCCATTGTTGGCTTTTATTCATGCGTAGACCGTCTTGTTTTACCTTGTTTTGTCGCCGGTCTTTTGGTCGTCGGTCTTTTGGTCGCCGGTCTTTTGGTCGCCCGTTGTCGCGGCCGGGGCGACCAAAAGACCGTGACCAAAAGACCGGCGACCAAAAGACCGCGACCAAAAGACCGCGACCAAAAGACCGGCGACCAATTGACCGCACACGCTGCAAAGCATCGCTTGTCGCACAGCGACTCCATCGTTCATTGTCGATCCAATCCAAACTCCATCCAGGAGACGATAAAAGAAGCGTTTGCACGTAGAAAAAGTTCCTTATCAGCCAGAGTAGCTGTTCCAGGTTTTAATAAGAACAAATAGAAAACGTGAAGCCAGACAGTGGGGAAACATCGACCCGCAATATTCCTGTCCTTTTAATACGTACTCCTACTGTGTGTGCAAGTGAAATGTTGCTGTCATTGTCGAATAAATTGTGTATGGATGTGATTGTCAAATAAATGGTGTGGGTTGTGCTGAAATAGGCAGCTCCAATCCACTGATTGCACTTGCAGGACGCAGTTTACAAGCTAGTTTTTCAGCCGGAGCCGTCATGGAGACTTGGCATGGCGCTTGATGTAAGCGATTTGACGTGTCATCATTTCAGATCTTTTTCAAATGACAAGGGAGCGCTCTCAAAGTAAAGAAAAGGAAGCTTGATTAAACAGCGACGCCTAGTTCAATCAAGAAAGATCACGGTTTGTTTCACTTGGGCGGGATGAACATTCATTATTTTCTACCACCTAATGTGTTCTGAGAAATGATGTCCAATGCATCGATGCATGTTCGCAGTGGAATTTTCTGAATTTCTCTTTCTCTCATTTTGTTTTGAAATTTAATTTACTTATGCATGTAATACAATCTTGATGATCACTGCATGGTACCAAAATTCCCACCTGTTCGTGATCTCACTCATCACTGCAGTGTAAAACATTCCCCACGTTGCCATCTCGCACGCACGCACCCACGGGAGCACATCTCTGACTCAACAGGATCTCATTACCTTCCAAAGAGAAATGGAGCGACTGAGATTTATTTGTACTGGCTGACTTTTCTGTGGCGCATCCCTGTCAGGTGACACGCTCCCCCAGGCCAGCCTCTGAATCCAGCCACACCCCCCTCCATCCCTCCCTCTCGCGCTGATCTGCTCTCTCTCTCGCCCCTGGTGACACAGACATGCAGAAAAGGGGGAGGACGGGGACGGCGGGTCTACGGATTTGCGCTCCGCTCCATTGGTCTCGTGGCTCCTCGCCCGCCCTCTCTCTCGAGTCTCGCCGCAGCGTCGATCGCATTCGCCATTCTGCCACAGACACCCAGACCAAACGGTGTCGGCATGAGGTGAGATCTTTGTCATGGACGAGACGCCGTCGGGGTCCCCCATATCAACGCTTTTCACTTCTGTGCATCTCTTGACACAGGTCCGATTCTTTGGTGCGTAATTTCCATCCACTCTCGCGGGCGTCCAAGCCCAATTGAAGATCCGCACGCTCGCACCCGCACAAGGTGTCTTCGGCGGGGCTCGTTGGCCACGGATCAGGGAAGCGAACGACGGGAATGCGGACCCCGTTATCACCTGTGACACAGTCGGCGGTGCGCTCCCAGGTAAGTCTTCCTCCTGACTACTGTTTTTGCTTCTCGAGCAATGTTATTCAATGGGAAGGGAATTGCTATCTAAATAGTACCACTAACAACCAAATCTATTCAAAAAGAAAAAACAAAACATAACCCAGGAGCGTACATTTTGCACATTAACATTGACCTTGACATACTCTGCACTTAGCTACTTTCAAAGATACACTACAGAACATTAAAACTCCACCTAAGTGGACCAACCTGGATTTGAACCCCACTGTAAGGCCGGCACACTAACCACCCTAACCCGCCCAACATTGACATTTGCTGCTTTTTTAAAAAGTGTTTTATCCCGTTCGTATTTCTCCCCACCCAATCCGTAACTAGGCATCATTTGTAAAAGTTGCCGTGTGTGTTGTTGCCCCTCGCCCCCTCCAGGGCGCCCGCCCCTTCCGCCGGTGAGCCGACGTAGACCATGACGAGACGGGTCCTCCTCAACTCCAGTACCGCCTCGCACCTGGACCTGCTGCGCATGGCCCGGTCTTCTCCGAGCGGCGGCGCCACCTCCGTCACCTTGGCGAGCGTGGCCACCCTGCTGAGACCGGCCGCCGGCCACGGGGGCGGCGGGGGGTTCCGAGACGGGGAGCTCCACAAGGCCGACCTTTTCACCTACGTGGCCATGTGCCTCCTGTTGTTTGTGCTGGTGCTGATCATTGTCTTCTTTATTAACTGTCAGCTGCGCAATTCTTTCTTCGCCTCCATGCCGTACGACAGGTCGCTGAGAGAGGCCCGGACGCCGTGCAAGTAAAATGGGACGGTGAGACTCTGGCTGGGACTGTGGAGCTTTGGCATTTTTCCCAGTCCCCGAGCGCTTGTGAATGGGCCGGTGCTAGCGTGTCGACTCCAAAACCAAGGACTAACGAGAGTCGAACTTGAATTGCATCAGGGCCGAGAATTGTCCTTCGTACGGAGAGCGGGGCGCGTGGCCAACTTTCACGTGAAGGGGAGCGCTTGGTTATTCTGCTTGCCTTTGTCCGGCATCACAATAAAAAAATGGGAAGATCGTGCAATATTGGCTCCTTGAAAAGTAGATCTTTTAGCAAAAAAGTTTGAGCACCCCTCCCCTAACCCATAAAAATACATTTGTTGTTGTAAAGTACTGTAGTGTACTACTATAAGCAACACATAATCATTTTTTCATGCTCAGTAAACACAAGTTGTTGATGAAAGATCATTGAAAATGAAATGTGGGAGGCTTTCTTAATGAACACCGCGTTTTGTTGTGCAAAAGTGCTTGTGATATTATACTCGAGTGATATGAAATGGCTTGAAAACTAGTCACTGGGGTCGTCCAGGAAGCAGCCCAGGTGTAGTCGGAGCCTAGCCCCGCCCCCAGGCACCCGGCCCCGCCCCTCCATCCAACCGCTTTGGGCGAACTGTCATCAGGAGAAGTTGAAACAGGAAGACGACGACCGAACGATCGATCGAGCACAACTCCTCGGCGTTAAAAGCCGTATCTTTGCATCGGATCATGGCGGAGTTTCCCATTTGATCGGACGCGATCGCATTGACTGAAGGAAGGAAAGAAAGAAGGAATCCGGGGCAACATTAACGAAGCGCCCCCGTCGATCGCCGTCACAACTCGGCTTCGCAACTCGAGCCAAACAAAGTGGCCTCGCTAAAGCTAACGCTAGCTGCAGTTGCGGCAAACTTTCCTGGATAGATCTCATCTCGTAAATGACTTTTGTAAAATGCTGCACGCCGATGTTAATGAAATAGCTCGTATGTTTTGAGGAAGTTGTCCGATTGTTTTGTGTTCGCGTCCCGGCGACGCTTCGCTGCGCTTTGAATTTCCCTCCTTGTCGAAGACAAACAGACAAACAGACAGACAGGCAAGCAGGCATTTAAGCGATTTCGCGAGGAGTTCAGTGGGCTACCTTGGATCGGGATCAGATCTTTAACAACTCCCTGCTAATTGTGGCTAGTTAGCCCGGTTACTAGACAGTGGCTAAGGAAATTAGTGTTATTATTACTTGCGCTTTATCAACTTGCTCGATCGTCAGCGCGATCGTTTGCTTTGAGTGTCGTTTTTTTTGTTTCATTAATTAATTATTATTTTTTGGGCGTCAGCGAGATTACCTCCGCGCGGGGGACTATTTGGATTTGCAGTTAAAAGAGTCATTGGACGATTATGGATTCGTACACGGGCAACGCCGCCTCCGCCGCATCCGCCGGTCCCAAGAAAGACAAGAAATCAAAGAAAAGCTACGAGGACGGCGAGGGAAAAAAGAAATTTGTGAGTATTCCGTCGGATTTTGCTTTTGGATCTCTGCTTTCTCTCTTTAAATTGGACTTTATAGCGAAAGTGCGCAGCCATCTAGCATCTATTCTCCCATCCATCCCCAATCTGCAATTATACATTCATGTTGCACTGCCATCCATCCATCCTCCTCCAATGACGTTCATGTTGACATGTCTGAACTGTTGCGTTATCTGAAGAAGCACACGAGAGGAAGTGTCAAAGTAGAAGGAAACAAGTATACCGGAACACTTGACACCCTTAAAGCTCTTTTATGTCAAGACCGCCCACAATATTTGTCGGTCCGTCCGTCCGTTTGCTGGATGTTCGTTAGACTACTCATATTGTTGGAAGTTGAAAATCCCAGCGTTGATTTGTGTCCACGATCTCGTGCGTGTGTCACGGCTGTGGCCTCATTTTGGTTAAGGCGGCGCACTTGTTGCGCAAGTCCGCCAGGAGCGCCTGAAAAGTCAGAGATAGCACGGCGTCGATCAGTAACCACGGTGCTGGAGAGACACGTGATCACGAAGGGTGCATTGGACTTTAAAAACAAAATAAATAGATATGAACTTTATCTTTTCATCGCGGGCACTGCGTTCTCATTAGCGCTATATGTTTCCACAACATCTCAAAAGGTCCACCATATTGAAGCATGCATGTTTCAGCAATTCCGACGCCTGCCCACATTTTTCCCAGAAGTGTGTGAGTCAGACACAAATCTGTGTTGTGTGAGAGATAACATCGAGTACGCCAGCCTGTTTTTGTTTGCGTGACTTTGCTGCCCTGCGTACATTTCAGCTATGTCCTTGACACCCAAACATAGTTACAAACTCAGTCCGCAGTTCAAAGTAACGCCCGAATCGGTTAGAGACATTTAGGCAGGTGCTGAAACATTTCAGGGCAAAAAAGTAGTAGCTTGAAAGGACTTGGGCAGGTCTCCCCCAAGTTCACAACCCCTCACCTCCCCTGGTCTTTCAATACTATCCTCCCTTGATGGCTTTAAACCAAATAAAACAAAACAGAACTTTGTCGCTACATTTAAGGATGAAATTGGCGCATAGTGTTCCAATCGCAACGTCATTCACCGAAAAAAAAGCATTTTTTACACAACGTCCCTTCCAGGTTCCCGTTTTGTAGCATGCGTTGCTCCGCGTACACTCTGCTCAAGCGTAAAATGTTGCCGGCGCGTGCCACGGTTCCCGGGGGAACCGCCTCGGCAAAAGCCCATTTGAACATGGCGGCTCAAGTGTTGCTTGGGGCGTCTGACGACAGCATCTCACTTCAGCGTTTCATCTGTTAGACCTCCATTGTCAACAATGAGTAATCCACACTGGAGGGAGTTCTTTCTCTCTAAGCATATTAAACTTACCTACTACTCGTTTATGCGACTTGTGTTCACAACACGCGTGTGTTTGTGTGTTTTGAATGAATTGGCAGGCGCATGCGATAGGACTGTTTTGGAGAATTGGCAGGAAGTGGTGCAAAAATAGCACACAGGATACGGTCTTATTCTTCACCATTTATGAATACGCTTATCTCTCGGCCCTTGCGCAAGGAGGTTGGTACCAGCAGCGGGCTATTTGATTGGATGACGCACTCTCCCAAAAATGACCCGTTTGTGACCTGTTCTATTGTGTCAGTAGTCAGTGGGATGGACGGAGACTTGCGTACAATGTACGTACGTGCATGTTTTGTAATACCTGCAAACATTTGTATTGAACTCAAGGGTCGATGACATGTGAAATCATGTGAAGTAAAACTTTCAAAGTGACTTTTTTTTCGTCATTTCCTGCTGTTCACATTTTGGGTGTGTCTGCTTGTAACAGTTTTCCGCCGCGTGATGTCATTGGGCTTACTATGTAGTATTTTGATAGCCATGGCAACATGGTAAGCCAAAGCAACTCATGTGGAAAACTCAACAGCCATCTCATTTTTAGCCTCAACTCTTTAATTTTGTCTCAATCTGTTGTCATTAATTCATCTTCTAACAAATCCTAGTTTAGAAATGTAAAAATAATGTTTTTTTTCTTCCCTTGCTTGTCTACCAGGGGAAATATACTTCAGTTTTACATACAAGGAAGGAACATTTCTAGGGCTACCATTCCACCTTGTGGACAAGATCCTTTATTACATGGAATCACGTTAAACGGCGCATGTTGGATGATAAAAAGGGCACTTTAGTAGTATACTATAATCAACATCTTCACTAAAATCCACTCTAAGACAAGTTAATCCAATCATCATCTTCACATTGATTTTACTGGGGTTTTGTTATTATGCTTGAAACATCCTTTTAATTCCAAAATTGTTCTCCCACTCCCCCTCCACTTTTCATGTCACGATTTCTTCCTGAATTTTTAATTTTTGTTGTAATTGCTGACCCCTTTTCTTGCAATCACCTCCGTTTTGCCTATTCTTCTTCTTCATCCGTAGACACTGAAACGCCTGATTCCGGACGAGGTAGGTTTTCGATACTCGTACGCTTTCCTCATCCATCTTTTTTGTTTACGAATAAATAACCTCCTCACCTCACCACCTTTTGTTTGCCACTCTAACACACTTGTTGTCTCGTGTGCATGCTCTTGAAGATGCACCTTTAAGCACAAGCAAGTCCATAAAACCAACATTCTCTTTGGCTTTAACCGACGTAAAACCATGGAAAATGAGCACTTTGTCTGCACTTTGCATGTCCTTCAAGACGTTTGTACTTTGTTGTGATAAACATTTGAATCCCTAACCAATCTTTGGAAGCTGGTGATGAAACAACACCAGCATAAAAGAACCAAACAGTCTTTTGAATTTTTTGTAATGAGCACGGTTGTCATCGGCACACTGATTGGCTAGGGATGGCCCGCTCGCTGGCGTGCTCGCTGGCACTTTTCACTCTCCACCTTGTAACTTTTCGCCTCCAAATTTGTAGCTGGAACGCTTCACCAGCATGCGGATAAAGAAGGACAAGGAGAAGCTCGGCCACGTCCCCAGCGGGCAGCGTCACTCGGCGGCCGCCCATTACGAGGTCGGCGCTCCCGGGACCATCCTACACGATCATTCGGACGAATACGTCCTGGAACTTTTTGAAAAGATGTTGGTGAGAAAGCCTTCCCTTGTCGTCCGCCGCACGTCAACTTCTGAGTTTGAATGCTTGGTTGGCAAATGTAAATACTTGGCTTAGTGGAACCTATGGCTTGGGAGCCACATGTGGCTCTTTCCATGGGAGCATATGGCTCTCCACTAACCTGTGCCGAGTCCCGAACACACCAATAGGAGCGTCACGTCGATACTGGCGTTGACACTACCTCTAGCACCACTTTAATCCTAATTTAGTTTTTTATTACTCTTCAGCGTGGATAATCTCATTGATACGGATTGTCTAGCAACAGCATAACAATGTTGTCAAAATTCAGAAACTTTTTGTACTTTAAAAGTGGTGAAATGACAAAAAAAATCAAATATTTGTATATAGTATTTTTTCTTTTCAATTCTGGCTCTCAAAAAAATAACATTAGAAAGTATCAATTGTTTATGGCTCTCTCTGTTAAAAAGGTTCCCGAGCCCTGTCTTAAATGGACATTTAAAAAAAAAAAATCTGGCTTTATATTCTTTATCTTGTTTAGGTGGATATGAATTTGAACGACGAGAAGCAGCAGCCTCTCCGGGAAAAAGACATTGCCATTAAACGTGAAATGGTCTCCCAGTACCTGCACACCTCCAAAGCGGTCAGTCAAAAAACGTCGACGCTGGCTTTAGAGCACCTCGTCCACGCTCTATTGGCGTGGGCCCTACGTAACGGATGTTGTGGCGACGGCAGGGTCAAGACCAGAAAGAGAGCTCCAAGTCCGCCATCATGTACATCCAGGAGTTGAAGTCCGACTACCGAGATGCGCACTTCCTCGGCTGCCTGGAATCTCTACGGGTGTCGCTCAACAACAACCCCGTCAGGTGGCGCCTCCGTCTGTACTTTTTGCCCCCGCTGTCCGTTTGGTCTTGGCGGTAGGTGGAAATTCCTGGTGCCAATGCGGCGCTCTGCTGTCTTGTAGTTGGGTGCAGAATTTTGGAGATGAAGGCCTGGCTCTGCTCTTAAATCTGCTCCGAAGACTTCAAGAGGAGAAAGACGAGTACCCGTAAGATACAGCAATGAAATGCGGTGTGCCCGTTACTAGGGTCAAGTTATAGCAATAGCAATGTAGCTCAATATAGCTCCGAAATATATAGCTAAAAGGCCACTTAATTCACCATGAGTTTTTCGCAAATGGACTAAGAAAACGCAGACAACACGAGCAAAATGCATTGCCGTCCCAACCGTATTGGCCACTGCAAATGTGCGTTACAGTAATCCCTCGAATATCGCGGTTAATGTAGACCAGTGATAATCGAAAAATCGCAAAGTAGGGGCACCTCTATTATTACTTTTTTAAATTTTTCTTCAGTGCTGAGTCCTAGCGGCAAAAGTGGCTTCCGCTTACGAGTTTCAGCATGGATTCTCACATTTTTTAATCATTAATAGAGGGGGAAAAATTGCAAAGTAGTGAATTTGCGATAAGTGAAGACGCGATATTTGAGGGATTACTGTATTGTAATTGTAATGAAATGAGCTTGCTTTGAATGCTTCGATTTTTTTTTTTTGTCATCCTGCTAGAACGATGGGGGTCAAATGTCAACATGAGATCATTCGCTGTCTCAAGGCTTTTATGAACAACAAGGTAAGTTCCTATACTCGGTCACGGTCTGCAAATTACCTACTTGTGTAGTGTGACTGCAATTCAGCATTCCCTCCATTTTTGTGGTTAATCCGTTCCATCACCTCCCTCCCATATTAAGTGAATTTCCGCCAAGTAAAAACCATATATTTACTATAGCACATACATAACGTTTCCAATTTTTTAAAAACATTATTACTCCCTCGGACAATGTACTATAAACTTCCCATACAATGCCATCAAATGAAATCAATGTACATTAGCCTTCCTTCCGCTACTGTGGGAAATGTTTGATCAAATGTTTTTTGACATAATGTACACACACCCCTGACTCTGCTCCTGTAGTATGGCTTGAAATCCATGCTGGACACCGCTGAGGGGATTCCTCTGCTGGTCAGAGCCATCAACCCGAGGGTGCCTCACATGATGGTGGATGCCGTCAAACTGCTCTCCGCCATCTCCATCTTGGAGCACCAGGAGAATCTGTAAGGAGCCGGCGCCGACCGAGTCCGGAGAAGCGCCGTGTGATTCCCTCCTTTGCCGTTCCGCAGTCATGAGCGCGTTCTCGAGGCCATCACGGAGGAGGCCGAGAGACGGGACGTGGAGAGGTTTCAGCCGCTCCTGGCCGGCATGAACAGTCATAATATCGCGTTGAAGGTACGCCATTTCGTTTCGTGGACGGCAAATTCGCAACCGCTCTGGGAGTTTCATCCCGTTCAATGTCGATATTTTTATTTTTTTTACCCCTACAGGGCGGATGCATGCAGCTCATCAACGCCTTAATCAGTCGGGGCGAAGAACTGGACTTCAGGATCCATATTCGCTCGGAGCTTCTCAGACTTGGCCTCAGGGACTGTCTAAAGGTGGAGTAAAAAGTTTCCCCCCCTTCAGCAGAACCTTCACCTTCTTCCGGTCAAATCCGAGCTAAAAGCGCGTGGCATTTTGGACCTTTTTGGTGTTTGCAGGAGGTGCGAACCATCGAAAACGACGAGCTGAGGGTGCAACTCAACGTCTTCGACGAGCAGGCCGAAGACGACTCGGAGGACCTGAAGGCTCGCCTGGACGACATCCGCATCGAGATGGAATATCCTTTGTGGCCCTCTCGGAATATTTTCCGTCCATCAAACGTATCCACCCGTGCTCTCGTTCGCGTTTCCATTTGCGGCCCTTGACTGGCGTTGTTCTACTGACGTGAGGGAAGTCTTTGACATCTTGGTCAACACGGTGAAGGACTCCAAGGCCGAAAACAACCTGCTGTCTCTCATGCAACACCTCCTGCTCATCCGAAATGATTATGTGGCCAGGTAGGTGGCACTCTGCTGCAAATTTGATTTGAGTTTGATCATGGAACGGCCAAGACAGGAAGCCCTCGTTCAGTTAACTGAATTTACACTAGGTGTCTCTCTCGCTCCACGGTTAAATCTAAGTCTTTCACAAAAAACACAAAAAAACACAATGTTCAGTATGATGATGGTGTGGACGACGTTTCCCGCAAAAGACACAAAATGGGTAGACTGAATAAATAACATGGCTGACTGTAATGGGAACAAGTCCCTTTTCAAACTGAAGTGTTTGTGAAGTTGATGAGACACGGCGTAGTAGTGCGTTTTTATTGTGCTGCTCCATATTTCTCTATCTGTGTGGCCTAATCCTTTTTTTGTTTTTGTCAATCTGTCACTCTTTTTCTTCAGGCCTCAGTACTACAAGTTAATAGACGAGTGTGTTTCTCAGATCGTGCTTCATAGGAACGGAGCCGACCCAGACTTTAAATGCCGTAACATCAGTCTCAACATTGAAAATTTAATAGGTAAGTCGTGACCAAATGCGAGGCCACGACGCTTATTTTTGCTGGTGGAAAGAAAGTGTAACTTTTTGTTTAGAATCCAAAAATGAGGGTCTTTTACTTTCTTTTTTTGGCCGAGAATGTAAGCAGAATTTCCAAATTGTGAAATTTTTATTGATTTCTTGGCTGTGGTATGGAGCATTTATTTTTTAAACACTTTTAGGTGTACAAATGGCACCTTGTAGAAAGGTATCCTTAAAGTAAAAAGTCTCCTAGTCAAGCGTAGTAGTGGAGGAGGCAGAGTTCAATAGAACTAGTCTCGGTTGTTTGCCGACGGGGGCTCTAATTGCGCCGCTTCTAAGATGCACGTGCCCGCCCGTCGGCGTTCCCGCGAACGCCCGCGAACGCTTGCCTGCCCGCCCGCCTGCGCGGAGCCCGTCTGGCCTCCTTTGAGGCTGCCTAGTTATTATCAGCGGAAAGCAGCCCAATTTTGCCCGGCGTGCATTATTTAGTATTTTTCTTTGAACTGTGAAAAGTGGGCCCGGCCCCCTCCGTTCTATCTCACTTAGTGCTCGCTATGCCAAGTTTGTCCCATTTTAGCCTTGCCACCATATGACAGAAGAATCCCTCCTCCACCATATATCCCAATTCCGTGGAAAAAAAAAAGTAGACGCAACGTTCCATCTGGCTGCGGGTGTGCATGTGATTTTATTTCATATTTTTTTTCCTATTCACACAAAAAAGCTCTCTCTCATCTCCCACTTTTCTTCGCCTTACTTACCGAGGATTAACCTGAACAGTTTTCGTTTTTCTGTTATCGCGGAAAAAAATGCTTCCGCTCAATGGACTCCCGAATCTCTTTTTTTTTTTTTACTCGATGCCAATTTCGATATTTTTCGCCGCCTCATTATTTCACGGCCCTTGGTGCTTTGCACGTTGTCCGCCGTCACGACCCACTTGATCCCACGGCGACGTCTTCGTGTTCGAGTCTGAAGCATCCATCAGTTCATCCACATTTATTATGCCTATTTAATTCATTTCTGCATTCGTCTGGCATGAAAATGTAATGGTGCTATTTTTTTCTTAGTTTGCCCTCCATTTCCATTTGGCAGGCTTTTAGTCGTGTGTCCCGCCCATCTCACCCTTTTTCTCCATGTATTCTATTTTCAGACAACATGGTAAACCAAACCAAGGTGGAAACCAGTGAGGCCAAGGCTGTTGAGTTGGAAAAAAAGGTGAAATGAACGCACACAATTGTTGTGTTGACTCGCATTTGCAAAGTGGCGGAAGAAAGCTTTGCAAATATCATGCTGCACCATTTCATAGCATTCTAGAATTGGCCTGACATTGGCCAAGAACTCGGGGGAAATAGTGAGCGGCGACAGAAGATGATGAAAAGAACGAGCGAGCGAAAGAAAGAGAGAGAGAGAGAGAGAGTGTGTGTGTGCATGCCTGGCAGGCTTGACAGCTTAAAGACACAAAAATACTGGTAAAGACCAGCGTCAGCCACAAACACGGCGCACTGGCATAAGAGGCTAAATGCCTTAATTGCGGTGTGCTGCTACTCTGATGTTTCCGTCCTGGTGATGGGATAATGGCGGGGGGGAACTGCAACTAGCCCTCATTCAAACTGTCACACGGAGGATCATATCCTTTGTACAAATTCGCAGCCACCTTATTTTTTGTCAATGGCCACCCACGCGTATTAGCTCTAGTGCTGTGTGTGTGTGCATTTGTGAGATGGGGGTAATTGCAGACAGTCCTTGGCAGGAATTAGGGACGAGGCTGTCGGGAAGCTGACAGCTCCGTGCGCTAACGCATCCGTCCAAATGCTCTCATTTGCCAAGTGTCTTGAAAGTTTAAAAAAAGGGATTTTTTTTCCACCTCCCCATTAATTCCATCCCTACCCCCCAATCGTTGTGGTCCTCCCGTTCGAGACGTTAGTTTTGATCTGGAACTAAATGACGGGTTGATTTCCGTCGGCGTGCATTTTGACGATGCCGTGGCCTAATGCGTGTGTTTCTGTGGGGTGGATTAGCTGGACGCAGAGTTGACTGCGCGCCACGAGTTGCAGGTGGAGATGAAGAAACTGGAGGGCGACTACGGACAAAAGTTGCAAGACTTGAGCCAGGAAAAGGAGCAACTGGCCTCCTCCAAGGACGAACGGGAAAAGGAGAACCAGGGTCTACGGCGCCAGCTGGGCGCTCAGAAACAGCAGGTGATTCAAGCAATGGCATCATCTCCTTGAATTTGCCACCATGGTTACGAAACGTACTAAATGCACCAATCAATGCGTTGTGGGGCTTTTGTAGCTGCAATGTACCGTCACACTGCCACACTTGAACATTTCCAAGTGACCCAGAACAATCCCAGTCTTTGCCTTCCCTTTCAGATCGAAACGTTATCAAAAGATCTGGAAGAGGCCAAGACTAAAGTGGTGACGATCACCGTTCCCGTGCCCACGCCTGGTTTGCCGCCTGCCCCACCCGTCCCTGGCCAGAAAGGCGATATGCTTCCCCCAGCACCACCCCCTGCCCCCCCGTTGCCCGGCTATGCAAACGTGCCGGCGCCACCTCAGATGCCCATGCCGGGCCCCCCGCCGCCGCCGCCTCTACCGGGCATGCCGGGCCCCCCGCCGCCGCCTCCTCTACCGGGAATGGCGGGCCCCCCTCCGCCGCCTCCTCTACCGGGCATGCCGGGCCCCCCGCCACCTCCTCCTTTACCGGGAATGTTTGGTCCCCCGCCGCCCCCTCCTCTACCGGGCATGGCGGGCCCCCCGCCGCCTCCCCCTCTACCGGGAATGGCGGGCCCTCCGCCGCCTCCGCCCTTTCCCGGGATGGGAGCTCCGCCGCCACCGCCGGGCGGGCCCGGCATGCCTCCGCCACCGCCGGGCGGGCCCGGCATGCTTCCGCCGCCACTGTTCGGCGCGGCCGGTTGGGGGGCCCCCGCGCCGGTTGAGCTGCCTTACGGCCTCCAGCCGAAGAAAGACTACAAGCCCGAAGTCCAACTGAAGAGGGCCAACTGGAGCAAGGTAATTGGTTTCCGTTCATCTTAGCCCTGTTCCCGTTTTTCTAGCCAAAGACCAAAGCGTAGCCTTTCACGCCGTTTTGCTCGTTTCCGTTTCCGGGTTCTCCCCATCGAGCAGTCGCTCTTGAAGGCAATGGTGGATTTGTTTGTGAAAGGCACATCTTCGGCGGTCTCCGTTTGTCTCGTTTGTCATGCGGCTTTCTATTTCAGATTGGACCGGAGGATCTTTCTGAGAATAGCTTTTGGACCCTTGCCAAGGAGGAGAAATATGAAAACAATGAGCTCTTTGCCAAACTCACCTTGGCCTTCTCCTCGCAGACTAAGAGTGAGTGTGTGTGTGGCTCGGTCACGTTTACGTATACATACCTGTCATTCTCTGCCGATAACTGCCCTTATAAATGATTATGATTCCCCTTACAAACCCCCCAAAAACCTTACAAACACCGTACGACTCGTACGGTGTTTGTAAGGTTTTTGTCTACGACTCGTACGGTGTTTGTAAGGTTTTTGGGGGGTTTATAAGGGGAATCATAATCATTTATAAGGGCAGTTATCGGCAGAGGTTGACAGGTATGCGTATATTCACCGTGTCATTTGCACCGGCGTGCTCATCAATGGCGACTTTCCCCCCTTTTCAATTTCTTTCCTGCATGGCTCCCGCTGTCTGGGTCACTGTGCTGCCGCCCTGACGCACCGCCGCTCTGCATCCCTCAGCTACTAAAGGTAAGAATAGCGAAAAGCCGCAACCGCGTCCCGCTTCTCCTCTGCGTACATAGAGGACACCCGCCGCCGTGCATTTGCATTCGCCCCGAACACCCTGTCAAAAACGAATTCCCGCGTGAATTAACGAGCACCTTGATCAGATCAAATGCAGAAAAAAAATGCGACCTGGGCTGAAGGTGAAAAACATGCCATGGCATCACGTCGCCGTCCCCCCCGATGCCAGCAGCTGTCCTCGCACAAAATGCTGACACGGGCGTCCCATCTCATCCCTGGGTGTCACCCGGCCTTCTGCTCCAACTCCTCCATATTCATAACATCTCCGATGAGCGCGTACGCGTGAGCGTCTTTGCGTGACCTTCACATAGCATATTCAGTCACCGGCTCCCGAGCGGAGGCGTCCTGAATAAACAAACGGGCGGCCATACTGGCGGCCCACGGTGGCATTTGATGTCTTTTCAAATGTCACCACGGACAGCTGTCCGATTTCCGTCCCCCCTCCCTTTTTACGGCCAATGAAAACGTTGGCCCCCCGTCACACCTGCATTTGAAAATCTCCTCGTTCCTACTCGCCGTGTCGCCGCACTCGCAGACCGCCGCCTCATCCACGTCAAGTCTAATAACCTTTTCTGAGAGCTGGAAGACTACTATATAAAGACAGCGTGGCCTTTTCATAAGCTACCACCTGTGTGTGCGCACGCCATTGGCATTCTATTAGAGAGAGTGAGTGTGTGTTGGAATAGAGGATGAAATAATAATAGTCACAGTTGGGGCGCAGGCAGGCTACATTCTTAGAGAGATGGAATACATGATTGAGTGCATGATCTGAATGTTAGTCAGACAAAGATGAAAAAGAAGCGCTGTGATGTAAAGCAGCACGCACGCCTCGTTACTTTGTCAGTTGGTGTATCCCTCCGCCTTTGATAATGTCTATAGGCTCTATCCTTCACCTCACGTCTATCTTTATCACAATCGGAGGCCCATCTCAAGGCCCGAGCGATCCTCGCAATGGAAGTAAGGATGGCGTTGACATTGATCCTCGCCAATTCTCCGATCCGGACGCTTTTCTTCTCTATCAATTGCGACATTTGTGCACCCGCTGTGTGGTGAGGTGACCTCATCCTTCTTCAAATTGTCTTACCCAAGTGAATCTTGGTCCTCCATGCAACATGATCATCTTGGAGTGCAATCTAGTTTAATCCTGTAATGCTTGAACTCCTTCTGCAACCCAAACGGATGCAATTCTCCGCACGTTTGCATGCCTTTCTGAACATAGTAGGCGGTTCGGCTCGGTAACCAAACAATTCCAGTGTGCCTTTTGATCTGCCTCCGTTACGTGGAAAGCCAAAACCAAGTGGCCGCTCTTCCTACGTCATCTCCTCGGAGATTAGCCCGTATTTCAATCGGCCCGGACGCTCGTCTCATCCCCACCCACCCTTCCAGTCACTCAACCCAGCGCTTTTCCCCCCCTTCCCATCCGCGGCGCTCGTTAGCATTCAAATATATTCCCGACTGAGGGTTTAGCCGCTTTTAGGAACACATTTGCAAATGCGTTCATCTGCGTGCATGTGCTATATTGAGGGAATGAGCGATGAGCGCAAAATCGTGTTACCGTGGCTAAATCTAGGAAGCATTTGTGTTTCCGTGCATTCAATCTCCAGGCCGCCATGCAAAGTCGTCAAGGATGCGAGGCGTCTGAAGAAAGAGATAGAGCTCCACTCCTTCCGCCCACTCCGCTTTCAACTTGTGCTCCTTTTGGTCACAGCCATGAATTCTTATTCCTCCCACTCATTTTGTTGTCTCTTTTTTTTAAGTGGGCTTTTCTGCATCTACCAGGCATAAAATGTTTGTCAATGCATTCTCATTTCGTTCAAAAGTCAGCAGCACGCTTTCTACTCCAAATCACCTTGATTTTTTTTATTTTCCACCGTGTATGCGTGTGTTACACCACAGTGCTCGGCTTGGACGCCTACTGGTGCGCCCCCTAGCCCCCAATGGCACGTAATCAAAGCTATCTGGATGAAAACTCCCCACGGAGACTCCTGTACCGTTTTGTCCTAGTGGTGTCCCGACGCGCCTCGCTCGCTTCAACCACCTCTTCTTTTACACGGCTTTGAATTTTTCACCTCCCCTCTGAATAAGTGATGTGGCGGTCTTCCCGGGGAGGGGTGGGCGGCCATTTAATGAAGGAACGAGGGGGAAAAGGTTGTCCCTAAACACGCTTTCCCATTTATCCCTGTACAAGTTGACTCTCTCCGTTCAATAATGCATGGCCATTTCTCATTCAGCCACACGGCGGACACTTTTTTTTTCTTTTTTTTTCCTCTTCTGTCGGTCCTCAGCCAGCCTCAGTCTTCCTTCATCTTCAACTTGTCAGTTCCCCAAGTGCTCGTCACCGCATCTGGCCCATTAAATGTAACCCGGGTGACGTTGGCGGGGGACTGCCCGTCAAAGACGGCCACCGCTAATTTGTCATCCTGGGAAAGAAGTTAGAAGTTGGGAAATCTGGGAGTTTGGACTGATAGCCGTTCAGTAGGGCCACTAAGATTTTTTTCTAAACTGATTTATTGCACCTTGCAATAAATCTTTTGCCTTCTTTAGAAGAAAAAAAATCGGTTAAGTCCACTTAATTTGACGTGCCTCAGGACTGTAAAACTATACGGAAAGAGGGAGGGCGAAAAAAACGAATGCAATTTATTTTCTTTGTTCTTGGAATTGGTCGTAGGGCCACACGTTAGGGCCGCGTGCCGTACACGCGTATGGAATTGGGACGCCGTTTGGCGCCCGTGAGCCAAAGTTGATTGACAAGAAGGAAAGTTATTTCTGACTTGATTGCTTTCTCCTTCTGCTTGGCTTCTCTCTTCCTCTTCTCGCATGGAGCTAATCGTAATAAGATCACGCTATTGATTGGCCTCCTCCCCGCCGCTTCTTTTTCTCTTTTTCTATTCCCTTTTGTGGAGGAAGTGGCCCAAAAGCAATTCCAGCGAATGAGGGGGGCGGGTGGCTCGCCACGGCTTAGTCCGGCTCGGCCGCGTGTTCTCCCGAGTCACGTTGAAGGTGCCCGTTCGCATCTGGCGCTTTCTTCCCCGCCATCTCTTTCCTCCGTAGATAAAAGTATGCGTGGGATTAAAGGGAAAGAACATGTTTTTTTGTCAAGAACGGTGACCAAACCAAACACTGTTTTCTGACGATGGCCATTGGTTAGCTTGAGTTGCTGTCAATGGACGCTTCCATGCTTTTTGTCTTCGTTCCAATGCGTCAACGTAAGATCTATCCAGTTGAAAGTTGTCAATGTCTGAGTGAGAAGCCAATAAAGAAGCAGGGCACGCTCTGTTCCCCATGGGCGCTCTGGCTCGCAAGGCTCGGGGCCCCCGAACGGAGAACCTTCTGCCCACACGGAGCCAAATGCCAAAGGCGCCAAGACATTTGCGCGCCTCGGTCGCACGCGCCATCAAAGTTTTAGTGGATCCTCTCGTCTCCCGTCTTTTATCCAATCTGTCTTTCTCTTCCTCCTCACGACACCCGACCTTTTCTTCCTTCATCCTTATTTTGCTTCCTCTCTCTCTCAGGAGGCTTCTTGTCTTCTCTTTCATGGCCAAGTCTTCCTCCTCTGCGCTGCCACGCGTCACCAAAGAGGACCGAGGCTACCCATTTGACACCTATTAGAGTTCGGTGCTTGGATGTGATTGACTCGTTGGCTCTTGGTCTGGCTGGAAGGCAGATGTTTTGTTTTTTTGCGGCTGACCCCATGGGGGTCTTGCCCTGGCCGCGGTGGCGCTGGAGCGTGCCGCAGACTGCCTGTTTGTCAGAGTGTTTTGGCATGTGGTCAGACGTTGCTGTTTTTCAACGAATTATCTCCAGCCGAGCATTAAGCTCTATGAATAATACAAGAGACGCATGCGTTAACGACTAATGGCCAATGGCGATAACCCGCGGCTTGGCAATCAACCCGAGATATTGCGTTTCCCGTCATGTCAGTCGCACAACACGGCATGATTTTTTGGCGTGGACGAATTTCAGCCTAACACCCCGTTGGGGCACTTTCTCTGACATCGTTGCAATGGGAGCGTTTGAGCAACAACCAAGATGGCGTATGAATTGACTCCTAATATCGTTTTCTATCCGTTGCGCCATTTGAAGTGGGTGACGTTTGCCCGCCTCCATGTCAAAGTTTTTTTCCCTCATTTTCCCTCATTTCTTTTTTCTGAAAAGCCGTTTGCTAAGACTGGATCAAAGCAAAAAGTAGATATGTGGTGTCTTAGTTGCTCTTTTTCCCCCCACGTCGCAAGCCTCTCCTCGTCAGCGTCCCTGCCGCCTCCGGTCTGTCGAGCGAGCGAGCGGGTGACGTGCGCAGTCGGGCTTTGATTGGGCGGCGCGTGGAAAGGAGTGTAATTAGCCGCTGCTCCTTCCCCGCCGCTCGCCTAACGACTGGCATCCCCTCTGTGCCTTTCTTCTTCTTTGAAGAGCCCCCCCGTCTCCCACTGGCGCTTCCCACGTGGAGTTGTCACAACGACAAGCCCCACTCCGCTGTTGTTCACCAAGAACAAAAGAGGAGGCTATTAGCTCCCTGCCAGTGCGCTGGTGGAAATGGAGATGGCTGGTGGCCTGCTGTGCGCGTGTTTGAGCCAAAGAGAGCAAAGAGATGATGGCAAGTGACAAAGATATTGCAAAAAGGAAAGAAGAGTGGCATAGATTTAAGATGATTTCCATCCGTGCGCCCGTGGACGCCTTTCCCAAATGTGCGTGTTTTCCCCGCCAGCCCCGGCTGACATTTAGGAAAGGCCAAATTCCCTCCGACCCCCTCCGACGTCCCAACGTCCCGGGGTCTGGCTCGAGGCTTCATTAGAGCCAGACAAACGGGCCCTCGTCATCCTCTTTGCGCCCGAGTGCCGACGTCCCCGCCGTGCGCTCAAGTCCCCGTTGCTAATCGAGCCCGCCAGCCTTCGCCCGGCCGGCGAGACTCGGAGGAAAGCGAGAAAGGCCAAAATTCTGTCCGCCAACCGTGAGCGACTGGCTTTGTTAGTGGGCCAAACAAGGTGAAAACTAAAACCATTTTTTTGCCTCTCATCGCCTGTAAAATTCTGAAGGTCACCAGCACGTCGTCACGGTCTCTGTCCTTTTAAAGTCAGTAGCGTGCCCGCTCCCCCTCCCATCTTTATTGTTCTCCTGGATTTGATTTCCCGTCTCGCACTCCTTCTCCCCAGCTCCATCTTCCCTGGTCGTAATTAGCCGCCGTAATTGCCGTAGTCAATCTTTTTCTGCTTTCCCAACGAGACCGGCTGATGTAGGAGCCATTTAATAACGACGCCCCGCGCCTGCGTGCTTCCGCGGCGGCGGTGCCCGTTATGGGGATTGATGCGCTTTCGCCCAGCGCCAATTGAAGTTCAAGGTGGCGTGGTATTAGGACGTCAACCTTATCGCCAATGTGGCCCCGCTTGCATACTGCTGTGTGTACGTGGGTGTGAGTGTGGGTGTGTTTGTCTTCGGTAATGCTGTGTTGTGATTCGTCCTTGCTGAGGACCTTCACGGGCAGATGAGAAGTCCCACAAGCCCCGAGAGAACGGGACGCTGGCACACTGGCATGCTGGCACGCTCAGCCTGTCCATCCCTAACGCTTAGTAAGGCAGATGCCCTTTCCTCCTCTGCCTGGCTTATTTTTTTTTCCCTTTCACCAGCAGACTTACTCCCCACTTTTCTCTCTCACCCAACTTGGAGAGAGATGGATTCGCTCCCTCAGCCCGTCCATCCCCAAACACTGCACTGCGTAGGGCAGATGCCCTTTTCTCCTCTGCCTCGCTTATTTTTTTATTTATTTACATTAAACAGCAGACTTTTAGCCCACACTTCCCTAGCACACAAATCGGACGATAGACGAGATTGCGAGTGGGGCTCATCAATAATTGTACTAACATGCACGACTGACTGTATGTGCATCCATTGGCAGTACACAAATAGGTCCGTTGGAGGGCACTGTGGCTCCACCAATGGACAGTCGGCTAAGACGACTGCCTCAATATTTGTCTCCAGTAGTCAGTTAGTCACTTTTATCATGACATATTTGACAGCTTTTTGTATATAGTATAACACACTTTAATTGAACTTACTTCGACCTTTAGAACTCTGCATTTATTGCCTGGATTTTTCTCACATGCACTAGAAAGATTTTGTTGTTGATTGTTTTTTCCCCCTCTTCTGGCCATTTTAATGTTTAAGTAATCCTAAAAAAGTCCTAAAATGTCACTTTGGCTTCAAGTTATGGTGCTTGAAATGAAATGGGGTTAAGGATAGGGTTATATACAATTCTACTATTATACCCTATACATTATACTATTTGATTCGCTCATCAAATGTAATTTTTTTTAATGCAGATATTGCTATTCCATTGCAATCTCAGATAAATGTATAACAAAGCTTCTAATGAATTGGATTCTTTATCAAAATGGTGCCCAACTTTATAATATGTAGTAATATACCCCAGTGACGCAAAAAATAATTTGCACCCAAAAATGTAATACTTTAACAAAATACAATCCATAAATACTTGATGATTTAATAGGTCCTTGCACATAAGGACTTTGGATTTTGGATTTTGCATCAATCGATTTGTTTGATAAAAGCAAGTCGGATTTTAAAAATGTCAATTCTTGACCTCTCCAACAAGCCCTGTTTAGTCCTATGTGAAGGAAGACTGTGATGTGATATAGCAAAATAAGAGTTTGCAGTCAACCCTTGATAGGATTTTCATTTTTTTATTTTTTAATATTTTTCTATTTCATATATATTTGTCGATTCAAACGTTAAGATGCCATCATTTGAGTGGATATTTTTCCAAAGTGTGCAGTTAGGCTTTCCATGCGCCAGGGGAGCGCAAGTGAGCACAGTCTAGGCCCCTCCCATAATCCTTCCCCCTAAGCCCTGGCCCTCCCACATCCTGCCCCAAACACCCTCCCCTCGGCCCCACCCTGCCATCTGGTCCTTTTCACGCACAACCCCCTCTCCCCCCCACACTCGCACACACGCACGCGCTCCAGTCTTTTCTTCCTGTTTCCTTTCATGGAGAAAAACAGGATGAAGGGGCTCTTTCAGGCCACAGTTACCTTGGAAACCCCCACTATTCTTCTTCTGTCAAACACAATTGAACAGTGAACACACACACATACACATGCACACGGTGTGAATTGACAGCATGTTGGACATTTAAAGTTTAAAGGGACCAAGACTACAGCTGTTCCCTTGTGGACCACACAAAGTTCTTGATGCCAACTTTTTTCACTCCCAAAGTTAGCTTAAATCTAAAAAAAAGCACATTTCTCTCCTTTCTTCCTGTTAAATAACAAAAAAAAAAACTTCTCGCCCGCCAAGCTCCCAGCCAGCCCACGTAAGCTCCCATTTGTTGAAAGTTAAAAACCCGTCCCGGTTACGACAATCTCCCGGCCCGGAATGCTTTCACCAGTGGAAAAAAAAGTTATACAAGTCTTAAAGTTTGTGTTTTTCTTTTTTTTTTCCCCCGGTTGTGCCCCAGAGAGCTGCTGGAAAACACGCTGGTGCGTCATGTGAAAGCTTTTAGTCACTTTAAAAATAAACAGGGTGCAGGCGGGCAGGCGTGATGAAAGGATGAAGGTCGTAGAAAAGGAACTGTGACATCACATGAAAACCTCTTGTCCTCTTTATACACTTACAATCTGCTCCCTTTTCCCCTTTTGCTCCACATAACAGCGAGACGACACTCTTTTTCCTTTTAAGGATAGAAGGGAGAGAATAGAAGGGGGGGGGGGGATTGCACACTCATCCGCTGACTAACAGACTCCTCTTTGTGTACGCAAATTGACTGAATGACTGAGTGAGTCCTCGTGATGGGGTGCCCCTTTCCCCTCTTCCTTTTTTATCAATTCCATTTCATGTAAGTCAGTATCATAATTGAAGAATTTAAAGGAATTTTGAATACATGCACATGGCCCCTTCCCCCTCTTCCAATGACTTTTTTTCTCCCCCATCACTCAATGCCAAGCAGCTGTTGGCCAGACTCGAAAAGGGGGGGCTATGGAAATATTTCCTGGAAAAGTGTGGGAGACATATCAAGTACTTGGGTTTCATGCATCAAATAGCCTTTTTTTATGTTAGCCCACTATAACCAGATGGAATTAAGGCTTCTTGTTTCTTTCTCAGCGCAGCTTTCCTCCCCCACTGTGACCAAGTGCAACATAGCGCAGTGCCCCATAGCCGCCACTAGAGGCGCCACAGGATAACAAATGGAAGATGGCTGAGCAATATGTGTGTGTGTTCTGTGTGTGTTCTGTGTGTGTGGATGCTCCAGAGCAGCCATTTTACAAACTGTACTCCTCTAAACCCCCATTTCATGAATCGGCTGCGACGTCATTTCTTTCCGCTCTATTTCATTGGCTGGCGAGCAAGTGATGCTGTTCTTGATCAGAGCCCGCGCCCGCGCAAACACACATTTCCACGTCGACTTAGTGCCGTGATCCAAAAGTCTGCTGTGTTGTTTCAGATTGTCTGCCTTTTACATTAGAGATTGAAATGTATTTCACTGTGTGTGTGTGCGTGTGTGTGTGTTTTTATGTCATGTGCGGTCCTTAAAAAAATGAGTCAGAATGGAAGACATATTTTTGGGGCTCATGACACCATTCAAATCTTTTTTTTTTTAATTCATTGATCTTTTTCTGTGTCTTTTCATGTACTAACCCATGTCGTGTGTGTGTGTGTGTGTGTGTGTGTGTGTGTTTGTGTGTGTGTGGAGGGGATGACATATCCTCACAGCTGTCCGGATATATATTTTTGTGTGTGTTTGGCTTCCTGTTTTGCTGTCCAGCTCTTAGTAGTGTGTATACTTATATATCCATTACAATGTGAATAATGTAATGTCCATTTGAATGGACGGATGTATATTGCAGTATGGAAATGATCAATGTTGTTCACTTTGCGAGTAGGTGACCCATATGTAGTAGTTGCTATTTCCCACTGCTGGCAAAGCATGACATTTACTGAGACCGCAGCCCGCATTCAAACGCAATGGCTGGCGAAAGGGAGGAGCTCGTCGGGAGGGAGGCCTGTTTTTGCCACGTTTCCCGTGCAATGTCTCCGGGAACAAAGCAGGATTTGACTAAATTCAGCATGGATGCGGGCATTTCGTCCGACCCGATTGACCTCGCTGCCGCACGGGCTTGGCCGGAGGGAGCAAAAAGTCCATTGTGTGTCTCCCTGGTCTTCAGGTCGTATTCTTGTCCAGGCTGGACGATCCATCCTCGGTCACCAAGGTGACCCTGTCCGAGCGTTTTAATGCAAAAGCCTCGGTCAAGTGTGAATGTGTCAGAAACCGTACTGTATCTGCAAGCCTTTGGCAAAAGTTCACGCGCCGGTTGCCAAGGGGAACCGATGTCCAAGCGCATTTAGCGGGCCGCGGGGACTCCTTGGCCAACAATAGCATCTCTCACCACAACTGTCACTTTTGCGTGTGTCTAGTTGAAGGAAAAGGAGAACTTTGCTGACCGAATGGTGTAAAAGACGCTCATAGTGGAGATTAGCAGCCTGCATTTTTTTTAGGCCTTGAATTTTGATTTTATATATTGATCACACGGCTTTGATTTCATTTTCCATTTCCCATGAGGGGTTTTTAAATGCTCATTTCTCTTTTTGCTCTTCACCCGCAGCCAAAAAGGAGCTAGAAGGTGCCGATGAGAAGAAGCACTTGCAAAAAAAGAAAGTCAAGGAGCTCAAGATCCTGGATTCAAAGTCCTCCCAAAATTTGTGTAAGTCCCGCTAGCTGGTAAGGAAGATATGCACACTTGACCGGAATTGTACGAAACGACTCGAGCTGCACGATACGAGTGATTCACGTTATCCATGGAACTTTTTGTGTCTTTTGTGTTTGAACGCAGCCATTTTCCTTGGATCGTTCCGTCTCCCCTACGAAGAGATCAAGAGTTGCGTCCTGGAAGTCAACGAGAAGGTCCTGACGGAGTCCTTGGTTCAGGTACGCGTTGGAATCGGCCGTACGTACGAAAGGCGCGCGTTTCTCACCGGAGCGTCTTTCCGTAGAACCTGATCAAACAGCTGCCCGCGCCCGAGCAGCTGAGCGAACTGGCGGCCATGAAGGACGAATACGACGACCTCGCCGAGGCCGAACAATTTGGAGTGGTGGTGAGGAAACCCCGACTTTCAAAGCTAGCGGGAGGCCGACGGGGCCGTTCTGTCGAGAAGCGGAAACGGCGGATAGCAAAGCGCCGTCGATCGTGTCATCGCCTCGCAAAAGACACATACGACGATCGCCGACGGACTACGTATGTGTCTTTTTTCCTCTCTTTGGGCAGATGTCCGGGGTGAAACGTTTGGGCCCGCGGCTGCAGGCCACCCTCTTCAAGCTGCAGTTCGAAGAACAGTTGAACAACATCAAGCCGGACGTGGTGTCGGTGACGGCGGCGTGCGAGGAGCTGACCAAAAGCGCCGCCTTCTCCAAACTGCTGGAGATCATCCTCCTGGTCGGCAATTACATGAACGCCGGCTCCCGCAACGGGAAAGCCTTTGGCTTTTCCATATCCTACCTTTGCAAGGTGAGCCAACGGCACCTTCGGGTAGCATTTGTTGCTACGAACGGACCGTGATTTGACGATTTTCGAGCCACTTGACGGACCGACTCGCTTTGACGTCCCCCCATCAGCTGCGTGACACCAAGTCGGCCGACCTGAAGCAGACGCTGCTCCACTTTCTGGCCGATGTCTGCACGGAGCAGTACCCGGAGGTCCTGAGTTTTCCCGACCAACTCATCCACGTGGAGAAGGCCAGCAGAGGTACAGCAAACATGCAAAATGATAAAATATTGAATTGAATGGAATGCTTTTTATCGTCGTATAAGACCGTCCGTCCCCTGAGAAGAATCGCAATGTCGCCTCTCTAGTTTCCGCAGAGACCCTTCAGAAGAACGTGGAAATAATGGGTCGTCAGATCAAGAACCTGGAGAAAGACATCGAGACGTTTCCTCCACCGCAAAATGACAAGGACCTGTTTGTGGAAAAGATGTCCATATCCTCTCACATGCGTTTTCGATTCCGGCGAGCCGGGTGCCACATGACGGGTGTTTTTGATTTGGTGTCCGGCGAGCCGGGCGCCACGCCACGAAGGTCTGCCTTCCTTAACTCCATTTGTCCACCGTTTCGTGAGCGGCGCCCGCGAACAGTACGACAGGCTGGATCTGATGCTTAAAAACATGGAGAAGCAGTTCAACGACCTGGGAGGCTATTTTGTCTTCGACCCCAGAAAAGTTTCCGTGGAGGAGTTCTTTGGCGACCTCAACACGTTCAAGAATATGTTTCAGGTGAGAAAGCAAGTGCTTCATCATCTTGGAAGTCCAACATCCTCTTGCTTCGTCAACTGTGAACAGTCAAAACCAGAAACATTTCTCTCAATAAATTGTCCTTTTCTCCTCCAGCAAGCCGTGAAGGATAATCAAAAGCGGAAGGAAGCGGAAGAGAAGATCAAAAGAGCCAAGCTTGCCAGGGAGAAGGCGGAGAAGGAAAAGGAGGAGAAACGCAAAAGGAGTCAGATCCTGGACATCAACACAGGTTAGTTCAACTAGTTCCTCTTTTACAGAGGAACATTTTCTTCTTTTATTATTCCCGTCACACGCCAGTTGGGGGCAGTCAGAGTCCACGCTTCAGTGGAATATTATTGTGTGTCTGAATTAGTCTCTGTTTGTGTGTGTGAATGTGTGAGAGCCCTTGACAAAGACGTCACCAGAGATAATCGAATGTACATGACTTGCACGCTCCCCATTAAAAGCACAAAGTAAATTCAGAGAGGATATGCCATCTAAAAAAAACCCTAACCTACTATTTCGAACTCTTTTGGTGAGTTAGAGCTGTTTTCCTAGCAACGACAAGGCCTGAAAGAACATTCTTTTTTTGTTTTTTAATGAGGAAAACTAAAAGCCCTCTAAGTTCCACAGTGGTCCTCCTTGCCAACCCCTTTTTCGCCCCCACTTTCCAAAAGCTCAACCTACTTTTAGTGCATTCCTTCTCGGTGGTTCCCCTTTGGTATCTCCTTAGCATTCCAAATGTATCCAAACTTATTTTTTTACAACCTTCTAGAGCAGGGGTAGTGAACCTATGGCTCAGGAGCCACATACAGCTGTTTTGATGGGTGCACAAGGCTCTCCGCTAACCTGTGAGGTAAAATATTGGAACTAAGAGCGTTACGTTGGTATTATGGCATTGAAACTACTTCCAGTGACTTATAATCATAATTCTTTTGTCATTACATGGATATTCTCATTGACTATCATTGATGAGCAACAACGTAACAATGTTGTCAAAAGTTTCAGAGACTTTTTGTACTTTAAAAGTGGTGAAGTGACTAAAAAAGGCACACATTTTCAGGTATGTTGACGTTTAAATTCCAAGCATGGCGCTCAAGGATTAACATTGAAAAAATAGGAATTGTTTATGGCTCTTTCCATCAAAAAGGTTCCCGATCCCTGTTCTAGAATCACATGACCCGAGCGCACTATCGTATTCAAAGATCCATCCTTGTCTGGATGAAGGTTAAAGATCATTTGCATACAGGTGTCATATTTGAATGCCTCGGGTCACTCAAACGTCTCTCTTTGAATTGTACCGCATGTGCGCACCTGCGTTTTGTTTGCAAACCTCCCATTGAATGGCGAGGACACAAAGCCTGCTTTCAGCCATAACATTTTTGCACCTCGCCATCTTCCCGCTGTTGTTATCTCACGAAATTCCTCTGCTCTCGTTGTTGATTAAACCCTGGAAGGTCGCTTTGTTTTTAGCCTTGGCTTTGGGAGTTAGTCACACAAACAAGTGAAGGAAGGAATGAGCCTTTGCCTCATTTATTCATTGTGGAATTCATTCCATGAGTTTGTCCTCCAAGTGGAGCGACTGACCAGGGAGGGGGGAGTCTCGGGCTGGAGGATGTGGCTCGGAACTTCCCACGCGGTGGTTTGAGGCGACCGCTACGAAACGAGGGCCTTGCGTTATTCCGGCAACTAGGTGTCAGTAGAGTGTGCAAAAAATACTCCTGGGAAGCGAGAGGCGACTATGTGCGCATGCGTGAGCTACCAGAACGTACGGCAGACGCCGCTGGGGGTGCTCGTGCTCCACGGGAAAAGCTTTGGTTGCTGGGATGGGGGAGGGAAGGGAAGAGATGGGAGGGGAAGGGAAGGGTAGGGAACGCGGGGGGAGAGCACGGGAGGGGATGTGACGTGAAGACGGCAGCAGCTGCTGCCTTCGGGCTTACACGCACGCACATGGTTTTCTTTACGGATGTAGCGAGTTGAGCCGAGATGTTTAGGAGAAACGCGCTAACGGGGTCTTTGAGGGCTGTCAATCACGGATCATCTTCACTGACTTCTTATACAATTTTGAAATTTGGTCGCCAGCACCCTCAGCTTATGTTTGCGAGTGGCAGATTGTGTTGATCTCATTCCACTGGCTTCAGTCAATCACCTTTTCACAGCCTCCAGTGGGCTAATGCCATTAGACAAATTCATCTTATGCTCTTTGCCAAGACCTTCCAATCCCCTTTGCACGTAGTAGCGCTAAAGCCACCAGCTTAGACTTGACTTTTGGGAGTGCAAATCTTTATCTTCCATTCGCCATCTTCCATTCGCTGGGAAGTGAAGTGAAGGCCCACAAAGCGGCGAATTCAAAGAGCGTATATGTGCGTTTTTATACGTTATGTTGTGGCTCAGTAAGACCAGTAAAAGCCCCCAGTCCAAAAAAAAAGAATCACGTCCAGCCGGGCCCTCCATGCCGATAGGCAGGATGTGTCTCAATGGGTCTGGACATAAACCTTTAACCCCCGCCGCCCCCTTTTTCCAGACTCCTTGGTCCTATTCAGAAATAATTGAAACCATCTGCTAAATCGGGACGTGGACTCCCTCTCGCATATTTACTCCTTCCTTTTAAAACGCATTGTCACACACACATGACCCGTCACGTGCACGCCGTTTGGTTGAAGAAAGGGAAAAATGAAGTTGGTGTTTTAGAAAAGGGGAGATTTGCTCTACTTGCAAAATACAGCAGCAAGCCTTGATCTAGGTCAGCCGGCGTCTATCTGGGTTAAACGTCGCTAATCTTTCAACATGGCCGACGGGCAAATTCCCACGTGGGTCTGAGGGGGGAAAAACTAACAAACAAACACATTGTTTCCTCATTAGAATGCATTTATTGACGTTGACCACAAATGTCTTTAAGTAGAGAAAAATGGAAGTCCCCTCGGCGTTGTCGTTTGTTTGTTTGTTTGTCAGCGCGTTGCTCACTTTCTATTTTGATGTACTTTCAGAGGGCGACGAAACGGGCATCATGGACGGCCTCTTGGAGGCGCTGCAGTCTGGCGCTGCTTTTAGGCGAAAGAGAGGACCACGCCAAGCAGGTAAACACTTCCAGATGATGACTTTATTTTACATGGCTTTTTATCCACAATGCCCTAATCTTAGAGCTTGTAGTCCCGCCCACGGCCATTTTTATTGATATTCGACTTTATTTGGGAAAGCGCTGCCTACTCGGGGGAATTGGAACGTAGTCGTACCCACCCAAATTGAACTGATTTTTGTCTCCGTTCTTATTCATACCTCTAATGATGTGCTATGGATCCATTTCAAAGCGGTCTGTTTTCTGTCACTTTACTCCAACCTCTTTATTTTTAGTATCTGCCCATGATGCACCCAACTAATGACATTTAGGCAGAGGGGAGGGTGCCGGGGCTTCTTATATGGAAAGTAAGATAGCCAGCAGCCACTTTAAAGCATAAAAAGCTTAGCCAATGGAGGCACTTTGTAACGTGCCCATTGTTTAGGAAAGCCCGTGTGTGCGTTTGTGTGTGTGCATGCACGACCATTTGCACACGAGGCTGTGAGTGTGTAACCGTATCTGCCCCAGCGTCAATGAAAGCCAGATGTGAAGCAGAGTTGGCGGCCAGACTGCATTCTTCCTGCCTCCTTGTTTTCTTTTGTTTCGTTTTTTTTGTCTCTCTCACACAGTGAAGAGCAACATGAAAAGAGTGTGGCCTTCCGTGACACATCGGAATCATTTGGCATGCGTCATCTCCACAGGAAAGCCAAAAGCCAAATGGCTAGCGTAGGCGTCTAGCCAGTAGCCCCAAAATAGTCTTATCCCGACAGGAAACGGCTGACCGGGAAATGTGTGTCAGAGTGGCGATTTTTATTCCCCCCTTTCCGAGTTGATGTCCCTCTTAAGATTTAGTGGGGTGCACGAGCACCTTTTGACCCGCACCTCAGCTTGGCTTTGGGTGGGGTGGTCCCGGCGGTCAAACATGAGCTAAGAAAAAAAAAGAGCCCAGGCGGCAGATGTCCGCGTGCCAATACAAAGACGGGCACCTTCGCATACCGATGCACCTTCTGACCTCTAGGACAGACGGCTTTGATTTTTCAAATCAAATCGTGCCGCTGACCTCAATGTTTACCCGTGTGTTTCCACACGGTGGCCGGCGTGTCTTCTCTGCGCTCGTCGGTGACCCATCTGTTGCGCGGTCCAATCGGCGCGGTGGCCGCTGGATAAAGCGCCAATCGCGACAGAGCTGCGCAGATGAAGAGGGTGGCAACAATGGAGGGAGGGAAGGCGGGGAGGCGGGGAGGCAGGGAGGAAGGGATGGAGGCTTGCAAGGCACACGCCGTCTGTCGCCCCAATAGAAAATCCCTCCTAGCGCAGGACACACAAGCAACAGGGACACAATTGAGACCGACCTTTGGGGTCACTTGATTGTTGACACCACACACACTTTTAGCACCCATTGATAGGACGGCAGGCCATAACTCACAAGGTCGACATCAAAAGCAAACTTATCCAAATAGCAGTCGACCAATGCACACTTGTTAAAGTCTCAGAAATTAAACTTTAATTTTTTTCTTGAAATGATCTTCTGGCATGAGCTTTGACGTTTTGTATCGTCAACAAACGGTTTTTGCAGGTGTTTCTAATTTGATGAAAAAGATGAGCAAGTGCGATGGATCCCTCCTAAACTGTTCTGTTTCTCACCATCTCACCATCCTTCTTTCCTTCTTTTCCTCTTTTCTTTCCCAGACTCCGTAGTGTCTTTATCACAGCTGATTCTGGAGACGTGATCGGTAACTGCATTTTGTCGCTTGGGCCCTATTAGACCCATGCTGTGAATTGTTTTGGCTTGATTTGTGTGTGTGTGTGCGTGTGCATGTTAGCACGGTTGACTTTGCATGCGTGGTTTGCATCGTCATAACACTGACAAAGAGCTTCCGTGATAAAGCATCTGACGATGAGCGAAAATAAACACTGCATCCGACGCAATCTCCCCCTGACCCATTTAACTCAAAATGGCTGCTCCTGCTGCTGCCTTGTTAGAGAGCGAGAGAGAGAAAGAGGCAGGGGACAAGGACAAGCGGTGCTCTTTCCCGCTTTCCGCCGTGGAGATCGGGACACCCATGTTTCTGCCATACTGTCATCCTCTTGCTGGGACACGATGTTCATGATGAGTGTCAACTTATAGGCATCCTCACAGAGAGGAAATTGTCATGTTTTGCCCTTTTCCAACAAATTTCATAGATCTGCATCAATGCCATCAGGCACATTGTGGGATGACTTTAGCTCTCTGTCAATGAAAATTAGACTACAGTCTTTCCCCAATTATTAGCGTGGATTTTCACATTTTTATGAACTTAAAATAAATTAAAAATATATATTTTTGAAATAATAGCAGAAAAAAAATCGCAAAAAAGTGACTTCACTGAGTGCTAATTCACTTTTTAGCATTTTTTTTTCTGCTATTATTTCAAAAATATATATTTTTAATTTATTTTAAGTTCATAAAAATGTGAAAATCCACGCTACTAGGACTCAGCACTGAAGGGGGAAAAGGTAGGTACGTTTAATAATAGGGTGATCCTACTTGCCATATTCGAGGGATTACTATAGTGACATTTCTGTGTTTTTGGCGGTCTCTGACGTCTCGTGTTCTTTTTCAGCCAACCACAGAAGAGCCGGTCAGGCGGTCACCAACATCCTGGCCAAGGAACTGACGCAGGAAGACGGCCCTTCGCCCAAGAAGGCCAACACGGCCGTCAAGTCGGACCAGGAGCCATCGGACGACGCGCCCATGCCGAGCCCCACCCCTTCCAGTTAGGCTAGTTGGTTCGTCCAGTCCTTTTCCTTCCTCAGCCAGATTTGTTTCCAGACAAACGAACGCTTGCTTTTGGATGCGCCACAAACTCTTCATCCCCAAAATAGGTATCCTTTATTCTACTTTTTTTTGCTATTTGTTCATGATGATCGTTTCACTGGAAAACTGTGCCAACGCGTGGAAGTCCAGGGTAAACCAACCAACCCACCCGCCAGCTTGCCATTTCCCTCCCGATCCATCAAAGCCTGTCGTCTCCGTGGCCTTAAAAAAAGGGACGTGCGCTGCCGTCTTCATTCGTGCAAGTGATGACGAGGGCGCCGTAAAGAGACCTGAACATTCCTTTCATTTAGGCATTTTTTTCCAGAAAGTTCTTACCCCCGAGTAAGGCTTTTTTTTGCCCCCCCCCTGGCCACATTTTTTGGGAAACACCCTTTCACACCGCAATTGACATGCCTGTGTCTTTCACCAGCCTGTCGCTATTTTTAGTTTCCGCGCACGTTTTTGCGGCGTGTGTCGCGCGCTCGTGTTCTAAGAAATGAGCGATTCCGTCATCCGTTCATTCCTAAGCAACTTTGTGGTATTCTTGCGGAAATTGCACACTGGAAAAAAAGGGCCAAAAGTGCGCTTGTGTATATTTTGTCGTTGTGTCCGACACGAGGGGGACGCCCAATCTTGGATGTCGTTTGCTAGTCCAAAGTGACGGACGCATAGACACACAACTGAGCTGCTGATTTTCGTATTGTTTCAAGTGCAACATGCAGTTTGGAGGCAAATGGCTGTAACGTTCCTAATGGTCATCATATCTGTATCCTAATGAGGAGACGGGATGATTTAATATTTCACTGTCTTTTCATGACGTGACAACGTTGATTGATAAGTTGTTGTTGGGGGGAGGAAATCCCCTCCTGGGGTTTCTGTCACTTGCACACTGGATGTATTGGATTTGCGTGGGAGCACCAAAACGTCCCGTTTAGCCCAGGAAGTTGGCTTTTGAAGTGTAGAGTGCCAGATACCGCCATGTGGCAAGAAAACAAAGACACCACTGGAATCTATGTTTTGTTTTTCTAATTAGAGTCATTTTTTAACAGATTTTCTATGTTGATTTGTACTTTTTTTTTTTATTGTTATTTTTTTTTTCAAATCAGATTGAATGCACGTGCTTTGCTCCTTTTCCAGAGTTGGTATGAAGAAGCAATGCACTTATTTACGTCTCTTTGCTACACAGAACCATTAAAATGTCTTGAAAATATTCTGTTGTTGTTTTGCTCCGATTCGTTGTTTGCTTCTTCCAACATTGTCATTGAAATGCAAACATAAGATGTTGCATTTTGGGTGACGCCATTTGGAGTAAAGCCGGCACACAGTGACTGGAGTCTGCAAAACTCGGCTTAGGGTGAGCGAGGCTTTTTTTTTGGCCGACGGCAGCAGAGGAATGCGTGAAGAGAAGAAACTTTGGACTGACTTTTCCAGATGCATTCCGTTTTTTTTTCCAGTTGCAATTCACAAGCGACTCCCTATGTTTTGTCCAAACATTTGTCTTTGCGTTGCTCCTAGATGGTGAAAGGCCTCCTCTCCTGGCAAAGGCTCACTTGGGCCATTCTTTAAGGTGCACTGTTTCCCGAGAACAAGAAAAGTGAAAAGTCGATCGCAAAGTCGACCTCTGGAGACGGGGAAAGGCGCCAAAAGAAGTGCATTTGGAATCCTCCGTTGATTGTTCTTTCTTTTTCAGGGTTGCCAGCAGCAATGTGAAAGCATACGTTTCATTTGTTCACATTTTCAACTTTTCCAGGGAGGGGAAGAATGCAAAAGCCTCCTCCAAGCTGCCAAGAACCAAATGCTACAATACAGTCGAGTAGGTGACTGATTGAGTTGGTTTGCTTCCAGCATGCACGCACGCACGCACGCGGAAAACACGCACGCACGCACGCGGAAAAACACGCTCGCACGCACGCGGAAAAACACATGCACGCACGCGGAAAAACACATGCACGCACGCGGAAAAACACGCACGCACGCACAGGGAAAAACATGCATGCACGCACATGGTCATCATATCTTAATGTGCCCCTCATCAAATGACACGGCTGCTTTTGTATCTCATCACATCGTGGTGTGTGTGTGTTTGTTATGTGTCATTAGGTGACAATTAAGACACAAGTGTCAAGCGATTGGCTGCACCGTCATGCTTTTGAGTGACATTTCTTTTAGCCGGCTGCATTTTTTACAAGTGACCTCCTTATTCACTTCTGTCCTTTCTTGTGTCTACTCTCCAGAATGCTTCATACTGATGTCTGCTAGCAGCTGGAAAAAAAAACAGCAATGCATGATCTATAAACCTCAACAGTATCAAGGTAGGTCACGTATTCATCAAAACCAGTTGTTGTCGTTGTTCATGGCGGATGTGTAAAGTCTCACAGATCAGACGCGGGAGGCTAGGAGGATTTTGGGTACGAGTCCGACCCCCCGGAGCGGCCCTTTGGCTCCCGACGACGGGCCACAAAACGCCGAGAGCGAAAACCAAGGCGATGACATCATTCCTTTGCCCAGTTACCATGGTGACACCTGCATCTGCCAAAGGGGCCAAGAAGGTATTTATCCCCACGTTTCTGGGTGGCTTTGTCCTTTGTTTGGTGGTTACACGGAGCTCTCGTGAACTCCTGACCCATCTGCAGATGTTCTTCTCAATCGCTCCATGGCTTTGGTGAGCGACACGGTCATGCGAGCGAGCAGAGGAGAAAAAGACAGGAGCAACTGCGCCTTTGAGCCCAAAACATGGTGTGAGACGGCCACGACTAAACACTGAAAATCTTGTCAAGATAAGAAGACCGACAGACAGACCGCCTGCCGAATTTAGCAGGCTTGGGCAGAAGCGGAGACTATTGTGCCACGGTATTAGGGTAAGCAGCTTATGGTGGCCACAGGACTTGACAAACACAACACACATGGCGCAAGATACTTTTGGTATTGAGCTTCCGCAAGGAGGAGTGCTTTTTTGTTGTTGTTATTTTCCATGCGTGCACCTGCTGCTGCTAACTGCCACGACATGCGTCTGTCATACATTTCTCCGAGTAGGTGCGGCTCACGCCGAACTCAGCCGGGAGAGGAGGGGCCGCCTGGCCGCCCGGCTGGCGCGGATGAGGCAGGTTACCATGGAAACTGGCCGTCTGCCGCGCTCCGGCGCAGACATCATCGTCCCTTGCCAAGAGCCGCCTGGATTTTTGACGTTTATGGACACAGACGTGGCGGCGTGCCTACGTGAAATGCTGACCTGGTCCTGGCAGAGGGATGAATGAGGAGGAGAAGAAGAAAATCGAAGGCGGGGTCTCAAAATGAGAGCATGTCTGATCTCTTTAATCTAGGACAGGGTCTATCTTCTTATCTGGGTTATGTGGCCAGTAGCTCATTCCAATCGAGACAACATAGGCCGAGACAGACAATGGTGATGGCGATAGGAGGCGGGCTAATCAGGGATGGAAATCGCCAAATCGGGCCCGATCTGCAATATCTTCCATATATATGTCACATGTATAACCTCATGCGAACAATCATATTCCTTTCTTCGTGGACAAAGGGTTACATTGTCCTTATGGAGTGGAATGGGTGTTTTTTTAAATTATGAAAATACTGGGGCTATATTGTGTATTTTTTTTCAAATGTTGGGAGTGATTTTGAGGGTTTAAAAGCACTGACCGCAGGCAGTAAAGTTTGGGAGCTTTGAAAGGAAGCATTGTACTTGCCTTACTATACTATGTCATTTTTTAAGAGAAAAAGCCTTACTATACGATGTCGTTTTTTTAAAGAAAAAAAGCCTTGCTATACTATGTCGTTTTTTAAAGAAAAAAGCTATGTTGTTTTTATATAAAAAAGCCTTACTATACTATGTCATTTTTTAAAAGAAAAAACCTTACTATACCGTTTTTTAAAGAAAAAAGCCTTACTATACTATGTTGTTTTTTTAAGAAAAAAAGCCTTACTATACTATGTCATTTTTTAAGAAAAAAGCCTTACTGTACTGTGTGTGTTTTTTTATATATATAAAGCCTTGTTATACATTGTGTCGTTTTTTTAAGAAAAAAAGCCTTACTATACTATGTCGTTTTTTTTTTAATGAAAAAAGCCTTACTATACTATGTCGTTTTTTAAAGAAAAAAAGCCTTACTATACTATGTCGTTTTTTAATTTTAAAAAAAGCCTTACTATACTATGGCGTTTTTTTTTTAAGAAAAAAGCCTTACTATACTATGTCATTTTTTAAAGAAAAAAGTCTTACTATACTGTGTGGTTTTTTTATATATATAAAGCCTTGTTATACATTGTGTCGTTTTTTAAGAAAAAAAGCCTTACTATACTACGTCGTTTTTTTAATGAAAAAAGCCTTACTATACTATGTTGTTTTTTTTAATGAAAAAACCTTACTATACTATGTCGTTTTTTAATTTTAAAAAAGCCTTACTATACTATGTCGTTTTTTACGAAAAAAGCCTTACTATACTATGTCGTTTTTTAAAGAAAAAAGCCTTACTATGTCGTTACGACATAGTCTAGTAAGGCTTTTTTTTCTTAAAAAAACGACACAGTATAGTAAGGCTTTTTCTTTAAACAATTGACCATGTATAGTAAGCCTCATCTCATCTCATTTTCTGAACCGCTTTATCCTCATCAGGGTAGCGGGGGATGCTGGAGCCAATCCCAGCTGTCTCCAGGCCAGAGGCGGCGGACATCCTGAATCGGTGGCCAGCCGATCTTAGGGTACAAGGAGACGGAAAATCAGGCACAATGTATAGTAAGTCTTTTTTCCTTAAAAATGACCATGTATAGCAGGGGTGTCAAACTCATTTGGCATCGTGGGCCACATACGGCCTAGGGAGATGTCAAGTGGGCCGGACCATTCAAATTATACCATGCTCTGCTATAAATAACCAAAATATCATGTCTTTCCTTTGTTTTGGTGTAAAGAAGCACAAGAACATTAGGAAAATATTGAAATTTAATGAACTATCCTTTTTCAAAACATTTCATGAAACACCTCATTTCCTTAGACAAATGTGCAATTGACTTTTATCATTCACAAATATGCATTGCAACTGATCCCTCTGATTGTACAAAGGCACAAAACTTTAATTGGTACTGAAAAATATAGTAATGCACTTTACGATTAAATGAGACTTTTAAAGAAAGGAATTTTTAAACCACTTACACATACGCATATAAAATCTAAATGTAATCCCTGCGTGCACCTTACAAACTAAGGAGAGTGATTTTAAATGTGTAATTAAGAAAGTATTCGCCTGTCCTGTAAATCTGTAAACTTCATACATGAAACATACATACACACAATACATACTGAAAATTTATGGAGTTGCTGCTGTTTTCAGTCTGTCACAGTGATGCGGCTTGTCTTCTACTCTGATGGAAAGAGTGCGCCCCTTAGTCGATAATCCATTAATTGCATCGAATTAAAAATATTAATTCCATGTCTTTTATGCATTTTTTCCACTTTCAAATTATCCTGCGGGCCTGATCGAACCTCCTTGGGGGCCGGTTCCGGCCCGCGGGCCGTATGTTTGACACCCCTTACTAGTCTATAGTAAGGCTTTTTTTCGTTAAAAATGACATGATATGGGCGTGGTCTATCTTCAAGGCAGCTGTATAAATTAAGCACAATGTGCAGTGCCTCGTCTTCTCCAACAGCCATGTCCATGCTGATGGCCGTGTAGCACGGCAACGAGGTAAGGCGTCGAGCCATTTACTGGCCTATGTGCATTTTTATCACGCTACCGGCAGATTTTTTAGGAATCAATTGAGCAAAACCGCCAACAAATCTGTAAGTTTAATGCCAGGTTGACCGGACCGTCGACAATTTAAGTTTGGGCTCTGTGCCACATGTGACAAGCTATTTTAGCATTAGCGTCACGACAACTTTTTCCATTTGACCACTTCAAGCGTCGTCTTGATGTTAACACTAAGAGATCTATAGTCTGTTTTCTCCATTTTCGAGTCGTGTAGAAAGACTTAGTGGATTCAAACAAAGCCGAGATATCAACGGACAGTTTGTTAGGTAAAGGCTCACTCCAAAATGATGTATGTACTGATAGTTTTCACTGGGAGTGCTAAACAAATCATTTTAATCAACAGTTGTTAAGCCAACTTTCTCCTAGCTGTTAACTTCAGTCTGTATATTTAATCGCCTTGTCTGGAAAAGGGAAATTGGCATGGATCACTCACTAACTTATTTTCATTCTTTAGCTTGATCATTTATTGTAAGATTTCTCTTTCATGCAATAATTGTTTGTCAACTCCCAAATAGCGTGGTTAAATCAAGATGCAGCTCTTCCCGTGTGCCCCAGGACACTCAAACCCTTGAGGTTACAGGTAAAACTAATCCCATCTGTTGAATCTCCAGTCTCTGTATATGACAACTTTTGCTTCTTTTTTTTTTGCACACATCAGGTCCATGTCCATGTCCAGGTGATCTTCCCAGGTTGCCCACTTGAAGATGATGCGGCGTCTCTGAACTCTGTAAGATTTCTCTTCCTGTATTAGTTGTTTGGCAACTCCTAAATAGCGTTGTTAAATGAAGTTTTCTCCGTTTAGCATCATCTTTGGTCTTCTCATCAAGGTAAAACTAGATTTAACAACAAAAATGTAAGTATTTGTTGAATCTCCAGTGTCTATATATGCAAACTTTTGCTTCTTTTTTTCTTTTGCACACATCAGGTCCATGTGATCTTCCCAGGTTGCCCACTTGAAGATGATGCGGCGTCTCTGAACTCTGTAAGATTTCTCTTCCTGTATTAGTTGTTTGGCAACTCCTAAATAGCTTTGTTAAATGAAGTTTCCCCCGTTTAGCATCATCTTTGGTCTTCTCATCAAGGTAAAACTAGATTTAACAACAATAATGTAAGTCTATTTGTTGAATCTCCACTGTCTAAATATGCTAACTTTTGCTTCTTTTTTTTTGCACACATCAGGTCGATGTCCACTTGAAGATGAGGCGTCTCTGAACTCTGTAAGATTTCTCAAATGAAGTTTCCCCCGTTTAGCATCATCTTTGGTCTTCTCATCAAGGTAAAACTAGATTTAACAACAATAATGTAAGCCTATTTGTTGAATCTCCAGTGTCTAAACATGCTAACTTTTGCACACATCAGGTCCAGACTTTGGAGGGTCTCCAAGTGATGCCTCATCTCTGAACGCAGTCTTCTGAGAGGTGAGTTTATTGTTGAATATCCAAGTATTCATCCAGATCTATTTTATTGACTAAATTTACTCTCCCTCTTCTTAGGTAAAGTCCAGAGTTTTCTGGCTCATGGTGACCAGATCCTTAAGGTGAGGAGGATCTCACTTCTTTTCTTCAGTCAGAAATTTTAATAAAAGAGATTTGAGTGTCATTTGTCTTTGTTGAAACACTTGGAGAAAAAAGACCCAAGACCCTCAATGGTCTTTTTTTTCCTTTAATTTTTGGTGTTTATATTCTAAGTCTTTTATAATAAAAAAACAATTTTTTTGCCTAAGTGTCATGTTGATTTTATTTAATTATAAGTCCTGTTGGAAATATTCTAAGTATTTTATCAATTTAAAAAAATTATTTTTTTTAGCCTAAGTATTGTGTTGAAAATTTACTAAGTGTTTTATAATGGAAAAACAAAAAAATTTGCCTATGTGTTGAAATTTTTTTTCTAAGTTGCTTACATTTTTTTTCTCACTAAGTGTTTTATACTAAAAAAAACGTTTTTTTAACCTAAGTGTGTTGTGGAAATGACTGAATAAACACTTTCAAATGTCAAGCCACTTGTGTTTTTTTCTTCATATAACTAGCAAAAAAAAATGCATATGGCCATTTCAAGAACTTTTATTGGTCCACAAGCCATCCAGCATTTAAAGATGAGGTTGTTGCTGTTCGTGGACAAAGACTCTTGGCACTGTGGAAAATAAAAAAAAGGGTCAACACACAATAGACTAAGTCGAACAGGATTAGTTAGGTTTTACCAACATCAGAAAGGGTCCCTTTTCCTCAGTCAGCAAGCCTTCATCCCACTGCAAAAGGCACAATATTAAAGCCCTAGGAGGAAAAAATATATAAATATTAGACATCCACTACAGAAACAGGGAGACTTAAGAGGGATCTCCAACTGCAGTCCTTGAGGGCCCCTGTCCAGTTTATTTTCCATCACATCTTGATCATTTGATTCAAATGTGGTGGGAGATATGGAAAGCATACTGGATAGGGACCCTGAGGACCAGAGTTGGAGACACCTGCTCTATGATGACAAGTACCTGAGGGGATGTTGCTGTCAAAAAGTGTGCCATCCACCAATGTCACCCTTTTTGGGGAAGTTTGTCTGGTCAACACTGAAGAGAAGCAACATACACAATGAGTAGGTTTAGTACACATTACAAGAAAATAAATAACTTCCAACTGCAGTCCTTGAGGGCCCCAGTCCAGTTTATTTTCCATGTCCTTGATCATTTGATTCAAATGTGGTGGGAGATATGGAAAGCATACTGGATAAGGACCCTGAGGACCAGAGTTGGAGACACCTGCTCTATGATGACAAGTACCTGAGGGGATGTTGCGGTCAAAAAGTGTGCCATCCACCAATGTCACCCTTTTTGGGGAAGTTTGTCTGGTCATCTTTCTTCAGCGTTGATTTGGTCAACTTGGGTGGACACTGAAGAGAAGCAAGATACACAATAAGTAGGTTTAGTACACATTACAAGAAAATAAATAACCTGAAACACTTGGGTCCACATCTTCCACCGTGTCCGTGGCTTTAAACCTCTACAAAACACAGCATGATTATAGAATTGCTCATTTAACCATTTTGACCAGTGGTCCCCAAACTATTCCAGAAAGGGCAGCGGAGGGTGCAGGTTTTCATTCCAAACTGTAAGAGGAAACCTTTCCACCAATCTGGTATCCTAGTAGTACAATCACTGGATTGCATTCAGGTGATTCTTTTTTTCAGCAGAAAAACCCCATTGGTTAAACTGTTAATGTTGGATCTGTTGGAACCAAAACCTGCACCCACAGCAGCCCTCGAGGACCAGTTTGGAGACCTATAATGAGGGAAAATTGTTATTTTATCATATGTTTAAACTCAAGTGAAAAATGGCCCCTGCGCTTTTGTTGACTGAATGTCTCAAACGCATTTAAAATAAAAAAAATTAAAAGGTCCAAGCCCTGAGGTCTTCCTTTAAGAAAGTGAAGGGAAATGTCTATATTCTATAAAAGTGTACTGTTTATTCCTTACACCTCCACTGATGGCATTTATGTGGGTGTGAGTTATCCACACAAGTTGTTGCTATTTAAAAAAAAAAAAAAAATCAACGCCAAGCCAGTTAGTGTTTTCATTCAAAATTGGAATGTATCATAATGAAAAACAAGCTCATTTAGCAAAACCGTGAATACCGAAAGCTGATATTTAATGATTACACGGATATAGTAAATAGAAACTACTATTTCATACCTGTCAACCTCTGCCGATAACTGCCCTTATAAATGATTATGATTCCCCTTACAAACACGTTTGTATGGGGAATCATAATCATCTATAAGGGCAGTTATCGGCAGAGGTTGACAGGTATGCTTTAAAAAAAAAAAAGACTCACTTTGCTGACAAACAGCTCATTATGGCGTCGACAAGTTGCTCCTTTTTGGCTGTTATGGCCCCATTCTTGATGTTTCTCAGCAATCCTTGTTCGTTGAGGAACTGAAACACACAATGGAATGAAACATTAAGAGCTGTAGGTAACGCAATGTAGCCAATTTGTTTGCAAACATTTTACCGTCTGCATCCACATTGGGCCACATCACGCGATCGAAGCATGCTACTACCGTCATAAGGCTTCGAAATCCCCAAATGACAACGTACCGTGTCCTGTGAGAACTTTATCAGGTCTTTCTTCGGTAAATCGTCACTTCTGAGCTGCCTGCAGTCTACCAAAGGACTAGCAGCTGGCTCATCCGCCTTTTTGAAGGGTGGAGCCGACCTTTGAACTCTGACATGGGTAATACGTATAAAAAAAAAGACACATAAAAGTACATTGTTTTCATAATACTAACGTGTATTATGCGACACATATAAAAAAGCATCAATAATAACCTCATACAATTGAAATATTATTTAGGAATATAGCCACATTTTACTCACCCAAAATATTTTTAATTTGTACATAAAACCCATCCTCCTTTGTTTCCTTCTACCCTAATGCGGATAAAGCGGTTCAGAAAATGAGATGAAATGAGACTATACATGTACTTATTTTACATGATCATTTAAAAAAAAGTCTTAGTATACATGGTCATTTTTTTTTAAGCCTTACTATACATGATCTTGTTTCTAAGAAAAAATCCTTACTATACATGATCATTTTTCATTTTCATAGATTTTTTTTAAAGAAAAAAGCTTTACACGGTCAGTTTTTTAAGAAAAAAGCCTTACTATACATGGTCTTTAAAAAAGCCTTACAATACATGGACATTTAAAAAAAAGAATCCTTACTATACCTGTTCATTTATTTAAAAAATAACGTCGCCCAATTTCAAATACCACCAGTTTTACTACCTCATCATCGGCCCAGCATCTCATATCTCCCCGATGGCTAGAGATAGAAACAAATTGAGTAACAAGCCACAAACTGAAAGAAATTCCAGTGAAATAAATCACAGCATATCATTGTAAGTCCTTAATAGAATGCTTTGGGACGATTTCACGATCACTAACTCGTTGCTTTTTTACCTGCTGTCAACTTTATTTTTTGTTTTGAACAACAACTCAATGAATACCTAAACTCTATTTTTATTATCATCAATTTGTTGCAATGCTGTCAAAACCAAGCACAACAGTAAAGAAAACCTCTTTTGGGCACAATTAAAACAAGTGTAAATGTTAGTCACTCTTGTTCGTGTGCGGTCGATTGGTCACCGGTCTTTTGGTCACCGGTCTTTTGGTCACGATCTTTAGGTCGCCCGGAAGTTTGGTCGTCGTCTTTTGGGTCGCCGGTCTTTTGGTCGCCTGATCGGCTACTGCCATCTACTGTCAATTTATTAAATAGCAGATGGTGTTTTTATTGAAACAGTCCAATGAACCTTCATTCTCTCTGGAGAACTTGCAATGTTGATTGAAATACTTTAGATTAGATGGTCATTTTTATCAAACAAATAAAAGTATTAGTATACTTTTAGTTAGACAGTATTTAGATCGTTTCAACAGTATTTAGACTCTAAATACCGTTGAAACAATCTAAATACTGTTGAAACGATCTAAATATCTAATATCAAAATATCAATAAGAGCACTCATTTAACACATCGGCTGCTGCCATTGACTGTCATAGGCGTCCAATGAACCTTCATTCTCTCTGGGAGAACTTGCAATTTTGAAATACTACTTTAGATTAGATGGTCATTTTTAATCAAACATCAAAATATCCAATTCACAGATGATGTTTTTATTGAAACAGTAAAACTTAAAAATCTAGCAGTCAAACTTACAAATTATGTGCAAAGGGAATTCACAGATGGGAGTTTTTATTACAAATTGTATGCAATGGCTTGCAGGTTAAAAAAAAGCCTTACTATACTATGTCGTTTTTTTAAAGAAAAAAAGCCTTACTATACTGTCATTTTTTTAAAGAAAAAAAGCCTTACTATACTATGTCGTTTTTTTTTTAAGAAAAAAAGCCTTACTATACTATGTTGTTTTTTTGCGAAAAAAGCCTTACTATACTATGTAGATTTTTTTACGAAAAAAAGCCTTACTATACTATGTCGTTTTTTAAGACAAAAAGCCTTACTATACTATGTCGTTTTTTTAATGAAAAAAGCCTTACTATACTATGTCCTTTTTTAAAGAAAAAAGCCTTACTATACTATGTCCTTTTTTACGAAAAAAAGCCTTACTATACTATGTCGTTCTTTTTAAGAAAAAAAGCCTGACTATACTATGTCGTTTTTTAAGAAAAAAAGCCTTACGATACTATGTCGTTTTTTTAAAAGAAAAAAAGCCTTACTATATACTATGTCGTTGTTTTTAAGAAAAAAGCCTTACTATAATATGTCGTTTTTTAAGAAAAAAAACTTTTTAAGAAAAAAAGCCTTTCTATACTATGTCGTTTTTTTAAAAGAAAAAAAGCCTTACTATACTATGTATTTTTTTAAAAGAAAAAAAGCCTTACTATACGATGTCGTTTTTTACGAAAAAAGTCTTACTATACTATGTCGTTTTTTACGAAAAAAGCCTTACTATACTATGTCATTTTTAAGAAAAAAAGCCTTATCATACTATGTAGTTTTTTACAATAAAAGCCTTACGATACTATGTCGTTTTTTTCAAAAGAAAAAAAGCCTTACTATATACTATGTCGTTGTTTTTAAGAAAAAAGCCTTACTATACTATGTCGTTTATTAATGAAAAAAAGCCTTACTATACTATGTCGTTTTTTTAAGAAAAAAGCCTTACTATACTATGTCCTTTTTTACGAAAAAAAGCCTTACTATACTATGTCGTTCTTTTTAAGAAAAAAAGCCTGACTATACTATGTCGTTTTTTAAGAAAAAAAGCCTTACGATACTATGTCGTTTTTTTAAAAGAAAAAAAGCCTTACTATATACTATGTCGTTGTTTTTAAGAAAAAAGCCTTACTATACTATGTCGTTTTTTAAGAAAAAAAACTTTTTAAGAAAAAAAGACTTTCTATACTATGTCGTTTTTTTAAAAGAAAAAAAGCCTTACTATACTATGTATTTTTTTAAAAGAAAAAAAGCCTTACTATACGATGTCGTTTTTTACGAAAAAAGTCTTACTATACTATGTCGTTTTTTACGAAAAAAGCCTTACTATACTATGTCATTTTTAAGAAAAAAAGCCTTATCATACTATGTAGTTTTTTACAATAAAAGCCTTACGATACTATGTCGTTTTTTTCAAAAGAAAAAAAGCCTTACTATATACTATGTCGTTGTTTTTAAGAAAAAAGCCTTACTATACTATGTCGTTTATTAATGAAAAAAAGCCTTACTATACTATGTCGTTTTTTTAAGAAAAAAGCCTTAATATACTATGTCGTTTAAGAAAAAAAGCCTTACTATACTATGTCGTTCTTTTTAAGAAAAAAAGCCTTACTATACTATGTCGTTTTTTAAGAAAAAAAGCCTTACTATACTATGTCATTTTTTTCAAAAGAAAACAAGCCTTACTATATACTATGTCGTTGTTTTTAAGAAAAAAGCCTTACTATACTATGTCGTTTTTTAAGAAAAAAGCCTTACTATACTATGTCGTTTTTTTAAGAATAAAAGCCTTCCTATACTATGTCGTTTTTTAAGAAAAAAAGCCTTACTATACTATGTCGTTTTTTAAGAAAAAAAGCCTTACTATACTATGTCGTTCTTTTAAGAAAAAAAGCTTTCCTATACTATGTCGTTTCTTAAGAAAAAAAGCCTTACTATACTATGTCGTTCTTTTAATGAAAAAAAGCCTTACTATACTATGTCGTTTTTTAAAGAAAAAAGCCTTCCTATACTATGTCGTTTTTTAAGAAAAAAAGCTTTTTAAGAAAAAAAGCCTTACTATACTGTCGTTTTTTAAAGAAAAAAGCCTTACTATACTATGTCGTTTTTTAAGAAAAAAAGCCTTACTATACTATGTCGTTCTTTTTAAGAAAAAAAGCCTTATTATACTATGTCGTTTTTTAAGACAAAAAGCCTTACTATACTATGTCATTTTTTTCAAAAGAAAACAAGCCTTACTATATACTATGTCGTTGTTTTTAAGAAAAAAGCCTTACTATACTATGTCGTTTTTTAAGAAAAAAGCCTTACTATACTATGTCATTTTTTTCAAAAGAAAACAAGCCTTACTATATACTATGTCGTTGTTTTTAAGAAAAAAGCCTTACTATACTATGTCGTTTTTTAAAGAAAAAAGCCTTACTATACTATGTCGTTTTTTAAGAAAAAAAGCCTTACTATACTATGTCGTTCTTTTTAAGAAAAAAAGCCTTATTATACTATGTCGTTTTTTAAGAAAAAAAGCCTTACTATACTATGTCATTTTTTTCAAAAGAAAACAACCCTTACTATATACTATGTCGTTGTTTTTAAGAAAAAAGCCTTACTATACTATGTCGTTTTTTAAGAAAAAAGCCTTACTATACTATGTCGTTTTTTTAAGAATAAAAGCCTTCCTATACTATGTCATTTTTTAAGAAAAAAAGCCTTACTATACTATGTCGTTTTTTAAGAAAAAAAGCCTTACTATACTATGTCGTTATTTTAAGAAAAAAAGCTTTCCTATACTATGTCGTTTTTTAAGAAAAAAAGCCTTACTATACTATGTCGTTCTTTTAATGAAAAAAAGCCTTACTATACTATGTCGTTTTTTACGAAAAAAGCCTTACTATACTATGCAGTTTTTTTAAAAGAAAAAAAGCCTTACTATACTATGTCGTTTTTTAAGAAAAAAAGCCTTACTATACTATGTCGTTTTTTAAAAGAAAAAAGCCTTACTATACTATGTCGTTTTTTAAGAAAAAAAGCCTTCCTATACTATGTCGTTTTTTAAGAAAAAAAGCCTTACTATACTATGTCGTTTTTTAAGAAAAAAAGCTTTTTAAGAAAAAAAGCCTTACTATACTGTCGTTTTTTAAAGAAAAAAGCCTTACTATACTATGTCGTTTTTTACGAAAAAAAGCCTTCCTATACTATGTCGTTTTTTAAGAAAAAAAGCTTTTTAAGAAAAAAAGCCTTACTATACTGTCGTTTTTTAAAGAAAAAAGCCTTACTATACTATGTCGTTTTTTAAGAAAAAAAGCCTTACTATACTATGTCGTTTTTTAAGAAAAAAAGCCTTACTATACTATGTCGTTTTTTAAGAAAAAAAGCTTTTTAAGAAAAAAAGCCTTACTATACTGTCGTTTTTTAAAGAAAAAAGCCTTACTATACTATGTCGTTTTTTACGAAAAAAAGCCTTCCTATACTATGTCGTTTTTTAAGAAAAAAAGCTTTTTAAGAAAAAAAGCCTTACTATACTGTCGTTTTTTAAAGAAAAAAGCCTTACTATACTATGTCGTTTTTTAAGAAAAAAAGCCTTACTATACTATGTCGTTCTTTTTAAGAAAAAAAGCCTTATTATACTATGTCGTTTTTTAAGAAAAAAAGCCTTACTATACTATGTCATTTTTTTCAAAAGAAAACAAGCCTTACTATATACTATGTCGTTGTTTTTAAGAAAAAAGCCTTACTATACTATGTCGTTTTTTAAGAAAAAAGCCTTACTATACTATGTCATTTTTTTCAAAAGAAAACAAGCCTTACTATATACTATGTCGTTGTTTTTAAGAAAAAAGCCTTACTATACTATGTCGTTTTTTAAGAAAAAAAGCCTTACTATACTATGTCGTTCTTTTTAAGAAAAAAAGCCTTATTATACTATGTCGTTTTTTAAGAAAAAAAGCCTTACTATACTATGTCGTTTTTTTCAAAAGAAAACAAGCCTTACTATATACTATGTCGTTGTTTTTAAGAAAAAAGCCTTACTATACTATGTCGTTTTTTAAGAAAAAAGCCTTACTATACTATGTCGTTTTTTAAGAAAAAAGCCTTACTATACTATGTCGTTTTTTAAGAAAAAAAACTTTTTAAGAAAAAAAGCCTTACTATACTATGTCGTTTTTTTAAAAGAAAAAAAGCCTTACTATACTATGTAGTTTTTTAAAAGAAAAAAAGCCTTACTATACGATGTCGTTTTTTACGAAAAAAGTCTTACTATACTATGTCGTTTTTTACGAAAAAAGCCTTACTATACTATGTCATTTTTAAGAAAAAAAGCCTTATCATACTATGTAGTTTTTTACAAAAAAAGCCTTACGATACTATGTCGTTTTTTTCAAAAGAAAAAAAGCCTTACTATATACTATGTCGTTGTTTTTAAGAAAAAAGCCTTACTATACTATGTCGTTTATTAATGAAAAAAAGCCTTACTATACTATGTCGTTTTTTAAAGAAAAAAGCCTTACTATAGTATGTCGTTTTTTGAGAAAAAAAGCCTTACTATACTATGTCGTTGTTTTTAAGAAAAAAGCCTTACTATACTATGTCGTTTTTTAAGAAAAAAGCCTTACTATACTATGTCGTTTTTTAAAAGAAAAAAGCCTTACTATACTATGTCGTTTAAAAAAAAAAAAAGCCTTCCGATACTATGTCGTTTTTTAAGAAAAAAAGCCTTACTATACTATGTCGTTTTTTAAGAAAAAAAGCCTTACTATACTATGTCGTTTTTTTTAAAGAAAAAAAGCCTTACTATACTATGTAGTTTTTTAAAAGAAAAAAAGCCTTACTATACTATGTCGTTTTTTTAAGAATAAAAGCCTTCCTATACTATGTCGTTTTTTAAGAAAAAAAGCCTTACTATACTATGTTGTTTTTTAAGAAAAAAAGCCTTACTATACTATGTCGTTTTTTAAAGAAAAAAGCCTTACTATACTATGTCGTTTTTTACGAAAAAAGCCTTACTATACTATGTAGTTTTTTTTAAAGAAAAAAAGCATTACTATAATATGTCGTTTTTTAAGAAAAAAAGCCTTACTATACTATGTAGTTTTTTTTAAAGAAAAAAAGCATTACTATAATATGTCGTTTTTTTAAGAAAAAAAGCTTTTTAAGAAAAAAAGCCTTACTATACTATTTCGTTTTTTTAAAAGATAAAAAGCCTTACTATACTATGTAGTTTTTTTAAAAGAAAAAAAGCCTTACTATACTATGTCGTTTTTTACGAAAAAAGCCTTACTATACTATGTCGTTTTTTTACGAAAAAAGCCTTACTATACTATGTCATTTTTAAGAAAAAAAGCCTTACCATACTATGTAGTTTTTTTACAAAAAAAGCCTTACTATACTATGTCATTTTTAAGAAAAAAAGCCTTACTATACTATGTCATTTTTAAGAAAAAAAGCCTTACTATACTATGTCATTTTTAAGAAAAAAAGCCTTACTATACTATGTCGTTTTTTAAAAGAAAAAAGCCTTACTATACTATGTCGTTTTTTAAAGAAAAAAAGCCTTACTATACTATGTCGTTTTTTTTAAAGAAAAAAAGCCTTACTATACTATGTCGTTTTTTTTAAAAGAAAAAAAGCCTTACTATACTATGTCGTTTTTTAAAGAAAAAAGCCTTACATCGTTTTTTTAAAGAAAAAAGCCTTACTATACTATATCGTTTTTTTACAAAAAAAAGCCTTACTATACTATGTCGTTCTTTTTAAGAAAAAAAGCCTTACTATACTATGTCGTTTTTTAAGAAAAAAAGCCTTACAATACTATGTCGTTTTTTAAGAAAAAAAAGCCTTCCTATAATATGTCGTTTTTTAAGAAAAAAAGCCTTACTATACTATGTCGTTTTTTTAAAGAAAAAAAGCCTTACTATACTATGTCGTTTTTTACGTCGATGACGACGACAACAATCGGACTTACAGATCGGTGAGGATTTGCCATCCGGCAAAGTCATCCGCCTGCATCTGCGGGAGCCGTCCAAAAGCATGACCGTGTCAGCCTCCACTCACTGGGGCGTCGGAGACTTCTGGATGAAGGCGCAATCCGGGGGGCGCCGGTACGAGTCTGTCAACAAACAAGGCAAGGCGTGAACACTTCCTCCATGCTTTAACTTACATTCAACAAATATCTTGTACGTACAGAAGCCTTGTGAGAATGACTATAATTGCTCAAATGCCTCACAATGCGTTTTTTTTGTATTTTTAAAGAAAATAGCCTTACTATACACGGTCATTTTTTTTGATAAATCAAAGCCTTACTATACATGGTCATTTTTTTAATATAAATAAAAGCCTTACTATACATGGTCATTTAAAAAAAAGCCTTACTATACATGGTCATTTTTTAATAAATAAAAGCCTTACTATACATGGTCATTTTTTAAGAAATATGCCTTACTATACATGGTCATTTTTTAATGAAAAAAGCCTTACTAGACTGTCGTTTTTTTTAACAAAAAAAGCCTTACTATACCATGTGGTTTTTTAAAGAAAAAAGCCTTACTATACTATGTTGTTTTTTAAGAAAAAAAAAGCCTAACTATACTATGTCGTTTTTTTGGGAGGAAACCAGAGTACCCAGTGGAAACCCACGCTGGCCCAAGGCAAACATGCACACTCCACACAGGTGGACGTGACCTGGATTTGAACCCACTAACCACTTCCTCCTCTGGGCTGCCCTTGTATGGTCATTTTCTTTAAGAAAAAAGCCTTACTATACATGGTCATTTTTAAAAACAAATCAAAGCCTTAATATACATGTCCATTCATTTTGAACCAATAAAACTCTTACTAGTCGTCTTTAAAAAACGTTTTGAGCCAAAAAAAAAACCCTTAAGAATATTAAGCTAAAAAGCCTTCATATATATGATGTTTGTGCACAAAGATGCCTTGTGACATGCCTGTGGAGGCTTCAATTTGGAAATCCCATCCTGTCCAGCAGCAGCCCTTTCGCTATGGACCCTTTGATGAAGTCATCCTCTCATCACATTGTTTCCAGCACAGCACAGAAGAGTCACTGTGGGGTGCCGCAGCTGCGTCCCCAAGGGGGGCCTTGGGGGCGGGCTAGGGCCGTCAAGAGAGCAAGTTTGCAGTTCTCCCTTCCTTCCTTCCCTTCATCCCAGGGCCAATACGCCTACAAATAAACTCGCTTCCTGACCGTCCCGCGCGTCGCGGCCATGACATCACATCACTTCCTTGTCTCACTTCACGAGAACAAGAACGAGACGAGATGCTCGTTCGTTACCCACAGAGGCGTCTGACTCAAAGAGGTCATTCTGCTGTACATCACTCTATCTTTTTTGGCTATCTGTGTTGCTCCATTGTGCCAAACTGGGTCTAATGAGTGGCAAATGTGCTTAATTGGCTGAGAACAAGAGAGCGTCTATTCTGCGGGACGCACGATGGACACAAGCACTCTGCTGCTCTCTGTGACTCATCAGCTGAACTATGGAGTCACTTTGAAGATATACGTTCGTACGTCCATTAGAGGAGCCACAATGACAATCTTTTATACCCCCCCCCCCCCCCTTTCATTGCAAACGACATCCCCTAAACCAGGGGTCGGGAACCTTTTTGACATAGAGAGCCATAAACAATTTCTATTTTGAAATTGTATTCCTTGAGAGACATACTCTAAATTTAAGAGTAAAAATGTGAAAATTAGATGTGATTTTTCTTTTTGTGGGTCATTTTACCACTTTTAAAGTACAATTATTTTGGCAACACTGTTACTTAGTTGCTAATCAATGAAAATATGCATGCAGAAAAGTTTAATGAAAAGAAAAAGATGATTAAGTTAGAGGTAGTGTCAGCGCCATAGTGCCTACGTGACGCTCTTATTGGTGCATTCGGGACTCGGCTCTGTCACCAGCGGTTTAAATACATATTTTACCTCACAAGTTAGCAAAGAGCCACATGTACCCATCAGAAGAGCCACATGTACCCATCAGAAGAGCCACATATGGCTCCCGAGCCATAGGTTCCCTACCCCTGCCCTAAACCCTAACCCCCCTAACCCTAAAGCAAAAAAAAACCACACCCCCCAACCCACCCCCATTGTAAAAAAACGCGCACCATGTTTGGTTTTGCACCAGCGTGGCACGTCGTTGAACCCAGTTGCAGGAAAACAGGCAAAGGTAAACACAGGGGAGTAGAGTGCACAAGAAAAACTTTACTTAACGAGGCAATTTTCTCAAAATGATAAAGACTTCAAAATTAAACCTGATCTGGAGCATCGGGTCTGGCGTAGGATGAAGAAATAAATACATGCAGGAGACGATTACTAACACCGTGGGCGGGGAAAAGGCAGGTGAAATCAATGGGCAATCACAGGGACAGATCGGTCACACAGGGAAATAAAACGAAACAAAACAACAAAAGCAATCCCTAACACTCATTAGAAATATTGTGCGTAATAGTTTCCTAATTTCTCCGTGCATTTGGGAATGCCTAAAGGGTGAATCTATCAGTGACCATGCAGAGAATAGAAGCGCTCCAAATTGCTTCACTATAACTCCTCCTCCTGTTTTCCTGCAGCTCAGCAGGACCGGAAAGCGTCATCAAGGCTGCTGCATTCGCTGGGGCTTAGAGTTGCTATGGTAACCGCGGAGCACAATGACAGAGAGGATGGGGGGAGCCATCTCGGGTATGCATGCAAAGGACTGCGTATGACGGCTGCTATGTTGGTACTGGCCTCTTTTTTTGGGAAGAAATAAAACCTCCATTAGCTATTTATAGCAGACAATGTTCAGTGGCATCCAAAAGAGCTAAACATGCTGATACTAATACTATTCGTCTTCTATTATGTAGTAGACGTTCATGTTTTTTTTTAGTATCAGGCCTATGATTTTCACCACGCGACGCCATGATGTTTGTTGAGGTTGAGAGCAGAACGTCAAGAAAAGGAATCCGACAGCAAGTGGAGTGATTTCAGAATCTTTTATTTGAAATGTCAGTGTTCAAGAGAAAATAAAACAGCAATATAAATATTAGCATAAAAAGAAGAGGGGTGCACAGGGATAAAGCGAGGGGGCAAGTATTTGATAAGAAAGATAGATAGTACAGCAGGATAGAGTAGTATTAATTCAGCAGCGGACGGACATACACATATATCATATTTATAGTCATTTGTTCATATGGACAGAAAGAGAATGCACAAGATCAAGTCACTGCAAAAAGAACATTGAGAGATTACAGAAGGATAGAAAGATATTCCTATTTTTTTGTCCTTTCTTTACAAGGCGATAAAGGAGAAAATGAACACAAAAAAATCTGCGCAACACATATCACGAGTTAACTAGTCTACGCGTGTCACCTTATCTAAAGTTGAAATCTTTTTTATTTCTTTTTATGTACACTGAAGAGTTAGTTGGCATGGTGCTGAGTTACTACATTGCAACACAAACGCTCAAAGAACAGCTCCCATTTTCCATTTCATTTTTTTTCATCATTTTCTTGAAAAACAAAATGCAACACATTCCAGTAGTGAGCCGCGCTTTGCGGAGAAGGTCGGGCGGGCGGACGGATGGCGACGGCGGCGGTGGCGGCGGCGCTCCCTACGACACAAACACCTGGCTCACACCATCGACGGGACTTGCGAATATTTACAAGTGAGCGGATGGGGGGAGGATATCGATGGGAGGGAGGCCGAGGACGAGTACGGCCCGTGACCAAGTGGTTTCTCTGTACATTCAGCGCTTGGAGCCACAATTTCAGGCCAAAGCCATTGGCGAGCGCTCACCAGCTAGATTTGCGCGCAATTGCCGGACGCCGTCGTATCGAGCCCGATTGACGACACCGCTTCGTTTAAGTGAGATACGTATCGTCAGTGCAATACTTTGGGGTGGACCGGATTGGGGGTATGGAGGGGGGGTTTCGGACTTTAGGGCCTCAAATCATTTGTGTCTTACTTTTAATGGTTACAAAAGCCTTGTATTCGCAGGGGGGGTCCAATGCTACATGGTGCATTCCGTTTAGCGGGGGCGTGGCTTATCCTTCTCTCTTGCAATGCATAGTTTGCGACTCTAAACTAGTAAAAGGTGGTTCCGAGAGCATGCAGACGTAATAGCGGTAAAAGAACGACCTCGATATCTCCAGCTCACGGCCGAGCCTACGTACAATTATCATGGCGACTAGCATACGTACGACAGCCGACTTCCCGCTGGAGGGGGAGAAAGAGCACAATAAATCCAACATGAAAGATTTCTCCGAATACATCACTTGCTTTTTAGAAGCCTTGCCCGCCTGGGAGGTTTCTCGTCTCCAGCCAAAAGAAAAGAAAAGAAAAGAACATTGCAACAAGCCCTCACACCCGGCTCAAAAATATCAAGGGGACGGACCGACGGACGGATGGACGGACGGACGCCTTCCCAAGATGCATCGGGAGCGTCCACGTGGCGGCCATGCGATATCTCCCGGCGGGGTGTGAGGGCTTGCTTCGGCGGTCGGACCGCGTCCGGCGCTTTGCTTTCTATTTCTTCTCCTTCTTGGTGGACTTCTTCTTGGAAGCCGGGGTCTGGGCGGCTTTGGGGGCCTCGGGCTGGCCCCCCTGGGGTGGGGGCAGCGCCTGCTGGCTGGCCTGCTGGGCCATGGCCTGCTGCTGCTGTTGTTGTTGCTGTTGCTGCTGCTGCTGCTGGGGGTTGGAGGTCAGCGTGGCCGTGCTGCCGGGGATGTAGACGTTCTGCCGGTAGTCGGGCACGTGCTGCAGGGTGAACTGCGGGCTGTAGCGGGTGGTCAGACCCATGGTGCCGGGTCCCAGGGTGCCACTGGCGTCGCTCACTGTTAAAAAAAAAAAAGGTCACAAAACATCAAGTGGCTATAAATGGAAATGTGTTCGCCTCAGCAGAAACAGCGGAAATGGCAAGTGAACTAAATGTATACATTTGCTTGTGCATTTCTCATCAGACGACTGGTCGACTCTAAGTGGTATGATGATGGTGACAGACAGCATGGCGACAACCCCAGACGCGGAAACGCCACATTTATCATTCCGAACCCTGAGCTATGTAAACATACGTCTGTCTCCCTGGAAATGCCTTTTCATATTTCTGGTCTCCACTTTTAGTGCTGCTATTTTGGCCGAGGTTGTGGTCGTCCGCTCTGGTCCCGCGCCGTGCATGCCTCAGCTCATCGTTCTTCCTCAGCCTCCGCAATGCAGAGCCGCAAACACTTCCCCCCCACCAATCACGTCGCCGCATAACGTAAACACTGCCGCCTGGCCGCTCTCCACGCTGGTACACGACAGCCCTCTTCCTTCTCATCGCCGCCTTTGTGGATGACCTTCATTGTATTACGGCTTGGGCCGACGCTGGGCTCCATTTGTGCTGACGCCATTACATCAGAGCACGACGAACGAGAGAACGGGGGAGTGTAAAAAAAAAATAAGCAAAAAAAACCTGCATGTTTGAAGGGCGTGGCCTAAGGAGTATTATCAGCCAATCTGACAATTTGGCCCAGTTTCATGGTTTTTCATTTTGTATTTGCACGTCGGATGCTTTTTCCCGTTCAGACTCAAATCTAACAGGCAACTGACAATCTTCGTTTTTTTGTTTGTTTATTATTTCAGTTTTTTAGTATTCACACAGTATACGTCGTCGTAGTTAGTAAATTTACGTCGCTTCGATTGATAGAGCTGGCTGGCACTGTCCCAGTGAAAAGGAATTGAACATCTATAAGCGTCAATGGCAGCCAAAGAGGTACACCATACGTTGCCAGCAAGTGACAGCCAATTCATTTGATGGGGGGGTTCTCTACCAGCCAAACGAAGACTAGATGAGGAGTTCAAAAGTCTCCCGCACAGACCAAGATATTTTTGTGACATGAGGTGATGTGAACTTGAACATTTGATAGTTTTTTTGAAAAAAATTATAAGCGGTGGCGGGCTTGATTTTCTTACCATTGGCTGCGGCCATCAGGGCTTGGAGCTGTTCAGCTTCGGTCGGGGGTTGGGGCCAAGGGCCGGTTCCCATGGCGACCTCAGGTCCTCCGGCAGCCCTGTGCATGCACGCGGGAGAGAAGACGAAATTAAGTCAAGCTGCATGGAAAGAGTCCGTTTTTCGGCGCTCGGTGGCAAAGTGGCTGACGAAAAGTGAGGCGTCAATGCATCACGGTGGCGGGTGTGTTTTGGTGAAATACAAAAAAAAAAAGTAGTCTATGGACAAACACAAAGGCATCCTTTCCTTGTGGGCAAAGGAACTTGCTTATTTATTGGCTGCCATTTGCATGTGTTGAGAACACAATTTCTGCTGCGCTCTTTGGAACTGGGTTTGAATCTGGGTTTCTACTACTACACAAACAAGATAAATTTCGCTCCTCGGCACAATGTTTGCCAACCTAGCCGTCTCCTTGTCAGCAAATGGCCTCATTTGCGTTAAACGGAGCCGTGGCTTATCACATCCTGCGGCCCTTGCGCGCTCCCTGCGCTCGACATTTATCAGATAGGCTTTTGGTCGTTTTTGACGGACTTTCCCCCCGAGACCTTGTAAGCAAATCCGGCCTGGATCTGCCCCGTCCGGCAGCCTTCCCCCGCCGTCCGCTCCACAGATGAGGCCAGAAGCCGCGACAACGACAAAGGCCACACAGCGCAGCGCCATTTTCTTTGCTTTTTTGCACACATATAAAGGCACGAGAGCGCAGGGCAGGGCGGGTCGCTATCTACGCCACAGCAGGCATTGTGGCCTAAAGGCACACGGCCGGCGCCACAAACGCCATCAAAACTTTGAGAGAGACTGACTGACACAAGCTCTACACACACACACACACAGCCTCAGGCCGGGTTGCACTACGACAGGAAACGCAATCTCTGCCCTTCCGAGCCGATCACATCCGACGGCTTTCCGTCAACGTCCGTCGGCTACAAAGGGCAGAGAGTGGCCACACTTTCTGCATCTAAATGAGTACCTTGTCCCGCTCTTCGGCGTCCAGCGTATGTGTGTGCCGTATGGCATGTGGGGACTAAAAACACAAGGCGTTACACACTCTGACAGACATATTTACTCTTACAATATCGGCTATAGTCGGCTTGAAAAATCATTTTGCCAAACTTAGATTGTCGTGGGGATTGAACTTTGTACTGGTCCAATCGGTTCCCACCTTAGGCTGCTAAATTATGGTATTAGTTCTCAGTTTGATGGGAGTAAAAAAAAGTACAAAAATAAAAGCAAATTCAATGCAAAACCCAATTAAAAGTTGATGGGAAAATGTTGTTCCAAGAAATTCAAGTAACAAAACGCTAAATGTCCCCAAAAAGGTATGAAAGCATTTCATAAGCAGACGTACAGCTGGAAAAATGATGGCCAAATCATCTACGACATTGCAAAATACAACTTTCTTTCAAATAATGAGTCATCCGACTGGGGGTTTGAACTCGTTCCACTCGGAGTCGTTCCTAAATTCTCAGGCCTTTCCTTTTTCAAAATGGCTTTTCAGCCTCGGTGGGCGTGCGTTTCTTCTATTCAGAGACTTGAGCGCTCGCCGCTAGACTAAAGGCAGATGATTGAAAGCGGCTCCCACGTACCACGTTCAGAATGGTGGACGGAAAACTCGAAAATCTGATCCAGAGAGCCACGACAGCCCTGGTTTTGGGACTAACGGGGCCGTTTGGAAAATACGACCGTCCTCGTGAACACGCAAAGCAACAGGAATGAAAAAATTGCACGTTGAGTGCGCAAATGTCTCACTGGGTCGGACGGATAAAAACAGCCGTCAGACGGCTAGAAAGGAGGCCAGAACAACTGCGTCCTCACCTCCTCTCCCCTCCCCCATCATCTCTGCTCCTCTGCAGCGAGCAAGCAAGCGAGCAGAGAGGAGAGGGGGGAGTAAGGGGGAGGGGGAGGAGGCTGCGGCGGCCATTTTCTCAAGCGCTGGCTGCGCGAGGGGGGTGAAGCTGCATCAAAGTGGGTTTTTGCAAGGATTCCCAAAGCGGCTGGTGCATTTTAATCGCCTTTTCTTATTTTTTTCCCCTCATTGTCTTTACGTTGTGAGCGTGCAAGTTGACTCACCCGCTGGGTCCTGGTCTCGGTCCCTGGTTGAAGCGCCAGTCGTTTTGCGGAGGCTTTTGCTGCAAAGATAGAAGAGAAAAATTGCCACGTGAATAACGCCTTTCACATCAACTCACTTGACGTCGTGTCACGTTGCGTGTTTTTTTTTGGCTGACGCATCTGTGCATGTGTGCGTGTGTACCTTTGCACACGACAAAACGGGTAGGAAACCTTTGTTTTGGAAAATGGAGACAAAACAAGCATTCACTGAAAAGAAAACCAATTGAGGTTTGTTTGATGACAAGGAAAGCAAACACAAATTGGCCTTGAGCTGTTCTCAGCCATGTGAAATGCTCCAAACTGGATGTGAACGGCTATATACTATTCATAAAAAAGTAGAAAATGGCCAATCTACAAAACTTTAGCAGATCCAACGTTTTCTAAACCACCTCTGCCAATCTTTCCTACCTGCTTAAAGCACGTCTAGTCTGCATCTGTCACATATTTGAGTAAGACAAACAAATTACAAGCTGCCCGAGTTGCCTCATGAGAGCAGCTGGCCAACATCTGTCATGCACCCCTGCCAAAAGAAGAAAAAAAAATGTACACCAAGCACCAAAAGGTCATTCAACTGGTGTGACTTGATTTCATTTTTTTTTTCTTTTTCTTGTGGACTGATATGTTTTCTTGGACACTGTATAATAATTAAAGTAGTTTGGCTTGAAGAAAGCACAAAGAGCAAATCATGGTGGGTGAGGGGCTTTCAAGAAGAAGGGATGTTCTATATTTAGGTCTTGCCCAGGGCGGCTTAAGTCAAATGTTCCCATTTCTAAAATGAGCCTCTGCTGCGCCTAACACATTCAAGCGCAAACACGGCGTTAAAAGCATGACGCAAAGCGCCTTTACTATCTCCTCCTCTTAGTCGTCTTGCCCCCGTTGCGAGATGGCGTCACGTGGCAATGCGGCGACAGATGGTCGGCTGGCCCGACTCAATCACAGCGAGCGAGGGAACTATGTTGAATGAGGGAAGGCTTAGGAGGAAGGGCCAGAACATCTTTTTTTGTCACCATTTCTCTTTGACTTCATGCACATAATCAACTTATGCTAAATAAACATGCGTGCTACATTGGAAATGACAGGAAGGCCAGGCTTTGACCGAGGAAGTCGGAGTGGAATCCTGTAACTAATTATCAGTGGACGTCAGGATGTCAGGGGTCGCACCGAAGACCTTGCGACTTCCTGTTTGTGACCATACTCTTTTTTTTTTTTTATTCCATTCCTTTCCTTTGTTGCTCTCGTCTTTTCCAGCCGTTAAAACGACAGCTTTACGTTGCATGAAATTGTTAGCCTGTTGTCATACTTGCGAAAACAAGAAAAATAAAAAGGATTTTAGCAAGCAAACTAGTCAACGGGCTAACAATTTGCGCTCACGCCAAAGTAGGATAGACTGGTGAATTAAACTCAAAACAAATCCTTATTACTTTGCCAACAATGGCAACAAAGGAACGTCCCTCCGAAACGTTCGTAATGTACCGTAGATGCGACAAGATGGCGATGAAAGACATTTTTGCGGCCTGAACGAATGACCTTCAGTTCAACAGAGTTGCTTTCCGGCCAAATCGTGGCAAATCCTGACTAAATTTTCACTCTCAAGCAAAAACCACGAGTGAAATTGGACAAAGGGTCAAAACACGAGGCCACGCGCAGTCATAAGTAAAAAAAAAAGAACTGGAACCCGTGTGAGTTTCCTCACCTCGCCGGCCGGACTCGCGGGATGCTTCCTGCTGAGGCTGAGTGTGGTGTTGAGCGTGTTGTCGTGGCTCAGCATGGGCGTCTTCATGAACACAAAGTCGCTCCTGCTTGAGAGGGTGGAGTAGCAGGGTCTGTAGGTGCGCGTGTGCGGGTCCCCGGGGCCCCCCACCACCTCCATGTAACGGATGGGCCCGTCCGAGTTGAGCTGCAGGTGCAAGTCCTTGCCGGGCCTCTGATGGTAGCGGCCCGAGCGCCGCTTGCCGTAGCAGCAGTCGCAACGGCCCGTCCCGTCGCGCCGGCTCCTCAGGCAGCGCGCCGACACCGCCGCCAGCGTGACCAAGGCCACGGCCGAGACGCAGGCCAGCGAGACCGCCAGGTACAGGGTGACGTCCGACGGGCCCCGGCGCGACGAGGACGGCGTACGCTGCGGTCGCGACGGGGCCTCGGCCGCTCCCTTCTCGTCCACGGCGACCGTGACGTTGAGCTCGCAGGACTTTGGCGGCAGGCCGTCGTCACGGACGACCACCACGATGCGGTACGCCGATCCCCCTTCCTCCTCGGCCCACTTGCGGGCCGTGCGCAGGTCGCCCGAGTGCGTCCCGATGGAAAACATGGCGGCGTGCGGTCCGGGGGCGATGGAGTAGAACAACCAGGCGTTGTGCCCGCTGTCGGGGTCCACTCCCACCAGCTTGTTCAGGAGGTAGCCCGGGCCGCCCGACACGGGCGCCGTCAGCCGCAGCTCCCCGTCCCGCGGAACGGCGGGGTGCACGATGGTCGGCGCGTTGTCGTTGGCGTCCACCACGAACACGTGCACGGTGACGTTGGCGGTCCTGGGGGGCGTCCCACCGTCCCTGGCCTGGACCTCAATGCGGAAGGCTTTAATCTGCTCGTGGTCCAAGGAGCGCACGCTGAAGATCTGCCCGTTCTCCGGGTTAATGTAGACGTAAGAGGACACGGGCGAGCCCTGGACCAGACCGGGAAGGAGCGAGTAGGTCACGCGGGCGTTGTCGCCCAGGTCCGGGTCGGTGGCCGACACGGCGGCGACGGGGGCACTCGGGGCGTTGTTCTCCGGGACGTCCACGGAGTAGGAGTTCTGGGAAAACGCCGGCGCGTTGTCGTTGACATCGGACAGCTCCACCGTGAAGGCGGCTCGCGACGACAGCGGGGGCGAGCCGCCGTCCGATGCCACGATGACCACCTGGTAGCGGGCCCGGGTCTCCCGGTCCAGCGGCCCCGCCGTGACCAGGCTGTAGTGCATCCCGAAAGCCGAGTTGAGCCGGAAAGGCAGCCCTGGCGCCACGCTCAGTCGGACCTCTCCATTGCGGCCCGAGTCCAGATCGCGAGCGGCGATGAGGGCGACCACCGTGCCCGGGGCGGCGTCTTCCCCGACGGTGCCGGTGACCGAGGTGAGCGTGACCTCTGGCGCGTTGTCGTTGACGTCGGCGATCTCCACCATGACGTTGCAGGATCCCTCCATGGGCGGCGAGCCGCCGTCTCGGGCCCGCACCGTCAGGTGGTAGGACGAAGCCTTCTCGTAGTCCACCTGACCCCGCACGTGAATCTCGCCGCTCTGGGAATCCACGGCGAAAAGCGCCAGGACGCGCTCCGGCGTGTACTTACTAAACGCGAAGGATATTTCTCCGTTGCGACCCGAGTCCGCGTCGCTGGCGTTCAACCGGGTGACCAGAGTTCCCGGCGCCACGTTCTCCGACAGGCTCGCCCGCACGACGGGCTCCAGGAAGACGGGAGCGTTGTCGTTGACGTCCAGGACGTTGACCAGAAGAAGCGTGGAGCCCGATTTGGGCGGCTGCCCGCCGTCCACGGCGGTCAGCAGCAGCTGGAAGGATGACCGCTCCTCCCTGTCCAGAGGTTTGGACAGCACCAGCTCCGGAACCTTTGTGCCGTCGCTTTCGGTCTGCACATTCAATGTAAAAAAGTCATTTTCAGCCAGGTGGTATGTGCGTAGCGAGTTGGCGCCCACGTCGGGGTCGTGCGCGCTTTCCAAGCGGAAGCCGGTGCCCCGCGCGGAGGCTTCGGACACGTCCAGCGTCACGCTGTCGGTGGAAAATTGCGGCGCGTTGTCGTTGACGTCCACGATGTCCACCACCACGCGCTGGATCGCCAAGGGATCCGATAAAAGGAGCTGAAGGTGGAGCGAGCAGGACGCGCTGCGCTCGCACATCTGCTCCCGGTCGATCTTCTGCTTGATGACCAGTTCGCCGCTGGCCGGCCTGATTTCCAGGTACTGGACGTCCGATTGGGACTCCACGCGCAGCCGGCGTTGGACGATCCCTTGGGGGCTGAGGCCCAGATCCTTGGCCACGTTCCCCACCACGGATCCCGGGCTGAGCTCCTCCGACACGGAGTAGCTGAGCTGGGCGGTGGCGGAGGAGAGGCAGGCCAGAAAGCAGCAGAGCCTCGACAGCGAGCTCCTTCTTCCTCCCCCTCGTCCTCCTCCTCCTCCTCCTCCTCCTCCTCCGCCTCCTCCTCCACCTCCTCCTCCCGCCCCGGAGCGCTTCCTCTGCCTGCGGCTCGGAGCCATTGTCCGGGAAAACGCGGAACTTTCTTCCCCTTTACCGTTTCGTGTCCCTTTTCATTTCGGAGAAGATGAGATCCCAGCCGGTTCCTTGGCGAGGGTATCCGCTTTCCGCTTGAAGAAAGAAGTGACGGGACAGTTTGACGCGATCATGACCGCCGACTTCCAGCAGAAAACGCTTGGGCGGCCGATAGAAAAACGCAACTGGTTTCTCTCACTCCAACTTCGCACTGGCTCCCCCTTCTCGCGCCTCCCTTCACTGGTGGGTGGAGAGAGGAAAATGGAAGCCTTCCCACTTTGTGGAACACACGCACACACAAAGGTCTTTCACACACTCTCACGCACGCACGCACGCACGCACAAACTCTCCCACAGGCGCTCAAAACTTTTCCTGGTCTCCCCTTCAACTGATTGCAGATTTGTTTTCTTAAATAGAAACGTGTCGTGATGACAATCGAAATCTCATGGAAACTTTAAAGGATCACTCACTCCACTGAGATTTTTTTCCGTCTTTTTTTTACCCCATGATTCACTAGATGCGACTAGTGGAAACAAAAAGTGGGGGAAGTTTTTACCCCGTGAGAGGGCGCCAGATCCAAACTGACCCAAACAACACGATGAACACAAGGCCCAAGTAGGAAATGCCAATTTAGTTGAATGGAAGACAAACACACATTTTCAACAACACTCAGCCCCTCCCACAATCTGGAATATTCTTTTGTACTAACATGCAATTTCAAGGTTCAGTTCCTGATGGAGAAGACCCCCTCTTGATGATGTCCACGCCAGCAGAAAGAATCTTGACTAATAAATTGAACAGGAGCAAAATGCAACATTTTGATGTGTACTAGTGGCAAAAACCTAAACAAGAGGCAGGATTTCCAGTAAGTGGGATGGAGCAGACATGTTCTCATTACTGGTACTATTTTCTCCCAGATGAGGCTAACCCAGTGGTGGCAAACTATTTCACTGTGAGCCACAGTGGTGAGTGTCTGTTTTGGTTGCAACCTCTAAAGAGGAAAACTTTCCACCAGTCTGCTATGTTCTGTTCTCAGTGCAATCTAGTGATTGCAGTCAGGTGTTGCTCGTTTCAGCTCAACCCCTGATGCTTAACTCCTGTTTGAAAAAAAAAGGCAGCCACAGCCACTTTGAGGACTGCTTAGCCCAGAGACTGTCCAAGCCAGTTCAAGACTTCCCACCTTATGTCATTAATATCACTTGCATCGGTGCGTCAGTATAAGTGACATCACAAAATGCCTGATCATTTGTTTTGGTTGAGACTATTTTCCTATGTGCGCATTGAAATGCTGTCTTTGATATGCCTGTCATTTATGCAATTTATCAAATGGGAATAGGTACTACACAATCATCATATACGTACAAATAAAACAATAAACGAGCTCCCTAAACTCAATATTGCATTACTGAGCAATATTAAGGTCATTGTAAATATTATTTTTGTTTTACTGTTGTAGCCTTGATTCTTACTTGGAGATTCTTCAAATAAATTTAGACATATAAGGAATATGTGAGTTTCGTAATGGAAGTATCAACACATACTCTTCAAATGGCGCTCGTTAACTACGAAATCTCAGCAACAGCCAGTCTGCTTCCTAAAAATGGGTGACTACATGTGGGAAATCTCTGCTCACCTGCTGGCTCTCAAAAGTCCAGGTGCTGTCAGGTAAAGAAGCGTCCAGGACGCTGATGACCTCCTTAAAGTCGCTGGTGCTGCTGGGCTTGACCAGAGTGAAGTCGCTGTACTCCGACATGGGCGACATGCACGAGCGGAAGGAGTGGCTCTGAGACATGGCGTCTCCGCCCAGGACCTCCACGTACTTGATGGGCCCGTCCTGGTTGAGCTGGACGTGCAAGTTTCTGTGGGGCTTCTGGTCCCGCTCGCAGTGGGCCCGCCTCCCGCAGCAACTGGAGCAGGTGGAGCCATCAGAACCGCTCCTCGCGCATTTGGTCGCCAGGACCAGCAAAGTCAACAGGGACAGCACGGAAACGGAGGCCAGCGACACGATCAAATAGAGCGTGGTCATTCTGCCGCCCTTGGCGCCGGCCTCGGCCTTGCGCCTCGGATCTGAGACGGGCTCGCTGGCGCCCTCCTCCAGCAGCACGGACAACGTGACGGTGGCGGAGCGGGCCGGCTGCCCGTCGTCCCGCGCCTCCACCGCCAGCCTCTGAGAGGACTCGTCGCGCTCCGAAACGCCGCGTTTAGTCCTCAGCTCGCCCGTGTACAGGCTCAACGAGAAGAGCGAGGCGTCCGTGGCTTCCGCCAGCCTGTAGGAAATCCAGGCATTGTGGCCCGAGTCGGCGTCCACGGCCGTCACCTTGGCCAGCAGGTGGCCCGCCTTGGCCGAGCGGGGAAGTCTCAGGTGGGAGGCGCCGTGGGGCGAAGGGTAGATGACGGCCGGGGCGTTGTCGTTCTGGTCCAGGACGAAGACGCGGACGGTGGCGTTGCCCCGGAGCGGCGGGGTGCCCTGGTCCCTGGCCTCCACCACTACATCAAACCTTTTGACCTTCTCGTAGTCGAAGGAGTGCATGCTATAAATGCTGCCGTTCTCCGCGTTCACGTAGACGTGAGACGACGCGGACGCGTCGTGAGCCCGAGAGTCCACGATAGCGTATGACAATTTGGCGTTTTGGCCCGCGTCTGCGTCATTGGCGGACACAGAGAACAGTATGTGGCCTGCCGCACCATTTTCTTTGACAAAAACGTTATAAGATTTCTGAGAGAAGATAGGGGGATTGTCGTTGACGTCAGTGACGCTGACGGCGATCGTTTTCTTACTGGAGAGAGGTGGCGAGCCCGAGTCCGTGGCGGTTATCTCAATTTCATACTCAGACACGCTCTCTCGGTCCAAAGCGCCGCTGGTGACCAAAGCGTAATTGTTAGAAAAGGAGCTTTTTAGGTCGAACGGAGATCCCTTCTTTAGATGTAATGTCACATTAGCATTAACGCCCGAGTCAAGATCTCGAGCAGTAATGAGGGCGACCACAGTTCCGTTGCGGGCATCCTCGCGAACAGGTTTGGGCTGCGAGGTGAGGACAATTTCAGGAGGGTTATCGTTAAAGTCCATCACATCCACTTTTACGCGACAATGACCTTCCATCTCGGGGCTGCCTTTATCTTTAGCCGTCACGTCAATGTCAAATGACTTTGTGGCCTCGTAGTCTAACTCCGCCTTTAGCCAGATCTCACCAGTGGTGGGATTGATATCAAACACAGATGACACAGAATCTGGAGTTGACGTGCTAAAGGAGAATTCAATTTCACCATTGGAGCCATCATCTGCATCAGTCGCTTTTGGTCGGATAACAACGGTTCCTTTCACACTCTGTTCACTCAGCGTTACTTTGTAGAGATTTTTCTCAAAGATGGGAAAGTTGTCATTAATGTCAAGTACATTTATGGTAATTTGGGATGTTCCCGATCTGGCCGGAATGCCCCCGTCTAATGCAGTTAATATAAATGCGTGCGTCGCTTTCTTCTCTCGGTCTAAAGGCTTATCTAGCACGAGCTCGGGCACGGAATTCCCACCCTCTATTTGTTTGATTTGGAGGGAGCAGCAGTCATTTTTACTTAAAGTATATGATTTAATAGAATTGATTCCCACATCGGGATCGGCTGCGCTCTTTAAAGGAAAACGTGTTCCTACAGCGGCAGATTCGGCTAAATTTAAGGATAATTCGTCAGAGATAAAAATCGGGGCGTTATCATTAATGTCCCTTATTTCCACCTCGATTCTGTGCAACTGCAACGGATCCTCGACGACGACCTGCAGAGGGAGCACACAGCTGGCACTCTGTCCACATAAAGCCTCTCTGTCTATTCTCTCGTTCACCAGCAGCTCGCCCTTCCCTTCATCGATGCTGAAATACTCGTTACCAACCTCAGACGCCAGACGCAGCTTGCGCTCAAATATCTCGGACAGCCCCAAAGACAGGTCTTTGGCCAAATTGCCCACCACCGAGCCTCTCTTGAGCTCCTCCGGGACGCTATAACGCGTCTGGGCGTCCCCTGTAGTCCACAAGAGGAAATGGCACAAAAGAGCTCTCCCTCGCCAGTCTCGGCATCCTTTTGTCTTTGTCATCCTTGCTCCGACGTTGTCAAGCAAACCTCCTCCTAAGCATCCTCCTTCTCCTCCTCACATTGATGGATACATCCAGGAAAACGAGGGGTACTCCCAAAAACAACACCTCAAGCCATTGGAGGAAAATGCCAGAAATATTGTGTTTTTAACATTAAGAAAAAGGAGCTGATTCCTTTCTGTGTGCGCCCCAGCTCAGTGCATTCTCTCTATAGCGAGATGAAGCTGCGTGGGGGTAGGGAAGAGATTGCTTTGTACAGTCTCCAACCTTATTGGTTCACAGACTGGCTAGCAGCAGCCAATGAGGAGGAAGCTGATCTCCATCCTCACTCAAATTCACATCTCTCTCTCTCTCCCTCCTCCCTTGAAAGCCATATCGTGCTTTTATCCCGTTAACTGTGGCTATTGGTATGACACAGCTTTGTGGGATGCCACTAAACCAAATAATTTATAACCTATCAATCATACAAGAAAAAAGCCGACTAATTATTGAGGAAAATGTCTCCATTTCACGAGCATGCATAACAAAATTCAATGGCACCAATTTGTTATTCTTAATTTGATTTTGCTGCATTGTATGCAAGAATTGACTTATAATAGAAGGAAGAAGTTGATTCACTCTGGCAACCCCTCACAGGACAAACCAAAAGTGTTGCAGTATTAGTCACTAAAATGAAAATAATGCAAACACTGCTTCAAATATATAAAAAGTAGGATACAGAAGATTCAGGAATCTGAATTGAAGTAAAAGACTCAGTCAAACCCTCAATGCGTTTGACCTGCCCTAAGTCGCTGTCCAATACTTGCGGTGCTGAAATGGGATTTCAATGTGCAAGCCGTGGGAAAAGATGTATGTATATAAGAGCCTAGCACGATCGTTTGTTTGTTTTGCTGTGGCTGACTTTCAAGTTCAACGATGGTGACATAAACTCTCATATTTTCTCCCCCTATTTAGTTTTGCAGATATTGGTATTATTATTTTTTAGTCAGGGATCTTCGGAGAAACCACAACTGAGCGCCTTAACAACATGAACACACCATGTGATCATATTGATGATTATATTTGAAAGTTACCAAAAAAAAAACTTCAAATCCAACCACATATTTATCACAAATTCTTTCAACTGGACCACTGCCATGTATCAAAAGGCAATTTAAAAATCATAACGTCTTTCAAAATAGATACTTCATTTAAACCTACGCACAAGTGCAACGTGAAATGGTTGAGCAAGTGGACATGACAAGAAATCAGTGTGCTGAAGGTTTTCTTGAAAGCAAAGCAGTGCTCACCTGCTGGCTCTCAAAAGTCCAGGTGCTGTCAGGTAAAGAAGCATCCAGGACGCTGATGACCTCCTTAAAGTCGCAGGTGCTGCTGGGCTTGACCAGAGTGAAGTCGCTGTACTCCGACATGGGCGACATGCACGAGCGGAAGGAGTGGCTCTGAGACATGGCGTCTCCGCCCAGGACCTCCACGTACTTGATGGGGCCGTCCTGGTTCAGCTGGACGTGCAAGTTTCTATGGGGCTTCTGGTCCCGCTCACAGTGGGCTCGCCTCGCGCAGCAACTGGAGCAGGTGGAGCCATCAGAGCCGCTCCTTGCGCATTTGGTCGCCAGGACCAGCAAAGTCAACAGGGACAGCACGGACACCGAGGCCAACGACACGATCAAATAGAGCGTGGTCATTCTGCCGCCCTTGGCGCCGGCCTCGGCCTTGCGCCTCGGATCCGAGACGGGCTCGCTGGCGCCTTCCTCCAGCAGGACGGACAACGTGACGGTGGCGGAGCGCACCGGCTGCCCGTCGTCCCGCGCCTCCACCGCCAGCCTCTGAGAGGACTCGTCGCGCTCGGAAACGCCGCGTTTAGTCCTCAGCTCGCCCGTGTACAGGCTCAGTGAGAAGAGAGAGGCGTCCGTGGCCTCCGCCAGCCTGTAGGAAATCCAGGCATTGTGGCCCGAGTCGGCGTCCACGGCCGTCACTTTGGCCAGAAGGTGGCCCGCCTTGGCCGAGCGTGGCAGTCTCAGGTGGGATGCGGCGTGGGGCGAAGGGTAGATGACGGCCGGGGCGTTGTCGTTCTGGTCCAGGACGAAGACGCGGACGGTGGCGTTTCCCCGGAGCGGCGGGGAGCCCTGGTCTCTGGCCTCCACCACCACGTCAAACCTTTTGACCTTCTCATAGTCGAAGGAGTGCATGCCATAAATGCTGCCGTTCTCCGCGTTCACGTAGACGTAAGACGACGCAGACCCGTCGTGAGCCCGAGAGTCCACGATAGCGTACGACAATTTGGCGTTTTGGCCCGCGTCCGCGTCATTGGCAGACACGGAGAACAGTATGGAGCCTGCTGCACCGTTTTCTTTGACAAAAACGTTATAAGATTTCTGAGAGAAGATAGGGGGGTTGTCGTTGACGTCAGTGACGCTGACGGCGATCGTTTTTTTACTGGACAGAGGCGGAGAACCTGAATCCGTGGCTGTTATCTCAATTTCATACTCGGACATGCTCTCTCGGTCCAAAGCGCCGCTGGTGATCAAAGCATAATTTTTGGAAAAAGATGGTTTGAGAACAAAAGGTAAACCTACAGGAAGATGTAAAGTTACTTTGCTATTGTTAGCAGAGTCAATGTCTTTGACACTAATTAAAGCCACCACTGTGCCAGATGGAGCATCTTCTTTTACAGGACTAGGTTTAGAAGTCAGAATAATTTCCGGTACATTATCATTTACGTCTTCTATATTAAGCTGAAGGCGACAGTGGCCCTGCATTTCGGGTACGCCGTTATCTTTAGCAGTAATATCAATCTGGTAAGATGGAGTTGTTTCATAATCTAATTCTCCGATGACAACAATTTGTCCTGTTTGTTCATCAATATCAAAAGTGGATAAAACTGCGTCTGGAGTCCGAGACCCAAAAGAATATTTAATTTTACTGTTAACGCCATCATCAGCATCTGTTGCTTTTACTCTCAATACAGAGGTTCCTTTGGTGCTATTTTCACTTAAAGATACGGTATACTCCTTTTCATCAAATATAGGAAGATTGTCATTAACGTCAATCAGATGTATACTAATTTTACATGTTCCAGATTTGGCAGGGTTTCCACCATCAAGTGATGTTAATGTCAATTGATGAACCGCCATTTTTTCCCTGTCTAATGTTTTTTCTAACACTAACTCTGGAGCGCTTAGACCATTGTTATCTGCTTTGAATTTGACTGAAAAATATTCATTTTTGATGAGAGAATAGCTTTTCAAAGCATTACCACCCACATCAGGATCCTCTGCCCTCTCTAAAGGAAAACGTGTACCGATTGCAACGGATTCTGGTATTTCAATGTTCATTTCTTGCGTGGGAAAACGAGGGGCATTGTCATTAATGTCTCTTATTTCCACTTCAATTCGATGCAATTGTAAGGGATTTTCGACGACAACCTGCAGAGGGAGCACACAGATGGCGCTCTGTCCGCATAAAGCCTCTCTGTCTATTCTCTCGTTCACCAGCAGCTCGCCCTTCCCTTCGTCGATGCTGAAATACTCGTTACCAACCTCAGACGCCAGACGCAGCTTGCGCTCAAAAATCTCGGACAGCCCCAAAGACAGGTCTTTGGCCAAATTGCCCACCACCGAACCTCTCTTGAGCTCCTCCGGGACGCTATAACGCGTCTGGGCGTCCCCTGTAGTCCATAAGAGGAAATGGCACAAAAGAGCTCTCCCTCGCCAGTCTCGGCATCCTTTTGTCTTTGTCATCCTTGCTCCGACGTTGTCAAGCAAACCTCCTCCTAAGCAGCATCCTCATTCTCCTCACATTGATGGTTATATCCAGGAAAACGAGGGGTACTCCCAAAACCGACACCTCAAGCCATAGGAGGAAAATACCAGTAATATATTGGATTTAATATTAAAAAAAGGAGCTGATTCCTCTCTGTGTGCGCTGCAGCTCAGTGCATTCTCTCTACAGCGAGATGAAGCTGCGTGGGGGTAGGGAAGAGATTGCTTTGTACAGTCTCCAACCTTATTGGTTCACAGCCTGGCTAGCAGCAGCCAATGAGGAGGAAGCTGATCTCCATCCTCGCTCAAATTCACATCTCTCTCTCTCTCTCCCTTCGACGCTTCGCCTCCCCTTTTCAATGGGCATGATCTGCACACTCCTTAGTGCACAGATAACCTGATAATGCCAGGCAATAGTAAAAAGCATTAAGAGTATTGAGCTCTAACCACGTGTCCATTTGATTTGTCGGAATAAAAATAAATAAATGTGATTGCAGATAAATGAAATGACTTCATTGGCAAATGCGTCACTCTTAATAATTCATTGTCAATGATTAAGAAAACAAAAGGAAACTTTAGAGACAACCACATCAGCTTTGAGTGTGATAAAAAGTAACCCATTCACAAAAATGATTCAGTTACCATGAAATACAAATGTTTGTGCTTAGATATTGCTAGAAGAAATCGAGCTAATTGTTTTCTGTGTTTTCTTGACGGGTGGAATTTAGAGGTTGGGGTATAACGTGGCAAGGGACACAAGTTGTCTCAACTGCTCGTTTCGACGTCAAGTACAATAATGCTAAATGTCCCACTGCTAAAAGCAAACCAATACTAAACCAATGTTTTGAGCATGTCACAAACACTCTTAGTCGTTGGACTTGAACTCATAGTATTAAGACCAAAGCAGTGCTCACCTGCTGGCTCTCAAAGGTCCAGGTGCTGTCGGGTAACGAGGCGTCCAGGACGCTGATGACCTCCTTAAAGTCGCTGGTGCTGCTGGGCTTGACCAGAGTGAAGTCGCTGTACTCCGACATGGGCGACATGCACGAGCGGAAGGAGTGGCTCTGAGACATGGCGTCTCCGCCCAGGACCTCCACGTACTTAATGGGCCCGTCCTGGTTGAGCTGGACGTGCAAGTTTCTGTGGGGCTTCTGGTCCCGCTCGCAGTGGGCCCGTCTCGCGCAGCAACTGGAGCAGGTGGAGCCATCAGAGCCGCTCCTTGCGCATTTGGTCGCCAGGACCAGCAAAGTCAACAGAGACAGCACGGAAACGGAGGCCAGCGACACGATCAAATAGAGCGTGGTCATTCTGCCGCCCTTGGCGCCGGCCTCGGACTTGCGTCTCGGATCCGAGACGGGCTCGCTAGCGCCCTCCTCCAGCAGCACAGACAACGTGACAGTGGCGGAGCGGGCCGGCTGCCCGTCGTCCCGCGCCTCCACCGCCAGCCTCTGAGAGGACTCGTCGCGCTCGGAAACGCCGCGTTTAGTCCTCAGCTCACCCGTGTACAGGCTCAGTGAGAAGAGAGAGGTGTCCGTGGCCTCCCCCAGCCTGTAGGAAATCCAGGCGTTGTGGCCCGAGTCGGCATCCACGGCCGTCACTTTGGCCAGAAGGTGGCCCGCCTTGGCCGAGCGGGGCAGCCTGAGGTGGGAGGCGGCGTGGGGGGAAGGGTAGATGATGGCCGGGGCGTTGTCGTTCTGGTCCAGGACGAAGACGCGGACGGTGGCGTTGCCCCGGAGCGGCGGGGTGCCCTGGTCCCTAGCCTCCACCATTACATCAAACCTTTTGACCTTCTCGTAGTCGAAGGAGTGCATGCCATAAATGCTGCCGTTCTCCGCGTTCACGTAGACGTAAGACGACGCAGACACATCGTGAGCCCGAGAGTCCACTATGGCGTACGACAACTTGGCGTTTTGGCCCGTGTCTGCGTCGCTGGCAGACACGGAGAACAGTATGGAGCCTGCTGGACCGTTTTCTTTGACAAAAACGTTATAAGATTTCTGAGAGAAGACAGGGGGGTTGTCGTTGACGTCAGTGATGCTGACGGCGATCGTTTTCTTACTGGAGAGAGGTGGCGAGCCCGAGTCCGTGGCCGTTATCTCAATTTTATACTCAGAAAGCGTCTCCCGGTCTAAAGTAACGCCGGTTACCAAAGCATAATTATTGGAAAAGGATGGCTTCAGAACAAAGGGGGATCCTTTTGATAGCTGCAGCGTGACTTTGCTGTTATTGCCGGAGTCCGCATCACGCGCCGTGAGCAGAGCCACCACGGAACCGCTCGGCGCGTCTTCCCTGACCGGCTGCGGTTCAGAGGTCAGCAAAATTTCTGGCGGGTTATCGTTCACATCGACGACGTCAATTTGCACTCGACTGTGACTCTCCATTTCGGGCGTCCCTTTGTCTTTAGCAGTGACTTCAATTTTGTACGACGGCGTCTTCTCGTAATCTAAATCTCCCCCCAAAAATATTTCCCCCGTTTCTGAATCTAGTTTAAACAGGGACAACAAAGCATCGGGCGTGCGAGAACTAAAAGTATATTCCACCTGGCCATTTGGTCCCTCATCTGCATCGGTGGCTGTCAATTTCAGGATGAATGTATCTTTTGCCACGTTCTCTTGTAAAGCTGCTTTATACAGACTTTTGTCAAACACTGGAAAATTATCATTATTATCCAGCACTGAAACAGTAACTTGTGCAGTCCCGGACATGACTGGATTCCCCCCATCCAGAGCGGTGAGCTGGAGCTGATGGGAAGCTTTTTTCTCTCTATCCAATGGCTTTTGTAACACCAACTCGGGAACTAATTTGCCATCCTCCACCTCTTTCATTTTCAAGGTGAAACACTCGTTCTTAGCCAAGGTGTAGCTTTTGACTGAATTACTACCAACATCAAAATCTTCTGCACTTTCCAACAGAAAACGAGTGCCTACTGCGGCCGATTCGGCTATTTTTAAAGACAGTTCATTGGTATGAAACTGGGGTGAATTGTCATTGACGTCTTTAATTTCCACTTCAATTCGATGCAATTGCAAGGGATTTTCGACGACAACCTGCAGAGGGAGAACGCAGCTGGCACTCTGTCCGCATAAAGCCTCTCTGTCTATTCTCTCGTTCACCAGCAGCTCGCCCTTCCCTTCATCGATGCTGAAATACTCGTTACCAACCTCAGACGCCAGACGCAGCTTGCGCTCAAATATCTCGGACAGCCCCAAAGACAGGTCTTTGGCCAAATTGCCCACCACCGAGCCTCTCTTGAGCTCCTCCGGGACGCTATAACGCGTCTGGGCGTCCCCTGTAGTCCACAAGAGGAAATGGCACAAAAGAGCTCTGCCTCGCCAGTCTAGGCATCCTTTTGTCTTTGTCATCCTTGCTCCGACGTTATCAAGCAAACCTCCTCCTCAGCATCCTCCTACTCCTCCTCACATTGATGGATAATTCCAGGAAAACGAGGGGTACTCCCAAAAAGAACCTCTCAAGCCATTGGAGAAAAATTCCAGTAATTTATTGGTTTTAATATTTAAAAAAAGGAGCTGATTCCTCTCTGTGTGCGCTGCAGCTCAGTGCATTCTCTCTACAGCGAGATGAAGCTGCGTGGGGGTAGGGAAGAGATTGCTTTGTACAGTCTCTAACCTTATTGGTTCACAGCCTGGCTAACAACAGCCAATGAGGAGGAAGCTGATCTCCATCCTTGCTCAAATTCACAGCTGTCTCTCTCTTTCTCTCTCCCTTTGTGGCTCTTCTTCCCTTTTGCAAGGCAATGAGCATATATGCAGGCTGCATACTATATATCTGTATCTTACATACCTACATATGTTAGTTTAAATAAAACTAATATTTGTTGAGCTTTTACAACACAAAATATGGTCCAACTATAAGCACTCCTCTTCATACATAAACCTGAGACCTCACAGACAGGTTTGCTGCCATTCAAATAACTCTTATGACAAAATAATATACTTAAAAAAAGAAAGTACATTGTTATTTGAGATTTCTGTCAACTGCAGAATGATGATTAAACGCATATTGGTAGAAGAGCCTGGCTATTTTAAAGTACATGGATTTTATATGATTGCTATTTGGGATTTGAGCCATTATGAGTTAATGTCAAATTTCTTGTTGACATGCTTGAGCACAAATCGTTTACTTTGACCCTCCTTTATGTCTTAAATACTATTTATTTAAAAAAAAAACATTACTGTTTGGCCACAGGAATATTTCCTGTTTTGTCAAACGATATGAGTACAGAAACAGTTGTCACAAATGTCAATACTTCTCTGTGTCATGTTTTGTTGGACGTGGTGGACATAGAAGGAAAAAAAACACCCAACCAACTACCCAAACAAAACATGACACTCTGCTTATAGATTAGAAATGCATCAAATTTCAATGGCATATTGTCTTAATATCTGATTGGTTTGATGAACAGGCTACTTACAGCACATGAAAAATAATAAAATCGGAAGTGGCAAGTAAACATTATGACCAACGCAGTGCTCACCTGTAACGAGGCGTCCAGGATGTTACAAGTGCAATCTACTGATTGCAGTCAGGTGTTGCTGGTTTCAGCACAACCCCCGATGCTTAACGCTGTGCCTGTTTGAACAAAAACCGGCAGCCACAGCCGCCTTGAGGACTGCTTAGCCCAGCCCCCGGCGGAGACTGTCCAAGCCAGTTCAAGACCTCCCACCTTATGTCATTAATATCACGTGCAAGTGACATCACAACATGCCTGCTCAGTTGTTTCGGTTGAAACTATTTTCCTAATGACATTCACAATGTGCACGTTAAAATGCTGTCTTTGATATGCATGTTATTTATGCAATTTATGAAATGGGAATAGGTACTATATATTCAACATACATACAAATAAAACAATAAACGAGCTCCCTAAACTCAGTATTGCACTACTGAGCATTAATAGTCTTTGTACATATTATTGTGATATTATTTTTGTTTTACTGTCATGGCCCTAATTCATCCCTGGAGATTCTTTATATCAATTGAGTAATATGTAAGTTTCGTAATGAAAGAATCAACAAATGGCGTTCGTTAACTATTACATCTCAGCAACAGCCAGTCTGCTTCCTAAAAATGGGTGACTACATGTGGGAAATCTCTGCTCACCTGCTGGCTCTCAAAAGTCCAGGTGCTGTCGGGTAAAGAAGCGTCCAGGACGCTGATGACCTCCTTAAAGTCGCTGGTGCTGCTGGGCTTGACCAGAGTGAAGTCGCTGTACTCCGACATGGGCGACATGCACGAGCGGAAGGAGTGGCTCTGAGACATGGCGTCTCCGCCCAGGACCTCCACGTATTTGATGGGGCCGTCCTGGTTCAGTTGGACGTGCAAGTTTCTGTGGGGCTTCTGGTCCCTCTCACAGTGGGCCCGCCTCCCGCAGCAACTGGAGCAGGCGGAGCCATCAGAACCGCTCCTCGCGCATTTGGTCGCCAGGACCAGCAAAGTCAACAGGGACAGCACGGAAACGGAAGCCAGCGACACGATCAAATAGAGCGTGGTCATTCTGCCGCCCTTGGCGCCGGCCTCGGCCTTGCGCCTTGGATCCGAGACGGGCTCGCTGGCGCCTTCCTCCAGCAGCACGGACAACGTGACGGTGGCGGAGCGGGCCGGCTGCCCGTCGTCCCGCGCCTCCACCGCCAGCCTCTGAGAGGACTCGTCGCGCTCGGAAACGCCGCGCTTAGTCCTCAGCTCGCCCGTGTACAGGCTCAGAGAGAAGAGAGATGTGTCCGTGGCCTCCGCCAGCCTATAAGAGATCCAGGCATTGTGGCCCGAGTCGGCGTCCACGGCCGTCACTTTGGCCAGAAGGTGGCCCGCCTTGGCCGAGCGGGGAAGTCTCAGGTGGGAGGCGGCATGAGGCGAAGGATAGATGACTGCCGGAGCGTTGTCGTTCTGGTCCAGGACGAAGACGCGGATGGTGGCGTTGCCCCGGAGTGGCGGGGAGCCCTGGTCTCTGGCCTCCACCACCACGTCAAACCTTTTGACCTTCTCGTAGTCGAAGGAGTGCATGCCATAAATGCTGCCGTTCTCCGCGTTCACGTAGACGTAAGACGACGCAGACCCGTCGTGAGCCCGAGAGTCCAGAATAGTGTACGAGACTTTGGCGTTTTGGCCCGCGTCCGCGTCACTGGCGGACAAGGAGAACAGTATTTGGCCTGCCGCACTGTTTTCTTTGACAAAAACGTCATACGATTTCTGAGAGAAGACGGGAGGGTTGTCATTGACATCAGTGACGCTGACCGCTACGGTTTTCTTAGTGGAGAGAGGCGGAGAACCAGAATCTGTGGCTGTTATCTCAATGTTATACTCGGACACATTCTCTCGGTCCAAAGCGCCGTTGCTGACCAAAGCGAAATTATTAGAAAAGGATGGCTTGAGAGAAAAAGGGGAGCCTTTTGGAAGCTGTAAATTCACTTCAGCATTTTTACCAGAGTCAGGATCACGTACACTCAGCAAAGCTACAACGGTTCCCACGGGAGAGTCCTCTGGTACCGGACTGGGTTTGGATGTTAATACAATTTCTGGAGCATTGTCATTTACATCTAATACGTCGACCTGCACGCTGCACCGACCTTCCATTGTAGGGAAGCCTTTATCCTTTCCACTAATTTCAAGTCGATATGAGGACTGCTGTTCATGGTCCAGATCTTTTTTCAGTGATATATCTCCACTTAATGGGTCAATATGAAATATCTCCAGAACCGATGGCGGCGTATGTATACTAAGGGAATACTCGACTTCACCATTTGGACCGTCGTCTATGTCAGTCGCCTTTGTTGCAACGACAAAAGAGCCATTTGGGCTATTTTCTTGCACTGACACCTTATATAATTTATTCACGAATGAAGGGACATTGTCATTAATGTCCAGGACATTTATACGAATTTTTGCAGTACCCGATTTTACAGGATCGCCACCATCTTTCGCTGTGAGAACTAAATTATGCACGGCTTTTTTCTCACGATCTAATGATTTATTTAACACCAATTCGGGCATTTTTCTTCCATTTTCAATCTCTCTGATTTTCAACGTGAAACATTCATCTTTGCTGAGTGTATATGCCTTGATTGTATTTGTTCCCACATCAGGGTCCTCTGCCGTTTGCAGGGGAAAATTCACACCCACAATGGTGGATTCGGCTATTTCAATCACGTGTTCACTTTTCAGAAAACTGGGAGCATTGTCATTGACGTCTTTAATTTCCACTTCAATTCGATGCAATTGCAAGGGGTTTTCGACGACAACCTGCAGAGGAAGCACGCAGCTGGCGCTCTGTCCGCATAAAGCCTCTCTGTCTATTCTCTCGTTCACCAGCAGCTCGCCCTTCCCTTCGTCGATGCTGAAATACTCGTTACCAACCTCAGACGCCAGACGCAGCTTGCGCTCAAATATCTCGGACAGCCCCAAAGACAGGTCTTTGGCCAAATTGCCCACCACCGAGCCTCTCTTGAGCTCCTCCGGGACGCTGTAACGCGTCTGAGCGTCCCCTGTAGTCCACAAGAGGAAATGGCACAAAAGAGCTCTCCCTCGCCAGTCTCGGCATCCTTTTGTCTTTGTCATCCTGGCTCCGACGTTGTCAAGCAAACCTCCTCCTCAGCATCCTCCTCCTCACATTGATGGATACATCCAGGAAAACGAGGGTTACTCCCAAAACCAACACCTCAAGCCATTGGAGGAAAATTCCAGTGATATATTGGTTTTAATATTTTAAAAAAGGAGCTGATTCCTTTCTGTGTGCGCCCCAGCTCAGTGCATTCTCTCTATAGCGAGATGAAGCTGCATGGGGGTAGGGAAGAGATTGCTTTGTACAGTCTCCAACCTTATTGGTTCATAGCCTGGCTAGCAGCAGCCAATGAGGAGGAAGCTGATCTCCATCCTCGCTCAAATTCACATCTCTCTCGCTCTCTTTCTCTCCCCCTCTCTCTCTTTGGGGCTCTTCTTCCCTTTATGCACACTGCATATAATATATGCCCATGTTGCATCGTTAAACATGTTAGTTTAAATAAAACTGAAATTTATTGAGCTTTTACATAACAAAATATGGTCCGACTAGACCTGTGCCTATTCATCCATAACCATGTGACTCCACAGACAGGTTTGTTGCATCCATATCAGTATAATAAAATAATGTATTTAAAAAAAGAAAATTGTGACTTGAGATTGCTATTGACTGCACAAATAAGAATAAAAGGCATACTGGAACAAGACCCTGGCTGTATTAAAGAACATTGATTTTATATGAATGCTATCTTGGATTCGAGCCATTATGAATTGAATTTGTTGTTGACAGCTAATGCTTAAGCACAAATTGTCTACTTTTACACTGCTTTATTTCTTAAATATATATTTCAAAACATTACTTTTCGATCATTACAATGTATTTTGTTTTGTCAAATGATATGAGTACAGGAACATTTGTCACGTTCTGTCTAATCACCCTCTGCTACTGTCACAATGAAATTTCCCGAATACAGGATGAATAAAGTTATCCAATCCAATCCAATCCAAAAAATCACTCCTTCTGTGTGTCAAAGGAAATACCAAGTACTGCATTTCAAAGGTAAGATTAGCACTTTAGTTGAATTAATTTAACTTAGATGTATGATTATAATAAGTTATTTAGTCTATTTACTACCAGAGTGCTTTATTTTAATGTATGTATTTATTTCAACATTTGCTAAAAGATTAACTTAATGTGGCATTGATTGAAATAGTACATTTAACATATTTCTTTCAGTTTATTTAATATTGAATTAAGTTTAATGCCTGTTTTAGTTTAAAAATCTTAATATAAAATACATGCTTTTATTTGAAACGTTTAAAATCGAAATGTAAGAGGTCTTAAAAAATTAAAACATTAAAAATAGATCAAATTGGACTGACAGCGTCGCCTGCAGTCGACCACAGCTCGTCGTTGCCTTCCTGTGGCTCGAGTGAGCAAGTGCATCTTGACTCCACGTCACAATCAGTGCACCAAATAATCCTGCCTCGCACGCACACACGTGACACTCCCGAATGGAGGTCTGGAGAGCAAACGATAAGGGTGGGGCGGTGGTGGGGGACGCCAAATGTCCATGAGCTATAAACAGAGGCACTTCTTACTGACATATATTAAAAAAATTAAAAAAAAAACAACCCACGATGCTATCTTCATAATCACACGAGTACATAATAAATAGCCTATCACTCACTCACTAATTCATCTAATTGAAGGGAAAATAGACACTGCAGGTACTGAAAAATAATGACCGATAGTAATTAAAAAATGATTTAGAATACGCAATACAAACACGTTTTTCTTTCTTCTTCAGTATATCAGTTTTAGTAAATATACTACTGGATAAAGGCGTCCCTTTGAGGGCGACACAAGGAGACGGAGAGAAAAAGCACAACAGAAAAGGGAGCTGTTTTCAGCACCAGGCGAGTGGACAGCGCCACACAGGCGGCCCACTGCCGCATCTGCAAGCCAGGCAGGACAGCAAGGGAAAAATATCACTGCGCATGCTCTGGGCATGACAAGCCTCACTAAGTGTGTCATTGTGGAAAGGGCCAAAAATAGGTCGATGCCTATTGCGTAATGATGCTAAGAGAAACGTTCATATCGCTTCAAAAGTAGACATACCAAGCACTAGGCACAATCTAAAATTCACTATTTGGGTAGGAAAACATGTTTAATATTCGGGTTGCACTTCGTAAGGATCAAATTGTGATCATTTGGAGAAGACAACAGAGATAAACAAACATGAATGACAAAGCACAACCACAATAATAAACATGTGGTTGAAGGAGGAGCTATCTGTCATCACGTATCCCAAATGAACAATAACTCATCAGCTGACAATGAGTGTCAAATTGATTTAAAATAGGGAGAGCATTCCATCGCTTTTCCAGTTCAAATGGATAGGGTAGACAGTTTATGAATGTGAGATATTTGCTCAGAATTGTTTATATGACCCAAATTCTCACCACACACACACAAACACACTGATGATATGAGTGATACTTGACTGCTCAATGAATTATTCATGATGCATAGTTTAGTATCTTTACTTTGGTGTACCATTAAGATTCAGAGATGATTAAATGTTTGCATCAGTAAACATTGAATCACCAAAGTTTAGCCAGGTCACAAACAAGATGCATCCAAATCAATTAGCTAAGAAGACGACTTGGACTGAAACTTTAACCTTTTGCATTCAACAACTGCGAAGAGGAAAAATGACATGTTTTAAAGAAAAAAAAAAGGCTTACCGGTTTGTAGAACGACCCTTTTGGAAATGCCATCTCAGTTTGAGCATATCAGACAAATAGAACAATCTATTTGCTATAGTGTTATTGCAACATTTGTGGTAGAAGTGCACAGATGTGTCAGCCAAAATCTACGGGTGTCAAATCTATATGATATTGTTTCAATGTGTGCTTTAAAATGCGTGACAAAATAAAGAAACATTTTCTTACCTTATTTTTGAGACAGATGGTTGAAGAGGAGGAACGGATACAGGGATGGCAGGTAGGTCGTCGACCAGAGGAGACATGAAAGAAAGAGGAAAAAAAAGAAAGCGTACTGGTTAGACTGGTGCTCATCACACTTTCTTTTGACCTGGAGAGTTTGATGACACATACCTACCATTCGACTCACACAGAATGTTTCATCATGTGTGTGTCAATATAAGTTTTGGTACAAAATGCTTTGCTGTAATTGAGGGGAATGTGTTTCCGTTTGTGTTTGAGCCTCTTTTTTGCCTTTTAAAGTAAACCAACTTACACATGGCTTTACTGTCATTCAATTAAGAATTGTGCTGTCACAAAACGTTTAAAAATATAAAGTGCAAAACCAGTAAAAAACATCTAGCTTTTGATGGGTCTACTGTGTCATGCTTTGAGTCTAAAAATAATGTTATTCATATAATGCTTCTTCACAGGCAAAATGACAAGGATGATAAAAGCAACCAAAATCTCACGTCGATACCCTGAAATCAACAGCAGAGGGCCTCGATGGCGAATGCTTTCTGGATTAATGAGCTTTGCTTACACGAATTAATGGCTGATAGCCTTTGTACTCGCACATAATAAAATGCATTCGGAAAGCAAGCATTCTATTCAATTAATGATCTTGCAGTTTGAGCCCATAAAACAGTGTGTCTCTGAAATAACATTTCATGGGGATGGAATTACAGAAATGCATTTTTTGGGGGGCAGCATCCCAATACCATGAACATGAGCACCTCGAATGCATGTAGAGGTTTACTGTAAGTGGGACATACTTCCCAAATACGTCAGTCCCAACAAAAGCAATCAGGCCATCATCCCCCTTCCCCCCTGCCACCTTCATCCTCATCCTCATCGTCAGCCACCCCCTCCCGTGATGAGAATGCCGCATCTCCCCGGCCAAAGCAGGGGCGTCCGCTCTTGTCAGCCTGCGCGCACACACAGAAAAAAAAGCTGCCTCTGCTGCTCACCCCCATCGCTCAAAATGGTAAAACCCTGCCGGTGAGTCAGCTTGTTGCTATGGTAACATCCAACCTTGCATCCCACCCCGCTCCCTCTACGCCGGCAACGATGGTACTCAAAAAGAAAGATGGGAGGAAATGGACCACGAGTAAAATGATGCTTCGATAGATGCATGATGATGTAGTGTGACGATAGTGTCCTAAAAGGACGACGACGGGAAAAGGATCGTCTAGAACAGAGGGAAAAAAATGGCACCCCGAAATAGCATTTGAAAGGAGAGAATGAAGGAAGTGTGTCTTTGCAATCTTTCAATCACTCCCTTTCTGTTTGCTGCAGAGTGGCGCAGCTGGAGCGGGGGGAGGGGTGCCTTGCACCCAAGCAGATCAGGAGACGGCGAGGGGCGAGCCTTCCTCTTTCACGCCAGGAAGGAGTTACAAACAAACAATGCAACATTGCTACACGTTGTACTTTGGAGACTCAAACGGGGCATTTATCACTGCCACAGTCAACCAGATAAAAAAAGCACTGTATAATGCAGGGTCATTTTTGTGTCATTTGGGGGAATGTAGTATAGCATCAAAGAAATGTCATCCCATAGATTAGCATTGAAGACTAGAGAATGCGTGTCTTTGCGTGCTGGCTCGACACCTTGGCCGCTGTCCCACATGACATGTCTCCTGCCTAATCTTTAATCCGAGATGAGATTTGTTCCATTGAAGACGACAAAAAGACACCTACACAAGCAGTGGCAAATACATATCCTACATTCAAAAGGAACAAGTATTGTTAGAATCATTTCTATCTGACAGGCAAATCCAAATGAAAGACAGTCAGCCAAAAAGAGTTTGCCGTCACATCTCTATTATTGTTCTAATGCAGGGTTTGGGAACCTTTTTGACGAAGAGAGCCATAAACAATTCATATTTTCTAATGTTATTCCTTGAGAGCCATTCTCCGAATTTAAAAGTCAAAATACATTTAAATGGGTGCCTATGTTTTTAGTAATTTCACCACTTTTAAAGTGGAAAAAATACTTTTGACATTCTTATGCAGTTGCTAATAAATGAGAGTATGCATTCCAGAAGAGTCTAATGCAAAAAAATGAATATTAAAGCAGCTCTAGATGTAGTATCTGGTTTCCATATTTTAGCTCACAGGTTTGCGGAGAGCCAGATCCACCCATCAGAAGAGCCACATGTGGCTCCCGAGCCATAGGTTCCCTACCCCTGTTCTAATGTATTGCAATAATGACCCAAATCATATTTCAACGTTTTCAGAACACAAGAATAAACCATTTCCTCCCTGTGGAAAGCATATTAATTACTATGAAGCCAAGGGGAAAAAAGTTAATTTGTTTTTTCTGAAAAGGTTTCACTAAATTATGCTATTAGGCCAACGTTATGTAACAAAGTAATGCAGACATACACTAAAACATGCCCAATGTCCTGAATACAATATGCTAATGATGCTATTGTCACTCACTTGGGGGAGACAATAAACAATTCCGACAAAAGTGCTCTAATTGCTTCATAACATTGTTCCATTTTTTGCGGGTTACAGGTTATTTGGATTTTCTTTCTGCCGCGGTGAGGTTTTAATTGCTCGCCATTCCACGATGAACGAGTGAGCCCACTTCCACCCATGTCACGTCACAGTTAAAACATCCTTCTCCTGGTTGGTTACATAAGCTCTCTCATCCCTTCGGCCACTTTGACAGCGTCTGCCTATCTCCCCCTGCCCAGTGTTTGCGCGCACTCACACATTTTCTCGTTTCCACTCACAAAGACGGCGCAAAATGGCCGCCGCGCATCACAAACGCGGGCCTGCGCCGCACGGGGAGGTGGCGCGAGCCTCCTCCTCTCCCCTCCCCCGCCGCACGATGCCACCGGGCCGATTTCGCTCGCCACAGACTTGCTGTTGAATTTGCTGGTTTGAGCGCAAATGAAAGTGGCAGCACTACGAGACATTTTGTCTTATAAATTGCGTCTATTGTTCTTCTTTTGTCCCCAAACTGCAGCCGTGCAGGCATGTTAAAGAAATAGGTCGGTCACTGGAAAAGTAGTGCAGACATCAGTGATGAGCGTTAGTGGGGGCAAAAAGCTCTAGTCTTTTTTATAATTTCAAATACGACGGAGCTACTATGCTAGAAACACACATACCGACAAATAGCACGCATTACGCACACTATGTGTGAATGGATTGGACTTTAAATTAAAAAAAATTAAAAAATTGTGCACAATTCAAAAGAACAAACCCTATCCCAGCCTGAATTGGTTGCCGGCCAATCGCAGAGCACAAGAAGACAAACTAGCATTCACGCTCACATTCATACCTGAGGACAAATTAGAGCATTCGGTCAGATCACCGTGTGCATTTTTAGGGATGTGGGAGGAAACCGGTGCACCCAGAAAAAACCCCACGTGGACCCGGGGAGAACATGCGAACTCCCCACTGTGTCAGAAAAAAAGGTACCACAATTGAGAGCAAGACGTCCTACATGCACTAAAAAATATTTTCCACGTATGAGTCAATTGTATGCAGGAAGTGAGTTTGATTGGTTAGTACGCAATATCTGAATGGCTGGATGTTTTCAAAAGGGGACACATATTCAAAGCTCACCTCAGCCACCAACAAGTCTGTTGTAGGCCTGGCCATTGTCCCGCTATATTCGCCACTCAGAGTGTTTTGACTGAACGGGCGTGAAAACATCAAGTCGCTCTTCCTGGAATCGCTAGTTCCGCACACGTCGTAGCCGAACGCCGGCTTCAGCGTACCCGTGCCGTCGACATCGGCGTAAAGGGGCGGGTAGTAAGGAATAACCGGAAGTTTGCCAGTGGATTGGAAAAACTGACGCTCTTGTCGCCAGCGGTACACTTTGACGGAGATGATGAGGATCAAGCAGGTGATGAAGAGGAAGGAGACCACGGCCAAAGCCAAGACCAAGTAAAAAGTCAGTTTGTCGTTGTACTCCTTGTCGTATGTATTAAAGTCTGTAAACTCTGAGAGAACCTCAGGGAAGCTGTCGGCCACCGCCACGTTGACGACCACAGTGGCGGAGCGGGAGGGCTGCCCGTTGTCCTCCACCACGACCGTCAGTCTCTGCTTGACGGCATCTTTGTCTGTCACTTGGCGAACAGTTCTAATTTCTCCGTTGTGGAGGCCCACCTCGAAGAGCGCCCTGTCCGAGGCTCTGTGCACTTTGTAGGAAAGCCAGGCGTTCTGGCCAGAGTCCACATCCACGGCCACCACTTTGGTTACCAGGTAGCCCGCGTCCGCCGAACGGGGGACCATTTCGGCCAGCACCGAGCCGCCCGTCTGGACCGGGTAGAGCACCTGAGGCCCGTTGTCGTTGGCGTCTCGGACGAGGACGGTCACGCTCACGTTACTGCTGAGTGGAGGGGAGCCCCCGTCCTGAGCCCTGACGCGGATGTGAAACTCTTTAGTTTGCTCGTAGTCGAAAGACCGCACGGCCAGTATCTCCCCGCTCTCGGCATTTACCGTAAAATAGGCAGAAGCTGACATCCCGTTGAATTTGACGTCTTCGAGGAAATACGAAACACGCGCATTGTTGCCCGCGTCTTCGTCGCTGGCTTTAACAGTAAGAAGCGAAACGCCGGGATTGTTATTTTCGGTGGCGAAGGCCGAATAAGACGTGCTTGCGAACAAAGGGGCGTGGTCGTTGACGTCTGATAATTTTAAATAAATTGTCTTATTAGTAGAATGAGACGGGGTGCCCTCGTCTATTGCCGTGATGGTTATGTTATATCCCGGCACCGTTTCTCGATCTAAAACGTCATCGGAAACCAAAGTGTAGAAATGGAGCGACGACGCTTTTATTTTAAAAGGCAAACCACGGCTAATAAAACACTTGACTTGGCCATTCTTACCCGAGTCCAAGTCTTTAATATTCAGCATGGCTATTGTCGTTTCGAGAGGCGAATCCTCTGATATCGGATTGGACAGTGACAGAATACTAATGACAGGCGCATTGTCATTTAAATCAAGCACTTCCACGAACACCTTACACGTGTCCCCCAGGCCCCCTTTGTCGGTAGCCTCCACGTCTATTTCGTACTGTCGGACTTTTTCATAATTGAGCTCACCCTTTACGGAGACTTGACCTGTATTTGCGTCGATGCTAAACACGGAGGAAGCCACGTCGCTGTTCTGCGAGAACGAATACAAAAGCTCCCCGTTTGCCCCCTTGTCCGCGTCTGTCGCGCGGACTTGTAAAACATTGGACCCCGCAGGGGCATTTTCATCTATAGTTGCCGTGTAACGAGATTGTTGGAAAGCGGGCGCGTTGTCATTTGCGTCCACCACCACGACGTTTATTTTGATGGAGTTGGATTTGGGAGGGTCCCCACCATCAAATGCAGTCAGGGTCAGCTTGTGCTCCTCCTGAATTTCCCTGTCTAGCAGAGCGTCAAGTATCATTTCAGCATATTTGGTGCCATCGGGACGAGACAATATATTTAATTTAAAATGATCCGTGGGACTCAGTTGATAGGTACGCAGTGCATTCGAGCCGACGTCTAGATCTTTGGCACTATCGAGTGAAAAACGAGCCCCCTTCGCAGCCGATTCACTGATTTCAAAATGCATTTCCCTCTTTGAAAATACAGGGGCGTTATCATTGATGTCAAGAATTTCGACGTCGACATGATGGAGCTCCATGGGGTTATTTAGAATGATTTGAAAATGCAGGGAGCACGGAGACACTTGGCCGCACCTCTCTTCTCTGTCTATTCTCTGCTTGATTTCGAGCGTTCCGCCCTCCACGTTGAGAGTTATGTACTCACTGCTGTCCTCGGTAAATATCCGTGCTCGTCCGGTTTTCGCTCTCTTTGCACCCAAACCGAGGTCCTGGACGATATTCCCAACAATGGATCCTATAGCCATTTCCTCGGGGATGGAATATCGGACATGTGTGGCGGCCATGTCAGCGACACACAGGCAGAAAAAGAGTAGTCTCCAAATAAAAAAGATCAGAGACATTGTGCTCCTTTTCCCTTCTTAAAAAAAAATAATGAATCCTTCCGCTAATTAGGTGGATTGAATTTGTGGGGAAAGCAGGGCTCGTTCCGTAGATGCTCCTTCGTACGAAACCAAATGCAAACGACTAAAAACAAGCAGACGCTCGCTCCCGTTTTTGTTATCATCCTCACTTTGGTCGACAGCGGCACTTAGAGACCAAAATAGATATTGCAGTTACTGAATCTTAATAAAAATGCATGAATACAGAACGGGAACACTTAGTGTGAGGATGCTGGGAAAATTGTTTTTGTATCATCTACTCTAAACTTGTGCTGATAATCGAGCCTATTTCATTTTTACCCAAAGTTATGTTCGTGTTACACCGAATAATGGCCTTCCAAAATAGAGATTGCCATAAAAATGTTTAAATTGCAAATATACTGGGTTTGCTAAATGAATTGCAAAAGGGGCATTATGTTTGCAAGTGGAGGATAGAACACACAAGAATGATGCAAGGTACTGTCCTTGGTTCTGAAATGCGAGGACTGAGCTGTTTAGATTCCAACAAGAGCTCAATTTTTTTCAATGGCACATAAACAATGAGAAAATGGGTTATTTGAAGTAAATACTTTCAGTTTTGTTTCATGAGATAGTGGAGATATTTGTTACTACGGCAATTTTGACAGAGGCGAAAGAAAGCCAACAATCTAGAGCAGAGCAGAGCAACGAGGAAAATGCTCTTGTGATCTCTTCAATGCCAAAAAGCTGAAATTTTAGGGCCTTAAAAGTACAAACATTCTATGATTAGATGGAACTAAGCATGATAAGGAAGGAACAGAGCTCATTTTTCAGGTGTGATGCTATGACATGGACTGAGTAAAAAAGTGGTATCATAAACACTGAGACATAGCAAAGAGAATCAACATTATTTGATGGGCAGATAAGTGGTTAAAAAACAGAAATGGCAAATGTTGTGCATTATAAATTACCTGTTTTTTTTAAAAAAGTTATTGGTGCTAACAATGTAATCAGAACAAAGTCTAACCTCAAGAGGAGAGTCAGGTTCATCCAGGATGTTTTTCTCTCTGTATACTTTCTGCACGGTCCCTGTAAAGCTGGGGTCCATCACCAGCACATTGTGACTAGCAGTTCTGTCCAATTTACACTCACTTTTCCTAGAGTCTGTGGTCCTGCACACCTCATAATTGTACACATGAGGGAGGGTCCCCGTGCCCAAAGTATCCGAGTACCTCGGCGGGTAATACGGAATGACGGGCAGGTTGGAGTGGTACAAGATGCGAGACTGCCTCCAACGGTACACTTTGACGGAGATGATGAGGATCAAGCAGGTGATGAAGAGGAAGGAGACCACGGCCAAAGCCAAGACCAAGTAAAAAGTCAGCTTGTCGTTGTACTCCTTATCATTTAAGCTAAAGTCTGTGAACTCAGAGAGGACTTCGGGGAAGCTGTCGGCCACCGCTACGTTGACGACGACCGTGGCGGAGCGGGAGGGCTGCCCGTTGTCCTCCACCACGACTGTCAGTCTCTGTTTGACCGCATCTTTATCGGTCACTTGGCGCACGGTTCGGATTTCTCCGTTGTGGAGGCCCACCTCGAAGAGCGCCCTATCCGAGGCTCGCTGCACTTTGTACAAGAGCCAGGCGTTCTGGCCAGAGTCCACGTCAACGGCCACTACTTTGGTCACCAGGTAGCCCGCCTCCGCCGAACGGGGGACCATTTCGGCCAGCACCGAGGCGCCCGTCTGCACCGGGTAGAGGACCTGAGGCCCGTTGTCATTGGCGTCCTGGATGTGGACGGCCACGCTCACGTTGCTGCTTAGGGGAGGAGAGCCTCCATCCTGAACTCGGATGTGAAAGCGGAACTCTTTGAGTTGCTCGTAGTCAAAAGAACGGACGGCATGGACGACTCCGCTCTCTGCACTGACGGACACAAAAGAGGAGACTGGCACCCCGTTAACGGAGGAGTCCTCCAGGATGTAGGACACGCGGGCATTCTGGTTCCAATCAGCATCATTGGCTTTAACAGTCATTATCGATAGACCCGGGGTGTTGTTTTCTACAAGGGAGGCCTCGTAGGAGTTCCTCTCAAAGACGGGCGCATTGTCATTGACATCCGAAATGTGTAAATTAAGAGTGACGCTGCTGGAGAGGGAAGGTACACCTTCATCACAGCACGTCACCGTTATATTATATTCAGACGACCTCTCTCTATCCAAAACTCCATCTGCAACAACACTGTAAAAAGTACTCGAGGATGTCACTTTAAAGGGGATATTATCATCAATAGCACAACTCACTCTACCATTTTCTTCCGAATCTGGATCATTTACACTCATCACCGCTATGACGACATTATTAGGCAAATCCTCCTCCACCGAAGCGGAGGAGGAAATCATTTGAATGAGAGGAGCATTGTCATTCACATCACCCACTTCAATCAACACCTTGCTGGAATCGGATAGACCCCCTCGATCCACTGCCTCTATATCAATTTCATATTTATGTGCCTTTTCATAATCTATAGGACCTTTCAAAATAAACTTGCCATCTTTAGTAATATCAAATAATTTTGTAGTGCTACTCATGCTATTTTCAATCACATAGCTGACGTCCCCATTGGAGCCTTTGTCTGCATCTGACGCCCTAACCTGAGTAATGAGGGTCCCCGCGGGGGAGTTTTCATTCAAGCTAGCTTTGTAAAGATTTTGCGTAAACACGGGAGCGTTATCATTAACATCCAACACTTGAATTTGAATCCGCATCGTACCAGACCTCTGCGGCTCGCCTCCATCTTTTGCCGTTAAGAGCAAATGGACAAATTCCTCTTTCTCTCTGTCCAGGGGCTTTTGCAAAATCATTTCCACCTTTTTACCACCATCCGACTGCCTGTGCAATTTGAGAATAAAGTGATCCGAAGGCTCAAGCGTGTAGCTCTGAAGGCCGTTCAAACCTATATCCGGGTCTATTGCTTTCTCTAACATGAATTTGGAGCCCACCACGGCAGATTCGCTGATCTCCAACGCCCTGCCTTCCTTTTCAAAGGCGGGCTCGTTGTCGTTAATGTCGGTGATCTCAACGCTCACGGGAAATATTTCAATCGGTTGTTCCAACGCGAGTTGGAAATGCAGCGTGCAAGGCGTCGTCTGGCCACACAGAGCCTCGCGATCTATGCGCTCTTTTATCACCAGCGTTCCTTTTTCCTTGACTAGTTGGACGTAATCGGCGCCACCCCCCGTGTGGACGCGAGCTTTACCCGATTTCAAGCGCTCGAGGTCCACGCCCAAATCCCGAGCCACGTTCCCCACGAAGGATCCTTTGGTCATCTCCTCGGGAATCGAGTAGCTGACATGTCCGAGCGCCGAAGGAAAGCACAGTGTGCAGACAAATAACAGCGCGTGCGCGCTCATTGTTGAACGAGAGGACTCCGCCTGACACCCCGAAACGCAGCCGTCGAAACGCGAGCAACAATACAACAAAACACGGCCCAATGCATAAAAAGAAAGGGAAAATATGAGATGAAAATATTCCTGGGTAATTATCCGGGATTGCATCCAGCCCGTAGCACGGACTCTACGTTCTCCGTTCCAATATCCTTTCTTGACTGAGCAAGCAAGGGGGAATGTGCTTGCATAAATGCACACTTTAAAGCACCCAAAGCGAAGAGCAACAGCGGCCCGACGAGTTCACAACAAAGAACTACATGTAGTATGGACAATACGTCAACTGAATTTAATGCGAGCACCAATCACTAAGTTAATGAACGTGGGCAATAAATATCCTTAATGAGGTACTTATGAAAAATATTATCGAGAATCAATTAAGGAAATCTTACTTAAAAGCGTTATCTAGTTTTTTTTTCCACAGGTAAGACAAACAATAAGAAAACAGGGAAAGCATAAGAGGCACAATCTGCATATGAGTTCAGAGGAGAAAAAAAGGCAGCATTGTCGCTGTCCAGAGTTCTGAAATGGCTGCTTTAAACGGGTTTGACTTAAGGAAACAATCATGGTGAATAGAGAAGTGCATTCTAACCTCAGGCAAATCTGGTTCATCCAGGATGTGCTTTTCCCTGTACATCTTCTGCATGGTCCCTGTAGAATTGGGCTCCATCACCAGCACATTGTGACTGCCGGCTCTGTTCAATTTACAGTCACTTATCCTGGAGTCAGTGGTCCTGCACACCTCGTAATTGTACACGTGCGGGAGGGTCCCCGTCCCCAAAGTATCCGAGTACCTCGGCGGGTAATACGGGATGACGGGCAGGTCAGAGTGGTATAGGACGCGGGACTGCCTCCAGCGGTACACTTTGACGGAGATGATGAGGATCAAGCACACGATAAAGAGGAAGGAGACCACGGCTAAAGCCAAGACCAAGTAAAAAGTCAGCTTGTCGTTGTACTCCTTGTCATGCGCATTAAAGTCTGTGAACTCAGAGAGGACTTCGGGGAAGCTGTCGGCCACCGCCACGTTGACGACGACCGTGGCGGAGCGGGAGGGCTGCCCGTTGTCCTCCACCACAACTGTCAGTCTCTGCTTGACGGTGTCCTTGTCCGTCACCTGGCGGACGGTTCGGATTTCTCCGTTGTGCAGGCCCACCTCGAAGAGTGCCCTGTCCGAGGCTCTGTGCACTTTGTAGGAGAGCCAGGCGTTCTGGCCAGAGTCCACGTCCACGGCCACTACTTTGGTTACCAGGTAGCCCGTGTCCGCCGAGCGCGGCACCATTTCGGCCAGCACCGAGCCGCCCGTCTGGACCGGGTAGAGCACCTGAGGCCCGTTGTCGTTGGCGTCCTGGATGTGGACGGCCACGCTCACATTGCTGCTCAGGGGAGGAGAGCCTCCGTCCTGAGCGCGGACGTGAAAGCGGAACTCTTTGAGTTGCTCGTAGTCAAAAGAACGGACTGCGTGGACGACTCCGCTCTCGGCACTGACGGACACAAAAGAGGAGACTGGCACTCCGTTAATGGAGGAGTCTTCTAAGATGTAGGACACGCGAGCATTCTGGTTCCAATCAACATCATTGGCTTTTACAGTCATTATAGAGAGACCGGGGGTGTTGTTTTCTACCAGGAAGGCCTGGTAGGAGCTCTTCTCAAAAACAGGTGTGTTGTCGTTGACATCTGAGATATGTAAATTGAGAGTGACGCTGCTGGAAAGGGCGGGCAGACCCTCGTCGGAACACGTCACCGTGATATTATACTGGGAATCTGATTCTCTATCCAAAGCTATCTCCGTCATTAAGCTGTACAATCCGTTTGTTGTGCTCCGTATTTTAAATGGAATATCCCCATTGATGCTACACTTGACCTCCCCGTTGCTGCCTGAGTCAGGGTCATTGACACTCAACATAGCGACCACAGTATTCTCTGCCGAGTCCTCTGAAATGGAATCGGATTTCGAGAGTATTTTCATTTGAGGACTGTTGTCATTTACATCAATGACGTCAATCAAGATCTTACTGGAATCAGACAGTCCTCCGTTATCGACAGCTTCAATATCTATTTGTAAAACCTTTGCCCTCTCATAATCAATGTCTCCGGTTAAAATGACCTCCCCAGTGACACTGTTAATCTGAAACAGGTCTGATAATCTTAGCCTACTTTTTGATATGACATATGATATTTGTCCATTTGAGCCACTATCCCTGTCTGATGCACTCACAGTTAAAACACTGGTTCCTTTTGGTGCATTTTCTCTAATGCTAGTCTTATATGAAGTCTTTGTGAAGACTGGAGCGTTATCATTCGCATCTAAAACATGAATAATAATTTGCATTGTTCCTGACCTGCGCGGTTGTCCGCCGTCAAAAGCTGTCAACAACAAGGAAATCTTCCCTTGCTGCTCCCTGTCGAGTGGCTTCTGTAATATCATTTCCACTTTCTTATCACCATCTCCTTGATTTTCCAATTTCAACTGAAAATGATTGGTTGGACTGAGCGAGTAGCTCTGCAGCCCGTTTGAACCAATATCAGCGTCGATGGCTTTCTCCAGCACAAACTTGGAGCCCACGACGGCTGACTCGCTGATTTCAAAACGTTTACTGCTGGATTCAAAACTTGGCGCATTATCATTCACGTCTGTTATTTCAACAAGGACACGAAAGGATTCTATAGGATTTTCCAAGATCAACTGCAAATGCAAAGCACACGCGGTCGTCTCACCGCACAACGCCTCTCTGTCTATCCTCTCGTTCACTAGGAGGAGCCCCTTTTCCTTATCCAGCTCGATATATTCCGCATTGTCTCCGGAATGAATGCGGGCTCGCCCGGATTTCAGCCTCTTCGAGTCCAAAGCCAAATCTCGAGCCACGTTGGACACCGACGAGCCTTTCTCCATTTCCTCCGGGATGGAGTAGCTGACTTGGCCGAACGTGACGGGCGAATTTCGAAGCAAAGCGAGCAACAACAATAGAGCTCCTCGAAGCGTCATCTTGACTTGATTTTCCACCCCTTTCCGATCTCACGATAAATCCGTTCAAATCTAACAAAAACGATCAAACGAGACGACAGACGTCCGCGTCTACTGTGAGTGAGCGCTGGTTCGAAATGACTGCTTTTTTGCCATTGTCGGAAACGTCATTGTGAGAAAGGGAGGAACGGATAGAAGCCCTGTCGTAGACTGCCACACTCTGGTCAAAATCGGCCTATTCAACTCAGTGCACCAAAAATATATAAATAAATACATAACAAATAAAATGCATACGTAAAATGGTAAACGCAGCAATATATTGATGTACATAAATAGCACGAAATGTCTTGTAAATAGCATACATTTAATATGTGTCGCTTATTTTTTTTTTATCAAGCCCAATCAAGATATAATGCATACAAGACCCACAAACAGGCAAGCATGTTTGATACTTTTCAAAGAAGTATGCCAATATCTATAATTTTTGCAAGAAATATGTTGTGCTTGTCTAGGTCAGATATACTATGAGTCTATGGTCTACATGTAAACAACAAAAAGGTGTCGTGAAAACTGAAAAAAATGTTTTTATTTTAGGCAGGGTTGATGTATTTTCATATTGTGATTCTATTTTAATGCGACACATTTTTGTGGGGATATTTGGGATTTTCATTGTGATTGAAAATAGGGAGGCTGACGTAAGACGGTGTTAAAAATGAAAATAAAAAAGTTAGATATATTGGACTTTGTTTATAATGTGTTGGCTTGAAATGATAGAAATAAACAAATGCAAATAAGCAATAACTGTCAAGGTGTTCATCATTAGGAATGATCATGAGAGAATTTTAGAAAGAATGTCATTATTGTTTCTGCAAGGATTCCAAAAGAATACATGTGGTGAAGGACAAACCTATCTTAACCCCATCATACTTTTAGACACTCTAAAGGCAATGACACTCATATCAACAATTCTAAATGTTGAGCTATATTATCCCTGAAGAAAGTTATAATCCAAAATTTACATGAAGTCAAGCGACCAACCTCAAGAGGGGAGTCAGGTTCATCCAGGATGTTCTTCTCTCTGTATATCTTTTGCATGGTCCCCGTAGAACTGGGCTCCATCACCAGCACATTGTGACTAGCAGTTCTGTCCAATTTACACTCACTTTTCCGAGAGTCCATTGTCCTGCACACCTCGTAATTGTACACGTGCGGCAACGTCCCTGTCCCCAGAGTATCCGAGTACCTCGGTGGGTAATACGGAATGACAGGCAGGTTGGAGTGGTACAAGATGCGAGACTGCCTCCAACGGTACACTTTGACAGAGATGATGAGGATCAAGCAGGTGATGAAGAGGAAGGAGACCACCGCCAAAGCCAAGACCAAGTAAAAAGTCAGCTTGTCGTTGTACTCCTTATCATTTAAGCTAAAGTCTGTGAACTCAGAGAGGACTTCGGGGAAGCTGTCGGCCACCGCCACGTTGACGACGACCGTGGCGGAGCGGGAGGGCTGCCCGTTGTCCTCCACCACGACCGTCAGCCTCTGCTTGACAGCGTCCTTGTCCGTCACCTGGCGCACGGTTCGGATTTCTCCGTTGTGGAGGCCCACCTCGAAGAGCGCCCTGTCCGAGGCTCTGTGCACTTTGTAGGAGAGCCAGGCGTTCTGGCCAGAGTCCACGTCCACGGCCACCACTTTGGTCACCAGGTAGCCCGTGTCCGCCGAACGCGGCACCATTTCGGCCAAGACCGAGCCGCCCGTCTGGACCGGGTAGAGGACCTGAGGCCCATTGTCGTTGGCGTCCCGGACGAGGACAGTGACGCCCACGTTGCTGCTCAGGGGAGGGGAGCCTCCGTCCTGAGCGCGGATGCGGAAATGGAACTCTTTCAGTTGCTCATAGTCAAAAGAACGGACTGCATGGACGACTCCGCTCTCAGCACCGACAGACACAAAAGAGGAGACTGGCACTCCGTTAATGGAGGAGTCCTCCAAGATGTAGGAAACGCGAGCATTCTGGTTCCAGTCAGCGTCATTGGCCCTGACAGTCATTATAGAAAGGCCCGGGGTGTTGTTTTCTACTATGGAGGCCTCATATGAGCTTCTGTCAAAGACAGGCACATTATCATTGACATCCGAGATGTGCAAAGTGAGAGTCACGCTGCTGGAGAGCGAAGGTACCCCTTCATCAGAGCACGTCACCGTTATATTATATTCAGATGACCTCTCTCTGTCCAAATCACCATCTGTCACTAAACTATAGAAATGACTGTCAGTGGATTTGAGCAGGAAAGGCATATTAGGATGGATTGCACATTCCACTTTACCATTTTCACCATCGTCTTGGTCTTGAATGTTAATGATGGTTACAACCGTCTGACTTTTGACATCTTCAGATATTATATTTGTCTTGGACATGACATGAATCAGCGGGCTGTTGTCGTTCACGTCCACGACGTCAACGATCACCTTGCAACTGTCGGTCAGTCCCCCGTCGTCGCTTGCACGCAAATTAATTTGATAATTGCGAGCTTTCTCGTAGTCTAAATCTCCGATCAGCGTGATCTCGCCGCTGGCGTCGTTCACGTGAAACAAATGTCGGACTTCATCCATCTTCTGCCGGATCGAATACGTTATTTTGGCATGGATGCCGTCATCCGCATCCGATGCGCTAACGGCAGTCACCACGCTGCCTTTGGCTGTATTTTCAGCCACAGTGGCCTTGTACACCGGCTTTGTGAAGACGGGGGCGTTATCGTTGCTATCTAACACCGTGATGAGGATCTGCATTGTCCCGGACATCTGCGGCTGTCCTCCATCCACGGCCGTTAACACCAGACGCAACTGTTCTTTTTTCTCCCTGTCAAGAGCTCGCTTCAAAACCATCTCCACACTATTGGAGCCGTCAACTAGTTTGTGCTTTTTTAGCTCAAAATCATCAGACGGTTCAAGGACGTACGCTTGGAGACCATTGATTCCGACGTCCAAGTCCAAAGCTTGCTCCAGATCAAACTTTGATCCTATCAATGTAGATTCACTCATCTTGAAGTGAACATCGCTCTTCTCAAAGGCAGGGGAGTTGTCATTAATGTCAAAAACCTCCACAATGACTTTGAAAAATTCGAGGGGGTTCTCGAGAATAATCTGGAAGTGCAATGCACACGGCATCGACTGTGCACAAAGCGCCTCCCTGTCTATTCGCTCCTTGATGAGGAGAACGCCCCTGTCCCTATTCAGCTCGATGTATTGCTTGCTGTCTCCAAAATAAACACGAGCACTGCGCGACTTCAATCTTTCCACGCTAATACCCAAATCCTGGGCGATATCGCCCACTAAAGAGCCGACGTGCATTTCCTCGTTAATGGAATAGTTGATTTGTCCGAATGCGGCGCGGATGAACAGCACGGAGGTGAAAAACGCTACTTGCCGTCTCATTGTTCTCCTCGGCTTCGTTCGCCAACACGGGCAAACGCAAGTGGGAAGCAAAAAAAATGAAGCTAAAAGACAGATCGTCCTAGCAGTGGGTAAATCCGGGCATATAGTTCCAAAAAGATGAGAAGATAGTCCGAGCGAAACGTACGAGGCACTTCAGAGCGTCTCTCGTGCGGTTTGTCCTTTTTCCTCTCTCTGCTGGTTATTAAAACGGCAAACATCCCGGCGATATGCGGAACAACGTGGACAAGAGCGTCGCTCCGAGTTCAAAATGGAAACTGCAGGGTGCAAAATACACTGCTGGCGACTTAATTATAGTACTAACGCTTCATTTTTATTCAAAATTAAATAAAAACAACAACAACAAATGGACCTCAGGCCATCAGAATGAAACAAAAGGAGAGAATTATATCTCCCTACTAAATCACCGAAACAATCCATTAAAATAGTTTCCAAAGCTAGTCTGACAAAATATGATAAAATTGGGTCATCACTATTACAGATAAAGAAAAATAGAAAATAATTCAATGTCTGAAAGCCACAAAAGACAACGTTTGTATTGTACTCCAACAACTGTGGAGAAATAGTGTTTTCATATAAATAAGGGGGTTTCTAAATGTGTGAGGTCAATCTGGAGTGAGTGTCATTTCAAAATGAACACTGCCCTGAATGTTTTTTCCATTTATTTGGGAACAACTCTCAGAAATTAGGCACCACGTCCAATTTAGGTTAATATTTATCTATACAATCTGTCAACCCTTATTCCCCAACCTGATTTAAAAATTGAAATATGAATTACACTTTGTTCAACTTTCCATGAACTCGTTGACTCTATCCGTGGTGCTGAAAGACTGACACGATATAAGGGGCAGCAGTTGAATGAGCATTGAAATGAATAAAATGTATGAATAGAGTAACACCAAAATAGACACAAAAAACATTGTCAGTGATGTTTACTATGGGTGTAAAAAGCGGCACAGTGTTGTCAGTAAAAATTGTTGACTCTGCAATAGCATGGTGGAAAATGACAAGAATTTCATTAGACCAACCTCCAGAGGAGAGTCAGGTTCATCCAGGATATTCTTTGCATTTTGTCTCATCGGCATGGTCCTTGTCAGGGTAGGGTCCATCACTAGCAAATTGTGACTAGCAGTTCTGTCCAATTTACAGTCACTTTTCCTAGAGTCCATTGTCCTGCACACCTCGTAATTGTACACATGAGGGAGGGTCCCCGTGCCCAAAGTATCCGAGTACCTCGGCGGATAATACGGAATGACGGGCAGGTTGGAGTGGCAAAGGATGCGAGACTGCCTCCAGCGGTACACTTTGACGGAGATGATGAGTATCAAGCAAGTGATGAAGAGGAAAGACACCACTGCCAAAGCCAAGAGCAAGTAAAAAGTCAGCTTGTCGTTGTACTCCTTGTCATGCGCATTAAAGTCTGTAAACTCAGAGAGCACTTCGGGGAAGCTGTCGGCCACTGCCACATTGATGACCACAGTGGCGGAGCGGGATGGGTGCCCATTGTCCTCCACCACAACTGTCAGTCTCTGCTTGACGGTGTCCTTGTCCGTCACTTGGCGGACGGTTCGGATTTCTCCATTGTAGAGGCCCACCTCAAAGAGCGCCCTGTCCGAGGCTCTGTGAACTTTGTAGGAGAGCCAGGCGTTCTGGCCAGAGTCCACGTCCACGGCCACTACTTTGGTCACCAGGTAGCCCGTGTCCGCCGAACGGGGGACCATTTCGGCCACGACCAAGCCACCCGTCTGGACCGGATAGAGGACCTGAGGCCCATTGTCATTGGCGTCCTGAATGAGGACGGCCACGCTCACGTTGCTGCTCAGGGGAGGGGAGCCTCCGTCCTGAGCGCGGACGCGGAAATGGAACTCTTTGAGTTGCTCGTAGTCAAAAGAACGGACTGCGTGGACGACTCCGCTCTCGGCACTGACGGACACAAAAGAGGAGACTGGCACTCCGTTAATGGAGGAGTCCTCCAGGATGTAGGACACGCGAGCATTCTGGTTCCAATCAGCATCATTGGCTTTTACAGTCATTATAGAGAGACCGGGGGTGTTGTTTTCTACTATGGAGGCCTCATAGGAGCGCTTCTCAAAGACGGGCGCGTTGTCATTGACATCCGAAATGTGTAAATTGAGAGTGACGCCGCTGGAAAGGGAGGGCAGACCCTCGTCGGAACACGTCACCGTGATATTATACTCAGACGTACCTTCTCTGTCTAAATAGCTGTCTGTCATTAAACTATAGAAGTTATTGGATGTCATTTTAATCGCAAAGGGACTATTTTCCGCTATCACGCAATTGACCTGCCCGTTAGCTTCCGAATCGGGGTCACTGACACTCATTAAAGCGATCACGGTTTTGACGGGGGCGTCTTCAGGCACCGAGTCAGATGATGAGATCCTGTTGACTACAGGGCTGTTGTCATTTACATCGATGACTTCAATGATTATTTTACTGGAATCTGGAAGCCCCCCCTTATCAATAGCTTCAATGTCAATATGATAGTCTTTCTCCTTTTCATAATCTAGTTGTCCATTTAAAATGACGTGCCCTTCATCGTTAATGTAAAATAGCTTGGACAATGTATCTGGGCTGTTCCCTATGGCATACGTCACCTCTCCGTAGGCCCCCTTGTCCGCATCTGTGGCGCTCACTTTCGTAATGAGGGTCCCTATAGGTGAATTCTCGGTGATGCTGGCTTTGTAAACATCCTTACTAAAGACTGGCGCGTTGTCATTTGCATCCAAAACAGTGACGTGAATCTGCATTGTTCCCGTCAACTGTGGCTCTCCTCCATCCTCAGCTGTTAAAACTAAAGATATGTGCTCTTGCTTTTCTCTATCTAAAGGCTTTTGCAAAATCATTTCCACTTTTTTGCTGCTGTCAGAATGACTGTGCAGTTTCAGTATAAAATTGTCGCTCGGCTTCAAGGTGTATTTCTGCAACCCATTCTGTCCTACGTCGGCATCAAACGCCTTTTCCAGCATAAATTTCGAGCCCACGGCGGCGGATTCGCTGATTTCGAACCTTCTCTCGCCCTTTTGAAAGGCTGGTGCATTATCATTGACGTCCGTGATTTCCACCGTCATGGGGAATAATTCTAACGGATTCTCCAGTGTGATTTGGAAGTGCAAAACGCAGGGCGTCGTTTGCTTGCACAGAAGCTCGCGGTCTAGTTTTTCCTTGACAAGGAGGACTCCTCGTTCTCTATTCAGCTCGATGTACTGGGCACCGTCGCCCGTGTAAATGCGAGCTTTGCCCGTTTTCAGCCTTTTCATATCTAAACCCAAATCCCCAGCAATGTTCCCTATTAGAGAGCCTTTGGCCATTTCCTCCGGAATGGAATAGCTGACTTGGCCCGTGACGGAGTGGAGGCAGAAGATGAACGTTAACAGTACTTGCCGTCTCATTGTCCTCCCTGGCCGATTCCCCCACCGCACAAAAGAGACGTTTTGCTTTATTCCCTGCACGGAATTCGCTGGGCGTGGAGCAAAAACGAGGAAAGGTTGATTTTTTAATCCAAATATCGAGACCTCGTTGCCATCCGAATGAAATATCCGTCCACGATGCACCGTTTAAACGACTGACAAGCTTTCCTCGTCGGAGTGGGAGGAAATGTGACAAAAGCTTACAAAAAAGAGCAACTGAAATGCGTGGGGCAACAGCGTCTCATAGAGTTCGAATAGAGCAACTGCAATCATTTTTTTTTATATAGTCATTCATTCTTTAAAACCTCATTGTAAATACAAATGCACTCAGAAAATAACCTTTTTGTAAATCCCAGAGTAATATTTTTGGGGTTGATGGGGAGAATTGATTACAGTACTCTAATAATATATAATATTGAGATACTATGAGCAAGGCTAATCATTTCCAAAGACAAGAGCTTTGTATACAAAGTTGTTCCGTCCGGCAGGCAAGAGTCAGATGGCCATGAGGGGCAGAGACCCCAATGACACTGTCCGTGGTGCTGATCTTTTGCAAGTGCTACTCATCACATATCTAATCAATTCCATCACAATAGTTGACAAGTCACATATTTCTTCTGCCAACCAAAGCAGATAGTAAGACAAATACGACAGCCATGTTACCCACACAAGCATACTGATTGTATAATAATATACTATATGCTGCTATATCCAACTTAAATAATCAGGGAAGAGTATGAAATGTAAGCGTGAAAAACTTTAGGGGTAAAACCCTACCAGAAGCAGGTTGTCCACCAAAAATATCAGACTAATATAATGCTGATATACTAATTACAGTTTAGAGTTTGGTAGATACATGTCTTTGACCATTCAGAAGAAAAAAAAGATTGGCCATTTCAAGAATTCCTTTCTAAGGAGGCAACACCAAAATATGTTCTTATTTTGATACAGACCACCTGGGTGACTTGGGTTAAAATTTGCTATATTTTTATAGTGCTCAATCTGCCTACTATGAGAAAAGCAAGATGGTGACAATTGTACAAATACAGACTCACACAATTTAACTGTTATGATATATATCTATATATGCACGGGTATTTGTATTCGTGGTCAATAAAAATATTGCAAAGACGTAAACAAAAATAACCAACCTCAACAGGAGAATCAAGTTCATCCAGGATGTTTTTCTCTCTGTATACTTTCTGCATGGTCCCTGTAAAGCTGGGGTCCATCACCAGCACATTGTGACTAGCAGTTCCGTCCAATTTACACTCACTTTTCCTAGAGTCTGTGGTCCTGCACACCTCATAATTGTACACATGAGGGAGGGTCCCCATGCCCAAAGTATCCGAGTACCTCGGCGGGTAATACGGAATGACGGGCAGGTTGGAGTGGTACAGGACGCGAGACTGCCTCCAACGGTACACTTTGACGGAGATGATGAGGATCAAGCAGACGATAAAGAGGAAGGAGACCACGGCCAAAGCCAAGACCAAGTAAAAAGTCAGCTTGTCGTTGTACTCCTTGTCGTACGTATTAATATCTGTAAACTCGGAGAGCACTTCGGGGAAGCTATCGGCCACCGCCACGTTGACGACGACCGTGGCGGAGCGGCAGGGCTGCCCGTTGTCCTCCACCACGACCATCAGTCTCTGCTTGACCGCGTCTTTATCGGTCACTTGGCGAACAGTTCTAATTTCTCCGTTGTGGAGGCCCACCTCAAAGAGAGCCCTCTCCGAGGCTCTGTGCACTTTGTAGGAGAGCCAGGCGTTCTGGCCAGAGTCCACGTCCACAGCCACTACTTTGGTCACAAGGTAGCCCGCGTCCGCCGAACGGGGGACCATTTCAGCCAGCACCGGGCCACCCGTCTGCCCTGGGTAGAGGACCTGAGGCCCGTTGTCGTTGGCATCTTGGATGTGGATGGCCACAGTCACGTTGCTGCTCAGGGGAGGGGAGCCTCCGTCCTGAGCGCGGACGCGGAAATGGAACTCTTTGAGTTGCTCATAGTCAAAAGAACGGACTCCGTGGATGACTCCGCTCTCGGCACTGACAGACACAAAAGATGAGACTGGCACTCCATTTACGGAGGAGTCCTCCAGGATGTAGGACACGCGAGCATTCTGGTTCCAATCAGCATCATAGGCTTTGACAGTCATTATAGAAAGGCCCGGTGTATTGTTTTCTACAACGGACGCCTCGTATGAGCTCCTCTCGAAGACAGGCGCATTGTCATTGACATCCGAAATATGTAAATTGAGAGTGACGCTGGTTGAGAGGGAGGGCAGGCCCTCGTCGGAACACGTCACCGTGATATTATACTGGCCCGACCTCTCCCGGTCCAAATCAAGCTCAGTTACTAAAGTATAAAATCCATTTAAAGTGGTTTGTATTTTAAAAGGAGTGTCGTGATCTTTGACACACTCCACTCTACCGTTATTTTCAGAATCTGGATCACTCACACTTAACATTGCTATCACAGTATCTGGCGGAGAGTTTTCTAAAATGGTGTCCGATTTAGACACGACATGAATACGAGGACTGTTGTCGTTGACATCGATGACATCCAGCACCACTTTAGTGGAATCGGACAGCCCCCCTTTGTCGACCACCTCTACATCTATTTGATAGGAAGTGGCCTTTTCATAATCAATGTCACCGATCAAGGTGAGCACCCCAGTTTGCCGGCTGATATTAAAAATATTGGAAAGAAGCCTTTTGCCAGGAGAAATCATATATGATACTTCACCATTTGTGCCGATGTCTTTATCGCTCGCGCTCACGGTGGTGATAGTGGTGCCTTTGGCTGAATTCTCAGGGATTTTTGCTTTATAAATACGTTTTTCAAAAACAGGGGCATTGTCGTTGGCATCTAAGACACTAAAAAATATCTGCATGGTGCACGACAGCTGCGGCTCGCCTCCATCCATAGCAGTTAACAACAGCCTGATATAATCCTGCTTTTCTCTATCGAGGGGCTTCTGCAGCACCATTTCTACCTTTTTGCTCCCATCGGCCTCATTTTCCAATTTTAATGCAAAGTTATCGGCAGGCGTGAGCGTGTATTGCTGCAAGCCGTTCATCCCTATGTCGAAATCCATGGCTTTCTCTAATATAAATTTGGACCCAATGACGGCAGACTCGCTAATTTCAAAACGTTTTTCCGCGTTGGTAAAACTGGGCGTGTTGTCGTTGACATCAGTGATCTCCACTGCCACGCGAAATAGCTCCATTGGATTTTCCAGAATGATCTGGAAATGCAGTGCGCACGGCGAGCTCTCTCCACACAAAGCCTCCCTGTCAATCCTCTCTTGGATGACCAGGACTCCTCTTTCTTTATTCAGACCGACGTACTCCACACCGCGGCCGGTGTACACGCGAGCTTTGCCGGATTTCAGCCGTTTGAGATCCAATCCTAAATCGTGCGCAATGTTCCCCACGACGGAGCCCTTGGGCATTTCCTCGGGGATGGAATAGCTGACCTGTCCGAGCGCCGAGCGAAAGCACAGAGCCGAGAGGAGCAACAGTACTTGCCGTCTCATTGTTGTGCCTCGGAGTGTGTTTTCCTTCCAAAATAACAATCCACTGATTTCGGTTCCACGAGCAAATGTGCTAAGTCAAAAAAGCAGCCATTCAAAGCAAACTGAATAAAATCCAAACAGATCCTCAATGTTCACCCTTCGCGTCGCGAGCTACGAATGTTCTATTTGTGCGGCAGCAGGAGAGGCAGGGACAAAGAATGGAGAAAAAAAGGGGCAGACATTACGTCTCAACTCGCAGGACAACAGCGCCGCTTTGGGATGAAAATTAAAAACTACAAGAGAATGTTTAAAAAAAACTCAGCAAGAATACGCCAGCATGTAATGAATGACCTGAAACTATACGAAATCAATTTAAAATGTAAAGTACACATGTTGCATACTGAGTATAAAAGTAAATTCATTAATTAAGAAAAGTGTGACTTGGATTTAACAGTATGCTTGAAAGTCATGAGTGACATTTGAAGGGAAACAGTAGTAGTGTAACTAGCATGAGGCCACTTGAGTAATGTGTGCACTGTCCAAAGTGCTGAAACCTACACTGGTAGTCTTTGAGACTTCCCTCAGAGTTCTAACAATGTTATTTTTTCACTTGAGATAAGCCATTTTCTAAAATTTTAATTTAACTGCATTCACTTGTGATTATTTTCGCCTACTGTTTCAACATTGGATAGTTCAATTCGAATTTTATGAATACATATTAACAATTTGTCACACAATGTCATTACATTTAAGAAGAGAATGTGGAAAAGAAATCATGACTTTGTGGATGAGCTGGAATAGATTTAGGGTTTGACGACAATATGCAATATGTAGTTTTTGGATTCACACACAACATTTCTTGTAAAATATTTAGTTCAAGTGACCAACCTCGACAGGAGAATCAAGTTCATCCAGGATGTTTTTCTCTCTGTATACTTTCTGCACGGTCCCTGTAAAGCTGGGGTCCATTACCAGCACATTGTGACTAGCAGTTCTGTCCAAATTACAGTCACTTTTCCTAGAGTCCATTGTCCTGCACACCTCGTAATTGTACACATGAGGGAGGGTCCCCGTGCCCAAAGTATCAGAGTACCTCGGCGGGTAATACGGAATGACGGGGAGGTTGGAGTGGCAAAGGATGCGAGACTGCCTCCAGCGGTACACTTTGACGGAGATGATGAGGATCAAGCAGACGATAAAGAGGAAGGAGACCACGGCCAAAGCCAAGAGCAAGTAAAAAGTCAGCTTGTCGTTGTACTCCTTGTCGTACGTATTAAAGTCTGTAAACTCGGAGAGCACTTCGGGGAAACTGTCGGCCACAGCCACATTGACGACGACCGTGGCGGAGCGGGAGGGCTGCCCGTTGTCCTCCACCACAACCGTCAGTCTCTGCTTGACGGCGTCCTTTTCGGTTACTTGGCGCACGGTTCGGATTTCTCCATTGTGGAGGCCCACCTCGAAGAGAGCCCTCTCCGAGGCTCTGTGCACTTTGTAGGAGAGCCAGGCGTTCTGGCCAGAGTCCACGTCCACGGCCACCACTTTGGTCACCAGGTAGCCCATGTCCGCCGAACGGGGGACCATTTCGGCCAAGACCGAGCCACCGGTCTGGACAGGGTAGAGGACCTGAGGCCCGTTGTCGTTGGCGTCCTGAATGAGGACAGCCACGCTCACATTGCTGCTCAGGGGAGGGGAGCCTCCGTCCTGAGCGCGGACGCGGAAATGGAATTCTTTGAGTTGCTCGTAGTCAAAAGAACGGACGGCGTGGACGACTCCGCTCTCGGCACTGATGGACACAAAAGAGGAGACTGGTACTCCGTTAACGGAGGAGTCCTCCAGGATATAGGAAACGCGAGCATTCTGGTTCCAATCAGCGTCACTGGCCTTGACAGTCATTATCGAGAGACTCGGGGTGTTGTTTTCTACTATGGAGGCCTCGTAGGAGCTCCTCTCAAAGACGGGCGCGTTGTCATTGACATCCGAAATGTGTAAATTAAGAGTGACGCTGCTGGAGAGGGAAGGTACACCTTCATCAGAGCACGTCACTGTGATATTATACTCGCCTGACTTTTCTCTGTCTAATTCATTATCTGTCACTAAAGTATAGAAATGATTTTTGGAGATTTTCAAAAGAAATGGAATATTTTCATTCATGAAGCAATTGACATTTCCATTTTCTCCTGAATCTAAATCGTCTGTATTAATCATCGTGACAACCGTATTCATTTCAGCATCCTCTGATACGACATTTGATTTGGACATGATGTTAATTATGGGTTTGTTATCATTTACATCCAATACATCTATTATTAATTTACAAGAATCGGTGAGACCGCCATCGTCACTTGCGAGCAGATGAACTTGAAAATGTTTTGACTTTTCAAAATCGATATTTCCAATGAGTGAAACTTGACCATTTTCTTTATCAATAGCAAATATATTTCTCACTTTGTCCTGGGTGTTTGTTATCGAGTACGATATTTTCGAGTTCAAATCGCCATCTGCATCGGAAGCAGACACGGTTGCCACGATTGTGCCTAATGGTGAATTCTCAGTTACAGTAGCTTTGTAGGTGGATTGCGTAAAAACGGGGGCATTATCATTTATATCTAACACTGTAATAAGAATCAGCATCGTTCCGGACATGCGCGGCTCGCCACCATCTACAGCCGTCAACACCAGAGACATTTGCTCCTCCTTTTCTCTATCTAACGGCTTTTGTAAAACCATCTCCACTTTTTTATTCCCATCTCCGTTATTTTGGAATTTAAGGGCAAAATGGTCAGAAGGTTTTAATTCATAATTATTAACGCCATTATTTCCCACATCAGGATCTGCGGCCGTTTCTAGAACAAATTTTGATCCGAGGGTCGCTGACTCACTTATTTTAAATTTCATTTCATTTACTTCAAAAGCGGGTGCATTATCATTGATATCTATAATCTGCACGGTGACGCTGTAAAATTCCATGGGATTCTCCAAAATAATTTCTAAATGCAGCGCACAAACGGCGTCGTGCGCGCAAAGAGCCTCCCTGTCGATCCTCTCCTTCACGAGGAGGAGTCCTTTCTCTCGGCTCAGCTCGACATAGTCCTCGTTGTTTCGGGAATAAATCTTGGCCTTGCCCGTCAGCAGACGCCCAATTTCCAGGGCTAAATCGTGCGCTACGTTGCCCACTAAAGACCCCCTGCTCATTTCCTCGGGAATGGAATAGCTGGCCTGGCCGTGCGCCGCGTCGAGACATGCGACACAGAGCGACACAAGCATCACTACTTGCCTATCCATTGTTCTGTGCGATTCTCCTCAGCGGAGCTCCACTTTACACTCCAATTAAAAAAAATATATCCTCCTCACGGGCGAATGTCAAATGTAATCCAGTCTTAATGGAAGTAAATCATCATTAGGTCCAATCGTGTCTTTTATTTGACGAAGACTTCAGTGAAAGATCTGTTCTCCTCCCGTCGTGCTCTCTCTCTCTCTCTTTCTATCTCTATTCTGACGACGTAAAATGGGAGCTAGGCTTTTTTCTATCACCCCTCCCAGTCATTGACTTTTTGGTCTACAGCGTCTCTAAGAGTCCATATTGAGGCACTGCAGGCTGGATCCTGACCGCTACAGTATATTTATTTCCCCTGCATGACAAAGGCGAATGTTCCTACAAAAGTAATAAGGTTTTGAGTCCGGTATTTGAATACAGGCGTAAGGGTACTTTTTCAGGACGCTGTTGGCAATAGATTTTAGGAAAATTTTTTAGAAGCGACTCCGTCTGCCCCCACTTATATGTCATACTATTTTCCCAGGACAGTATATGTAAAACACAATTCAAAATAACCATTTATTTCAATAAACTGTGTGATATGTTGCGTGAGAATAGGACATGTACTATTTGTTATCTTGGGCTCGAAAACGATTCGTCATGTATCCAAACAAATAGGCTGCGGGTCAATTCATAATTGAGATCTTTAAAGCCATAAAAATTATATTGAAATTCGCTTCTGCTTCGAAATTAGACGATTCAATACAATATGGGGAAACAATTTGATAGCCCACGACAAAAAGGCACAATATTTTTTTTCCAAATATAAATGTCAGTCATAAACAAGCCAATTCTAAAAACAACCAAATGTAAAATACAAATAAGACATTCCTAAAGTATTCCATAAAAGCCACAACGTCATTTATACGTACTCCATAATGTTGTAAACAACACAATTGCGAATAACACACATGACTCTTGAAAATTATATAAGTACTGACGAGCATGGTATTGTTTTTGATTGGATTGGAGAAAATGTAAGAGATGCAATATGCTGTCTTGTTTGGTTAGTAACAAAAGTGCAGATCTTTTGAGGAGTTTGCTATCGATAGTGAGTATTAACAAGACTTTTATATCCGAAAAGATTTGTTGCACAGAAAGTGGACCTCAATCATATCAGGTGAACTTTCCATTGGAAAGGAAGTCAATGGCACAGTAGCAAATTCGATTCACATACTAAATGGCTATTGAATAGGAGACAAAGATGAAAATAGGGAAAGCTGTCCTTGGTGCTGAAACCTCAGTGAACAATTTAGAACAAGTAATGACAAAAGGTTATCATAACTGGACCACTGATAACATAAAACGTGTTAAACTGACCTCTAAAGGGGAGTCGATTTCATCCAGGATGTTTTTCTCTCTGTATACTTTCTGCACAGTCCCTGTAAAGCTGGGGTCCATCACCAGCACATTGTGACTAGCAGTTCTGTCCAAATTACAGTCACTTTTCCTAGAGTCCATTGTCCTGCACACCTCGTAATTGTACACATGAGGGAGGGTCCCCGTGCCCAAAGTATCCGAGTACCTGGGTGGGTAATACGGAATGACAGGCAGGTTGGAGTGGCAAAGGATGCGAGACTGCCTCCAGCGGTACACTTTGACGGAGATGATGAGGATCAAGCAGGTGATGAAGAGGAAGGAGACCACGGCCAAAGCCAAGACCAAGTAAAAGGTCAGCTTGTCGTTGTACTCCTTGTCGTACGTATTAAAGTCTGTAAACTCGGAGAGCACTTCGGGGAAACTGTCGGCCACCGCCACGTTGACGACGACCGTGGCGGAGCGGGAGGGCTGCCCGTTGTCCTCCACCACCACCGTCAGCCTCTGCTTGACAGCGTCCTTATCGGTCACTTGGCGCACGGTTCGGATTTCTCCGTTGTGAATGCCCACCTCAAAGAGCGCCCTGTCCGAGGCTCTGTGCACTTTGTAGGAGAGCCAGGCGTTCTGGCCAGAGTCCACGTCCACGGCCACCACTTTGGTCACCAGGTAGCCCGCGTCCGCTGAACGGGGGACCATCTCGGCCAGCACCGAGGCGCCAGTCTGGACCGGGTAGAGCACCTGAGGCCCGTTGTCGTTGGCGTCCCGGACGAGGACGGTCACGCTCATGTTGCTGCTAAGTGGAGGAGAACCTCCATCCTGAGCCCGGACTACCAAGTCCAGCTGTTTCATTTGTTCGTAGTCAAATGATCGAATTGCACTGAGAACACCAGTTTCCGAATTTAAAGAAACAAAGGTCGAAATGGGACTGCCACTAATTTGCGTGTCTTCTAAAAGATAGGATATTCTGGCGTTTTGATTGGAATCCGCATCCCGGGCAGTGACAGCAAATATGGAAACACCGGGAGAATTATTCTCTGCCACATAAGCCGTATAAATATTTTTGTCAAATGCGGGTGCATTGTCATTCACGTCGGAAATTTTAAGATGTAACATTTTTGCGCTAGAAAGAGGAGGCACTCCGAGATCAGTAGCTGTAATTGTGATGTTGTATTCGGAGATTGATTCTCTATCAAAGAATTGATCTGAAATTAAATTATAATAGTTTGTTAAAGACATCTCTAACTTAAAAGGAAGTTTTCTTCCAATGGAACACTTAATTTCTCCATTTCTGTCAGAATCTTCATCTTTTATGTTTAGTATTGCAATTGTTGTGCCAAGAGGCGAGTCCTCTGATAGAGGACTTGAAAAGGACATTACACTAATGACTGGTGAGTTGTCATTAACGTCAATAACATCAAATATAACTTTACTGGTTCCAGTCAACCCACCCTGATCTTTTGCTTCCACCCTCACTTCATACTTTTTGTTTTCTTCATAATCTACTTTACCAGAGACATAAATTGTGCCCGTGGTTTGGTCAATATTGAATATATCCTCTGCATTTCCTTTAGTGTTAGACAAAGTGTAAGTGATCAGTCCATATAAACCACTGTCAGCATCCGTTGCATTTACTGTAATGACTTTGGTTCCTTTTACTGTATTTTCCATGATATTTGCCTTATACACTGACTGATTAAAAATGGGTCCATTGTCGTTTGCATCTAAAACATTTATATTTATATTTACAGTACCGGATCTCTGTGGCGTACCTCCATCCACCGCAATTAATTTTAAAGACAAATGCGGACGCGTTTCTCGGTCCAAAGGCTTTTGCAGCACCATTTCTACATATTTGCTGCCATCTGGGTTAGCATGCTGATTCAGTATAAAATTATCATTTGGTGAAAGTATATAATTTTGCAAGGCGTTTTGCGCCACATCTTGATCTTGTGCACTTCGCAGAGGAAAGCGCCCTCCTACTACAGCAGATTCACTGATTTCAAATATAAGCGCTTCCTCCTTGTTAGGAAATGTGGGCGCGTGATCGTTCACATCTAAAACCTCCACAATTATTCTATGCAGTTCTAATGGGTTTTCTAAAATGATCTCAAAGCTGAAACTGCACGGCGTGACATCTCTACAAAGCTGCTCTCGGTCTATTCTGTCATGGACGAGCAGAAGCCCTTTGTCTGCCCTCAGCTCCGCGTACTGCGCGTTTCCTCCCGTCACGATGCGGGCTCGTCCAGATATGAGTCTTTTCACGTCCAAACCGAGATCGTGAGCCACGTTTCCAATCAGCGATCCCTTCTTCATCTCCTCGGGAATTGAATAAGTCATCTGAGCGCCTACCGTGGTGACCAAAGCAAGCAGAAATATCAGCGTTCCAATTTGCCGTCGCCATCCATAACACATCCTCCGTGACGACACGCACGCAAAAGGGCGAGGTCTGCATTTATCCATGGCAAAGAAAAATAACAAGATTTCCCGTATGTCCTGACAATAAGCGGCGATCTAGTGAAAAATCCCACTTTTGTCAAAAAAGACGCAGCACAACGCCGTTGTTTGTCGTGCACCGACAGCCAACAAAAGAGCAGAAAATCTCCCCCAGTGCTGTACTAGTATGAGGAGCACTGCATGACGACAGCACGCGGAAAATCATACCCAAGCCAACAGCGTCTCTTAGAGTCCAAAAAGTGCAAGAGCGAGCGAGCAAGGCCATTTAGACAGGACAGACGAACGTGTGATAACCTCATGCTATAGTACGCTCTTTCTGTTGCATCAAAATATGAAGACACATTCAAATATCCATTAGTCAACATCAGGTTTTCTTCAATAAAATAAAATGATGATCATCACTTTTGCTATTGACAGCATGGAAAAATGGGTGATGGTAACTATTTGAAAGGTACGGATTGAAAAAATATGATCATAATGGAACCTATTAGTATAATTTCTATACTTTTTATTAATCAACACTTCAAAAGTATCAGGCATCCTATCTGTAAACCGAATTAGAAATTCAATCCATATCCATAACAAGGAATGACTGACTCTGCGATTTGATATTTTGGGACTTTGAAAAGCCTTTCAAAACCATGGACAGCGACATGGCAGCTGCAAATATGTCAAATGACAGATGAGCTCAACAATCATTTCGGTGAACGTGCTGCACATTAACAATGTATATTAATACATGTATTGGAATAATGTTATTTGCTATCTATTAGACTGGCTCTATGTTTGCTCTAGGGCAAACCAAAAACTACTATTCTGTTCCTGTGACACTTGTTTAGAAAATAAGTTCATTCAAAAGGACACTGACAATATGCTTCCTTAAATTAAACTATGCTATGAGTAAGACGTTAGATGGCTTCACTAAATAGCTCATTTTTTTAACAATAAAAAGAGAGAACTGTACTGTAACATGTATCCAAATGTGGGGAAAGAATTTGACTTACCAAGGTCGAGAATTGTGAAAAGTTTCCTGTCAACGGTTTGTCCCCAAGTGGTGTTTCAGCATCAGCTCCGTCCACACTCACTAAACTTGGACACATGTTCTTCATGTCACTTTTCCTGGAGTCCATTGTCCTGCACACCTCGTAATTGTACACGTGTGGGAGAGTCCCCGTGCCCAAAGTATCCGAGTACCTCGGCGGGTAATATGGGATGACGGGCAGGTTGGAGTGGTAAAGGATGCGAGACTGCCTCCAACGGTACACTTTGACGGAGATGATGAGTATCAAGCAGGTGATAAAGAGGAAGGAGACCACGGCCAAAGCCAAGACCAAGTAAAAAGTCAGCTTGTCATTGTACTCCTTGTCATGGGCATTAAAGTCTGTAAACTCGGAGAGCACTTCAGGGAAGCTGTCGGCCACCGCCACGTTGACGACAACCGTGGCGGAGCGGGAGGGCTGTCCATTGTCCTCCACCACAACTATCAGTCTCTGCTTGACCGCGTCTTTATCGGTCACTTGGCGGACGGTTCGAATTTCTCCATTGTGGAGGCCCACCTCAAAGAGCGCCCTGTCCGAGGCTCTGTGCACTTTGTAGGAGAGCCAGGCATTCTGGCCAGAGTCCACGTCAACTGCCACCACTTTGGTCACCAGGTAGCCCGCGTCCGCCGAACGGGGGACCATCTCGGCCAGGACCGAGCCGCCCGTCTGGACCGGGTAGAGGACCTGAGGCCCGTTGTCGTTGGCGTCCCGGACGAGTACGGTCACGCTCACGTTGCTGCTAAGTGGAGGGGAGCCTCCATCCTGAGCGCGGACCACCAAGTCCAGCTGTTTCATTTGTTCGTAGTCAAAGGATCGAATTGCACTGAGAACACCAGTTTCCGAATTTAAAGAAACAAACGTTGAAACCGGACTGCCACTAATCTGCGTGTCTTCTAAAAGATAGGAGATTCGGGCGTTTTGATTGGAATCCGCATCCTGGGCGGCGACAGCAAATATGGAAACACCGGGAGAATTATTCTCTGCCACATAAGCCGTATAAATATTTTTGTCAAATGCGGGTGCATTATCATTCACGTCGGAAATTTTTAGGTGTAACTTTTTTGCGCTAGAAAGAGCAGGCGTTCCGAGATCGGTGGCCGCAATTGTGATATTATATTCTGAGATCGATTCTCTATCAAAGAATTGATCTGAAATTAAATTATAATAGTTTGTCAAAGATGTCTCTAACTTAAAAGGAAGTTTTCTATCAATGGAACACTTAATTTGTCCATTTCTGTCAGAATCGACATCTTTAATGTTCAAAACAGCAACTGTTGTACCGGGGAGCGAGTCCTCAGACAGAGGACTGGAAAAGGACATTATATTAATTACTGGAAAATTGTCATTGACGTCAATAACATCAATTATGACTTTACTGGTTCCAGTTAGTCCACCTTGATCTTTTGCTTCCACCCTCACTTCATACTTTTTGTTTTTTTCATAGTCTACTTGACCAGAGACAAAAATTGTGCCCGTGATTGGGTCAATATTAAATACGTCTGTTGCACTACCTTTCATTTTAGACAAAGCATAAGAGATGAGTCCATTAGAACCACTGTCAGCATCCGTTGCATTGACTGTAACAATACTAGTTCCTTTCACTGCATTTTCAATGATATTTGCCTTGTAAACTGACTGATTAAAAATGGGTTCATTGTCGTTTGCATCTAAAACATTTATATTTATATTGACAGTACCGGATCTCTGTGGCGTTCCACCATCCACTGCAATTAATTTTAAAGACAAATGAGGACGCGTCTCTCGGTCCAAGGGCTTTTGGAGCACTATTTCAACATATTTGTTGCCATCTGGGTTTGCATGCTGATTCAATATAAAGTTGTCATTTGCAGATAGAATATAATTTTGCAATGCATTTTGCCCCGCATCTTGATCCTCCGCACTTTCCAGAGGAAAGCGCGCTCCCATTGCAGCGGCTTCATTTATTTCAAATACGAGCGCTTTATCCTTATTGGGAAATGTAGGCGCATGATCATTGATATCCAAAACCTCTATTATTACTCTGTGCAATTCGATCGGGTTCTCTAAAATGATTTCAAAGCTGAAACTGCACGGCGTGACATCTCCACAGAGCTGCTCTCGATCTATTCTGTCATGGACGAGCAGAAGCCCTTTGTCTGCCTTCAGCTCCGCGTACTGGACGCTATCCTCCGTCAAAATGCGGGCCCGCCCTGAAATGAGTCTTTTCACGTCCAAGCCGAGATCTTGAGCCACATTTCCAATCAGCGAGCCTTTTTTCATCTCCTCTGGGATAGAATAACGAATCTGGGCGCTTACCGTGGTGACCAAAGCAAGCAGAAACACGATCGTGCCGATTTGACGTCGCCATCCGTGAAACAAGCTCCGCGACGACACGGACGAGAGAGACATGGGTGCGCCTTTATCCATCGCGAAAAAATAAATACAAAAGGAGCTTGATTATTTGTCTTGATGGATATACTCCGTTCAGCGTTCAATACTTCCACGTCTGATCATAAAGAAACGTGAAAGGCGCACGGCTGCTCCCGCACTCGCCCTCACCACCACCGTCAACAAAAGAGCAGAAAATCTCCCCCAAATGTCGTGTCAGGAAAGAGCACTGCATAACGACGACACACGGAAAATCATGTCCAAGCCAACAGCGTCTCTTAGAGTCCAAAATGTGCAAGAGCACATTTGACAACACTGACAAAATAAAACTACAAGCGAATTGCATTTCAGAGTATTTGTAGAGTGACAGAATGAGCCACAGTTTCTCTACAGAAAACATTTTAAATTATTACTTGGTGCGAATAAATGGGAAAAAACTTGATTCCTATGTATTCACGAACACTATATCCACAATATATGCACAGACTTTTTTTAAATATCCTCAATAGATCATCAGTCTTCGATAAAACACTGTTTGATATGCTCCTAACCATGGACAGCGACATTTCAAAAATTCCAATGCCACAAAAACGGTCACTCATTAAATTTTTGTAATATTTGAAAAAGACGAAAATTAATATTAAGTGCATTTTAGATCTTTGTAATAGTAATTGCAATTTTATGTTTGACTTTCATTTTACTTTTGGCTTGCATGTCATATTACATGTCAAAAAGAGGAAAGTAAATTATGCACATCAGCCCTTCAGACTATTATTTTCAAAGCCAAGTATTGGAAAGTTGAGGCCACAGTTGCTCAACAGTTTCAGCTTTAGGAAGCCGGGAAAACAAGATAAACAACTGCCTGAAAAGGAAAAAAAGAAAGAAAAGAGAGAGTGAGAAAATTGACAAAACGCTGGACTCACCAAGGTCGAGAATTGTGAAAAGTTTCCTGTCAACGGCTTTTCCCCAAGTGGTGTTTCAGCATCACCTCCATCCACGCTCACTAAACTTGGACACATATTCTTCATGTCACTTTTCCTGGAGTCCATGGTCCTGCACACCTCGTAATTATAAACGTGTGGCAGCGTCCCTGTCCCCAAAGTATCCGAGTACCTCGGCGGGTAATACGGGATGACGGGCAGGTTGGAGTGGTACAGAATGCGAGACTGCCTCCAACGGTACACTTTGACGGAGATAATGAGGATCAAGCAGGTAATGAAGAGGAAGGAGACCACCGCCAAAGCCAAGACCAAGTAAAAAGTCAGCTTGTCGTTGTACTCCTTGTCATGCGCATTAAAGTCTGTGAACTCAGAGAGGACTTCGGGGAAGCTGTCGGCCACCGCCACGTTGACGACGACCGTGGCGGAGCGGGAGGGCTGCCCGTTGTCCTCCACCACCACTGTCAGCCTCTGCTTGACAGCGTCCTTATCGGTCACTTGGCGCACGGTTCGGATTTCTCCGTTGTGAATGCCCACCTCAAAGAGCGCCCTGTCCGATGCCCTGTGCACTTTGTAGGAGAGCCAGGCGTTCTGGCCAGAGTCCACGTCCACGGCCACCACTTTGGTCACCAGGTAACCCGTGTCCGCCGAACGGGGGACCATCTCGGCCAGCACCGAGGCGCCCGTCTGGACCGGATAGAGGACCTGAGGTCCGTTGTCGTTGGCGTCCCGGATGTGGACGGTTACGCTCACGTTGGTGCTGAGAGGAGGCGAGCCTCCGTCCTGAGCTCGGACGATAAATGTCACTTCTTTGATTTGCTCATAATCGAATGATCGCAGTGCACTAATAAGTCCACTTTCTGCGTTGACGGAGACAAATTCAGTCATTGGACTTCCTCCGATTTCACCCTGCTCCAACATGTAGGAGACTCGAGCGTTCTGATTTTCATCCGCGTCATTGGCACTCAGCCTTAACAGAGAGTCACCAGGAGAGTTATTTTCTGTGATATGGGCACGATAGGAGCTGAGCGGAAAGATGGGCGCGTTGTCGTTCACGTCCGCAACTTTAAAATGAAAAGTCTTCTGGGAGGAGAGAGAAGGGGAGCCAGCGTCGGATGCAACAACCGTAATGTTGTATTCTGGCACGCGTTCACGATCCAGGTCAGCATCGGTCATCAATGCAAAATAATTTCTCATGTTAGCTTTAATTTTAAAGGGAACGCGGCCCTCCAAAGTGCACCTCACGTGACCATTTTCACCAGAGTCCAAGTCTTTCACGTTGATGATACCGACGGTGGTGCCGGCGGGCGAGTCTTCGGACACCGGACTCGTGAAGGACATCACATTAATGACCGGCACATTATCGTTCACGTCCATCACTTCGATTTCCACTTTGGCGGAATCCGTCAATGCGCCTTGATCTTTAGCTTCAACCATGAATTCTATTGTTTTATATTTTTCATAATCAATTTGTTTTTCAACAGATATACATCCTGTTACTTCATCGATATGAAACAAATGTGTTATTCCTGCCTTTGATTTTGAAAACGAGTAGGTCACGTGTGCGTTTGATCCACTATCCATGTCAGTAGCATTAACAGTCAAAACAGGGGTGCCTTTGGGTGCATTTTCAGTCACTTTAGCTTTGTATGACATTTGATTAAAGACGGGAGCATTATCATTGTTATCTTGAACGGCAATATCAATATTTACGGTACCTGATTTTTGTGGATTCCCCCCATCAACAGCTACTAATTTTAATGAGAGCTGCGCATGCTGTTCTCTGTCTAATGCTTTCTGGAGTACCATTTCTGCATGTTTACTTCCTCCAGAACTGACGTGCTGTTTCAATATAAAGTGATCACTCAGAGTCAAAACGTAACTCTGTACACCGTTCGTACCCACGTCAGCATCATATGCAGCATCCACCACAAAACGGGAACCAAGAGGAGAAGATTCGCTTATTTCGAATTCTACATGTCTATTTTCAAATGTGGGGGCGTTGTCATTGACGTCCAAAACCTCGATGGTGACGGGGTGCAATTCCATGGGGTTCTCTAACAAAATCTCGAAGGTGAAGCTGCAGGGCGTCACGTCTCCACACAGCTGCTCTCGATCTATCCTCTCGTGGACCACCAGCAGCCCTTTGTCCGCCCTCAGCTCCGTGTACTGGACGTTCTCCCCCGTCACGATGCGAGCGCGCCCGGAACGGAGCCGTTTCAGATCCAAACCGAGATCTTGTGCCACGTTGCCCACGAGCGAGCCCTTTTTCATCTCCTCGGGGATTGAGTAGCGGATTTGCGCGTCCGTTGCGCTTGGAAAAAAACACCAAAAGACAAAGAGGCAGGCCGTGCGGCGCCATTTCCCTCCTCGGCTCGGGTGCATTTCTTTACAGTCCACAAATGTAGACATTCGAATGAAGAAAGGGAATTGAAGAAAGACTACACGGGAAAAATGAAGCGAATCCAGGTCCGAAGATCAGCGTTGTTTTAGCAGGCAAACGTTAGGCGTTGCTCACACGGAGCTCTCTCATGCCAAATGACAGTGACGGAAAGGGGAGCTGTGCTGCATCACACAGCACGAGCACCTATTTCCATTTATCAGCTAACAGCGCCGCTTAGAGGCGAAGTTTGGAAGAATTTCCAGCTGACTAATCTGTTCAGAAAGTCTGTCAATATTGGACGGCTCATGAAACAACCTCAATAAATATGATTCAAAATGGCTGGCTCAAATCAATCCGTTTTTTATTATTATTTACAGATGTGTCTTGGCCAAAATGTCAACCCACAAAAGTGCAAAAGTGAACTAGAAAACGTGAAAGAATGGAAATTACGATCAATGATAAATATCCATTTCAATTCTATGGAGAGAGAATGTGCTGGGCATTAAATTGTCTTTCAGCACCATGGACAGAGCTACGAATAAAAAAAGGGGAACATGTTGGTCAACTTGTGACATGCAGAACATTTTCACTCAAAGTTTCGAAAGTAAATCAACTACATTCCTACTTATATTTACGTGAAAGAAGAATAAATAATGACAACGATAGCATGTGTTTGCATGATATACCGAAAATTTACAATATATGCAAATCTAATGCTGGTCATAAATATTTGAATACTTTGCAACTGAATATTTTGGAGGAATTTTAAAATTATTAAAGGTAACAAAGAGGCACTTGACTAAAAACCTGTAAATACCAATTTCCATTAAAAAGAATGCAAGTGAGAAGATGGTTTTTGTTGTTTGGGCCTGACAGGAGTGATAGAAAAGCCTGACAAGTATGCAAAAGTGTTAAAATATATGTACGTCACCAAAACCAAGAAAATCCACAATACTCAATTCAGGTGCTGCTAGAATTATCCTCAAAAAGATACAACATCAAATATGTAACCAACAGCCATTATGGAGGCTTATCCAAAACCTAATGTATTAGGATACACACTACCACAACTTCCGATTAAACAATAAGGAGTATGACAAAAAGAACTCATTTGCCCAAGGTAACAAGTAATCAGCAAAAGAACCAATAATCATTCATCTTGTGAGAAAATAAAGTTATATGCATTTTAACATGGTACATAAAAATATATACTTCAACCATTTCCACTGCGCTAAGCCTACATAAATTTATGGTTCAAAGTTCACTGTATGGGGAACACTTAGACAAACTTATTGTGCTGCTTCTGAAATCTGTGATGGTCATAGTAACACAACAAATATATTTCAAAATATTCTCACTCACCAATGTTGACATGTGTGAGCGATTTCCTGACATCTGCTTGTTCTCATACGATGCATCAGCTTCAGGTTCATCCACATTAACTAAACTTGGACACATGTTCTTCATATCACTTTTCCTGGAGTCCATGGTCCTGCACACCTCATAATTGTACACGTGCGGTAGGGTCCCTGTCCCCAAAGTATCCGAGTAGCGTGGCGGGTAATACGGGATGACGGGCAGGTTGGAGTGGTACAAGACGCGAGACTGCCTCCAGCGGTACACTTTGACGGAGATGATGAGGATCAAGCAGACGATAAAGAGGAAGGAGACCACGGCCAAAGCCAAGACCAAGTAAAAAGTCAGCTTGTCGTTGTACTCCTTGTCGTACGTATTAAAGTCTGTAAACTCGGAGAGCACTTCGGGGAAGCTATCGGCCACCGCCACATTGACGACGACCGTGGCGGAGCGGGAGGGCTGCCCATTGTCCTCTACCACGACCGTTAGCCTCTGCTTGACCGCATCTTTATCGGTCACTTGGCGAACGGTTCGTATTTCTCCGTTGTGGAGGCCCACCTCAAAGAGGGCCCTGTCCGAGGCTCTGTGCACTTTGTAGGAGAGCCAGGCGTTCTGGCCAGAGTCCACGTCCACCGCCACCACTTTGGTCACCAGGTAGCCCGCGTCTGCCGAACGAGGGACCATTTCGGCCAGCACCGAGCCACCCGTCTGGACCGGGTAGAGCACCTGAGGCCCGTTGTCGTTAGTGTCCCGGATGTGGATGGTGACGGTGGCCACGGAAGTCAGTGGAGGGGACCCGGAGTCACGGGCCGTCACGTTGAAGTCAAAGGACTTGATTTGCTCATAATCAAAGGATTTGATTGCATGGATGACGCCGCTATCGGAATTGACCGATACAAAAGAGGACACGGGGACCCCGTTAATTTCTTTCTCCTCCAGGAAGTAAGCCACTCGAGCGTTCTGACCCCAGTCCGCATCACTCGCGCTGACCGTGAAGACGGAAAAACCAGGAGTGTTGTTCTCGGGGACAGTCTTACTGTATTCTGACGTATGAAATTTAGGGGCGTTGTCATTCACATCAGCTATTTTGACGTTGATGATTTGATTGCTCGATAAAGGCGGAGAGCCTTGGTCTTGGACGGTTATGGTTACATTGTATTCAGGGACGGTTTCTCTGTCTAAGAAGTTTTCAGTGACCATCGTGTAGTAGCTGCTCAGTGAAGACTCAATTTTAAAAGGGACGTCGTCAGGGCTAATGGAACATTTGACAACGCCGTTGCCCTCAGAGTCCTCATCATTTACATTAAAAACCGCAACTGTTGTACCTGGAGGAGATTCCTCAGGTATGGTTTGAGAAAATGACATGAACTTAATTGTGGGGACATTGTCATTTTTGTCAATTATGTTGACAATAACTTTACAAGTATCTGTATATCCTCCATGATCACTTGCCTCAACATTTAATTCATAGCTCTTCGATTTTTCAAAATCTAATATACCAGTCACTTTAATTTCTCCGGTTTTAACATTTATCTCAAAAAGCTGCATTTCCTCTTTGGTAATGTGAGGAGTGGAATATGTCACGTCACCATTGAGTCCCGCATCAGCATCGTGTGCAGTGACGGTGGTGATTAACGTTCCTGCAGGAGAATTTTCTGGCACATCTATCTTATAAACAGGTTGAGTGCACACCGGCGCGTTATCGTTTGCATCAAGCACAGTGATTTGAATTCTCACCGTCCCAGATCTACGTGGCTCGCCACCATCCAAAGCAATCAACAAGAGTGTGTGATCCTCCTCCTTTTCTCGGTCTAAAGGCTTCTGCAAAACCATTTCGATAGACTTCCTTCCATTTGGATTGTTTTGTATTTCCAATTGAAAATGATCAGTTGGTTTGAGTGCGTATTTCTGAATATCATTTATAGCAACATCTTCATCCGCTGCATGGGCAAGAGAGAATCGAGTTCCCACGGCAGCATTTTCAGCAATTTTCTTAATAATTTCAGTCTGAGGGAAGGAGGGACTGTTGTCATTAATGTCTACAACCTCCACGGTCACATGGAAAATAAGGATTGGGTTTTCTAAAATGATGTCAAAATTGAAGCTGCAGGGCGTCGTCTTTCCACAGAGCTCCTCTCGGTCGATGCGTTCCTTAATCACCAGTGTGCCTTTGTCTCGTTTTAAATCAACGTACTGTCGATCTTCTTTGGCAATAATGCGAGCTTTACCTGCCACGAGTCTGGCCACATCCAAGCCCAAATCCTTGGCGATATTTCCTACAAAGGAGCCCTCCGCCTGCTCCTCCGGTACGGAATAGCGAGCTTGTCCTCTCGCGCACCGCAGCTCGCACAGACAAAGAATGACAAATAGCGTCCGCCATCGGCCTCTGAAAGCACGCATCCTCGTCAAATCCATCGTGAAATGCTGTGATATTCCCTTAAAATAAAATCACGATATCCTCAACGCATAGAGGCAAATAAAACTTTAGAATCCAGCCAAAATTGCCCTTTCAAAAAGCGAGCAGATCGCCCGTCGTGTTACTCGGCAGCGAAGCTGCAAAATGAGTCCAGGAGGAGGACTGCTGCTGGGACTCGCTCAATCCCAATTCAACGACGTATCAAGAGCGGCGCCAAGAGCATTTTCACGGCAGTGCAACTGCAAGCATTCGTCCCTGCCTTATCATTAAAGCAGGGCCATTTTACTCAGGTGTACTATTTTCAAGGTTAAAATGACATGTATAAATACTCACAATAATTATGAATGTATATGCAATTGGATTGCATATATACCATATGCAAAATGTTACAGTAATAATAAAGTTGAATCATAGATTTGAAAAAATGTAAAGACTTTCAGACTATTAAAAGACCCCCCTCCAAATTAATATCAAAATAAGAAAAAAAACTGGCAATCATTGAAGACCTTGACATGATCCAATTAATTATAATGTCAAATTCTGTCAAGAATTAGAATCCAAGAAGGAGTGGAAGAGATTGTTAGTGATTGTGTAGTCATTACTATTGCAATGTAGCCACATACATGGTTTTATAGGGGGACGTGTTATTTAGCTACAACCATTTCAGCACTACGGACAGCAACACTGACCACCCCTGCCTTCAAGGAACAAGAAACTCATTGGGAAAGTACATTCAAATTTCCTCTTTGTCGGTGATGGCTCCTCTCTACATTCAATGGAAAACATGCAGTACTCAAGAAAAAATTAAAGAGGAAGTAAAAATGTAGATGAACAACTTTCTACAATTACATTTGAGACGTAACCAGTAATCATATACTGCAAAACAGTTAGTCAAATAACCCCATTTTTTCAAATGGCAGCCCGAAATCTCGATTAGTTCAGTCTACATACTAACATTGACCAAAACCTTTTCTCCAAGGGTGACACAAGTGTTGAAGTTTGTGTTCTTCACAAAACAATCCATAAGTCTAAAGCACGGGCAAATCAACATAGAAGCCTAAATGATTTAGTGACTACACCTTTTGGCAATGCAATGCATTTATGGTAAACGTCAACAAATTTAACTCACCAATGTTGATCTCTGGGAAAAGTTTCCTAACATCTGTTTGTCCCCGTGTGGCGTTTCAGGATCAGCTCCGTCCACACTCACTAAACATGGACTCATAGGTTTCATGTCACTTTTCCTGGAGTCCATTGTCCTGCACACCTCGTAATTGTACACGTGCGGGAGAGTCCCCGTTCCCAAAGTATCCGAGTACCTTGGCGGGTAATACGGAATAACAGGGAGGTTGGAGTGGTAAAGGATGCGCGACTGTCTCCAGCGGTACACTTTGACGGAAATGATGAGGATCAAGCAGGTGATGAAGAGGAAGGAGACCACGGCCAAAGCCAAGACCAAGTAAAAAGTCAGCTTGTCGTTGTACTCCTTGTCGTGCGCGTTAAAGTCTGTAAACTCAGAGAGCACTTCGGGGAAAGAGTCGGCCACCGCCACGTTGACGACGACCGTGGCGGAGCGGGAGGGCTGTCCGTTGTCCTCCACCACCACCGTCAGTCTCTGCTTGACCGCATCTTTATCAGTCACTTGGCGGATGGTTCGGATTTCTCCGTTGTGGAGGCCCACCTCAAAGAGCGCCCTGTCCGAGGCTCTGTGCACTTTGTAGGAGAGCCAGGCATTCTGGCCAGAGTCCACGTCCACGGCCACCACTTTGGTCACCAGGTAGCCTGCGTCTGCTGAGCGCGGCACCATTTCAGCCAGCACCGAAACGCCCGTCTGCACCGGGTAGAGCACCTGAGGCCCGTTGTCGTTGGCGTCCCGGACAAGGACGGTCACGCTCACATTGCTGCTAAGTGGAGGAGAACCTCCGTCCTGAGCGCGGACCACCAAGTCCAGCTGTTTCATTTGTTCGTAGTCGAAGGATCGAATTGCACTGAGAACACCAGTTTCCGAATTTAAAGAAACAAACGTGGAAACTGGATTGCCACTAATTTGCGTGTCTTCTAAAAGATAGGAGATTCTGGCGTTTTGATTGGAATCTGCATCCTGGGCGGCGACAGCAAATATGGAGACGCCGGGAGAATTATTCTCTGCCACATAAGCCGTATACATATTTTTGTCAAAGGTTGGTGCATTATCATTTACGTCAGATATTCTAAGATGTAACTTTGTTGTGCTAGAAAGAGGAGGCATTCCAAAATCAGTGGCTGTAATTGTGATGTTGTATTCTGAAATTGATTCTCTATCAAAGAATTGATCTGATATTAAATTATAATACTTTGTTAAAGATGTCTCCAACTTAAAAGGAAGTTTTCTGTCAATGGAACACTTTACTTGTCCATTGCTGTCAGAATCGATATCTTTAATGTTCAGAACTGCAACTGTTGTACCAATAGGCAAGTCTTCCGATAGAGGACTTGTAAATGACATTACATTAATTACGGGAGCATTGTCATTGACGTCAATAACATCAATTATGACTTTACTGGTTCCAGTCAGCCCACCTTGATCCTTTGCTTCCACCCTCACTTCATACTTTTTGTCCTTTTCATAATCTATTTGCCCAGACAAATAAATTGTGCCTCTGTTTGGGTCAATGTTGAATATATCCTCTGCATTTCCTTTGGTATTAGACAAACTGTAAGTGAGGAGTCCGTTTGAACCACTGTCAGCATCTGTCGCATTTACAGTAACTATAATTGTCCCTTTGATTGCATTTTCAAAAACAGAGGCCTTGTATTCGGATTGATTAAACATTGGCCGGTTATCATTTGCATCTAAAACATTTATATTTATATTGACAGTACCGGATCTCTGTGGCGTTCCTCCATCCACCGCAATCAATTTTAAAGACAAATGCGGACGCGTCTCTCGGTCCAAAGGCTTTTGGAGCACCATTTCTACATATTTGCTGCCATCTGGGTTTGCATGCTGATTCAATATAAAATTGTCATTTGCTGACAAAATATAATTTTGCAATGCGTTTTGCCCCACATCTTGATCTTCTGCGCTCCGCAGTGGAAATTGCACTCCGATCGAAGTCCCTTCACTGATCTCAAATATGAGCGCTTTATCCTTATTCGGAAATGTAGGCGTGTGATCATTGATATCCAAAACCTCTATCATCACTCTGTGCAATTCGATCGGGTTCTCTAAAATGATCTCAAAGCTGAAACTGCACGGGGTGACATCTCTACAAAGTTTCTCTCGGTCTATTCTGTCATGGACGAGCAGAAGCCCTTTGTCTGCCCTCAGCTCCGCGTACTGCTCGTTATCTTCTGTCAAAATGCGGGCCCGCCCTGAAATGAGTCTTTTCACGTCCAAGCCGAGATCTTGAGCCACATTTCCAATAAGTGAGCCTTTTTTCATCTCCTCTGGGATAGAATAACGAATTTGAGCGCTTACCCTGGTGACCAAAGCAAGCAGAAAGACGAGCGTGCCGATTTGCCGTCGCCATCCATGAAACAAGCTCCATTTTGCACAAGAGAGAGAGAAGTGGCCGTGATGATCCATTCCAGCGAAAAAAATGATGTTCTACGAACTGTAAATTGTACTATTTGCGGAAATAAACTCCAGATTCACGAAAATAAATGCGAACGACACCGAGGTTGTTACCCTCGCACTCGCCGCCGACAAAAGCAGCAGCGAGTGCAGCGTCTCGTCAGTAAGAGCAGAATTGCATGACGACAGCACGCAGAAAATCATACCCAAGCCAACAGCGTCTCTTAGAGTCCAAAATGTGCAAGAGCGAGTGCTGCACAGCATGAACAATACACACAAGAGCTGAAAATACATTTCCTCTTGCTAAATGAGTACATATTAGCATCACAAAATCTGCAAGAATAAGGAGCTAATACAAAATCATTTCAAAATGATCACCTGAAACGTCTGCAAGAATATTCCACAATAATAATGACAATAATAAGAATTATCACAGCAAAGTATGATTGGAAAAAACAAGTCCCTGTTGTGGTCTTGCTCCACGTTTCATTCTTACTCGGTTGTAGCACCATGGACAGTGAAGTTGACCCTACTTGATGGGAACAATCAGTATTTCCATTTATATTTGCTCTAAATGTGTTTTTTTGAATGGGCGACATTGGCATTTTTAAAATTGTTAAGCATTTTCTCCATTTGCTTGTGTTACTTGCTTTGAAACATTTCTTGCAGTTTTAATGGGCCATAAATTATGTTCATTTTCGTTTGGAATTGGGTTTTAATTTTTATTTCAAATGTGAAATTGAAATAGCAGTGCAAATGAGTGGAGTCTTAATTGTGTTAAATACCTAGCCAAAGAAGTAGCAAATGTCTCTTTTTGTGTTGGAAAAATTGGACCAACATTGAATGAGTATGTGAAAGTATGGTGCTACTCTAAAGCCATTTGGGAATCCCAGGCTGGAAACAAACTACACAAGGTGACACGAAACACGTTCCAAATTATTCTACCAGTTTGACTGCGAAGAAAACCTACTGATGAGTGCAACATATTTGAAAATTTCACTCACCAAAGTTGACATCTGGGAACAAAGTCCTGATATCTGCTTATTTACAGTTGGCATATCAGCATCAGGTCCATCCACACTCACTAAACTTGGACTCATGGCCATACTCTTCATGTCACTTTTCCTGGAGTCCATGGTCCTGCACACCTCGTAATTGTACACGTGTGGCAACGTCCCCGTCCCCAAAGTATCCGAGTAGCGTGGCGGGTAATACGGGATGACGGGCAGGTTGGAGTGGCAAAGGATGCGAGACTGCCTCCAGCGGTATACTTTTACAGAGATGATGAGGATCAAGCAGACGATAAAGAGGAAGGAGACCACGGCCAAAGCCAAGACTAAATAAAAAGTCAGCTTGTCGTTGTACTCCTTGTCGTACGTATTAAAGTCTGTAAACTCTGAGAGCACTTCGGGGAAGCTGTCTGCCACCGCCACGTTGACGACGACCGTGGCGGAGCGGGAGGGCTGCCCGTTGTCTTCCACCACCACCGTCAGTCTCTGCTTGACGGCATCTTTATCGGTCACTTGGCGGATGGTTCGGATTTCTCCGTTGTGGAGGCCCACCTCAAAGAGCGCCCTGTCCAATGCTCTGTGTACTTTGTAGGAGAGCCAGGCATTCTGGCCAGAGTCCACGTCCACGGCCACCACTTTGGTCACCAGGTAGCCTGCGTCTGCTGAGCGCGGCACCATTTCGGCCAGCACCGAAACGCCCGTCTGCACCGGGTAGAGCACCTGAGGCCCGTTGTCGTTGGCATCTCGGACAAGGACGGTCACGCTCACGTTGCTGCTAAGTGGAGGGCAGCCTCCATCCTGAGCACGGACTACCAAGTCCAGCTGTTTCATTTGTTCATAGTCAAAGGATCGAATTGCACTGAGAACACCAGTTTCCGAATTTAAAGAAACAAAGGTCGAAACTGAACTGCCACTAATTTGCGTGTCTTCTAAAAGATAGGAGATTCGGGCATTTTGATTGGAATCTGCATCCCGGGCGGCGACAGCAAATATGGAAACACCGGGAGAATTATTCTCTGCTACATAAGCCGTATAAATATTTTTGTCAAATGCGGGTGCATTGTCATTCACGTCTGAAATCTTAAGGTGTAACTTTGTGGAGCTTGAAAGAGGAGGGGTTCCAAGATCAGTGGCTGTAATTGTGATGTTATATTCTGAGATTGATTCTCTATCAAAATATTGATCTGAAATTAAATTGTAATAGTTTGTCAAAGAAGTCTCTAACTTAAAAGGAAGTTTTCTATCAATGGAACACTTAATTTGTCCATTTCTGTCAGAATCGACATCTTTAATGTTCAAAACGGCAACGGTTGTACCCGGGGGCGAGTCCTCAGACAAAGGACTCGAAAATGACATTATATTAATTGCTGGAGTATTGTCATTTATATCAACAACATCAATCATGATTTTACTGGTTCCAGTCAAGCCACCCTGATCTTTTGCCTGGACCCTCACTTCATGTTTTTTGTTTTTTTCATAATCTATTTGCTTGGATACGTACAGTGTGCCCGTGTTTTCATCAATATTGAAAATATTTTCTACATTACCTTTCATTTTAGACAAACTGTAAGTGATGCGCCCATTTGAACCACTGTCAGCATCTGTAGCGTTTACTCTAATCACACTTGTACCTTTAACGGTGTTCTCCATAACAGAGGCTTTGTATTCGGTTTGATTGAACACTGGCCGGTTATCATTTAAATCTAAAACATTTATGTTGATATTTACAGTACCAGATTTCTGTGGCGTTCCCCCATCCACTGCAATTAATTTTAAAGACAAATGAGGACGCGTCTCTCGATCTAACGGCTTTTGGAGCACCATTTCTACATATTTGCTGCCATCTGGGTTTGCATGCTGATTCAATATAAAGTTGTCATTTGGTGACAAAATATAATTTTGCAATGCGTTTTGCCCCACATCTTCGTCTTCTGCGCTCTGCAGTGGAAATTGCACTCCAGTTGCAGTCCCTTCACTGATTTCAAATACAAGCGCTTTATCCTTATTGGGAAATGTGGGCGCGTGATCGTTCACATCTAAAACCTCCAAAATTATTCTGTGTAATTCGATCGGGTTCTCTAAAATGATCTCAAAGCCGAAACTGCACGGCGTGACATCTCCACAGAGCTGCTCTCGATCTATTCTGTCATGGACGAGCAGAAGCCCTTTGTCTGCCTTCAGCTCCGCGTACTGGACGTTATCCTCTGTCAAAATGCGGGCCCGCCCTGCAATGAGTCTTTTCACGTCCAAGCCGAGATCTTGAGCCACATTTCCAATCAGCGAGCCTTTTTTCATTTCCTCTGGGATAGAATAACGAATTTGAGCGCTTACCCTGGTGACCAAAGCAAGCAGAAAGACGAGCGTGCCGATTTGCCGTCGCCATCCATGAAACAAACTCCATCTTGAGCAAGAGAGAGGGAAATGGCCGTGATGATCCATTCCAGCGAAAAAAATGATGTTCTACGAACTGTAAATTGTAATATTTGCGGAAATAAACTCCAGGTTCACGAAAATAAATACGAACGACACCGAGGTTGTCACCCTCGCACTCGCCGCCGACAAAAGCAGCAGCGACGGCAGCGTCTCGTCAGTAAGAGCAGAATTGCATGACGACAGCACACAGGAAATCATACCCAAGCCAACAGCGTCTCTTAGAGTCCAAAATGTGCAAGAGCGAGCGCCGCACAGCATAAAAAATACACACAAGAGCTGAAAATACATTTCCTCTTGCAAAAGAGTACATATTAGCAGCACATAATCTGCAAGAATACGCAGCCAATACAAAATCATTTCAAAACGATCACCTGAAACGTATGCAAGAATATTCGACAATAATAATGACAATAATAAGAATTATCACAGCAAACTATGATTGGAAAAAAACGAGTCCCTGTTGTGGTCTTGCTCCACGTTGCATTCTTACTCGGTTGTAGCACCATGGACAGTGAAGTTGACCCTACATGATGGGAACGATCAGTATTTCCATTTCTATTTGCTCTAAATATGTTTTTTGAATGGGCGACAATGGCATTTTTTTTCAATGTTAAGCATTTTCTCCATGTGCTTGTGTTACTTGCTTTGAAACATTTCTTGTACTTTTAACGATGCCATAAATTATGTTCATTTTCGTTTGGAATTGGATTTTTAATTTTTATTCCTATGTGAAATTGAAATAGCAGTACAAATGAGTGGAGTCTTAATTATGTTAGATACGTAGCCAAAGAAGAAGCACAGGTCTCTTTTTTGTTTTTTTAAATGCTTGACCTTTGGAAAAATTGGACCAACATTCAGCATGTGAAAGCAAGATGCTACTCTAAAGCCATTTGGGAATCCCAGGCTGGAAACAAACTACACAAGGTGACACAAAACACGTTCCAAATTATTCTACCAGTTTGACTGCAAAGAAATCCTACTGATGAGTGCAAGATATTTGAAAATTTCACTCACCAAAGTTGACATCTGGGAACAAAGTCCTGATAAATGCTTATTTCCAGTTGGCATATCTCCATCAGGTCCATCCACACTCACTAAACTTGGACTCATGGCCATACTCTTCATGTCACTTTTCCTGGAGTCCATGGTCCTGCACACCTCATAATTGTACACATGTGGGAGAGTCCCCGTGCCCAAAGTATCCGAGTACCTCGGTGGGTAATACGGGATGACGGGCAGGTTGGAGTGGTATTGGATGCGAGACTGTCTCCAGCGGTACACTTTAACGGAAATGATGAGGATCAAGCAGGTGATGAAGAGGAAGGAGACCACAGCCAAAGCCAAGACCAAGTAGAAAGTCAACTTGTCATTGTAATCCTTGTCGTACGTATTGAAGTCTGTAAACTCGGAGAGCACTTCGGGGAAGCTGTCGGCCACCGCCACGTTGACGACGACCGTGGCGGAGCGGGAGGGCTGCCCGTTGTCCTCTACTACGACTGTCAGTCTCTGCTTGACCGCATCTTTATCGGTCACTTGACGGATGGTTCGGATTTCTCCGTTGTGGAGGCCCACCTCAAACAGCGCCCTATCCGAGGCTCTGTGCACTTTGTAGGAGAGCCAGGCGTTCTGGCCAGAGTCCACGTCCACGGCCACCACTTTGGTCACCAGGTAGCCCGCGTCCGCCGAACGGGGGACCATTTCGGCCAGCACCGAGCCGCCCGTCTGGACCGGGTAGAGCACCTGAGGCCCGTTGTCGTTGGCATCTCGGACGAGGACGGTCACGCTCACGTTGCTGCTAAGTGGAGGGGAACCTCCGTCCTGAGCGCGGACTACCAAGTCCAGCTGTTTCATTTGTTCGTAGTCAAAGGATCGAATTGCACTGAGAACACCAGTTTCCGAATTTAAAGAAACAAAGGTTGAAACTGGACTGCCACTAATTTGCGTGTCTTCTAAAAGATAGGAGATTCTAGCATTTTGATTGGAATCCACATCCCGGGCAGTGACAGCAAATATGGAAACACCGGGAGAATTATTCTCTGCCACATAAGCCGTATACATATTTTTGTCAAAGGATGGAGCATTGTCATTCACGTCAGAAATTCTAAGATGTAACTGTGTGGAGCTCGAAAGAGGAGGTGTTCCAAGATCAGTAGCTGTAATTGTTATGTTATATTCTGAGATTGATTCTCTATCCAAGTTTCGATCTGAAATTAAATTATAATAATTTGTGAGAGATGGCTCAACTTTAAAGGGAATTTTGCCATCAATGGAACATTTAATTTGTCCATTTCCCTCAGAATCGGCATCTTTAATGTTCAGAATTGCAATTGTTGTTCCAGGAGGCGAGTCCTCAGACAGTGGACTAGAAAATGATTTAATATTAATGACTGGTGCATTGTCATTGACGTCAATAACCTCAAATATAACCTTACTGGTGCCAGTCAATCCACCCTGATCTTTTGCTTCCACCCTCACTTCATATTTTTTGTTTTTTTCATAGTCTAATTGACCAGAGACATAAATTGTGCCCATGGTTGGGTCAATATTGAATATGTCTGCTGCACTTCCTTTCATTTTAGACAAAGTGTAAGTGATGAGTCCATTTGAACCACTGTCAGCATCCGTTGCATTTACTGTAATGACACTGGTCCCTTTCACTGTATTTTCCATGATATTTGCCTTATACACTGACTGATTAAAAACGGGTTCATTGTCGTTTGCATCTAAAACATTTATATTTATATTGACAGTACCGGATCTTTGTGGCGTACCTCCATCCACCGCAATTAATTTTAAAGACAAATGCGGACGCGTTTCTCGGTCCAAAGGCTTTTGGAGCACCATTTCTACATATTTGCTGCCATCTGGGTTTGCATGCTGATTCAGTATAAAGTTGTCATTTGCTGATATAATATAATTTTGCAATGAGTTTTGTCCCACATCTTGATCCTCCGCACTTTCCAGAGGAAAGCGTCCACCTACTAGAGCAGATTCACTAATATCAAATATGAGAGCTCTTTCTTTATTTGGAAAGAGGGGAGGGTGATCGTTCACATCTAAAACCTCCACAATTATTCTATGCAATTCTAAGGGGTTTTCTAAAATGATCTCGAAGCTGAAACTGCACGGCGTCACATCTCCACAGAGCTGCTCTCGATCTATTCTGTCATGGACGAGCAGAAGCCCTTTGTCTGCCCTCAGCTCCGTGTACTGCGTGTTATCTTCTGTCAAAATGCGGGCCCGCCCTGAAATGAGTCTTTTCACGTCCAAGCCGAGATCTTGAGCCACGTTTCCAATCAGCGAGCCCCTTTTCATCTCCTCTGGGATAGAATAACGAATCTGGGCGCTTACCGTGGTGACCAAAGCAAGCAGAAATAGGAGCGTGCCGATTTGCCGTCGCCATCCATTAAACAAGCTCCGTGACGACACGTATGAGAGGGGGAAAGGTCCGGGTTTATCCATGGCGACCAAAAAAAAGAGAGCACTGGGCTAGTCCTCAATATGATCCGTTTTCTAAAGAAAAATCGCTGCTCCGGTTAACATGCAATTCAAAGTGTCGCACAGGCGGTTGTTCTCTTGCACCGACTGCCAACAAAAGGCAGAAAATCTTCCCCCGTGCCCCGTCAATACGGAGAAATGCATGACGACAGCACGCGCACATGAAAATCATATCCAAGCCAACAGCGTCTCTTAGAGTCCAAAATGTGTAAAGACGCTCACTGCATCAAACAAGTCAAATGCCCCCAAAGGGACTGCCCAAAATATTCTTTCTTTAATGCATGCGGACTCATGAACTTGGAATTTAGTAAACTATAGGACAGAAATGTGTCGAGCAATAAAACAACAACAACAACAACCTAAAATTAAAATTGAGTAAAAAAGGAGGAGTCGCTGATCTATTTCAAAGGGAGTTAACACACATCACTATTGATTTGTCACTCTAAATTTTCCATTTTTCGGTATGACAGATGCAAACGTGTATACAGCACTTCATTGATATGGCACTTAGAAAAAGGTTCATCAAAAAGAACATAGGTCACTCATTCAGAGTGTATCATCAACATTTTGAATAGAATATTGTTGTTGTAAAACAAAAAAAACGAATGAATCAAATATGTAGAGCCAGTGTTTTGCGCAAAATTAATTCTGTAAAGACATGAAGGAGAAGTGCAACTAAGCAGAGTGACTTACCGTGAATCAAGTCATCTGAAACAAACACAAAAATGTACTCACTCATACCATGGACAGCGACATCTTAGAAACGTAAATGTGTGGACATTGTGAATCCTTGTTTTTGCTTTTCCAGAAACCAAAAACCGTGTTGCGGACCAGTTTTAAAATCACGTCACTTTGGCACCAAAAATGCTTCCGGATCCACAGGCATTATGGGAAATATTAGATCACAGTCTCGTGATCTTTTACTACCTTGCGACTAGGCCACACGGGTATGCCCTATGATTGGACGGTTGTTTGCACGTGAGCAAGTGCGTTCTCCAGGGATCCCGGGATATTTGCGAGAATTGCAAGGTGAAAAGCAACCACAGCAAACTAAAAGGGCTCAATTATATTTCGGTCCAGATTAAAGAAGGAGCATGCCCTTAGTTTAGTCTGTTCATAATGTAAAAAAAATCAGAAGGAAAATGTCAGTCATAGATGAGTCAAAAAGAAATGTTCAAAATGTTATTAAGCCCATCTGCTCTTTGGACTTTTACTTTGGAAGTGAACCACTGAAAAGTTCTGTGGATTACATAAAACGTTTTGCTTTTCGAGAACCCCCGGTGACACACAAGTGCAGAAAATTACGATCAGTAAAGGAGGTTGATTAAAAAAATCATATCTTATGACTCACCAATGTTGACATATGTGAGCGATTTCCTGACATCTGCTTGTTCTCATACAATGCATCAGCTTCAGGTTCATCCACATTAACTAAACTTGGACTTATGTTCTTCATATCACTTTTCCTGGAGTCCATGGTCCTGCACACCTCGTAATTGTACACGTGCGGGAGCGTCCCCGTCCCCAAAGTATCCGAGTACCTCGGCGGGTAATATGGAATGACGGGGAGGTTGGAGTGGTACAGGATGCGAGACTGCCTCCAGCGGTACACTTTGACGGAGATGATGAGGATCAAGCAGACGATAAAGAGGAAGGAGACCACGGCCAAAGCCAAGACCAAGTAAAAAGTCAGCTTGTCGTTGTACTCCTTGTCGTACGTATTAAAGTCTGTAAACTCGGAGAGCACTTCGGGGAAGCTGTCGGCCACCGCCACGTTCACGACGACTGTGGCGGAGCGGGAGGGCTGCCCGTTGTCCTCCACCACAACCGTCAGTCTCTGCTTGACGGCATCTTTATCGGTCACTTGGCGGATGGTTCGGATTTCTCCGTTGTGGAGGCCCACCTCAAAGAGCGCCCTGTCCGAGGCCCTGTGCACTTTGTAGGAGAGCCAGGCGTTCTGGCCAGAGTCCACGTCCACGGCCACCACTTTGGTCACCAGGTAGCCCGCGTCCGCCGAACGCGGCACCATTTCGGCCAGCACCGAGCCCCCCGTCTGCACCGGGTAGAGGACCTGAGGCCCGTTGTCGTTGGTGTCTTGGATATGGACGGTGACGGTGGCCACAGAAGTCAGTGGAGGGGAACCGGAGTCACGGGCCGTGACATTGAAGTCAAAGGACTTGATTTGCTCAAAATCAAAGGATTTGATCGCATGGATGACACCACTTTCGGAATTGACCGATACAAATGAGGACACGGGGACCCCGTTAATTTCTTTCTCCTCCAGGAAGTAAGCCACTCGAGCGTTTTGACCCGAGTCCGCATCCCTCGCGCTGACCATGAAGATGGAAAAACCAGGAGAGTTGTTCTCGGGGACAGTTTTACTGTATTCTGACGCCTGAAATTTGGGGTGGTTGTCATTCACATCAGCTATTTTGACGTTGATCATTTTCTTACTAGATAAGGGTGGGGAGCCTTGATCTTGAGCGGTTATTGTCACATTGTAATCAGGGACACTTTCTCTGTCTAAAAAGTTTTCAGTGACAATACTGTAGTAACTGCTTATTGAAGACTCAATTTTAAAAGGGACATCGTCAGGGCTAATGGAACATTTGACAACGCCGTTGCCCTCAGAGTCCTCATCATTCACGTTAAAAACCGCAACGGTTGTACCTGGAGGAGAATCCTCAGGGATGGACTGAGAAAATGACATCATTTCTATTAATGGTATATTGTCATTCTCATCAATGATGTTGATAAAGACTTTACAAGTATCTGTATACCCTCCATGATCTCGAGCTTGGACATTTAACTGATGACTCCTTGCTTTTTCAAAATCAAATTTACCAATAACTTTGATCTCTCCCGTTTTATCATTGACATCAAACAGCTGTTCAGAATCTTTGGAAGAACGAGTAGAATATGTGACGTCACCATTCAGGCCTGCATCAGCATCTGTTGCACGAACAGTCGTGATCAATGTTCCTCGAGGTGAATTTTCCATCACATCCACCTTATAAACAGATTGACTGCAAACTGGCGCATTATCGTTTGCATCCAGCACAGTGATTTGAATTCTCACCGTCCCGGATCTCCGTGGCTCGCCGCCATCCGAAGCGATCAAGATGAGCGTGTGCGTCTCCTCTTTTTCTCGATCCAAAGGCTCCTTCAAAACCATTTCTGTGAATTTTGCTCCATCAGGTTGATTTTGTATCTCCAGTTTAAAATGATCCGATGGGTTAAGAGTTAATTTCTGAATGTAATTAATTCCCACATCAGAGTCGTCAGCATTCTCGAGTGAGAAACGCGCCCCTGAAGCTACGCTTTCAGCAATTTTCAAATGAATTTCGGGCTGTGGAAAGGAAGGACTGTTGTCATTGATGTCCACAACTTCCACGGTTACGTGGTAAATTTGGATTGGATTTTCTAAAATGATGTCAAAAGAGAAGCTGCAGGGCGTCGTCTTCCCACAGAGCTCCTCTCGGTCGATGCGCTCCTTAATCACCAGCGTGCCTTTGTCTCGCTTTAAATCAACATACTGTCGTCCTCCTTTGGCAATAATACGAGCTTTACCTGCCACGAGTCTGGCCACATCCAAGCCCAAATCCTTGGCGATATTTCCAACAAAGGAGCCCTCCGCCTGCTCCTCCGGCACGGAATAGCGAGCCTGTCCGATGGCCGAGCGCAGCTCGCACAGACAAAGAATGACAAACAGCGTGCCCCATCGTCCTCTAAAAGCATGCATCCTTGTCGAATCCATCTTGAATTAAAAACAAATCACGATCATTCCTTTAAAACATACGCAGGTGATCCTCAATCAATCGAATGAATACAAGAGAAAAGATCTCTCATCGAATGACGCCTTCTTTCTTAGTAGCGAAGCTTTAAAATGAGTACGAGGGGAGGTTTGCTGCACGCACTAGATTCATTTCGATTCTATGACGCTACAATAGCGTCCCTTAGAGCATTTTCACAGTAGTGCACGTTATTGTCAACGTTCATCCTCTTTCTGGACAGCCAGAGTAATATATTTGTTATTGTGAAGCATGTAATTTGTGTTCAAAAGAGAAAATGGTTCAAACAATGGTGCCGTGAAAATGTTGTATTATTCTATAGAAATGTGTCCAATACTTATGATGAGGTTGGACCAAACAACAAGTCTTGATAAAATTCAACAAAAATAAAAAATGTAACTAAGAAAAAATATTAGAATACTGAATGATTTCCATTCAAGCCTTTCTAGCACCATGGACAACGACAATAGAAATCCTTTGAAAACCTTTTCAAAATTCATCCTCAAGTTGAAATTTCTTATCTTAACTGATCACAATGTCTAAAACAGCACAACAAGACCAGTAAAAATACATCAATAGATAGGAAAAATTCGGCAGCAAGAAGAATGTTGCAAAGATTTCCGATTCAAATCCGTGGAACAAAAAAAAGAAAATATTTTCAACACTGGTTATCTTTGTCAAGGTGCTGGAGCATATATGCTTGCAGGCAACAAGAACTAAACTTATCAGTATAAAATCATCGGGGACATCAAGAGGCAAACAAGGATTCACACACACATTCACATATAGTAATGTGTGCATACTTGCACGCAACAATGTAAACTAATCAACATTAAAACAACTAAATAGATTGTGTAATATTATTCACTCACCAAAGTTGACATTTGGGAAATATATCCAGCAAGATGATTGTTCTCATGGGCTGTTTCAGCCTCAGCTCCGTCCACACTCACTAGACTTGGACTCATATTCTTCACATCACTTTTCCTGGAGTCCATGGTCCTGCACACCTCGTAATTGTAGACATGCGGGAGAGTCCCTGTCCCCAAAGTATCCGAGTAGCGTGGCGGGTAATACGGGATGACGGGCAGGTTGGAGTGGTACAGGATGCGAGACTGCCTCCAACGGTACACTTTGACGGAGATGATAAGGATCAAGCAGGTGATGAAGAGGAAGGAGACCACGGCCAAAGCCAAAACCAAGTAGAAAGTCAGCTTGTCGTTGTACTCCTTGTCATGCCCATTAAAGTCTGTGAACTCTGAAAGCACTTCGGGGAAGCTGTCGGCCACCGCCACGTTCACGACGACTGTGGCGGAGCGGGAGGGCTGGCCATTGTCCTCCACCACCACCGTCAGTCTCTGCTTGATCGCATCTTTATCGGTCACTTGGCGAACAGTTCTAATTTCTCCGTTGTGGAGGCCCACCTCAAAGAGCGCCCTGTCCGAGGCCCTGTGCACTTTGTAGGAGAGCCAGGCGTTCTGGCCAGAGTCCACGTCCACCGCCACCACTTTGGTCACCAGGTAGCCCGCGTCCGCCGAACGCGGCACCATTTCGGCCAGCACCAAGCCGCCCGTCTGGACTGGGTAGAGCACTTGAGGCCCGTTGTCGTTGACGTCTTGGATGTGGACGATGACGGTGGTCACGGAAGTCAGTGGAGGGGACCCGGAGTCACGGGCCGTGATGTTGAAGTCAAAGGACTTGATTTGCTCGTAATCAAAGGATTTGACCGCGTGGATGACGCCACTTTCGGAATTGACCGATACAAAGGAGGACACGGGGACCCCGTTAATTTCTTTGTCCTCCAGGAAGTAAGCCACTCGAGCATTTTGACCCGAGTCTGCATCACTTGCGCTGACCGTGAAGACGGAAAAACCAGGAGAGTTGTTCTCGGGGACAGTTTTACTGTATTCTGACGCCTGAAATTTGGGGGGGTTGTCATTCACATCAGCTATTTTTACGTTGATCATTTGATTACTGGATAAAGGCGGAGAGCCTTGGTCTTGGACGGTTATGGTAACATTGAATTCAGGGACACTTTCTCTGTCTAAAAAGTTTTCAGTGACCATGGTGTAGTAGCCGCTTATTGAAGACTCAATTTTAAAAGGGACGTCGTCAGGGCTAATGGAACATTTGACGACACCATTGCCTTCAGAGTCCTCATCATTCACGTTAAAAACTGCAACTGTTGTACCTGGAGGAGAATCCTCAGGGATGGAATTAGATAATGACATCATTTCCATTGAAGGTACACTGTCATTTTCATCAATTACGTTGACAATAACTTTACAAGTATCTGTATAACCCCCATGGTCACTTGCTTCGACCTTCAATTGAAAGTTTTTTGATTTTTCAAAATCTAATACACCAGTCAGTTTAATTTCTCCTGTTTTCAAATTTATCTCAAAAAGCTGCATTTCCTCTTTGGTAATGTGAGGAGTGGAATATGTCACATCACCATTGAGTCCCGCATCAGCATCATGTGCAGTGACGGTGGTGATTACCGTTCCCGCAGGAGAATTTTCTGGCACATCTATCTTATAAACAGGTTGAGTGCACACAGGCGCGTTATCGTTTGCATCAAGCACAGTGATTTGAATTCTCACCGTCCCGGATCTCCGTGGCTCGCCGCCATCTGAAGCAACCAACATGAGGGTGTGAGCCTCCTCTTTTTCTCGGTCTAAAGGCTTCTGCAAAACCATTTGGATGAATTTTGTTCCATCTGGTTGATTTTGTATTTCCAATTGAAAATGATCTGATGGTTTTAGAGCATATTTCTGGATGTCATTTATAGTAACATCAGGGTCGGCTGCATTTGCTAGTGAGAATCGAGTTCCCATTACGGCATTTTCAATTATTTTCACACTGATTTCAGCCTGTGGGAAGGACGGACTATTGTCATTTATGTCCATGACCTCCACGGTTACGTGGTAAATATGAATTGGGTTTTCTAAAATGATGTCAAAAGAGAAGCTGCAGGGCGTCGTCTTTCCACAGAGCTCCTCTCGGTCGATGCGCTCCTTAATCACCAGCGTGCCTTTGTCTCGCTTTAAATCAACATACTGTCGTCCTCCTTTGGCAATAATGCGAGCTTTACCTGCCACGAGTCTGGCCACATCCAAGCCCAAATCCTTGGCAATATTTCCAACAAAGGAGCCCTCCGCCTGCTCCTCTGGTACGGAATAGCGAGCTTGTCCGCTCGCGCAGCGCAGCTCGCACAGACAAAGAATGACAAACAGCGTCCGCCATCGGCCTCTTAAATCACGCATCCTCTGGAAATCCATCACGGATGTGTTAAGTGGCAAGAGCTCTCCTTTAAAACGAGTGTATATCCGAAAAGGCAAATTGAAGATTAGAATCCGCCTGGATTGTTCGCTGAAATGGCGAGCAGAGCGTTGTTATTTAGCAGCCGGGAAGCGCTTCAATGAGTCCAAGAGGAGGAGGACTAATGCTCTGCCTGCCTGTACGCTCTCCCTCAAATTCAATGATGTATCACGAGCGGCGCCCAGAGTATTTTCACTGAAGTGCACTGCCTGATGATTTGGCCACAAGACACTGTTGTTGCAAAACATTTCATATTTCACTCTTCTATTAACAATGGATCAATGCCTCCCAACCATTATTCTACTAAACTGCCATGGACTGTTTGAGATGGTGATGTGACAAAAATGACATTATAATGACGAATTTAAATGTTAACTTTCAATATCACACACAAGTAAATGTAAATACTTCTCTTACAATTTAAAATAAGTGCAATTTTTAACAAAAGCTACGATAAAATGGATTGTGTTTCTGTAAGGAAGTATGTTTTAACGTGGATTGCCATTCATGTATTTTGCATCCATATCTTTCCATTTCAAATGCAATAAAAGAAAAAGTATAATAATACCCCCCCTCCCCATTTGTTTGTCAACCATTGAGAATGTCATTAATTCATTCAAATGTATCTAATAAGAGGACGTCATGAATTTGAAAAGAGCATGTAAAATTAGTATATTAAAGAAACAGTATAATATATTTCATTAAAGGACTTGCACTTTCACCAGTAGTATTTCAGCACCAAGGTCAGCAAATAGTCATGTTTATAGTTTTTATATATGACACACTGCAAGTTAGATAAAAGAAATAAATTGTGACCAGGATATATGTCATTCATTCATTCATCTTCCGTAACGCGCATCCTTGAAAGGGTTGTGGGAAGTGGCAGAGCCTATCGCGGTTGACTTTGGGTGAAAGATAGAATATACCCTAGACTGGTCGCCCGTCAGTCGTAGGGCACAAAGAGAGACAGACGACCTCTGATACACAATCATACCAGCACTAGCAGGAATCGAGCCCGCGCCGGCCCGCACCCAAGACAGGAGAGTGAGCACCACACCATCCAGCGGCGCAGGTTATATCTTTCAAATAAAAATTCTAATAAGTCACTTAAAAACTTTAATTGTCAGCACTTGGCTACTTCTTATCTAATATAGGATATGCATTGTTGATAATTAAGTAGCCATTAAAGCCTCAAATCAACCAATGTTCTTGTATATTGAACATTTATGAACATAGTTGTCCGGAAGACAAAAATTACTGCCTTGTATGTCATACACTGACAAAATTTCAAAAACATAAGATCCTACTATTCCCACCCAAGCCCTGCAAAAAATAGACATATGAAAAATTGCACTCACCAAGGTTGAAAATTGTGAACAGTTTCCTGTCAACTGTTGGGCCCCGTGTGCTGTTTCAGCATCAGATCCATCCACACTCACTAAACTTGGACACACATTCTTCATGTCACTTTTCCTGGAGTCCATTGTTCTGCACACCTCGTAATTGTACACGTGCGGGAGAGTCCCCGTGCCCAAAGTATCTGAGTACCTCGGCGGGTAGTATGGGATGACCGGCAGATTGGAGTGGTACAGGATGCGAGACTGTCTCCAGCGGTACACTTTGACAGAGATGATGAGGATCAAGCAGGTGATGAAGAGGAAGGAGACCACCGCCAACGCTAAGACCAAGTAAAAAGTCAGCTTGTCGTTGTAATCCTTATCATTTAAGCTAAAGTCTGTAAACTCTGAGAGCACTTCGGGGAAGCTGTCGGCCACCACCACATTGACGACGACCGTGGCGGAACGGGAGGGCTGCCCATTGTCCTCTACCACGACCGTCAGTCTCTGCTTGAACGCATCTTTATCGGTCACTTGGCGGACGGTTCGGATTTCTCCGTTGTGGAGGCCCACCTCGAAGAGTGCCCTATCTGAGGCTCTGTGCACTTTGTAGGAGAGCCAGGCGTTCTGGCCAGAGTCCACGTCCACGGCCACCACTTTGGTCACCAGGTAACCCGCGTCTGCCGAACGGGGGACCATTTCGGCCAGCACCGAGCCGCCCGTCTGGACTGGGTAAAGCACCTGAGGCCCGTTGTCGTTGGCGTCCCGGATGTGGACGGTGACGGTGGCCACGGAAGTCAGTGGAGGGGACCCGGAGTCACGGGCCGTCACGTTGAAGTCAAAGGACTTGATTTGCTCGTAATCAAAGGATTTGACTGCGTGGATTACACCGCTTTCGGAATTGACCGATACAAAAGAGGACACGGGGACCCCGTTAATTTCTTTGTCCTCCAGGAAGTAAGCCACTCGAGCGTTTTGACCCCAGTCTGCATCACTTGCGCTGACCGTGAAGACGGAAAAACCAGGAGAGTTGTTCTCAGGGACAGTCTTACTGTATTCTGACGCCTGAAATTTGGGGTGGTTGTCATTCACATCAGCTATTTTGACGTTGATGATTTGATTGCTCGATAAAGGCGGAGAGCCTTGGTCTTGGACGGTTATGGTTACATTGTATTCAGGGACACTTTCTCTGTCTAAAAAGTTTTCAGTGACCATGGTGTAGTAGCCGCTCAGTGAAGACTCAATTTTAAAAGGGACGTCGTCAGGGCTAATGGAACATCTGACAACGCCGTTGCCCTCAGAGTCCTCATCATTTACGTTAAAAACCGCAACTGTTGTACCTGGAGGAGCTTCCTCAGGGATAGTTTGAGAAAATGACATGAACTTAATTGTAGGGACATTGTCATTTTCGTCAATGACCTTGACAATAACTTTACAAGTATCTGTATATCCTCCATGATCACGGGCCAGGACACTTAATTCATAAGTTTTGATTTTCTCAAAATCCAATTTACCACCAATCATTATTTCACCAGTTTGAGCATCAATATTAAAAAGTTGCTTTTCTTTTTTTGTAATGTGAGGAATGGAGTAAGTGACGTCCCCATAGAGACCTGAATCAGCATCTGTTGCACTAACAGTCGAGATCATCATTCCGACGGGAGAATTTTCTGGCACATCTACCTTATGAACAGGTTGAGTGCACACTGGCGCGTTATCGTTTGCATCGAGCACCATGACTTGAATTCTTACCGTCCCGGACTGACGTGGCTCTCCGCCATCCGAAGCAATCAAAAGGAGTGTGTGAGCCTCCTCTTTTTCTCGATCTAAAGGCTCCCGCAAAACCATTTCTATAACATTTCTTCCATTTGGATTACTTTGTATTTCTAGTCTAAAATGATCAGAAGGTTTGAGAGTATATTTCTCAATATCATTCATCTCCACATCATCGTCCACTGCATTGGCAAGAGAAAAACGGGTTCCCACGGCAGCATTTTCAACAATCTTCATATTAAGTTCAGTCTCTGGGAAGGATGGACTATTGTCATTAATGTCCACGACCTCCACGGTTACATGGTAAATATGAATTGGGTTTTCTAAAATGATGTCAAAAGAAAAGCTGCAGGGCGTCGTCTTTCCACAGAGCTCCTCTCGGTCGATGCGCTCCTTAATCACCAGCGTGCCTTTGTCTCGCTTTAAATCAACATACTGTCGATCTTCTTTGGCAATAATACGAGCTTTACCTGCCACAAGTCTGGCCACATCCAAGCCCAAATCCTTGGCAATATTTCCAACAAAGGAACCCTCCGCTTGCTCCTCCGGTACGGAATAGCGAGCCTGTCCGATGGCCGAGCGCAGCTCGCACAGACAAAGAATGACAAACAGCGTGCCCCATCGTCCTCTAAAAACACGCATCCTCGTCGAATCCATCTTGAATTAAAAACAAATGGCGACCATTCCTTTAAAACATACGCATGCAATCCTCAATCAAGTGAATGAATACAAGTGAAAATATCTCTCATCGAATGACGACTTCTTTCTTGGTAGCTAAGCTTTAAAATGAGTCCGAGGGGAGGTTTGCTGTACGCACTAGATTCATTTCGATTCTATGACGCTACAATAGCGTCCCTCAGAGCATTTGCACAGTACTGCACGTTATTGCCAACGTCCATCCACTTTCTGGACAGCCACAGTAATGTATTTATGTTATTGTGAAGCATTTCATCTTTTTCAAAAGAGAAAATAGTTCAAACAAGGATGCCGTGAAAATGTTGTATTATCCTATATAAAGATGTCCATAACGTTTGATGCGGTTAGACCAAACAACAAGTATTGATCAAATTCAACAAAAAGAAATATTTAACTAAGAAAAAAACATTAGAATGCTGAATGATTTCCATGCAAGCATTTCTAGCACCATGGACAACGACAATAGAAATCCTTTGAAAACCTTTTCAAAAGTCATCATTAAAATGAATTTTCTCATCTTAATTGATCAGTGTCTAAAACAACAACAACAACAAGCCCAGTAAAATATTTTAAGAGATAGGAAAAATTTGGCAGCAAGAAAAATGTTGCAAAGGTTCCCAATCCAAATCCATGGAACCAAATAAAAAGAAAATATTTTCAACACTGCTTATCTTTGTCAAGGTGTTGGAGCATATATGCTTGCAGGCAACAAGAACTAAACTTATCAGGATAAAATCGTCTGGGACATCAAGAGACAAACAAGGATTCACACACAGTCAATGCGTGCATACTTGTGCACTTTCAGTCAAGGCAGACCAATGTCAACAATGTAAACTAATCAACATTAAAACAACAAAATTGATTGTGTAATATTATTCACTCACCAAAGTTGACATCTGGGAAATATATCCAGCAAGATGTTTGTTCTCGTGGGCTGTTTCAGCATCAGCTCCATCCACACTCACTAGACTAGGACTTATATTCTTCACGTCACTTTTCCTGGAGTCCATGGTCCTGCACACCTCGTAATTATAGACATGCGGGAGAGTCCCCGTCCCCAAAGTATCCGAGTACCTCGGCGGGTAATACGGAATGACGGGCAGGTTGGAGTGGTACAAGATGCGAGACTGCCTCCAGCGGTACACTTTGACGGAGATGATGAGTATCAAGCAGGTGATGAAGAGGAAGGAGACCACGGCCAAAGCTAAGACCAAGTAGAAAGTCAGCTTGTCGTTGTACTCCTTGTCATGCGTATTAAAGTCTGTAAATTCGGAGAGAACTTCGGGGAAGCTGTCGGCCACCGCCACGTTGATGACAACTGTGGCGGAGCGGGAGGGCTGCCCGTTGTCCTCCACTACAACTGTTAGTCTCTGCTTGACAGTGTCCTTGTCCGTCACTTGGCGAACGGTTCGGATTTCTCCGTTGTGGAGGCCGACCTCAAAGAGCGCCCTGTCTGAGGCTCTGTGCACTTTGTAGGAGAGCCAGGCGTTCTGGCCAGAGTCCACGTCCACGGCCACCACTTTGGTCACCAGGTAGCCCGCGTCTGCCGAACGGGGCACCATCTCGGCCAGCACCGAGCCGCCCGTCTGGACCGGGTAGAGGACCTGAGGCCCGTTGTCGTTGGTATCTTGGATGTGGATGGTGACAGTGGCCATGGAAGTCAGTGGAGGGGACCCGGAGTCACGGGCCGTGACGTTGAAGTCAAAAGACTTGATTTGCTCATAATCAAAGGATTTGACCGCGTCGATAACCCCGCTTTCGGAATTTACCGATACAAAAGAGGACACGGGGACCCCGTTAATTTCTTTCTCCTCCAGGAAGTAAGCCACTCTAGCGTTCTGACCCCAGTCCGCATCCCTCGCGCTGACCGTGAAGACGGAAAAACCAGGAGAGTTGTTCTCTGGGACAGTTTTACTGTATTCTGACGCATGAAATTTGGGGTGGTTGTCATTCACATCGGCTATTTTCACATTAATCATTTGCTTACTAGATAAGGGTGGGGAGCCTTGGTCTTGAGCGGTTATGGTAACATTGTATTCAGGGACACTTTCTCTGTCTAAAAAGTTTTCAGTGACAATGCTGTAGTAACTGCTTAGTGAAGAGTCAATTTTAAAAGGGACATCTTCAGGGCTAATGGAACATTTTATGACACCGTTGCTCTCAGAGTCTTCATCATTCACGTTAAAAACTGCAACTGTTGTACCTGGAGGTGAATCCTCGGGAAGGGTTTGAGAAAATGACATGAACTTAATTGTGGGGACATTGTCGTTTTCGTCAATTACGTTGACAATAACTTTACAAGTATCTGTATAACCCCCATGGTCACTTGCTTCAACTTTCAATAGAAAGTTTTTCGATTTTTCAAAATCTAATACACCAGTCAGTTTAATTTCTCCCGTTTTAACATTTATCTCAAAAAGCTGCTTTTCCTCTTTGGTAATGTGAGGAGTGGAATAGGTGACGTCACCATAGAGTCCAGCATCGGCATCGTGTGCTGTAACGGTTGTGATTAACGTTCCTGCAGGAGAATTTTCTGGCACATCTATCTTATGAATGGGTTGAGTGCACACCGGAGCATTATCGTTTGCATCCAGCACAGTGATTTGAATTCTCGCTGTCCCTGATCTCCGTGGCTCACCGCCATCTGAAGCAACCAACATGAGGGTGTGAGCATCCTCTTTTTCTCGGTCTAAAGGCTTCTGCAAAACCATTTGGATGAATTTTGCTCCATCTGGTTGATTTTGTATTTCCAATTGAAAATGATCTGATGGTTTTAGAGCATATTTTTGGATGTCATTTATAGCAACATCAGGGTCGGCTGCATTTGCCAGTGAGAATCGAGTTCCCATTGCAGCATTTTCAATTATTTTCACACTGATTTCAGGCTCTGGGAAGGATGGACTATTATCATTTATGTCCACGACCTCCACGGTTACATCGAAAATATGAATTGGGTTTTCTAAAATTATGTCAAAAGAGAAGCTGCAGGGCGTCGTCTTTCCACAGAGCTCCTCTCGGTCGATGCGCTCCTTAATCACCAGCGTGCCTCTGTCTCGCTTTAAATCAACATACTGTCGATCTTCTTTGGCAATAATACGAGCTTTACCTGCCACGAGTCTGGCCACATCCAAGCCCAAATCCTTGGCAATATTTCCAACAAAGGAGCCCTCCGCCTGCTCCTCCGGTACGGAATAGCGAGCCTGTCCGATGGCCGAGCGCAGCTCGCACAGACAAAGAATGACAAACAGCGTGCCCCATCGTCCTCTAAAAACACGCATCCTCCTCGAATCCATCGTGAATTAAAAACAAATTGCAATCATTCCCTTAAAACAGGCGCAGGCGATCCTCAAGCAAGCGAAAGAATACAAGAGAAAAGATCTCTCCTCGAATGAAGCCTTCTTTCTTGTTCGCAAAGCTTTAAAATGAGTCCGAGGGGAGGTTTGCTGCACGCACAATTTTCATTTCGATTCTATGACGCTACAATAGCGTCCCTCAGAGCATTTTCACAGTAGTGCACGATATTGTCAACGTCCATCCACTATCTGGAGAGCAACAGTAATGTATTAAATGTTATTTTGAAGCATGGGATCTATGTTCAAATGACAAAATAATGTAAAAAAAGGATCCCAAAACACGTTCCATAATGCTACAGAAATGAGTGCAATACTTTTCATGGGGTTGGACAAAACAACAAGTCTTGACAAAATTCAACAACCAAAACAGATTTAATTGAGAAAAACTATATGGTGTGCTCAATGATTTCCACGTCAGCCTTTCCAGCACCATGGACAACGACAATCAACAACCTATTGAAAACCTTTGCAAAATTCATCATTAAGTTGGTTTTTTCTCATCTTAACTGATCACTAATTGGCAGTAAATGATTCATAAACACACTTACATATAGTTAACATATGCATTCTTGCACACTTTCACTGACTAAAAAAAATCACAAACATTCATTCATCTTCCATACAGCACATCCTCGAAAGGGGTTGCTAGATTCTAATCCAGCTGTCTTCGGGTGAAAGGCAGAGGACAGCCTAGACTGGTCGCCAGTGAGCCGTAGGGCACACAGAGACAAACGACTGTCCGTACTCCCAATCACATCGCCACCAGCTGGAATTTACCCCCCACCTGCCCGCTCCAAAGTCAGGCGAGTGAACCTCTACACCTCGAGGTGTCTTATCACTAACATTAAAATAACAAAAGAGATTAAGGTGGAATATTATTCACTCACCAAAGTTGACATCTGGGAAATATATCCAGCAAGATGTTTGTTCTCGTGGGCTGTTTCAGCATCAGCTCCATCCACACTCACTAGACTTGGACTCATATTGTTCACATCACTTTTCCTGGAGTCCATAGTCCTGCACACCTCGTAATTGTACACGTGCGGCAACGTCCCCGTTCCCAGAGTATCCGAGTACCTTGGGGGGTAATACGGGATGACGGGCAGGTTGGAGTGGTACAGAATGCGAGACTGCCTCCAACGGTACACTTTGACGGAGATGATGAGGATCAAGCAGACGATGAAGAGGAAGGAGACCACGGCCAAAGCCAAGACCAAGTAGAATGTGAGCTTGTCGTTGTACTCCTTGTCGTTTAAGCTAAATTCGGTGAACTCAGAAAGCACCTCGGGGAAGCTGTCGGCCACCGCCACGTTGACGACGACAGTGGTGGAACGGGATGGCTGCCCGTTGTCCTCCACTACGACCGTCAGTCTCTGCTTGACAGTGTCCTTGTCCGTCACTTGGCGAACGGTTCGGATTTCTCCGTTGTGGAGGCCCACCTCGAAGAGCGCCCTGTCCGAGGCTCTGTGCACTTTGTAAGAGAGCCAGGCATTTTGGCCAGAGTCCACGTCCACGGCCACCACTTTGGTCACCAGGTAGCCCGCGTCCGCTGATCGGGGGACCATTTCGGCCAGCACCGAGCCGCCTGTCTGGACCGGGTAGAGCACCTGAGGCCCGTTGTCGTTGGTGTCCCGGATGTGGACGGTGACAGTGGCCACGGAAGTCAGTGGAGGGGATCCGGAGTCACGGGCCGTGACATTGAAGTGAAAGGACTTGATTTGCTCATAATCAAAGGATCTGACTGCGTGGATGACACCGCTTTCGGAATTGACCGATACAAATGAGAACACGGGGACGCCGTTAATTTCTTTCTCCTCCAGGAAGTAAGCCACTCGAGCGTTCTGACCCCAGTCTGCATCACTCGCGCTGACTGTGAAAATGGAAAAACCAGGAGAGTTGTTCTCGGGGAGAGTTTTACTGTATTCTGACACATGAAATTTGGGGGGGTTGTCATTCACATCAGCTATTTTCACCTTGATCATTTGATTGCTCGATAAAGGCGGAGAGCCTTGGTCTTGGACGGTTATGGTTACATTGTATTCAGGGACACTTTCTCTGTCTAAGAAGTTTTCAGTGACCATGGTGTAGTAACCACTCAGTGAAGACTCAATTTTAAAAGGGACTTCTTCAGGGCTAATGGAACATTTGACAATGCCGTTGCTCTCAGAGTCCTCATCATTCACGTTAAAAACTGCTACAGTTGTACCTGGGGGAGAATCCTCAGCAATGGTATGAGATAATGACATCATTTCCATTGACGGTATATTGTCATTTACATCAATTACGTTGACAATAACTTTACATGTATCGATGAAACCTCCGTGGTCACTAGATTGGACCTTGAATTGAAAGTTCTTCATTTTTTCAAAATCCAATACACCTGTTAGTGTAATCTCTCCCGTTTTAAGATCTATACCAAAAAGCTGCTTTTCCTCTTTGGTTATTTGAGGAGTGGAATATGTCACGTCACCATAGAGACCTGCATCAGCATCTGTTGCACGAACAGTTGTGATTAACGTTCCTGTAGGAGAATTTTCTGGCACATCAACCTTATAAACAGGTTGAGTGCACACCGGGGCGTTATCGTTTGCATCCAGCACGTTGACTTGAATTCTCACCGTCCCGGATCTCCGTGGCTCGCCGCCATCCGAAGCAATTAACAGGAATGTATGAGCATCTTCTTCCTCTCTGTCTAAAGGTTTTTGTAAAACCATTTCAAGCAAACGCTCACCGTCGGGTTGGTTTTGTATTTCCAATTTAAAATGATCCGACGGTTTGAGTGCATATTTTGCAATATCATTCATCTCTACATCATCGTCTGCTGCATTGGCAAGAGAGAAACGGGTTCCCACTGCAGAATTTTCAGCAATTTTCATTATAATTTCATTCTGAGGGAAGGATGGACTATTGTCATTGATGTCCACGACCTCCACGCTTACGTGGTGAATTTGGATTGGATTTTCTAAAATAATGTCAAAATTGAAGCTGCAGGGCGTCGTCTTCCCACAGAGCTCCTCTCGGTCGATGCGCTCCTTAATCACCAGCGTGCCTTTGTCTCGCTTTAAATCAACATACTGTCGTCCTCCTTTGGCAATGATACGAGCTTTACCTGCCACGAGTCTGGCCACATCCAGGCCTAAATCCTTGGCGAGATTTCCAACAAAGGAGCCCTCCGCCTGCTCCTCCGGTACGGAATAGCGAGCCTGTCCGATGGCCGAGCGCAGCTCGCACAGACAAAGAAGGACAAACAGCGTGCCCCATCGTCCTCTAAAAACACGCATCCTTGTAGAATCCATTTCGAATTAAAAACAAATCACGATCATTCCTTTAAAACGGACGTAGGCAATCCTCAATCAAGCGAGAAAAGATCTCTCATCGAATGACGCCTTCTTTCTTGGTAGCGAAGCTTTAAAATGAGTCCGAGGGGAGGTTTGCTGCACGCACCATTTTCATTTCGATTCTATGACGCTACAATAGCGTCCCTCAGAGCATTTTCACAGTAGTGCACGTTATTGTCAACGTTCATCCACTATCTGGACAGCCACAGTAATATAATTATATGTAATTGTTATGCATGTCCTTTTTGTTCAAATGACAAAATGATTAAAACAAGTTTGCCGAAGAAACGTTACATCATGCTATAGTATATACAGTGTGGTGTAACAGGGTTAGGGTTACCCAATAGGCAGCAACACGACTGCTACAAAGTCTTTTGATTCAAATCTGTGGAACTACATAGAAAGACACCATTCTCAACACTGCTCATTTTGGTTAACATTCTGCAGCCTACGCTTGCAAGCGACAATGGGTGCAAGGCAGAACCCAACCTAAACTAGTCGGCATTAAATCCGAGGGCACATCCAAAGACAAACAAGTATTCACGTACACATTTACATTTGGTAAACGTGTGCATATTTGCACGCTTTCACTCAAGTCAGACCAATGTCAACAATTTAAACAAATCATCAACATTAAAACAACAAATGAATAATGGTGTAATATTATTCACTCACCATAGTTGACATCTGGGAAAGATATCCGGCAAGATGTTTGTTGTCATGTGCTGTTTCAGCCTCAGTTCCATCCACACTCACTAAACTTGGACTCATAGTCTTCATGTCACTTTTCCGAGAGTCTGTGGTCCTGCACACCTCGTAATTATACACATGTGGGAGAGTCCCCGTGCCCAAAGTATCCGAGTAGCGTGGAGGGTAATACGGGATGACGGGCAGGTTGGAGTGGTACAGGACGCGAGACTGTCTCCAGCGGTACACTTTGACGGAGATGATAAGGATCAAGCAGACGATAAAGAGGAAGGAGACTACGGCCAAAGCCAAGACCAAGTAGAAAGTCAGCTTGTCGTTGTACTCCTTGTCGTATGTATTAAAGTCTGTAAATTCGGAGAGCACTTCGGGGAAGCTGTCGGCCACCGCCACGTTGACGACGACCGTGGCGGAGCGGGAAGGCTGCCCGTTGTCTTCCACCACAACCGTCAGTCTCTGCTTGACCGCGTCTTTATCGGTCACTTGGCGAATAGTTCTAATTTCTCCATTGTGGAGGCCCACCTCGAAGAGCGCCCTGTCCGAGGCTCTGTGCACTTTGTAGGAGAGCCAGGCGTTCTGGCCAGAGTCCACGTCCACAGCCACCACTTTGGTCACCAGGTAACCTGTGTCTGCCGAACGGGGGACCATCTCGGCCAGCACCGAGGCGCCCGTCTGGACCGGGTAGAGGACCTGAGGCCCATTGTCATTGGCGTCCTGGATGTGGACGATGACGCTCACGTTGGTGCTGAGAGGTGGCGAGCCTCCGTCCTGAGCTCGGACGATAAATGTCACTTCTTTGATTTGCTCATAATCGAATGATCGCAGTGCACTAATAAGTCCACTTTCTGCGTTGACGGAGACAAATTCAGTCATTGGACTTCCTCCAATTTCACCCTGCTCCAACATGTAGGAGACCCGAGCGTTCTGGTTTTCATCTGCGTCATTGGCACTCAGTCTTAAGAGTGATACCCCGGGCGAGTTATTTTCTGCGATATGGGCACGATAGAAGCTGAGCGGAAAGACGGGCGCGTTATCGTTCACGTCTGCAACTTTCAAATGAAAAGTCTTTTTGGTGGAGAGGGAAGGGGAGCCAGCATCGGACGCAACAATCGTAATGTTGTATTCTGACACACGTTCACGATCCAAGTCAGCATCGGTCATCAATGCAAAATAATTTCTCATGTTGGATTTAATCTGAAATGGAACGCGACCCTCCAAAGTGCACCTCACGTGAGCATTTTCACCAGAGTCCAAGTCTTTTACGTTGATGATACCGACGGTGGTGCCGGCGGGCGAGTCTTCGGACACCGGACTCGTGAATGACATTACATTAATGATGGGAGCGTTATCATTCATGTCCATCACTTGGATTTCCACTTTGGTGGACTCCGTCAGTCCGCCCTGATCTTTAGCGTCAACCATTAATTCTACCGTCTTGTCTTTCTCATAATCCACTTGCTTTATTACAGTTACACGTCCTGTATTCTCATCTATATGAAACAAATCTGCATTTTCTGCGTTTGATTTTGAAAACGAGTAGGTTACTTTTCCATTTGAACCACTATCTGCGTCAGTCGCATTTACGGTCAAGATGTGGGTGCCCAATGGTGCATTTTCAAATAATTTAGCTTTATAGATTGTTTGATTAAAGACGGGACCATTATCATTTGCATCTAAAATAATAATATCAATATTTACTGTACCGGATTTCTGTGGATTTCCACCGTCCACGGCTACCAATTTTAAAGAGAGTTTCGGCTGTTCTTCTCTATCCAAGGCTTTCTGGAGCAACATTTCTGCACGCTTTTTTCCTCCCGAATTGGCGTGTTGTTTCAAAATAAAATGATCACTTGGTGTTAAAATGTACCTCTGTAGACCATTCACATCCACGTCAGCATCGTGCGCATTTTCTAAAACAAAACGGGAGCCAAGCGCTGCAGACTCGCTTATTTCAAATTGCAAACGACTGTTTTTGAAGATGGGGGCATTGTCGTTGACGTCCAAAACCTCGATGGTGACGGGGTGCAATTCCATGGGGTTCTCTAACAAAATCTCGAATGTGAAGCTGCAGGGCGTCACGTCCCCACACAGCTGCTCTCGATCTATCCTCTCGTGGACCACCAGCAGCCCTTTGTCCGCCCTCAGCTCCGTGTACTGGACGTTCTCCCCCGTCACGATGCGAGCGCGGCCGGAACGGAGCCGTTTCAGATCCAAACCGAGATCCTGTGCCACGTTGCCCACGAGCGAGCCCTTTTTCATCTCCTCGGGGATTGAGTAGCGGATTTGGGCGTCCGTTACGTTCGGAAAAATACACCAAAAGACAAAGAGGCAGGCCGTGCGACGCCAACGTCTTCCACTCAGATGATCATCAATCGACTCCATGACACTATAGCATAAATTTCGAATAAAATGAACCAATTCCAGCCAATGATTCAGCAGTCACATTCGAATTAAACTCGCATTATTTTAGTGGCGTCGTCCTAGTCAAGATGTCTAGTGCGAAATGGCCGAGACGTGGACGGGAGCTGCAGCACATAATACGGCTCGGACATATTCATTTGCCATGTTACAGCGCCTCTTAGAGGCGATTCAGCGAAATTAGGCAAGTTGTATTGCAAAATGGAAGAATCAAAATAGATAGGACATGTATGCTACTTACTATACGAGCACATTATGACAAGATCAAAACATGAGAAGCCATGTTTTGGTCTGAAATTCTATTTTGTATACAGTTACCCAAACAGCAGCCAATACGAGAGAGAGAGAGAGAGTGAAAGTCAGCATTTGGCTTGGCTGAAATTCAGCACCACGGCTAGCGAAACAGAAACCGTCATTCTCACAATTCAGTGCAATTGTAATTCTAAAACACTATGGGGACACATCACTATGATCTTAGATCCAAGAAAAAGTGAGAGTGCCACAAATTTAGGGGTGGATTATAATGCTACGTGTTGATTCTGTCAAAATCAAACGCAATTCCGCCCCCCAAATGACAATATCTCAAGGAATTTGCTGGCATAAACTATTTTGCAATAGATTGACTGAACAACACCGCCCTTAGCCAGCACTGAAGCCGGGCTTACTAGCTTGAAAACACATGACTAGGTTAAAAAAAAGAAGAGACTGAATAAAAAGCAAATTATGCCACGATGACATTCACGGTAATGTTGATATGATCACTTTTCAATCAAGCATAATTCACACATCCAACAAGAAAGAATGATGACGTTTCACTTACCAATGTCGACCTTTTCTTGTCGAAAGTGACGCGTCAGCACGAGTCCCATCGACAATGGGACTCGTGGCTTGCATATTCTTCATGTCATTTCACATGCAGTCATAATCTAAAGGTACCTTGCAATTGATTGCTTTAAATAAGGCTCTGACAAAAGTGCTTAAGTGCATTTTTAAGGCCGATGCAGCAGCACCGCCAACTGAAACAAAGTAGAACCACACACAAAGCTGGGCTCTAGCATAAATCTCATCGAATGCAGTGACCTACTTTGTGAGACATTACCACTCTGCAGGAAATGAGCATCCACACATAACGTCCCCTGCACATATTTGCACCATCAAACTGACACATGGCAACGGCTCGCACCCATGCGTGCCTGCCTGCGTGCCTGCCCACCCGCCCACCTGCCTGCCTGCGTTTGTTCGTGTACTCTGTTTCAGCAGACAGCCTCATACCCATCATGAAAGTGCATTATTAAGGGCAAGTCTGCACAGCAACAGCAGGCAGAGTAATTAATATTCATGGGGCTTATGCTGGAAACACGTCTTCCCAATAGGATGCCTTTTTCTGCATAAGTTATATGAATGCAAATGGGAATGTACAGTATGCAGTAAGCTTTGTGTAGGAAAGATTCTAAGCTGGATGACCTGATTGATAAACATGTTTGTTGGCACAGCGTTGTATGAAACAAAAAATAAAAAAAGAGGCTCAAGCAAAGAGACGGAAACACATTCCGGGTCAGTCAGCAGTGTCATATTGATTGTGTCAGCTAATTGGTGCTTTGAATGAGACTGACGTTGATGTGATATTCAAGGGAATCAAGTGGGGTGCATGTGACAGATGCAATACATGAAAGGTGATTGCTTACCTGTGTGTCCGCATTGGATGTATCATTCAAGTGGGCAGACCGGAAAAAAAGAAGAGAAAGAACAAGATGTTAATGGAATGCTCACAAATGACAGATTTGCTAAAAAAAGTAACATATTTTGTACCATCTGAAAAATCATGTACTACATGAGCGTGCTCATGTATTTGGGATTTTGCTCATCCTGGAAAGATGTTATGCATTTCTTTACATTTATTTGCGCTAAATGTGAAAATGTATTGAGCACAGATTGGATTACTCCAACTTGGCAGCTTTTCACGACTACGAGTCTCTTTCTTTTTTTGTTATTTATACACAACAAATGTAATCAGGGAGATTCATAAAAGAAGTGGTTCTCTTTTTGTGTGTTGTTGGTGTGACTACAAGAATCCACAAGATTCAATTTCTTCACTTCACTGGCTGTAACACAAAAACTACATGAACAGTCTTAATCGGGTGAACAACCTCATGTTAACCTTAATATTCAACGTTTAACCAGTATTATTATGAGTACAACTTGCTTTGTGATAGTTGTGGCTCAACTAAATTGTCCTATGGTCTACCTGTTTAAAAAAAGGAGAAAAAATGTTTTGTTTACACAAGTTTATTTAGAAATTTAGTCAAACATATCACAACATGGCGTTTAAGTGTCAAACAACAAAGGTTGCAGTTGCATTGTGCTGTGTATTTGAAATAGGACAAGAAATGGTGGGAAAATTAGGTCAATTACAAAGCTGTGTTGGTAAATGAGTGTTTTTTGTAGGACTGGTAGTCACGTGACACAATAGCAATATATTTAATCATAACAAATGAGAGAAAGTTGAAAAGAAGAGCAAACATTTGAGAAAATATTGCCAACAAATTTTCTCCTTAGTCACTCGCGGCAATGAAAGAATAACAAAGCTTAACTAACGTTACAAGAAAAATAAGTCATTAGAAGAAAAGTGCATTTAAATAACAATCACAATAAACAAGCCATGCTAGTTTAACATTTCAAATTGTTTCACAAATTTTTTTAAGGGAAAAAGTCCATGCACATACATATTATATATATATATATATATATATATATATATATATATATATATATATATATATATATATATATATATATATATATATATATATATATATATATATACACACACATATATATATACATACATATATATACACATACATATATATACATTATATAATAAAATATCATAAAACGGCACACATTGAACATTATTTGAAAATATAACTTGATGTATTATATTCAACTCTTAAAAGCTTTGTATACCAACCTCCAGTCGTCAGAACAATCTAATTAGGGTATAAAGTATATTTGACGGTTAACATGATTTTCATTTTTTGACAATATACTGAGCGAAGACGACGCTGACACAACAAAGTCCACGACTCGCCCTCAGACCGCTCGGGGCTATTAAGTGATCACGTAGCAAGGATGCGACGGAGCCGCCCGTGCCTTAAAGGCGGGTCGCTCAGCGCTGGTGCGCCTCAGGGTGTTTTTTTGGTACGCGGCGCTTCGTTTCTTCAGCGTGTCGGTGTCTGTGTTGGAGCCGAAGCGAAAGTCGCCTCTCCACGAGCCGGTAGTCATGAAGGGATCCAAGCGATCGTCCTTCAGCAACGTCCCGTAGCGACTGAAATCGCCGAAACTAGGCGGGTAGTACGGCGAGGGGAAAACGGGAAGGCTGGTTGCCGTCGAACGGTAGACGTAACTGCGGCGACACAGCTTGAAGTAAAAAACACCCACGATTAAAAGTATTAAGAGGGTAGAGACGGCAAGCAGGGCCACGCTCAAATAAAGCCTCAAGTTGTCGTCGTCCCGCGATTCCTCCACCAGCTGAAAGAGTTCCTGCAGAACGGGCAAGCCCGCTCCGACGGCGATGCTGACGGTGGCCGTGGCGGACCGGGCCTCCGCCCCGTCGTCGGTTACCGCGATCACCAGCGTCTGCTTGGCCTGGTCCGACTCGCCGAAGGTGCGCAGGGTTCGAATTTCGCCCGTGTGTAATCCCACCGAAAACAGATAGGGCTGCGTCTCTTTGACGATTCGGTAAGACAGCCAGGCGTTGTGGCCCGAGTCGGCGTCCACGGCCACCACCTTCGTGACCAAATAGCCGCCGGGCGCTTCCAGGGGCACCATGTCCTCGGACGCCGAGCCCGGCGCCGGGTGCAGGACCAACGGCGCGTTGTCGTTTTGGTCCTTGACGAAGACATTGACGGTGCAGGCGGCGGTGAACGGGGGCTCGCCGCCGTCGCGGGCTTCCACCTTGATTCGGAAGTATACCGACTCTTCGTGATCCAAAACCCGCGACGTGAAAATGTCTCCCGTGTCCTCGTCGATGGTGAGAAAGGACGACACCTCCCAATCGGTCTCTTTGGATATCCGGTACGTTAGCTTAGCATTAGACGCGGCGTCCGCATCCTGCGCCGCCACCCTCGTCACCGACGTCCCGGCGGGTAGGTTTTCCGGGACGTCGGCGGTGTACTCGCGCTGCGCGAAAGTAGGGGGGTTGTCGTTGATGTCGTCGATGGCTACGGTCAAAACTTTGACGCTCTCCAGTGGGGGAGAGCCCGAGTCGGCGGCCGTGATGGTAACGTTGTACTCCGAGCGGAGCTCTCTGTCTAGTGGCTGGGCCGTTACTAACATGTAATAGTTTTTCACTTCCGACACGATCTGAAACGGGACGTCGTCGGAAACGGAGCAGGCGACGTCCCCACCGTCCGTGTCGTAGACGTTGACCAGGGCCACCATCGTCCCGGTCTGGGCATCTTCCGGGACCTTCGCCGACGCCGATTTGATTTCGATCACGGGTCGGTTGTCGTTGACGTCCACCACGTCGACGACGAGCTTGCAATGGGAGGCCTGGCCGCCTCCGTCTTTAGCCTGCACGTCCACCTCGTGCGTCCTGGCCCGCTCGTAGTCGATGACGCCCGCCACTCGAACTTCGCCCATCTGGGGGTCGATGTGAAAGACGCCCCTCGTCTCATCCGTCAGATGACTGAACGAGTAGGTCACCTCTCCGTACGAACCGTCGTCCGAGTCTGTGGCGTCGAGTCGTGCGATCAGCGTCCCCGCGGGGGAGTTTTCCGGAACGGACGCTCTGTAAACCCGTTGGCTGAAGACCGGGGCGTTGTCGTTGGCGTCCAAAACGCGGACGCGGACGGTGGCGGTCCCCGTCCTGGCCGGACTCCCGCGGTCGATGCCGTCGATCTTCAGCACGTGTTCCGCTTGCTCCTCCCGGTCCAACGCCTTTTTGAGAACTAGCTCTGGGTAGGCCTTCCCATTTATTTGGGTGCTGGTTTCCAGGCTGAAATGTTGATTTGGGCTCAGTTTGTACTCCCTGACCGAGTTGGTGCCCAGGTCGGGGTCACGGGCACTCTCCAGCGGAAAGCGGCTCCCGAGGACGGTGGATTCCGCCAGATCCAGACGGATCTCCTCGGCCGCGAAGACCGGAGCGTTGTCGTTGATGTCAGTCACGTCCAAAATGAGACCAAACGCCCGGAGGGGGTCTTGCAGCAAAAGCTGATGGTGGACGGTGCAAACGCTCGCTTGCCCGCAAAGCTCCTCTCGGTCGACGCGTCGGCTGATCAAGAGGTCACCGGTCGCGGAATCCAGCTCGCAGAGGCGGCCACCTCCATCAGCGGCGATGACGCGGGCCCGGCGGTCGCCCAGCTCCCTCGCCGGAAGCCCCAGATCCCGCGCCACGTTCCCAATCGCGGAACCGATCGGCATCTCCTCGGGGAGGACGTAACGCACCTCCGCGGATGCCGGCAAAAAAAGCAGGCAGAAGACGAGGAATTGTTTAGCTGGTTGAAAACGGATTCCGCGCTCCATGTTTGGAGTCTGTCCAAAGCTCACGGAGCCGAATTTTTTAAAAAAAAGCCAACTAAATCTCAATCATGCCAAGGCGAATATTCCACTGCAAAGCAACGCTGCTGCTGCTTCTGCTGCTGCTGCAGCCGAGTTACTCATGCTCTATTAGGGAAGCTGTCCGCTTGGATTCTTCTATTCCCATCCCATCCCATCCCATCCATATCTCTCTCTCTCTCACCCACACATGCAATTTTTCGCTGCCTCCGCCACGCTTACACACACACACACACACAGGCTTTTTCTCTGCCTCCATCTCTCATACACAACCACACACACACACATGCGCTGATGCGCACAGCCTTGAGCCCTCAGCCAATGCTCCAGTTTCACTGACACACTTAGAGCAGAACACGTCATGCACAAATGAAATATTATGAGAGCGTCGCCACGAGGACAACGAGACCATTACAACAAAAAGACGCAGTACGATTGCTCTTTTCAGCTGTTTTAGATGCTGTGACAAATCATACAAACTATGCCCTTTTTCCACTAACATAAAATATAGTGGTATGTATAATTATGTAAATAATGGCATTTGATTTGGAGATGATCAGTGTTTGCACCAAAAACACTGATTTCAATAATGGCCAATCCTTTTCCCCCCAAAAATTATTTGGGGCATTTCCAATCTGTTTTCACATTATTTAAAAACATGGTTGAGCATTTTAATCGGGATTCCAAAAAATATATTTGGGGGGGCACAACAGTGCCATGGCTGAACTCATTAAATTGTCTTTATTTTTCCACCTTTTGTTTAAATTGAGCTCTTAAATTAGAGGTCAAATTAATGTCTGTTTTAATCAGGGGTGTTTAGCTAATTTTACCTAAAAAAAAAAAGAATAGGATTGATTGAAAACACTAAAATGGTTCACTGTAAAATGGAAAATATGAATTGAGATGATGCAGGACTTGAACTATAAATTAATAATCATGAATATAAACTTCTGTGGAGTTAAATTATCCCCAGAGATAGAATTATAATAATAATAAGCTCCATATGTGGGGGAAAGGAAAAGAAAAAGATCAAATGGAGGAGAGATAAGACGGATATAAGCTCAAATTAGAATATATCAATCGAGTAAAGATCAAGCAAAGTAAGCATGTGCTTTTCTTCATACCTCAGGTGAACTTTCGCCATGTCCAAACATCTCATCAAAGTCACTTGGACTTTTCTTCAGCGTCTGCTCGGCAGGCAAAGTGTTGTCATTGTAAGAAGACACAAATTTGAAGTCGCTGGTCCTGGAACCCGTGGTCAAGTAGGCGTCGTAGTTGTAGCTGCTGCGTAAAGTTCCCATCGTGCCGTCCACGTCAGCGTAGTTGGGAGGGAGGTAAGTGCCAGGAATGGCCACCGCTCCGTCAAACAACAGTCGGGGCTTTCTCCTGCGACAGACCCTCACGCCCACCACAATAAGGATGAAGGTCACAAAAAAGGTGGAGACTGACGCCAGGGCGATGATCAGGTAGGACGTCAGTTTGGAGTTCTTCTCTTCGTAGGAGATGTCCTTCAGTTCGGGCACCTCCGCCAGGTTGTCGGACAGAAGCAAAAACATGGAGCAGGTGGCGGAGCGAGGGGGCTCGCCGTTATCTTTCACCGCCACCACCAGGTTCTGCTTCATAATGTCCATTTCCAGAATATCCCTCTGGGTCCTGATCTCGCCGCTGTGGAGCCCGATGGCGAAAAGTCCAGGTTCCGTGGCCTTGACGATGCGGTAGGAGAGCCAGGCGTTCTGCCCGGAGTCGGCGTCTACGGCGATGACTTTCGACACCACCGAGCCCCCCTGGGCCGCTTTGGGGACCAGCTCGGTCATGAAGGAGTTGCCCCCGGGAGCGGGGTAGAGGATCTGAGGAGCGTTGTCGTTGACGTCCGAGACCAGCACGCGGACGCTGACGTTGCTGCTGAGCGGAGGAGAACCGTTGTCTCTGGCCACCACGCCCACTTGAAACGTCTGCAAGTGTTCATAGTCGAACGACCTGACGGCATGAAGGACACCCGTGTCGCCGTTGACAGACACGTAGGAGGAGACCGAGGCGCCGTTGACCTCGCCAGGCAACAGAGAATAAACCACACTTCCGTTCTGTCTCCAGTCGGGGTCTCGGGCACTAACTGAGCACAAAGTAGAGCCCGCTTGGTTGTTCTCGCTCACGTGGGCACTGTAGGACTCTTCCTCAAAAACGGGGGCATTGTCATTGACGTCCGCAACGGACAAGTGAAGCGTTTTGGAGGAGGACAGTGGAGGAGAACCCTCGTCTGTGGCACTTATGGTAATGTTGTAATCAGAGACCAATTCACGGTCCAGTTGTCCAGTGGTCACCAGAGAATAATAGTTTGGAATTGAAGCCACTAACTTAAAGGGGACATTATGTTGGATGGAACAGTGGACCTGTCCGTTCTTCTCAGAGTCTCCGTCATGCACATTGATGATGCCCACTTCAGTGCCAAATGGCACATTTTCTGCCACTGAATGAGACACAGACTTTAAATTGATCTCGGGGCCATTGTCATTGACATCAGTGATTGAAACAATCACTTTAGCATAAGAGGACAAGCCCAGCCCATCTTTGGCTTTCACACGTAATTCATAGGAAGTGCTCACTTCATAGTCAACACTACCAGTGAGAGTGATGACACCTAATTTACGATCAATACTGAATATCTTCTTCACATCTTCAGTAATATGTCCAAAATCATAACTCACGTCCCCATTCACTCCCTCGTCGGCGTCGGTGGCGCTGACATTAATCACGACGGTGTTAGGAGGGGCGTTTTCAGGCAGAGTGGCTTTATAGACAGCTTGGGTGAAAACAGGGGTGTTATCATTTGCGTCCAGCACCGTGACGTGGACGACAGCGGTACCTGATCTTTGAGGAGATCCTCCATCAAGAGCTGTGAGAATTAAATTAATTTCCCGTTTTTTTTCACGGTCCAGTTCTTTGTCCAGAACTAGTTCTATGGCGCTATCACTGACGGACAGAACAAAATGATCATTTTTCTTCAGGATGTATCGCTGCACTGCATTTTGCCCAATGTCTGCATCGTGAGCCTCATCTATCACAAAACGAGCTCCTTTATCAGCAGACTCCCGTATCTCCAAATCAATGAGGTCATCATTAAATACGGGTGCGTTGTCATTGATGTCTTGGATATGCAGATGAACTCGATGCAGCTCCAGAGGATTCTCCAGCACTATTTCTTGTTTGAGGACGCACGAAGCCTTGTCACCACAAAGCCCCTCTCGGTCAATCCTGTCGGCCACCAGCAGCTCACCGTTTCTCGCGTTGAGCTCACAGTAGCGTTTTCTGCTTCCGTCGGCGTCGATGCGCGCTTTCCTGCCGGACAGCGTGCTCGCGTCCAGTCCCAGATCCTTGGCTAAATTCCCGATCACCGAGCCGCGTTTCATCTCCTCCGGGAAGGAAAAGCTAGCGTCTCCGTGTGCGTTTGCAAACAAAAGGAGGACGAGGAGGAGGACATGAACCTCGCTCCATATTTTAGAATCCATCGTGGAATCCTTCTTTTTAAGGTGTAGAAGGATGCAATGTGGTTTGTAAAATCGCGAACACTCGAGCTTGACGCCTCACGCCACACGCCAGTCCCCTCCAAATGAAAAAGGGCGTTTAGGAATTGTTAAGCTGGCCTATTGCGCCACCGTGAGTAAAGTTGGAAGGTGACACCAGCAATATCATTAAAAAAACTAAACAAAATTGTGTTGCTTACAATTTTTTGTACAATATCCTAAATGGTGATATTAATAAACGATCCCTGCACGTATAAAATGTGGATAATTACATGTATCGATTATTTGATTGTGAAAGATATCATTAGATGTGTAAAATAATTGAGCAAGTTGCTGTGGGTTTTGTCATTTGACAAACACACATTCACACATATACTACGAGTCACAAATAATTGATCTTTAAATGCAACCTTGTAAACATAAATTGCTCATATATGCATATGTTATTTTGTCTTGATGACAAATATTAAATGCCAGCCAGCCACAAACTATTTGTTCATCTTGTAATTAAAAAAAGAAGTTGGAAAGGCAATGAGAATGAATTCTGAGTACACTTATTGCTTTCAAATTACTGTCATCCAACCCAGAACATTAAAATTTGACTTGAGATGGATTCCAGTAATGCAACAACAACTGTTAATATTTTGTCCATAGTATTAATAGTCACAGATGTCTATATAATTAATCAGATTGAGATGATGACCTCAGCAAGCATGTATCATCATCATTAGCCTGTAAATTTGGTGCACTGAGATTTTGGGATGAATTGAAACAAACAAACAAACAAACAGAAAACCATCAGGGACCATCAAATGAAAACAAAATCTCTTTTGTAAGGGGTTTTCATCTATTACGGGAATTTCAAATGTCATGTTCTTTACCCGTAGAGTTTTTGTAATGAGTGAAATCACAAATTTACGATATACGCCAGCTTTATCTATTCATTTTTTTTCAGACCAAGTCATGAGACGTGCTGCAATTTCACCAGACAATTAAGGTTCAAAAACACATTCAAACGATTTCCATTTAAAAGGCCAGCACAACTCACTGATAATAAAAGTTATGTTCTCAACAAGGACAAAGCATCTGCCTGGACCATCACTGAAAATATATTTGAGGAAAGGCCATGACACTAGACCATCATGAAGAAAGGCTTAACACTTCTATGTTCAAATGCGGACCGAACTATATGAACACACACAAACTAATGAAGTGCTAAAACACTTTTTATTTTAGCAGAATCCATTTTGCCAATAATCAAGCCCAATCTTCTTCTATCTGACCAACTAAGCCAACTCTCAAAAGAAATAGGAGCAATAAGACGCTAAAGACAACGTGTAACAAGTTGGGGTACTACAAGAATTCACCTCCCAAGTGCAAACAAAATAGATCCACATATTTGACATACTGACAACAAACCAAGGAAGCAAACAAAGGCACACACCATTACGCTATCAACAAAAAGGAACACCTAAAAAGTTGTGTGGAAGAACAATAAAGTGATGCCAGAATATAGAAAATGTGTTCAACAACTAGTACGGCAAATTCAATTGACCCCAAGGAGCTTCTCATGTATCAATATTAAACTGCAGTTCAGTGGAAAACAAGATCAGACATAGCAAACTCAGTGCTGGAAATATACAGAGCATTTGTGATCAAATGCAAGTTTGATAATTGGAGTAAAAATCAATAAAACTGTATGTGCATGAAAAATATTTGTGACTGTTGTTGATTATAAGACTTATGAGCTGCCAAAAGACAACAAACATGAGTAAAAAGAAAATGACAAAGAGTTTTGGTTCAGAAAAAAAAGAATAATCTTTGCTGTATGGCCAGGAGAAAAATAGCCATCACTGCAAGGGATTGAGTGTTCGCCACTTCAATAAAAATCTGCCTTTCCCTTAAAACTGCACAAATGAAAAATACCATAGAGGAGTAACGGATGAAAAAAAAACATGAATGTAAGGCTGCTAATGGTCATTCATACCTCAGGAGAATGTTCAGCTCCTCCAAATATCTCATCAAAGTCACTGGGACTTTTCTTCAGCGTTTGCTCAGCGAGCAGCGTGTTGTCATTGTACGAAGACACGAACTTGAAGTCGCTGGTCCTGGAACCCGTGGTCAAGTACGCGTCGTAGTTGTAGGTGCTGCGTAAAGTTCCCATTGTGCCGTCAACATCCGTATAGTTAGGTGGGAGGTAAGCGCCGGGGATGGCCACCGCTCCGTCAAACAACAGTCTGGGCTTTCTCCTGCGACAGACCCTCACGCCCACCACAATAAGGATGAAAGTCACAAAGAAGGTGGACACTGACGCTAGGGCAATGATCAGGTAGGAAGTCAATTTGGAGTTCTTCTCCTCGTAGGAAATGTCCTTCAGTTCAGGTACCTCCGCCAAGTTGTCGGACAGAAGCAGAAACATGGAGCAGGTGGCAGAGCGAGGGGGCTCGCCGTTGTCTTTCACCGCCACCACCAGATTCTGCTTCATCGTGTCCATTTCCAAAATGTCCCTCTGGGTCCGGATCTCGCCGGTGTGGAGACCGATGGCGAAAAGTCCAGGTTCCGTGGCCTTGATGATGCGGTAGGAGAGCCAGGCGTTCTGGCCGGAGTCGGCGTCCACGGCGATGACCTTTGACACTACCGAGCCCCCCTGGGCCGCTTTAGGGACCAGCTCGGTCATGAAGGAGTTGCCCTCGGGAGCGGGGTAGAGGATCTGAGGAGCATTGTCGTTGACGTCCGAGACCAAGACGCGGACGCTGACGTTGCTGCTGAGCGGAGGAGAACCGTTGTCTCGGGCCACAACGCCCACTTGAAATGTCCGCAAGTGTTCATAATCGAAAGGCCTGACGGCATGGAGGACACCCGTGTCGCCATTGACGGAAACGTAGGAGGAGACCGGGACGCCGTTGACCTCGCCGGCCAACAGAGAATAAACCACGCTGCCGTTCTGTCTCCAGTCGGGGTCTCGGGCGTGGACGGAGCACAAAGTGGAGCCCGCCTGGTTGTTTTCAGTCATGTGGGCAATGTATGAGTCCTCCTCAAAAACGGGAGCATTGTCATTGACGTCTCCTATGGACAAGTGAAGCGTTTTGGAGGAAGACAGAAGAGGAGAACCCTCGTCCGTGGCGCTGATGGTAATATTGTAATCAGACACAAGTTCCCGGTCCAGTTGTCCAGTAGTGAGCAGAGAATAATAGTTTGGAATTGAAGCCACTAACTTGAAGGGGACATTTTGCTGAATGGAACAGCGGACTTGTCCATTTTCTTCTGAATCTCTGTCCTGCACATTAATGATGCCCACTTCCGTACCAGGTGGCACATTTTCTGCTACAGGATTAGACAACGACTTTATGTTTATCACAGGGCTGTTGTCATTGACATCACTAAGGTCAACAATTAATGTTGAATAAGATACTAGACCGAGACCATCCTTGGCACTTATTTGCATTTCATAGGATTTCATTTTCTCATAATCAACTACTCCAGCCACTCTCACTTCTCCACTTTTGGGGTTTAAAGTAAAGACATTAGTTTTGTCATCTGATAGATGGTCAAACGCATAATTGATTTCACTATTCAGCCCTTCATCTGCATCACTTGCACTCACAGTTATCACCAAAGTATCAATAGGAGAGTCTTCGGGCAGAGTGGCTTTATAGACGGCTTGACTGAAAACAGGGGCGTTATCATTAGCGTCCAGCACCGTGACGTGGATGGCGACGGTTCCTGATCTTTGAGGAGAGCCTCCATCATAGGCAGTCAGCAAGAGTGTCATCTCATTTTTATCTTCTCTGTCTAATTCTTTGTCCAGGACCAATTCGCAGTACTTGCGCCCTCCTGGTTTAGAATTCACATTTAACTTAAAATGCTCATTCTGCTGCAAAGTGTATCTTTGAACAGCATTTTCTCCAATGTCTCCATCATGTGCTTCTCCCAGAGGATAAATGGCACCCTTGGCTACCAATTCATTAATTTCTAATTTGAGTAAGTCTTCATTGAACTGTGGAGAATGATCATTGACATCTAAAACACGAATATTAATATGATGCAGTTCTAATGGGTTTTCTAGTACAAGTTCTTGCTTCAAAACACAGGAGGCCTTTTTACCACACAGATCCTCCCTGTCGATCCTTTCCTGCACAATCAAGTCACCCGTGTTGAGGTTGATGGCGCAGTGATGAACCTCCTGGTCCTCCGGATCAATGCGTGCTTTACGTGCAGAAAGCTGGCCCGCATTTAATCCCAAATCCTTGGCAATATTCCCCATGACAGATCCGCGTTTCATCTCCTCTGGTACAGAATAGCTGACGTCTCCATTGGTGGGGCAGAGGAAGAAGAAAAGGAAAACTAGCTTGTATCTGAATGCTGCACATCTTTTGCTCTCCATTGCGGAGCAGATAAAAATCAAGCAACGGTCAAACGATGTGGAGATGAGCTCCCGTGATATCCAGCGTGAATCAAGCCGAAAGCGCGTCGAATCTGGACCGTCTCGAGCAGAGCTACACAATACCGGAATCGGGTTGCCCATCAGCGAAAATGGGTGTGAAATTAAAGGACGTTTGTTCATTAGGGCATACTGACATCTAGAGTGCATTTATTGTCATAGCACCGAGTAAGAGCTTGTTCAAGAAATTATTGAAAATAATTGTAAGTCCTGAGACTGAAGTTTGATAGCAATAAACATTTCCAAATTTTAATCTTAACAGGAAGAAGAAAAATGTTCCAAGTTCCATCAGGGGGAAACTGAACATTTCAGCACCACGGACAGAGGTGAACACATGCAGCAACTATGACATGAGGCTAAAATGGAAAATGAGTGTGACTTTCCGAGCAAGGTAGTTATCCTAAATGTTTTGAACTTGTTCACACAATGCAGTATGTATCCAAACATCATTTACACACAAATAGACACAACTAGTTCCTTTTGAGGAAGGAACTGGGATGAACTAAAACCTGCCAACTATCTCAATACATTTTCTCAAGGGTTAAAAAATCACACGTGATATCTGTTTGTCCCCTCATATTTCACACAATTCAAGCAAGAAAACAAAATAGTTTGACTGCAAATGTCCACCCACTTCATCAACGTAGCATCATTTAGCTTGTATGAATCCAAGAACCAAAGTCAAACACAACAAACTGTTCACTCTTTGTAGTATTTTGCGAGAATCGAGAAATCCACAACTTTGCACGGCTGGATAATGCAAATATCTATCAGCAGAAAACATTAAATTACACGTGAAACCATCTTGCCAATTTCAAAGACTTCAGTTAGAATTGCAAATTCCACACAGACTATTCACTTGTAAATTGTCAGTCAATATTCACCCAGGCAAAGATTTTCACAAAAGATCATGAAAATGGAACATTTTAAAAATACAACGCATGCTAACAGATGATGAAATGTGATAGCAAAAGGGCACCGCATGAGTGTACAAAAAAGTAACAAACTCACGCTTGCTTTACTTTAAATTTGGACTTTGCTAGGTGCTATTGTATTTACGTTGGTAAGTGAAAAATAATTTACATGACTATTGTAATTGGAAGATCTTTTATGCCGCTTTAAAAAGGGGGAAAGCTACCTCAAGTGGGTCGAAAGAATGATGGAGCTCGTCAAGGAAGTCACTTGGACTTTTCTTCAACGTCAGCGTCTGCTCGGTAGGCAGCGTGTTGTCATTGTAAGAAGACACAAATTTGAAGTCGCTGGTCCTGGAACCCGTGGTCAAGTAGGCGTCGTAGTTGTACGTGCTGCGTAAAGTTCCCATAGTGCCGTCAACATCCGCGTAGTTAGGAGGGAGGTAGGCGCCAGGGATGGCCACTGCTCCGTCAAACAACAGTCGGGGCTTTTTTCTGCGACAGACCCTCACGCCCACCACAATTATGATAAAAGTCACAAAGAAGGTGGACACTGACGCCAGGGCAATGATCAGGTAAGATGTCAGTTTGGAGTTCTTGTCCTCGTAGGAAATGTCCTTTAGTTCGGGCACCTCCGCCAGGTTGTCGGAAAGGAGCAGAAACATGGAGCAGGTGGCAGAGCGAGGGGGCTCGCCGTTATCTTTCACCGCCACCACCAGGTTCTGCTTCATCATGTCCGTTTCCAGAACGTCTCTCTGGGTCCTGATCTCGCCGGTGTGGAGACCAATGGCAAAAAATCCAGGTTCCGTGGCCTTGACGATGCGATAAGAGAGCCAGGCGTTCTGGCCGGAGTCGGCGTCCACGGCGATGACCTTTGACACCACCGAGCCCCCCTGGGCCGCTTTGGGGACCAGCTCGGTCATGAAGGAGTTGCCGTCAGGAGCGGGGTAGAGGATCTGAGGAGCGTTGTCGTTGACGTCCGAGACCAGCACGCGGATGCTGACGTTGCTGCTGAGCGGAGGAGAACCGTTGTCTCGGGCCACCACGTACACTTGAAACGTCCTCAAGTGTTCATAGTCGAAAGACCTGACGGCGTGGAGGACGCCTGTGTCGCCGTTGACGGACACGCAAGAGGAGACCGGGGCGCCGTTGACCTCACCGGCCAACAGAGAATAAACCACACTGCCGTTCTGTCTCCAGTCGGGGTCTCTGGCACTGACGGTGCATAAAGTGGAGCCTGCCTGGTTGTTTTCGCTAACGTGGGCGATGTAGGACTCTTCCTCAAAAATGGGTGCATTGTCATTGACGTCTGCGACGGACAAGTGGAGCGTTTTGGAGGAAGACAGAGGAGGAGAACCCTCGTCTGTGGCACTTATGGTAATGTTGTAATCAGACACAAGTTCGCGGTCCAGTTGTCCAGTGGTCACCAGAGAGTAATAGTTTGGAATAGAAGTCACTAACTTAAAGGGGACATTTTGTTGGATGGAACAGTGAACCTGTCCATTCTTCTCAGCGTCTCTGTCCTGCACATTGATAATGCCCACCTCCGTACCCGGTGACACATTCTCTGCTACAGAAAAGGACAGTGATTCTAAAAGTATCACTGGAGGATTGTCATTGGCATCAGTGACAGAAACGATCACCTTTGCATAAGAGGACAATCCCAGCCCATCTTTGGCTTTCACACGTAGATCATAGGATGTACTCGATTCATAGTCCACATTTCCAATGACAGTTATTGCGCCCATTTTGCGATCAATAGTGAATATCTTCTTCACATCTTCAGTAATATGTCCAAATTCATAACTCACGTCTCCATTCACTCCCTCGTCGGCGTCGGTGGCGCTGACATTAATCACGACGGTGTTAGGAGGAGCATTTTCAGGTAAAGTGGCTTTATAGACGGCCTGACTGAAAACAGGGGCGTTATCATTTGCGTCCAGCACCGTGACGTGGACCACGGCGGTACCTGATCTCTGAGGTGAGCCTCCATCAAGGGCCGTGAGAATTAAATTGATTTCCCGTTGCTTTTCACGGTCCAGCTCTTTGTCCAGAACTAGTTCTATGGTGCTATCACTGACCGCCAGGATAAAATGATCATTTTTCTTCAGGATGTATCGCTGCACTGCGTTTTGCCCAATGTCTGCATCGTGAGCCTCATCTATCACAAAACGAGCTCCTTTATCAGCAGACTCCCGTATCTCCAAATCAATGAGGTCATCATTAAATACGGGTGCGTTGTCATTGACGTCTTGGATATGGAGATGAACTCGATGCAGCTCCAGAGGATTCTGCAGCACAAGTTCATGTTTCAGGACGCACGAAGCCTTGTCACCACAAAGGCCCTCTCGGTCAATCCTGTCAGCCACCAGCAGCTCACCGTTTCTCGCATTGAGCTCACAGTAGCGTTTTCCGCTCCCATCGGCGTCTATGCGCGCTTTCCTGCCGGACATCGCACTAGCATCCAATCCCAGATCCTTGGCTAAATTCCCGATCACCGAGCCGCGTTTCAGCTCCTCGGGGAGGGAAAAGCTGACGTCCCCGTGTACGGTTGCAAACAAAAGGAGGAGGCAACATAAGATCCACGATGGAAATGCGATGGTGGTTGAAAGAGCCGTCATTTTACAATAAATCCAGGCCAAAGCGAAGGAAATAGATGTAACGCCGTCCTAGAATGTAATCGTTGAGACACGAGCAAGAGCAGTTCGCTTTCTCCTCACCACGACCACGTATGTCCAGATTGTTTCAGTAGACAAAACGCCTTTCCACTAAAAAGAGCAAGACGGCACTTTGACTGGTCTATACTGCCACCTTGAGTCGGATTCTATCGCAACAATAACCCACAATAAAGTTGCAATGAAATCTCCAAGCAGCACTATTATAATTTATAATGAACTTTGTGAGTGTGTGTGTGAGAGTGTGTGTGTGTGAGAGTGTGTGTGTGTGTGTGTGAATGGGGTATTTATGATATACATGAATGAAACCAATGTACTTATAAACCATATACCAAGTTGTTGCCAACTGTTGTGGAATAACAATAGCTCTTTCAGTTCCTTCCTTCTCAGTAACAAGTAAAAATCATTTCCAAAGTGATGATTTTATACATAAACTGAAAGCATAAAGCTACCGTTTTAAGCCAAGATTTTACAACAGTTAAGAGTATCTTTAAAAAAAAAAATATATTCATTTTGATAAATAATGATCAAACAGTGCATTTCTACAATTGAATGTTGGAACCCAACATTACAAATGGAAAACACAGACTGTTGTTCTCCCAACAAGCTGAATAAAAATATGATGATCGTATAAATGTTAAAATATGCCCATCATTGTCAGGTTTGCTGGAGCCGATCTTAACTGATGTCGGGCGAAAGCAAAACTACAGCCTAGATGGATGGAGCCCACGCTGCCATCGCCAAAGAATGAACCGCGACACTATCAGTGACGCTGCTCAAGAGATTGGAACTCAAAAACAAAATATGTATTTGCATGTATACGTACATGACAATCCACCATAGAGGATTCATAGCAAAGTCTAATTGCAAGCCAATGGTGGCAACCAGGTCAACCAAACTTGGATCGACGTAAACCACAATGGAGAATCTCATTAAATATTAAACCAGAAGCTTCCACCTACCAAAATCACAAACCATCCTTTTGAAGGTGGCAAAGGCAAAATAGGATCTTTCTTTATATGCCCCGGTGAAAAGATAAACGGTTGACTAGAACGAAGAATGACATTGAAATCTTAATCATACCTCAGGAGAACTTTCAGAATCTCCAAACATCTGGTCAAAGTCACTTGGACTTTTCTTCAGCGTCTGCTCGGCAGGCAGCGTGTTGTCATTGTAAGAAGACACGAACTTGAAGTCGCTGGTCCTGGAACCCGTAGTCAGGTAAGCATCGTAGTTGTAGGTGCTGCGTAAAGTTCCCATCGTGCCATCCACATCCGCGTAGTTAGGTGGGAGGTAGGTGCCGGGGATGGCCACCGCTCCGTCAAACAACAGTCGGGGCTTTCTCCGGCGACAGACCCTCACGCCCACCACAATTAAGATAAAAGTCACAAAGAAGGTGGACACTGACGCCAGGGCAATAATCAGGTATGAGGTAAGTTTGGAGTTCTTCTCCTCGTAGGAAATGTCCTTCAGTTCGGGTACCTCTGCCAGGTTGTCGGAAAGGAGCAGAAACATGGAGCAGGTGGCAGAGCGAGGGGGCTCGCCGTTGTCTTTCACCGCCACTACCAGATTCTGCTTCATAATGTCCGTTTCCAAAATGTCCCTCTCTGTCCTGATCTCTCCACTATGGAGACCGATGGAAAAAAGTCCAGGTTCGGTGGCCTTGACAATGCGGTAGGAGAGCCAGGCGTTCTGGCCAGAGTCGGCGTCCACGGCGATGACCTTCGACACCACCGAGCCCCCCTGGGCCGCTTTGGGGACCAGCTCGGTCATGAAGGAGTTGCCCTCGGGAGCGGGGTAGAGGATCTGAGGAGCGTTGTCGTTGAGGTCCGAGACCAGCACGCGGACGCTGACGTTGCTGCTGAGCGGAGGAGAACCGTTGTCTCGGGCCACCACGCCCACTCGAAACGTCCTCAAGTGTTCGTAGTCGAACGGCCTGACAGCGTGGAGGACGCCCGTATCGCCGTCGACAGACACGTAGGAGGAGACCGGGACCCCGTTGACCTCGCCGGCCAACAGAGAATAAACCACGCTCCCGTTCTGTCTCCAGTCGGGGTCTCGGGCACGGACGGAGCACAAAGTGGAGCCGGCCTGGTTGTTCTCGCTCACATGGGCGATGTAGGACTCTTCCTCAAAAACGGGGGCGTTGTCATTGACGTCTGCTACGGACAAGTGAAGCGTTTTGGAGGAGGACAGAGGAGGAGAACCCTCGTCCGTGGCGCTGATGGTAATGTTGTAATCAGACACAAGTTCGCGGTCCATTTGTCCAGTGGTCACAAGAGAATAATAATTTGGAATAGAAGCTACTAACTTAAAGGGGACATTTTGTTGGATGGAGCAGCGAACTTTTCCATTTTCTTCTGAGTCCCAGTCCTGCATATTAATGAGGCCCACCTCCGTGCCAGGTGGCACATTTTCAGCTACAGGATTAGACAAGGACTGTATATTTATTATGGGGGCGTTGTCATTTGTGTCAACAATTTCAATAATTAAAGAAGAATAAGAAATTAAACCTAGGCCATCAACAGCGCTAATTTGCATTTCATACAATTTTCCCTCTTCATAATCTACAATGCCAGCCACAGTTACTTGCCCCAATTTGGGGTGTATCTTGAAGACAGTACTCTCATCATCAGATAGATGGTCAAAAGCATATGTGATTTCACTATGTAGTCCTTCATCTGCATCACTTGCACTTACTGTGATCACTAAAGTATCAACAGGGGAGTTTTCAGGCAGAGTGGCTTTATAGACTGATTGACTGAAAACAGGGGCGTTATCATTAGCGTCTAGCACCGTGACGTGGATGAGGATGGTGCCTGATCTCTGAGGCGAGCCGCCATCATAGGCAGTGAGCAAGAGCGTCATGTCCTTTTTATCTTCTCTGTCTAATTGTTTGTCCAACACCAATTCGCTGTATTTGCGTCCACCCGGTTTCGAATTCACATTCAATTTAAAGTGTTCATTCTGCTGTAAAGTGTATCTTTGAACAGCATTTTCACCAATGTCTGCATCATGTGCTTCTCTCAGAAGAAAACGCTCTCCCTTGTTTGCCGATTCTCTTATTTCAAATTTCAGTGAATCCTCATTATACTGTGGAGAGTTATCATTGAGATCAAGAACACGGATACTAACGTGATGGAGTTCTAAAGGGTTTTCCATGATGAGTTCCAGTTTTAAAAGACACGATGATTTTTTACCACACAGCCCCTCTCTGTCGATCCTCTCTTGGACAATCAAGTCACCCGTGCTGAGATTGAGGCCGCAGTGTTGTTTGTTGCTACCCTCTGTATGAATGCGTGCTTTACGAGCAGATAGCTGGCCCACATTAAGTCCCAAATCCTTGGCAATATTCCCAATGACAGATCCACGTTTCATCTCCTCCGGTACAGAATAGCTGACGTCTCCATTGATGGGGTGGAGGAAAAACAAAAGAAAAACCAAGCAGCCGCCGAACGGTGCCATTCTCCTGCCCTCCATTGAGACACAAAAAAGGAGATCCTCTTTGCAGTAGAGAAACAATAATATAAAAACGATGCCCAGCAAAATCCACAATGTTGCAGACCCGTCTTGTGACGCGTGTCGAAAGACCGAAGCTTTACCAAAACCGGGGCGTGAAAGATACTGTCGCCACATTCATTTTGGTTTATGGGTGCATACTGACATCTAGAGTATAATCATTGACACAACACCTACTACCAAAAAAGCAGCCCCATGATCATACCACAATATATGTATTAGGAAATCTATGTTATTTCCACGAACGTCCATTTGAAAAATCAGTTTTCCCAGAGATAATAAAAAGGAATACCAGTACATCACACGCAACACAAATGTATAAAAGAGATACTCATTGACTACACAATGACGGGTTTCTACAAGAGTGACATTTGGAGACAAGTCACCAACATAAATAACATCATGCATGAGAACTGCACTTCAGCACCACGGACAGGGACAGCGCCACATAAGTACGAAGAAAGAGAAGATTTAAAAGAATATGTATATATGAAAGAATATTGTATCTATATTTGTATATATAGATAGGACAATGCCTACCTCAAAGGGGTCAAAAGAATCATGAAGCTCATCAGCAAAGTCACTTGGACTTTTCTTCAGCGTCTGCTCGGCTGGCAGCGTGTTGTCATTGTAAGAAGACACGAACTTGAAGTCGCTGGTCCTGGAACCTGTGGTCAAGTAGGCGTCGTAGTTGTAGCTGCTGCGTAAAGTTCCCATCGTGCCATCCACATCCGCATAGTTAGGTGGGAGATAGGCGCCAGGGATGGCCACCGCTCCGTCAAACAACAGTCGGGGCTTTTTCTTACGACAGAACCTCACACCCACCACAATAATGATAAAAGTCACAAAGAAGGTGGACACTGACGCCAGGGCGATGATCAGGTAGGACGTCAGTTTGGAGTTCTTCTCCTCGTAGGAAATATCCTTCAGTTCGGGTACCTCCGCCAGGTTGTCGGAAAGGAGCAGAAACATGGAGCAGGTGGCGGAGCGAGGGGGCTCACCGTTGTCTTTCACCGCCACTACCAGATTCTGCTTCATAATGTCCGTTTCCAGAACGTCCCTCTGGGTCCTGATCTCGCCAGTGTGGAGACCGATGGCGAAGAGTCCAGGTTCCGTGGCCTTGACGATGCGGTAGGAGAGCCAGGCGTTCTGGCCGGAGTCGGCGTCCACGGCGATGACCTTGGACACCACCGAGCCCCCCTGGGCCGCTTTGGGGACCAGCTCGGTCATGAAAGAGTTGCCCTCGGGAGCGGGGTAGAGGATCTGAGGAGCGTTGTCGTTGACGTCCGAGACCAGCACGCGGACGCTGACGTTGCTGCTGAGCGGAGGAGAACCGTTGTCTCTGGCCACCACGCCCACTTGAAACACCCGCAAGTGTTCGTAGTCAAATGACTTGACGGCATGGAGGACACCCGTGTCGCCATTGACGGACACGTAGGATGAGACCGGGGCACCATTGACCTCGCCGGCCAACAGGGAATAAATGATGCTGCCGTTCTGTCGCCAGTCTGGGTCTCGGGCGCGCACGGAGCACAAAGTGGAGCCGGCCTGGTTGTTTTCGCTCACGTGGGCAATGTAGGACTCTTCCTCAAAAATGGGTGCATTGTCATTGACGTCTGCGACGGACAAGTGGAGCGTTTTGGAGGAAGACAGAGGAGGAGAACCCTCGTCCGTGGCACTAATGGTAATGTTGTAATCGGAGACCAGTTCACGGTCCAGTTCTCCAGTGGTCACCAGAGAATAGTAGTTTGGAATAGAAGCCACTAACTTAAAGGGGACATTTTGCTGAATGGAACAGCGGACTTGTCCATTTTCCTCTGAGTCTCTGTCCTGCACATTAATGATGCCCACTTCCGTGCCAGGTGGCACATTCTCTGCCACTGAATTAGACATTGACTTTAAGTTTATAATAGGAGGGTTGTCATTGACATCACTAAGGTCCACAATTAATGTTGAATAAGATACTAGACCAAGACCATCCTTGGCACTTATTTGCATTTCGTAAGATTTCACTTTTTCAAAATCAACTACACCGGCCACCCTCACTTCTCCAGTTTTGGGATGTAGAGTGAAGACATCATCACTGCCATCAGATACATGGTCAATTGCAAAGGTGATTTCACTATTCAATCCTTCATCTGCATCACTTGCACTTACTGTGATCACCAAAGTATCAATGGCAGAGTTTTCAGGAATGCTAGCTTTATAGATTGACTGACTGAACACTGGCTCGTTATCATTAGCGTCCAGAACCGTGACGTGGATGAGGACGGTTCCTGATCTCTGAGGAGAGCCGCCATCAAAGGCAGTCAGCAAGAGCGTCATCTCGTTTTTATCCTCTCTGTCTAATTCTTTGTCCAACACCATTTCGCAGGACTTTCGTCCACCGGGTTTAGTATTAACATTTACTTTAAAATGATCATTTTGTTGTAAAGTGTAGCTTTGGACAGCATTTTCTCCAATGTCTGCATCATGCGCTTCTCCAAGACGAAAACGTGCACCCTTGGCGGCTAGTTCATGTATTTCAAATTTAAGTGAATCTTCATTAAACTGTGGTGAATTATCATTGACATCTAGAACACGAATATTTACACGGTGCAGTTCTAATGGGTTTTCCAAGACAAGTTGCTCTTTCAATACACACGATGCCTTTTTACCGCACAGCCCCTCTCTGTCGATCCTCTCCTGAACAATCAAGTCACCCGTGTTGAGATCTAAACCACAGTGATGAACGTCGTGGTCCTCCGGGTCAACGCGTGCTTTGCGAGCGGAAAGCTGGCCCGCATTGAGTCCCAAATCCTTAGCAATGTTCCCAATGACAGATCCACGTTTCATCTCCTCTGGCACTGAATAGCTCATGTCGCCATTGCTTGGGTGGAGGAAAAGGAAAAGAAAAACCAGGCTGTAGCCACACAGCGTACCTCCTTTGTTCTCCATGTGCAGTGAATCAACAAAACGTCTTTTTGCACCAAATCACCAACAAGAAAACGAATATCTCCCAGTTGATCCACAGTTTCCTGCACCGCAGTCGCGTTAAAAAGCCTCGAGCCGAGGGGAAAGGAGGCACAATAAAATGGGTTTGTGTGTCGACCAGTGGGTGGGAAAATTAAGTGTTTGTTCATGAGTACATACTGACATCTAGTGTACAAACTAGGTGATGGAACTGGATGAAACAAAATAACCAGAATGATCCCAATCAGGCAGGGGTTAAGATATTGTTTTGGTTGGAACTTCATTTGTTAAAGACAGCTGATTAATAAAGAAAGGTCATTTGAAAAGGTTTCAGCACCACGGGCAGAGATTAAGGTTGACGTGTTCATATTTTTTTGGAAAAAGGGAGATGACCAAATTAAGCCACTATTGCTGCAAAATCAGTCACCAGGCTATCGAGGCGCCGTGCATTTACAAATAAGGAAAATTATTTTCTGACGTAGACTTTGCAGCGTGCTCTTGTTAGCCTACGTTGACCCGATGCCTTATCACTCCAGACGGTCTTCATTAAATTACATTCAGCGTAATGTCATGACGTGGTCATGTCGTATACAGCAACATAAAATCATGGTGTGAACTGAAGCCTGATGAATTATTTTGAGTTAAAGTCAATTATATATGAATTATAATATGGAATATATACAATAAAAGGACTGGAATTAAATGTAATCTACCTCAAGTGGCACCAGTGAATCGTGAAGGTCATCAATAAAGTCGCTTGCACTTTTCCTCAGCGTCTGATCGGAAGGCAATGTGTTCTCGTTATAGGAAGACACGAATTTGAAGTCACTGGTCCTGGAACCCGTGGTCAAGTAGGCGTCGTAGTTGTAGGCACTGCGTAAAGTTCCCATCGTGCCGTCAACATCCGCGTAGTTAGGTGGGAGGTAAGCGCCAGGGATGGCCACCGCTCCGTCAAACAACAGTCGGGGCTTTCTCCGGCGACAGACCCTCACGCCCACCACGATAATGATAAAAGTCACAAAGAAGGTGGACACTGAGGCCAGGGCGATGATCAGGTAGGACGTCAGTTTAGTATTCTTCTCCTCATAGGAGATGTCCTTCAGTTCGGGCACCTCTGCCAGGTTGTCGGAAAGGAGCAGAAACATGGAGCAGGTGGCGGAGCGAGGGGGCTCGCCGTTGTCTTTCACCGCCACCACCAGGTTCTGCTTCATCATGTCCGTTTCCAAAATGTCCCGCTGTGTCCTGATCTCTCCGCTGTGGAGACCGATGGCAAAGAGTCCAGGTTCCGTGGCCTTGACGATGCGGTAGGAGAGCCAGGCGTTCTGGCCGGAGTCGGCGTCCACGGCGATGACCTTGGACACCACTGAGCCCCCCTGGGCCGCTTTGGGGACCAGCTCGGTCATGAAGGAGTTGCCCTCGGGAGCGGGGTAGAGGATTTGAGGAGCGTTGTCGTTGATGTCCGAGACCAGCACGCGGACGCTGACGTTGCTGCTGAGTGGAGGAGAACCGTTGTCTCTGGCCACCACGCCCACTCGAAATGTCCGCAAATGTTCATAATCAAATGGCCTGACGGCATGAAGGACACCCGTATCTCCGTCGACGGACACATAGGAGGAGACTGGGACACCGTTGACCTCGCCGGCCAACAGAGAATAAACCACGCTGCCGTTCTGTCTCCAGTCGGGGTCTCGGGCACTGACTGAACACAAAGTAGAGCCCGCCTGGTTGTTCTCGCTCACGTGGGCACTGTAGGAATCTTCTTCAAAAACGGGTGCGTTGTCATTGACATCTGCTACAGACAAGTGAAGCGTTTTGGAGGAGGACAGAGGAGGAGAACCCTCGTCCGTGGCGCTAATGGTAATGTTGTAATCCGACACAAGTTCTCGATCCAGTTGTCCAGTGGTCACCAGAGAATAATAGTTTGGAATAGAAGCCACTAACTTAAAAGGCACATTTTGCTGAATAGAACAGCGGACCTGTCCGTTTTCTTCCGAGTCTCTGTCCTGTACATTAATGATGCCCACTTCCGTGCCAGGTGGCACGTTCTCCACCACTGGATTAGCCAGTGATTTTACATTAATGACCGGGGCGTTGTCGTTCACATCCACTATATCAATAATCAATTTAGCCTCAGAAGATAGACCATAACCGTCTTTAGCGCCAACCAAGAGTTCATGGCGCGAAGCATCTTCATAATCTAGCTGACCCACGAGCACAATTTCTCCCGTGTTCTCGTTCAGGGAAAACATGGCTCTTGCTTTATCAGAAAGTCTGCTGAACTCATATGTCACTTGTCCATTTATTCCTTCATCTGCATCTGAGGCACTTACTGTGAAAAGCGGCGTTTGTAGGGTCGCATCTTCCCTGACGGACGTCACGTAGACGTCCCGACTGAAAACCGGGGCGTTGTCGTTGGCATCGAGGACCACCACGTGTATGACTACCGTGCCCGATCTCTGAGGAGAACCACCGTCCACGGCAGTCAGCGACAATTTCATATCCTGCTGTTCTTCTCTGTCCAATTCCTTTTCCAAAATCAGCTCGCCATATTGACTGCCATCATTTGTCGTCTGGAGGCGAAACACAAAATTGGCATTTTCTTGCAAAACGTAGCTTTGAACGGAATTAGATCCTATATCCAAATCGTGGGCCGCATTAATGCGATATTTGGCTCCTTTATAAGCCGACTCGCTTATTTCCAGTTTGACAAAATCTTTAGAGAAATGGGGGGAATTGTCGTTGACATCCTGAATGAGCAAAGAGAGCCGGTGCAATTCCAAAGGATTTTCAAGCAGCAGCTCGAATTTCAGAACGCAGGAAGGTCTTTCCCCGCAGTGCTCCTCACGGTCGATTCTCTCAGCCACCTCCAAATTCCCCGTGCGCAGGTTTATTCCACAATACACTTGGTTGTTCTTTTCCATGTCAACACGCGCCTTACGGGCAGCCATTTTGCCCACCTCCAGTCCCAGATCCTTGGCAATGTTTCCGATGACCGAGCCGCGTTTCAGCTCCTCTTGCACCGAGTAGCTGAGGTCTCCGCACGTAGATCCCAGCAGAACAAAGAGAAAAGCAAAGCTCCATTGGCCAGCCATTTTCCACAAATGCGCCATTCTGACAGAGGGAATAAGTCCAGGGTCACAAATGTATCGACAGCACACTCGTTGGACTCGACTCCTGCTTTTGTCTCCTGATTTGAACGCTATTGCAGAGGACAGGATTTGAATGTGCGTCGAGCAAAATTAAAAACGCCTGCACTCCACTATGAATCTTCTGCTGGTCTATGGTGACACCGTGTGTCCAAATAAAACATTGCGATGGTAAAATACACACCAAAATGCCTCTTTTTTGGAAACTGGATACTACAAACTGTGGTACCTTTCCAGGCTCCTTTTTATCAAATGAATGCGAGCCTCGCTTGCCTTCCAAGCCACAAACCAAATAGTGACACACTCAAGCTTTTCTATGAATCGTCTCAAAAAATACTCAAAATGCTCTGATAATGCGTGCTAGGTTATTTTAAAACTTTAAAATCAGTTGAACAAATGCTTATGTTTGTGAAGTAATAAGTAAAGTTTATGTGGAAGTTTTAAGGTAAATTGAAAACTTGGATTTGCTTAATCAAGAGGAGAAAAGGCTTCAAACAACATGGGATGCCATCTGCGAAGATGTCAACTCCATCAACGGCTTACTTCCATTTAAAACAAATGCAGTATCAACAAATTTGATGGTTGTTCATAACACAAAAGAAAAAAAGAACATTGCCATTTTTGTATTTCCAAGCACCATACTAAAGCCATTGGTAGATATTAGGAGATACATTTAAAGTTTGCAATGAAGGGAAAGCAAGTAAAGTTTTCCCTAACTCCGAAAAACATACCAATGAAAACCTGCAATATCCAACACCAAGGTCAGAGATTCCAAGCAAACAGCACTAATATGGAATTGTACAAAAAACTAGAGTACTATGGCAGTAGTGGTTTTCTTTCTACATTAAAGAATACATTCATAAACAACACAGCTATCTGATAAAAACAACAACTAATATTTTGTTCAAAAGCATGTGATGCAATGTGGACAACCGATTAGTTGTGTTTCGTTTAACTCATATGTTGTATTTGAACTCACCAGGGTTGCATAAAATGATTCCATCTACTGAGACGGATGCAAATAAAACTCAAACCTACGCGAATAATTGTGAGGGATGAATGGACGTGACATAACTGTGTTTTTTTGACAGATCAGAGGGAGCTAGAGCACCCCGAAAAGACCAACATAGCCACATGGAGAATACGCAAACTACACAGGAGTAGGCTACAACCAATGCTGGTGGACTAACAAAAATAAAAAAATAAAAATTGACAAAACCACAAATACGGTTTAAAGAGCCAAACTCACCTTTACCATATAGTAGCAAATTAGGAAAGAAGGAAAAGAGCAAAACGTTTGACAGAACGGTGTATTGATCCGTCACTGATGTTTTGTGAACTTCTCAAAAGAGGTTCATTAGTACTACAGTTACAAAATGAACACAAAAAGGACTCAATAGATGCTTGGCTGAGGTAATAAGATTTTTTTCTCCTAAAGCAAAGTATGGGTGGTGATTGAAAATGTTGACTGACTGTGCGTGCAGAGAAAATAATTAAAAAATATTAAAAGTAGCCTTCAGATGCCTACCTCCAACGGGTCAAAAGAATCATGGAGCTCGTCAACAAAGTCACTGGGACTTTTCTTCAGCGTCTGCTCGGCAGGCAATGTGTTGTCGTTGTAGGAAGACACGAATTTGAAGTCGCTGGTCCTGGAACCTGTAGTCAGGTAAGCATCGTAGTTGTAGGTGCTGCGTAAAGTTCCCATCGTGCCGTCCACGTCGGCGTAATTAGGTGGGAGGTAGCCGCCTGGGATGGCCACCGCTCCGTCAAACAACAGTCGGGGCTTTCTCCGGCGACAGACCCTCACGCCCACCACGATAATGATAAAAGTCACAAAGAAGGTGGACACAGATGCCAGAGCGATGATCAGGTAGGAGGTCAGTTTGGAGTTCTTCTCCTCATAGGAGATGTCCTTCAGTTCAGGCACCTCTGCCAGGTTGTCGGACAGAAGCAGAAACATGGAGCAGGTGGCGGAGCGAGGGGGCTCGCCGTTGTCTTTCACTGCCACCACCAGATTCTGCTTCATCATGTCCGTTTCCAATATGTCCCTCTGGGTCCGGATCTCACCGGTGTGGAGACCGATGGCAAAAAGTCCAGGTTCCGTGGCCTTGACGATGCGATAAGAGAGCCAGGCATTCTGGCCGGAGTCGGCATCCACGGCGATGACCTTTGACACCACCGAGCCCCCCTGGGCCGCTTTGGGGACCAGCTCGGTCATGAAGGAGTTGCCCTCAGGTGCGGGGTAGAGGATTTGAGGAGCGTTGTCGTTGACGTCCGAAACCAGTACGCGGACGCTGACGTTGCTGCTGAGCGGAGGAGAACCGTTGTCTCGGGCCACCACGCCCACTCCAAAAGTCCTCAAGTGTTCATAGTCAAACGACCTGACGGCGTGGAGGACGCCCGTGTCGCCGTTGACAGATACGTAGGAGGAGACCGGGACTCCGTTGACCTCGCCGGCCATCAGAGAATAAACCACACTGCCGTTCTGTCTCCAGTCGGGGTCTCGGGCGCGGACGGAGCACAAAATGGAGCCCGCCTGGTTGTTTTCGCTCACGTGGGCGATGTAGGACTCTTCCTCAAAAATGGGTGCGTTGTCATTGACGTCTGCTACAGACAAGTGGAGAGTTTTGGAGGAGGACAGTGGAGGGGAACCCTCGTCCGTGGCGCTGATGGTAATGTTGTAATCGGAGACTAGTTCTCGGTCCAGTTCTCCAGTGGTGACCAGAGAATAATGGTTTGGAATGGAAGCCACTAACTTAAAGGGGACGTTTTGCTGAATGGAACAGCGTACTTGTCCATTTTCTTCCGAGTCTCTGTCCTGCACGTTGATTATGCCCACCTCTGTGCCAGGCGGCACATTCTCTGCCACTGAATTCGACATTGACTTTAAATTTAGAATAGGGGGGTTGTCATTGACATCACTAAGGTCAACAATTAATGTTGAATAAGATACTAGACCAAGGCCATCCTTAGCACTTATTTGCATTTCGTATGATTTCACTTTTTCATAATCAACCACACCAGACACCCTCACTTCTCCAGTTTTGGGATGTAAAGTAAAGACATCATCACTGCCATCAGATAGATGGTCAATTGCAAAGGTTATTTCACTATGTAACCCTTCATCTGCATCACTTGCACTTACTGTGATCACCAAAGAATCAATGGGAGAATTTTCAGGGAGGCTCGCTTTATAGAGTGACTGACTGAACACTGGCTCGTTATCATTAGCGTCCAGAACCGTGAGGTGGATGAGGACGGTTCCTGATCTCTGAGGAGAGCCGCCATCAAAGGCAGTCAGCAAGAGTGTCATCTCATTTTTATCCTCTCTGTCCAATTCTTTGTCCAACACCATTTCACAAGACTTTCGTCCACCAGGTTTACTATTAATATTTAATTTAAAATGGTTATTCTGCTGTAAAGTGTAGCTTTGGACAGCATTTTCTCCTATATCGGCATCATGCGCCTCTCCAAGACGAAAACGTGCACCTTTTACTGCTGATTCGTGGATTTCTAATTTGAGCGAGTCTTCATTAAACAGCGGTGAATTATCATTGACATCCAGAACACGAATATTTACACGGTGCAGTTCTAATGGGTTTTCCAGGAGAAGTTGCTCTTTCAAAACACACAATGCCTTTTTACCGCACAGCCCCTCTCGGTCGATCCTCTCCTGAACAATCAATTCACCCGTGTCGAGATCTAAACCACAGTGATGAACGTCGTGGTCCTCCGGGTCAACGCGTGCTTTGCGAGCGGAAAGCTGGCCCGCATTGAGTCCCAAATCCTTAGCAATATTCCCAATGACAGATCCACGTTTCATCTCCTCAGGCACCGAGTAGCTCATGTCGCCATTGCTGGGGTGGAGGAAAAGGAAAAGCAAAACCAGGCCATAGCCACACGGCACAGCTCCTTTGTTCCCCATTCCACGGAAGGTATTGACAAAATCAGCTGAAATTTGGTGAGAAATGTATGATGGCGTAAATATAATCCTTCGTGTATATCCAGAGCTTCACGGAGCGCCTCCACAAGCAGACTTTAAGACACGCATTCGCAAAACTACAATCTGATTTGCATGTCGACGTCAATGAAAGGCAATTTTGTGGCTGTTGTTCATGAGTGGATACTGACCTCTAGGGTCCATTTAAAGACATAACCTCTGAATATGACAGAACGCCCATCCCTGTCTACTGAATAAGAATAGTATATAGTAGTTCACCTTTTAGGCTTTCAGTCTACCAAACGATCCTCTATTTTATAACATGCATTATACCTATTAAAAATGATGTCTTCATCAAGAGTAGGCTTGAAATTAACTACCAAGCGCAAAATGATCATTGATATTCCAAAATGCAAATCTTAAAAATGACATGTCTGTATTGAAAATACGAGTTTCAGCACCATAGACAGAGACGCAGGCACTGCCATTGAAAGCAGAGGATCAGTGGAACTTGATTCAAAAAGAATGAAGCCCAAATCCTTCAAGAAAAATCAACCCTTATGAGTGGAGATTACAAACACGCTCCCAAAGGAAAACCTAGATAATATGGTAGTAAAAAATCATTTAAAAAATGGAATGACCAAATATTTGAAGGAAAGCATCTGCAAAAGCGCTTGAAAGAACTTAATGCCGCAAAAAAAGCTCTAATTTTACAAATAGTTATTACTGAGACACACACATGGTTGATATAATGTGCTTGATAAACAAAGGAGAGCATCTTAGATTCCAAATAAGAAAGCTGCCTACCTCCAACGGGTCAAAAGAATCATGGAGCTCGTCAACAAAGTCGCTTGGACTTTTCTTCAGCGTCTGCTCGGCAGGCAACGTGTTGTCGTTGTAGGAAGACACAAATTTGAAGTCGCTGGTCCTGGAACCTGTGGTCAAGTACGCGTCATAGTTGTAGGTGCTGCGTAAAGTTCCCATCGTGCCGTCCACGTCGGCGTAGTTGGGAGGGAGGTAGGCGCCAGGGATGGCCACCGCTCCGTCAAACAACAGTCGGGGCTTTCTCCGGCGACAGACCCTCACGCCCACCACAATAAGGATGAAGGTCACAAAAAAGGTGGAGACTGACGCCAGGGCAATAATCAGGTAGGAGGTAAGTTTGGAGTTCTTCTCCTCGTAGGAAATGTCCTTCAGTTCGGGCACCTCTGCCAGATTGTCGGAAAGGAGCAGAAACATGGAGCAGGTGGCGGAGCGAGGGGGCTCGCCGTTGTCTTTCACCGCCACCACCAGGTTCTGCTTCATCATGTCCGTTTCCATAATATCCCTCTGGGTCCTGATCTCTCCGCTGTGGAGACCGATGGCAAAAAGTCCAGGTTCCGTGGCCTTGACGATGTGGTAGGACAGCCAGGCGTTCTGCCCGGAGTCGGCATCCACGGCGATGACCTTGGACACCACCGAGCCCCCCTGGGCCGCTTTGGGGACCAGCTCGGTCATGAAGGAGTTGCCCTCGGGAGCGGGGTAGAGGATCTGAGGAGCATTGTCATTGACGTCCGAGACCAAGACGCGGACGCTGACGTTGCTGCTGAGCGGAGGAGAACCGTTGTCCCGGGCCACTACGCCCACTTGAAACGTCCTCAAGTGTTCGTAGTCGAACGGCCTGACAGCGTGGAGGACGCCCGTATCGCCGTCGACAGACACGTAGGAGGAGACCGGGGCACCGTTGACCTCGCCGGTTAACAGAGAATAAATGATGCTGCCGTTCTGTCTCCAGTCGGGGTCTTGGGCGTGGACGGAGCACAAAGTGGAGCCCGCCTGGTTGTTCTCGCTCACGTGTGCAGTGTAGGACTTTTCTTCAAAAATGGGAGCATTGTCATTGACATCTGCTACAGACAAGTGAAGAGTTTTGGAGGAGGACAGAGGAGGAGAACCCTCGTCCGTGGCACTTATGGTAATATTGTAATCAGAGACCAGTTCACGGTCCAGTTGTCCAGTGGTGACCAGAGAATAATAGTTTGGAATAGAAGCCACTAACTTAAAGGGGACATTTTGCTGAACAGAGCAGCGGACTTGTCCATTTTCTTCCGAGTCTCGGTCCTGCACATTAATGATGCCCACTTCCGTGCCAAGGGGGACATTCTCTGCTACCGCATAGGACACTGACTTTATATTTATAAAAGGGGCGTTGTCATTGACATCAGAAATGTCGATGACTACTTTACAATGGGATGAAAGTCCATAACCATCTTTGGCATCTACTCGCATCTCATATTTGGGATTACTTTCAAAATCAATTGATCCAGTGACTTTAATTTCACCCGTTTTAGGATCAATGGAGAATACTTTTTTAGCTCTTTCGGCAATACGACTAAATTCATACGTCACTTCCCCATTGACGCCATCGTCCGCATCCGTCGCACTCACAGCCACCACGAGAGTTCCGGACGGCGAGTTTTCAGGCAGACCGGCCTTGTAAACATCGCGAGCGAACACCGGGGCGTTATCGTTTGCATCCAACACGGTGACGTGCACGAGGACCGTTCCGGATCTTTGTGGTTTCCCGCCATCGCTGGCACTGAGAAGCACACTCAGATCCTTTTCAGTTTCCCGGTCAATCTCTTTATCCAACACCAATTCGAGACTCTTTGATCCATCCGTATTTTCTCGAACGGACAAAACAAAATGTGCATTGTTCTGTAAGAAATAACGTTGAACGGCATTTTGACCAATGTCGGCGTCGTCGGCTTCGTTAACGCGGTACCGAGTTCCTTTGATGGCCGATTCACTCATTTCCAGCTTGATTTGATCCTTTGGAAAGGCGGGGGAATTATCATTCACGTCCTGGACGGCAACTGAAATGCGATGCAGCTCCAGCGGGCTTTCCAACACCAATTCGTATTTGAGCACGCACGTCAAAGTCTCTCCACACAGCTCCTCGCGGTCAATCCTCTCCCGGATGATGAAATTCCCCGTTTTAATGTCAATGTCGCAGTAACGTACATCCCCGTTGACAGCATCGATGCGGGCCTTGCGAGAGATCAACGCGCGTCCATCAATGGCCAGGTCCTTGGCGATATTTCCCACAATGGAGCCGGGTCTCATCTCCTCTGGTATAAAATAGCTGAGCTCCGCTGTGGTGGCCTCGATGCAAAGGACAAGGCAGTAGAGAAAGGGGAGCAGCAAACGAGCTCCACGATCCATTTTAAAAAATGTGATCCGTGAAAAGATGCACAAGAAATGTTCCTCGGTACTTCAGGTTTTTAAGAAAAAATAAAACTAAATCCTTCACAAAGAAAAGCGTACGAATCCCCCGAAACAATAGCTGGTGTGCTCCGTAATGGTTGAACACGCCTGCTCTGTGCAGAGGAGGAAAGAAAAAACCCATAGCCTCTTATTTTCAAGTACAGAGCGACATCAAGAGCCTATTCTGGTTATTGCACGTGGAGAAACATTGTGTAAAATAAACACTGTCGTGTGTCTTGAAAATATTTTTGCTTTCATTTATGGTAGGAGGTCAAGAGGGACCTCGTAAAGGAGGCAGGAATTATGTGCTCCTTCTTTTGTGTTCCAGTTAGAATGCAAAGCACATCCTATAAGACCAGCTAAGAGACACTTCAAATAGGACTGGCAGTCTCCAAAATAAAGTGCATATGAGGAAAGCAATGATGGCATGAATCATAAGTTCGAAATGCAGCTGCTGAAAGACCAAAATTGTTACGTTTGTTACTTATCAAAAAGGTAAAAAAACAAAAAACAAATACAAGTTGAAGGACCGGTCAAGGTATGATGGACGCAAAGACCATTACTTTTGTATTTGATCCCCAATGAAGTATAAATTCAATCTCTCCCAGCTTTTATATCTACAAGTAACAATTAAAGTGATTTCTAAGAAAGCATCTTTCTGACATCAAATTGATTCCGGTGAATGAAGGCTGCATAAAATTGGAAATTGATATTTTATGTTCCAAGGGAACACATTACACAATTTAAAAAAAAGTTGTATCATAAACCCGGTGATGAAATATTAACAGCTGTCCTACCTCTGAGTCCTGGAGTTGGTCAAAAAATTCAGCAAAGTCACTTGGACTTTTCTTTAGAGTTTGCTCAGCAGGCAGCGTGTTGTCGTTGTAGGAAGACACAAATTTGAAGTCGCTGGTCCTGGAACCCGTGGTCAAGTAGGCATCGTAGTTGTAGGTGCTGCGTAAAGTTCCCATCGTGCCGTCCACGTCAGCGTAGTTGGGAGGGAGGTAGGCGCCGGGGATGGCCACCGCTCCGTCAAACATTAGTCGAGGCTTTCTCTTGCGACAAACCCTCACGCCCACCACAATAAGAATAAAAGTCACAAAGAAGGTGGACACTGACGCCAGGGCGATGATCAGGTAGGACGTCAGTTTAGAATTCTTCTCCTCGTAGGAAATATCTTTCAGTTCGGGCACCTCTGCCAGGTTGTCGGAAAGGAGCAGAAACATGGAGCAGGTGGCAGAGCGAGGGGGCTCGCCGTTGTCTTTCACCGCCACCACCAGGTTCTGCTTCATCATGTCCGTTTCCAAAATGTCCCGCTGCGTCCTTATCTCGCCGCTGTGGAGCCCGATGGTGAAGAGTCCAGGTTCCGTGGCCTTGACGATGCGGTAGGAGAGCCAGGCGTTCTGGCCGGAGTCTGCGTCCACGGCGATGACCTTGGACACCACCGAGCCCCCCTGGGCCGCTTTGGGGACCAGCTCGGTCATGAATGAGTTGCCCTCGGGAGCGGGGTAGAGGATCTGAGGAGCGTTGTCGTTGACATCCGAGACCAAGACGCGGACGCTGACGTTGCTGCTGAGCGGAGGAGAACCGTTGTCTCGGGCCACCACGCCCACTTGAAAGGTCCGCAAGTGTTCGTAGTCAAACGACTTGACGGCATGGAGGACACCCGTGTCGCTATTGACGGATACGTAGGAGGAGACCGGGACGCCGTTGACCTCGCCGGCCAACAGAGAATAAACCACGCTGCCGTTCTGTCTCCAGTCGGGGTCTTGGGCACTGACAGAGCACAAAGTGGAGCCCGCCTGGTTGTTTTCAGTCACGTGGGCAATGTATGAGTCCTCCTCAAAAATGGGGGCATTGTCATTGACGTCTCCTATGGACAAGTGAAGCGTTTTGGAGGAGGACAGAGGAGGAGATCCCTCATCCGTGGCGCTAATGGTAATGTTGTAATCAGACACAAGTTCACGGTCCAGTTGTCCAGTGGTCACCAGAGAATAGTAGTTTGGAATTGAAGCCACTAACTTAAAGGGGGCATTTTGCTGAATGGAACAGTGGACCCGTCCGTTCTTCTCAGAGTCTCTGTCCTGCACATTGATGATGCCCACTTCGGTACCAGGTGACACATTCTCAGGCACAGGATTGGTCAGTGACATCATATTGATCGCAGGGGCATTATCATTCACATCGGTAACATCTACAATTACCTTTCCATAAGACGTTAGTCCTAAGCCATCTTTAGCTTCAATTTTGATTTCAAAAGTAACCGTTTCTTCAAAATCAATTAAGCCACTTACTTTAATTTCCCCCGTAGTTGCATCAATAGAAAACAAATGACTATCGTCTGAGACATGGCCAAAGTCATAACTCACTTCTCCATTCACTCCCTCGTCAGCGTCTGTGGCGCTGACATTAATCACGATCGTATCTGGAGGAGAGTTTTCAGGTAAAGTGGCTTTATAGACGGCTTGGGTGAAAACAGGCGCGTTATCATTTGCGTCCAGCACCGTGACGTGAACGATGGCGGTACCCGATCTCTGAGGAGAGCCCCCATCAAGAGCCGTGAGAAGTAAATTCATCTCACTTTGCTTTTCTCGGTCCAGCCTATTCTCCAGAACGAGTTCAACTTTATTGCTGTCAACAGACAGAACAAAGTTGTTGTTCTTTTGCAGAATGTATCTTTGAACGGCATTCTGGCCGATATCAGCATCGTGTGCCTCCTCCATTGCAAAACGGCTGCCCTTCTCTGCCGACTCGCGGATTTCCATTTCAATCAATGTATTCTTAAATTTTGGAGAGTTGTCATTGATGTCTTGAAGATGAAGATTGATATGATGAAGCTCGAGAGGATTTTCCATCAAGAGATCCATCTTAATCATACAAGATGGCTTCTTCCCGCAGAGGCTTTCTCTATCAATGACCTCGGACGTGATTAAATCTCCCGTGCTCAGATGAAGCTCCAAATATTGCTTACGTGTGCCCGCCACATGAAGACGGGCGTTCCGCGCTGACAGCGTCCTCGGATCGGCGCCAAGATCTTTGGCTAGATTTCCGACCACGGTGGACCGTTTGGTCTCCTCCGGAAGACTATAGCTCAGGTCTCCGTGGATGAGGTGCATCGGGACAAAGAAGGCAAAAAGAAGAAGCAGGCGATGCTCTGAGAATCCCATGTTGACAAAGTCTGTCCAAAAAGGCTCGCGGAGCAAAAATATTCCACACAGATCGACGTCCCACGCGAATCAGTATCTCCACGCCAAATGCATTTGCCAGTTGAAGGCATCGGCAGCAGAACAATAGCAGAAAAAACTCGCTGCTGTGAGAGAGAGGGTGGCTGCTTTTATACGGGTGGACAGCGACACCAGGAGGCCATTTTGTTAGTTGTCCAAATGTTTTACTATATTTTGTGTTCAGTGGGAAATTCAATTGAATGAGGTGGAGGTCCTAATGAAAACATAATGTTACCTACAATGTATTTCCACTCAATGACGCTCATTTGTCAATATATGTTGAGACTGAACTCCAGAAATATCAAATATTCCGATCAAAATCCTAGTCTTTACACAGCGTTTTATCAGAACAGCAAGAAACACTAATTCATCTCCAATCTCATGCCATTGCAGTGAAGGATAAGATACATTTAAGCAACATGGACAGATGCATTGTTTTGGTGGCTATCTAAAATGTAACCCTACCGGTATGAGAAATAAAATGAGCATAATGAATATGAAGCCGAGTGTCAATTCAAAAATAGAAAATGATGAGCAAATGTGATGTTTCTTGATGTCGCAGTATTTGTATGGCAAGCATCAGACTATTCAAAAGAATTCAGACAAAACCTACAAAGTTTCAAGACTATAGTGGGAATGGTAAAAGTGACTGAGAACTCAAACTCAACATAAAACATTTCAATGCTTCAATATTTGCACGACCAAGCTTGGCTTCAATCACACTATGCCAAACACTACTTTGCTTACCACTGCTTCAAAAACAGAAAAACATTAATACACTATTTGATATACCTTTTGTGAACATACCAGTGGCCAAAGACTACCCATACTCACTTTTTATAATCATTTAAGCATAGCTAACTGTCAAAAATGACAATGTGAGGGGCATCTGGAGTAACTTTTCAAAAAGCAAATCAACACGCAAACTCCACACTGCAATATTCCAATAAAGATTCAAATGTGTTCAAATTGGAGCAAAAAGCAAACTAGTCTAAGAAATTGCTCAAAAATGGCTCCTACCTCCACAGAGGACCCAAAATCTTCAAAAGGATCAGCAAAGTCACTTGGACTTTTCTTCAGCGTCTGCTCTGCAGGCAGCGTGTTGTCATTATAAGAAGACACAAATTTGAAGTCGCTGGTCCTGGAACCCGTGGTCAAGTAGGCATCGTAGTTGTACGTGCTGCGTAAAGTTCCCATCGTGCCGTCCACATCGGCGTAATTAGGTGGGAGGTAGCCGCCAGGGATGGCCACCGCTCCGTCAAACAACAGTCTAGGCTTACTCCGGCGACAGAACCTCACGCCCACCACAATAATGATAAAAGTCACAAAGAAGGTGGAGACCGACGCCAAAGCGATGATCAGATAGGACGTCAGTTGGGAATTCTTCTCCTCGTAGGAGATGTCCTTCAGTTCGGGCACCTCTGCCAGGTTGTCGGAGAGAAGCAGAAACATGGAGCAGCTGGCAGAGCGAGGGGGCTCGCCGTTGTCTTTCACCGCCACCACCAGGTTCTGCTTCATGCTGTCCGTTTCAATAATGTCCCTCTGGGTCCTGATCTCTCCACTGTGGAGCCCAATGGTGAAAAGTCCAGGTTCCGTGGCCTTGACGATGCGATAGGAGAGCCAGGCGTTCTGGCCGGAGTCGGCGTCCACGGCGATGACCTTGGACACCACTGAGCCCCCCTGTGCCGCTTTGGGGACAAGCTCGGTCATGAAGGAGTTGCCCTCGGGAGCGGGGTAGAGGATCTGAGGAGCGTTGTCGTTGACGTCCGAGACCAAGACGCGGACGCTGACGTTGCTACTGAGCGGAGGAGAACCGTTGTCCCGGGCAACCACACCCACTTGAAATGTCCGCAAGTGTTCATAGTCCAAGGACCTGACGGCATGGAGGACGCCCGTGTCTCCGTCGACAGACACGTAAGAGGAGACCGGGACGCCGTTGACCTCGCCGGCCAACAGAGAATAAACCACGCTGCCATTCTGTCTCCAGTCGGGGTCTCGGGCACTGACGGAGCACAAAGTGGAGCCCGCCTGGTTGTTTTCAGTCACATGGGCAATGTATGAGTCCTCCTCAAAAACGGGTGCATTGTCATTGACGTCTCCTATGGACAAGTGAAGCGTTTTGGAGGAAGACAGAGGAGGAGAACCCTCGTCCGTGGCACTTATGGTAATGTTGTAATCAGAGACCAATTCACGGTCCAGTTCTGCCGTTGTCACCAGAGAATAATAGTTTGGAATGGAAGCCACTAACTTAAAGGGCACGTTTTGTTGGATGGAGCAACGGACTTGTCCATTCTTCCCCGAATCTCTGTCCTGCACATTGATGATGCCCACCTCCGTGCCAGGTGAGACATTTTCTGCCACTGGATTGGACAGTGATTTTATATTAATCACAGGGGCGTTGTCATTGACATCAGTTATATCAATTACAACCTTAGTATAGGACGTCAGCCCTAAACCATCTTTAGCTTGAACTTTCATTTCAAAAGAATTGTTCTCCTCAAAATCAGTGCTACCCGAGACCGAAATTGTACCTGTTTTAGAATCCATTTTGAAGACATTTGTGTCATCATTCGATACATGACTAACATGATACGTCACCTCCCCATTCGCTCCCTCGTCGGCGTCGGTGGCGCTGACATTAATCACGACCGTATCTGGAGGAGCGTTTTCAGGCAGAGTGGCTTTATAGACGGCCTGACTAAAAACAGGGGCGTTATCGTTGGCATCCAGCACCGTGACACGGATGACGGCGGTCCCCGATCTCTGAGGAGAGCCCCCGTCAAGAGCCGTGAGAAGTAAATTCATCTGACTTTGCTTTTCTCGGTCCAGCTTATTCTCCAGAACGAGTTCCACTTTGTTTTTCTCAACAGAAAGAATAAAATGTTCATTTCTTTGAAGACGGTATTGCTGAACAGCGTTTTGGCCGATATCCGCATCATGGGCCTCTTCAACGGAAAAACGGCTGCCTTTTTCTGACGACTCATGTATTTCCATCTGGATGATTTTTTCGCGGAATTTGGGCGAATTGTCATTGACATCTTGAATATGGAGACTCACACGTTGAAGCTCAAGAGGATTCTCCAGAACCAGATCGACTTTTAGGACACAGGAAGGTTTGCTTCCACAAACGCTTTCTCTGTCAATCCTCTCCGACGTGATGACATCTCCGGTGCGCATATCCACGCCACAATAATGTCTGCGAGCTTCCTCAAAATCAAATCGCGGCTTTCGGGCTGCGAACGTCACCAGGTCGGCTCCGAGATCTTTTGCTATATTTCCCACAACGGAACCCTGTTTCAGCTCCTCTGGAACGGAATAACTCAGGTCTCCATCGACGACGGCCACCACGACGACAAAGGAAACCAGGCGAAGGATTGAAAGGAGCTCGGCAAATCCTCTGTCCCCCATATTGATGCAAAGACACGTCCGCAAATGGCCGCACAATCCAAGCATCGCGTACAATCCGGGAGGAGGATCCAATGAATACAAAGAAAAGCGGAGGGACGAGGCGAAAGACAAATCGCTGCTTCAACCTCTCCCAATTGAAATGTCTGCCGACGGTCACGGGCGAGATGAGGCTTGCATGCGGTCTGCAAGCCGAGAGCGACATCTTCAGGCCATTTCCCATTTTCAAAGTACAACCAGAAAGTAAAATTGCAGTAAGATACGTATTTCTAACCGTCACCGAAGTATTGAGAATACCAGAAAAACAAGATGCATGAGAAAAGATGGTATTTGTTTCAAGAAATGAAAATACGTAAAAAAATGAACATCAATCTTTGTTCCTAATGTTTTGCTGACCATGCAACCCAAAAACAAAAAAGCTTCAGGGAAAATAAGTGTAAAAATAAATCCTCTTAATGTTGTAATGTCGTTTTAAACCCAAATGTAAAATTAATAACCGAAGTGCACTCATGATAATAGTAAAATGACTGATTTTGATTATTATTCACCTCCACTGCATCAAACATATTGAGTTCTGATTTGAAATAATTTGAATGTGGGTTAATAAAAACATAATCTTTCCTGAATTCCTTGCATGATAAAATTGAAGTTAGTCAACACCTAGAGAGAAGACAATACTTTTTTTCCTACCTCTGAAAGTGTCTTCAGATCTTCAAAAGCATCATCAAAGTCACTTGGACTTTTCTTCAGCGTCTGCTCGGCAGGCAGCGTGTTGTCGTTATAAGAAGACACAAATTTGAAGTCGCTGGTCCTGGAACCCGTAGTCAGGTAAGCATCGTAGTTGTAGGTGCTGCGTAAAGTTCCCATCGTGCCATCCACATCCGCGTAATTAGGTGGGAGGTAGGCGCCGGGGATGGCCACCGCTCCATCGAACAACAGTCTGGGCTTTCTTCTGCGACAGATCCTCACGCCCACCACAATAATGATAAAAGTCACAAAGAAAGTGGACACTGACGCCAGAGCGATGATCAGGTAGGACGTCAGTTTAGAATTCTTCTCCTCGTAGGAAATATCCTTCAGTTCGGGCACCTCTGCCAGGTTGTCGGAAAGGAGCAGAAACATTGAGCAAGTGGCGGAGCGAAGGGGCTCGCCGTTATCTTTCACTTCCACTACCAGGTTTTGCTTCATCATGTCCGTTTCCAGAATGTCCCGCTGCGTCCTTATCTCACCGCTGTGGAGCCCGATGGCAAAAAATCCTGGTTCCGTGGCCTTGATGATGCGGTAAGAGAGCCAGGCGTTCTGTCCGGAGTCTGCGTCCACGGCAATGACCTTGGACACCACCGAGCCCCCCTGGGCCGCTTTGGGGACCAGCTCGGTCATGAAGGAGTTGCCCTCGGGAGCGGGGTAGAGGATCTGAGGAGCGTTGTCGTTGACATCCGAGACCAAGACGCGGACGCTGACGTTGCTGCTGAGCGGAGGAGAACCGTTGTCTCGGGCCACCACGCCCACTTGAAACGTCCGCAAGTGTTCATAATCGAAAGGCCTGACGGCGTGGAGGACACCCGTGTCGCCATTGACGGAAACGTAGGAGGAGACCGGGACGCCGTTGACCTCGCCGGCCAACAGAGAATAAACCACGCTGCCGTTCTGTCTCCAGTCGGGGTCTCGGGCACGGACGGAGCACAAAGTGGAGCCTGCCTGGTTGTTTTCGCTCACGTGAGCAATGTAGGACTCTTCCTCGAAAACGGGAGCATTGTCATTGACGTCTGCTATGGACAAATGAAGAGTTTTGGAGGAGGAGAGAGGAGGAGAACCTTCGTCAGTGGCGCTGATGGTAATGTTGTAACCGGAAACCAGTTCCCTATCTAGTTCTGCCGTGGTGACCAGAGAGTAATAGTTTGGAATAGAAGCCACTAACTTAAAGGGGACATTTTGCTGAATAGAACAGCGAACTTGTCCATTTTCTTCTGAGTCTCTGTCCTGCACATTAATGATGCCCACTTCCGTGCCAGGTGGCACATTCTCTGCCACTAAATTCGACATTGACTTTAAGTTTATAACAGGGCTGTTGTCATTGACATCACTAACGTCAATAATTAATGTTGAATAAGATACTAGACCAAGACCGTCCTTAGCACTTATTTGCATTTCATAGGTTTTTACTTTCTCAAAATCAACCACATCAGCTACCCTCACTTCTCCAGTTTTGGGGTGTAAAATAAAAACATTATCATAATCATTAGACACATGATCAATTGCAAAAGTGATTTCGCTATTTAGCCCTTCATCTGCATCACTTGCAATCACAGTCATTACTAAAGTATCAACAGGGGAGTTTTCAGGCAGAGTTGCTTTATAGACGGCTTGACTAAAAACAGGTGCGTTATCATTAGCGTCCAGCACCGTGACGTGGATGGCGACGGTGCCTGATCTCTGAGGAGAGCCGCCATCATAAGCAGTCAGCAAGAGGGTCATCTCATTTTTATCTTCTCGGTCTAATTCTTTGTCCAGGACCAATTCGCAGTTCTTGCGTCCACCCGGCTTAGAATTCACATTTAATTTAAAGTGCTCATTCTGCTGCAAAGTGTATCTTTGAACAGCGTTTTCTCCAATGTCTCCATCATGTGCTTCCCCAAGAAGAAACTGAGCCCCCTTGTCTGCCGATTCTCTTATTTCAAATTTGAGCGAATCCTCATTAAACTTTGGTGAATTATCATTGACATCTAGAACACGGATATTAATATGGTGCAGTTCTAATGGGTTTTCCAGGACAAGTTGTTCTTTCAAAACACAAGATGCCTTTTTACCACACAGCCCCTCTCTGTCGATCCTCTCCTGAACAATCAAGTCACCCGTGTTGAGATCTAAACCGCAGTGATGAACGTCGTGGTCCTCCGGATCAATGCGTGCTTTGCGAGCAGAAAGCTGGCCCACATTGAGTCCCAAATCCTTGGCAATATTCCCGATAACAGATCCACGTTTCATCTCCTCCAGTACAGAATAGCTGACGTCTCCATTGATGGGGTGAAGAAAAAACAAAAGACAAACCAGGCCATAGCCGCCCGGTGCATATCCTTTGTTTCCCATTCCACGTAATAATAATTTTGGGGGAGAAAAACACTTCAAATTTGTCAACAAATGAAGGATGATAATGTTGATATAATCGATCCCTTTCTATTCCCAGCTTGGTTGCACGTCGTCACGACTGCACATTTAGATCCGAGCTCCACGACGGAAAAATCTGATTTGGATGTCGACGTGAATGGGTGGGAATCTTTTAGGCAGCCTTTTTCATGAGTACATACTGACCTCTAGAGTGAAATGAACGGCATAACACTACATGTCAATGATAGGGACAGCATGTGGATGACCAACAACATCATCAGGTATGATCAACGAGCAGCGTCAAATGAGACATTTTCAAATATTATTGCAGGAATTTTACACACGTAAAAAGAGCATTTCCACAGTACAGTTGAGTAAAGCTAAGTCATAGTATGACAACTCATAGTAATACGGATATTCTATGATGCAAAATCAAAAATGAGGATAAAAATAGGAAAAAAGAAGGAAAATAAATAGCTGAGTGAATATGTGAAATATGAGTGAAATTGATCTCACCGGACATTTGTGGTATAAATAACCTAAAATACCCCTCATGTCAGGAAATACCAGTGATCATGGCAAAAAGATTTGCAAGAAATATAAAAGTAGAAAGACCCCTACCTCCACAGAAGACCCAAAATCTTCGAAAGGATCAGCAAAGTCACTTGGACTTTTCTTCAGCGTCTGCTCGGCCGGCAGCGTGTTGTCATTGTAAGAAGACACAAATTTGAAGTCGCTGGTCCTGGAACCCGTGGTCAAGTAGGCGTCGTAGTTGTAGCTGCTGCGTAAAGTTCCCATCGTGCCGTCAACATCAGCGTAATTAGGTGGGAGGTAGGCGCCAGGGATGGCCACTGCTCCGTCAAACAACAGTCGGGGCTTTCTCCTGCGACAGACCCTCACGCCCACCACAATTATGATAAAAGTCACAAAGAAGGTGGACACTGACGCCAGGGCGATGATCAGGTAGGACGTCAGTTTGGAGTTCTTCTCTTCGTAGGAAATGTCCTTCAGTTCGGGCACCTCCGCCAGGTTGTCGGAAAGGAGCAGAAACATGGAGCAGGTGGCGGAGCGAGGGGGCTCGCCGTTATCTTTCACTGCCACCACTAGGTTCTGCTTCATCATGTCCGTTTCCAGAATGTCCCGCTGCGTCCTGATCTCGCCCGTGTGGAGACCAATGGCAAAAAGTCCAGGTTCTGTGGCCTTGACGATGCGGTAGGAGAGCCAGGCGTTCTGGCCGGAGTCGGCGTCCACGGCGATGACCTTTGACACTACCGAGCCACCCTGGGCCGCTTTAGGGACCAGCTCGGTCATGAAGGAGTTACCCTCGGGAGTGGGGTAGAGGATCTGAGGAGCGTTGTCGTTGATGTCCGAGACCAGCACGCGGACACTGACGTTGCTGCTGAGCGGAGGAGAACCGTTGTCTCGGGCCACCACGCCCACTTGAAATGTCCGCAAGTGTTCGTAGTCAAACGACTTGACGGCATGGAGGACACCCGTGTCGCCGTTGACGGACACGTAGGAGGAGACCGGGAAGCCGTTGACCTCGCCGGCCAACAGAGAGTAAACCACGCTGCCATTTTGTCTCCAGTCGGGGTCTTGGGCATGGACGGAGCACAAAGTGGAGCCCGCCTGATTGTTTTCGCTTACGTGAGCGATGTAGGACTCTTCTTCGAAAACGGGAGCATTGTCGTTGACATCTGCCACTGACAAGTGAAGCGTTTTGGAGGAGGACATTGAAGGAGAACCCTCGTCCGTGGCGCTGATGGTAATGTTGTAATCCGAGACCAGTTCGCGGTCCAGTTGTCCAGTGGTCACAAGAGAATAATAGTTTGGAATGGAAGCCACTAACTTAAAGGGCACGTGTTGTTGAATGGAGCAGCTGACTTTTCCATTCTTCTCAGAGTCTCTGTCTTGCACATTAATGATGCCCAACTCCGTGCCTGGTGGTACGTTCTCTGCTACGGCATTCGAGAGGGAGTTTAAATTGACCACAGGGGCATTGTCATTTACATCAATGATATCTAATATAATTTTACCATAGGACGTCAGGCCTAAACCATCTTTGGCTTTTACACTAATCTCATATGTGGATTTCTCCTCAAAATCAATTAAACCTTTGACTCTAACTGCCCCTGTGGTGGGCTCAATAGAAAAGACATTCATATTATCATCTGAGACGTGGCCAAAATCATACGTCACTTCTCCATTCACTCCTTCGTCATCATCCTTGGCGCTGACATTAATCACGATCGTATCTGGAGGAGCATTTTCAGGTAAAGTGGCTTTATAGATGGCTTGGGTGAAAACAGGGGCGTTATCATTTGCATCCAGCACCTTGACGTGGATGACCACGGTGCCCGATCTTTGAGGAGAGCCCCCGTCGAGAGCCGTGAGAAGTAAATTCATCTCACTTTGCTTTTCTCGGTCCAACTTAGTTTCCAGAACGAGTTCGACTTTATTGCTGTCAACAGAGAGAACAAAGTTGTTGTTCTTTTGCAGAATGTATCTTTGTACGGCATTTTGCCCGATATCGGCATCGTGAGCTTTTTCTATGGAAAAACGGCTCCCCTTTTCTGCAGATTCGCTGATTTCCATTTCAATCAAATTTCTTTGGAATTTGGGATAATTATCATTTACATCCTGAATATGAAGAACGATGCGATGGAGCTCCAGCGGATTTTCTAACACTAGATTCAGCTTTATCACACAGGAGGGCTTTTTATCACAAAGGCTTTCTCTATCGATTCTCTGAGCTGCCATCAAGTCGCCGGTGCTCAAATTCATCTCGCAAAATTGCTTACGTGTCCCTTCGACGTCGATCCGGGCTTTCCGCGCCGACAACGTCCTTGGGTCAACGCCCAAATCTTTGGCAATATTTCCAACCAGCGACGACGGCTTCATCTCCTCTGGGAAAGAATAGCTCAGATCTCCCTGGACGAGACGCCCGTGAACAAGGACGGCAAAAAAGGATATCCAACGACGCAGGGAGAAATCCTCGACTCCCATGTTGACAGAAATAGGTGTCGGGTATTCCTTTTGGAGCAGACGATTTGATGCTCTACGCGATTTCAAAATGGAGAATGCTCGAAAGAAGAAATATTCAGTAAAGGTTTCTTTCATGCGCCAGCATGAAAGAGACAAAGCCACGCAGGAAAGGAGGACTGACTGTGTGCGGATTTGCCTTGCACAAGTCAACAGTGACACCAAGAGTCCGGTTTTGTTCACCGCACTTCTACAGCATCATGAAAAAGACTCCATGTTCAAACCTTTTACTTTTAATCACTAACTTAGAAACATGTAAAATGCCAATGAAAGTAGCCCTGCCATATTTTCTTTTTACATACTAAAATTATAAGCATGACCAATTGAAATAGACTTTTTAAATACAAGACAACACCGGCTTCAGTCAGATATATATTCTACGGACTGATACGAAACAGTTAAAATTAAAATATTATGAATTTTAAAAGTAGCTGGACCAAGTTCATTTTAGACAATAGCGTATGACCCTTATACCAATTCCATATCTTGTCAGAAAACAAAAATTACATTGGTGCTGTTTTGAGTTTTAGCACCATGGACAGCTCACATAATTGTTTGAGTCGATCCTCGTTGTTAAAATAGACAATTATATTAATTATTAAGGACAGAACGAGCATGTCACTTTCAGAATTACCCAAGTCATGCTTCAAACCCAAAAGTATCATCTCAACTAGGTGTATTTTTTTCAACAACATGAAACATAAAAGTGCTGCGAGTAAAGATAGTGTTAATTGACACCATGACTGTTTGACAGTGGCAACATTTATGTCAAAAGGAAAGCAGCAAGATTTTTTTCGACTGATATCCAATTGAGACCAGCAATTCCAAACGCTGCCTATGGGAGACGCTGCTGATTCAATATGTACAATGCAATGACATCAGAAGAGGAGGGGTTCTTATTGTTCCTTTCACTTAGACAATTTCAGTCACAAATACATACATTGCAAATGATTGCTTTAATTCATTTTCTCACCATTACCATGTTCAAACGGGAGTCGTTGATACAAAAACGAATCTTCTATGACAAGAAAACAAATACTATAGCTCCCAGTGTACAATCAACATTCATCATTTCAGATATTTCACCCAAAAAACAAGATTGGTGACCGTCTCCTCATCGAATAGCGAGTATTTGTCTGTATTTCAGCAGTGTGTGTCTCTGTTAAACCTGGCTGCTCCTTTTTCTTCGTCTTCAATCCTGCTGATTCAATGTGCTGTGTTGTTTTAGCCAAAAGATGGCGCCTCATACTCGCCATTTCTCCAAATAGGAGCTCCAGCTGCAGGCAGGCTCGTGCAAGAAAGGCGGTCGATGAACTCAGGAAATGCACGCCAAATCGATGGCTTTACAACAGTCGCTTATTCCTCCGTGCATGCATTTTGCCAGTGACTTTTATGATTTGCAACATTCCATAGTTGATTTTTAAAACAACGCCTGCCTGCGTGATGTGCTTTCATACAAAATGTCCGGCTTATTGGACCCTTTACCAGCCGCTGCAGGACAGATTTCAAATGACGTCCACCTTTAACCTGAACTTGGTCATGCACCGCGCGCATGTGCAGAGCGGATATGTAAATTTGGGTCACCTATTTCTAGTTAAATGGCGATTGCCTGAAATCAATTATTACACAACAGCGAGTTTGGCCCTTTTCTCTTTAATGACCAACCCACTCGCCAAAGGCTTATTGTGACAAAGATGATAAAATGTATTTGATGCACGCACCTTTTTTGTGAATAATAAATTTGGAGTGGGGGCATTTAAACTGGTCATTACTGGCAGTCATCGTGGCAATGTATTTCTTTACCACACAAACTGTATTGACTGTTAGTGTATGAGAAACTTTACTAGCATCCTTGTACCAAGGTTGCTTTTATTTTGATTCATTCGAAGGATGTATGATGCTCCGATGAGTCACGGTGGGTGACGTCAGCGTCACTTTATGCACCACTGGGGTCAAACTAATTTTAAAAAGGCCTCCATTCTGCATGAGATTGATGGGTCACATTTGTGTTTCCATTTTCAAATATACTGTTATTGCAACATTTGCATAAATCTCTTAAATAATACATTCATACCCCTTTTCAGCTATTAAACACAATTATAGCAGACCATTTTTGAAAGATATGGTATTGAGTGAATACCAAAAAATAAAATACAAAAAAAAGACAGTAATTAAGTGTCACTTAGACTAACAGGTGAAGATATGTCATTTTACAGCAGATGCACTTTACCTCCTATGATCCAATATAGTGAGCGACTTAGCCACTCTAGCTAATCATGCTCTCGCCTGTCTATAAGATTACCATCCGTCGCAAGGGATCGTTGGACCATCTGCGACCAAGCGTTGGTTGGAAGAAATGCAACAAGCGTGTCAGCCGCCTTGCACGTCAACCCTTTAGGGATTGCACGTACCTTGACTTGGATTCATTTTATTTCATTTGACATGATTGGCAATTTAGTGTAAAAGTGGAGGAGGAGGTCTGTCTGACATCAGACATTTCTTGAATTTGTCTCAGTCAGTGGTGGGCTTGTTGTCATTTAACATGCTGCATCTTTATTCTGGAATAAGACTTATTCTGTAGCAGTTCATTGAGATATGGCAAATTAGATTTACATGAGCTGTTCTCTCTGCCCAGTCTTTCCAAAAACAATAAATGCAATTTTATTTTTAAGAAAGCAAACTTTATTTGTGACTTATAAAGAAAACACATTTCACTGTTTCCATTTAGGTCAAATAAAAGGCAGGAAGGAATTGGAAATAAATCAAATTCACTATTTCACGGTCACAGTTGATGAGCCGGTGTACCAAAAAAATAAAAGGGGGATCTGGGCTGGTCCTCATCCTCCTTCGGACCGCGCTTTTCCACCAAAGTTCACCACCGTACAATGGGAAAGAATGACAGCATGGAAGCTCACTAAATACAAGCATACAATACATATACTTTTCCCACATTTTTTTGTATTTTTTTTTTTACAAGAATGAAAGGGAAGTGAAAGCTCATCATAGGATCATACATATTTCAATTACATTATTACAGTGTTAGTTAGATCATGTCAAAGCGGGACAAACAATGTTTTTTTTCTTCTTTTTTGTTGTTGTCAAAAGCGTAAATAAAAATTTCGGGGGAAATGCGTCCAAAACGCACATATCACACTATAGCATTACAAATAGCGAAAGAGTGGATGCCACACCACATCTGTCGAGAGGGACGACTGAAATACGTAGGAGATGTTTGGCATGGACAAGAGAAGTAGTACATACAAATATTCCATGTGAGTAATGAAGAGAGCAAAAAATAATAGCAAAAAATAAAATAAAATCATCGCTATCTATCTATTCATATATACTTATATTTCTCTATATAGTATGTGTTTCCCTAGAAGCAGTACATGCAGCAGCCACTTAATGGAGTGACATCATACCGAGCCGCAAAACATGGGCGGGGGAGTGGTACGAGAAGATGGGGGGCTCCGACAACATTGGCTCGTGAGAAAGGATTGGCTGTTAATGTTGATGCCGCGTTCTTATTTTTGCGCAATTACCAGTACCGGGACAATCAATTCAACGCTCTTTTTACAGCGTAAATAAAAGACAGTACTGTTTGCGACTCCATGATACTAAACAATCAATTTTTGGGGGGCGCCCGCCTTGTACGAAATATAGCAAGGCTTGGCGTCGTATTGGCGTCACGTTCGAAGCACGGAATCGTTTTGCACTTTGCCAGACGTCCCGTCGCCCCGATGGGCCGCCTGCGCATTACTCCATGCCGTCGTCAGCACACCACAATGTTCAGAGCGGGCCGTTTAGACCGGGATGGATCCTGAGCGAGGATTGGCGAGGGGCGTGGACATCCAAGAAGGTGGGTGGATCTCTACATGAAATGGCCAAAACATGTACTGTGTATCTCTTCAGAGAATTAAGGAAAGTAGGTTTACTTCATCTTGACGTGAAGAGGAGGCAGTCAGTGGGGTCACTTTGTGGTAGCATAGGGTGGGTTGGGGGGTTGGGGGGGGGGGGGGGGGGGCACGAGCGGGTGAGAAGGTGTCCGCTAAGGACTGGTTGCTACCAAACATTCAAAGCAGAAAGCTTCCAGCTTTTGCTGCAGCGTGGGGGACGGAAGAATGCGCTCATCCAAATCTCCAGATTCCACCAATGGTTTTCTTGACCGATAGCGGGACCCTCGGTCGCGGTGATTCTCAAAAGAGTGCCGGCTATCTTCCCACGGCGTGGGAGTTCTCCCGGTGCTTGGCGGGCAGTCGGCAAGCGGAGCGCTAGCGAGAAGCTCCTCCCGTCCTGAGAGTCGATAAAGCTCGCCAGGTGTGGTGGTGGCCACGTGATATATCGTCTATAAGCTTTTGCTCATTGTCCACACGGCAAGGTGCGTGTCAGCGTGTTTGACGGCGTGGGCGGGCATGCATGTGGTTTCTTTGAGATCCCCGTCGGTCGTAAGGACTCTGCAGCGGTTTTGTCGTGGTTGCTCGATAGCCTCGGTGTCAGTGACTCGCCCCTGTGCTATTTACAAGTCGGGACTGTTTCGTAGAATATGTGTGTGTGTGTGTGTGTGTGATGGGCCACAAATGACAAACATCTGGCTTTTTCTTTTTCCTCGGCTGGCACAGAGCTCGTACAAAGTGTTTGTCTTCTCCGGCAAGAGAAGGATTCGCGGCGGTCGCGGGGAGGGGTAATACAGAGGTGCCAACGTGCCCGGTGGGTCGGAGCCATTAGGATGGCGTACGGAATTTCTAGCGACACTCCAGGTGTATAGGCACGTGGGGGTGTGGATCAAATCGACGCTTTTATTGTTTATCAAGGCAAGATCAATGGTTTCCTGGCTCAGTGAGAAACTGAAGGTAAAAGGCCAGGTTGAAAAAAATCCCAGCGGACTTTGGTTGGTACCTCTGTTTTAGCAACACCCTTCTTTTTCTCCTTTGCCAATTCTCCCTTCCTTTCCCTTTTTTTTGTTACTCGTCGTCATCTTTGCCCTTATCCTTTTTGTCCTTCTTGTCCTTCTTCTTTTTCTTCTTCTTCTTGGCCTCCTCCTTCTTGCCGAAGGTGATGAAGTCGCTCTTGTCGTCCTCGCCGCCCTGGTTCTGCCGGATGGATATGATGGCGGGGGAGCCGGGGATGATGAAGGCCTCGGGGGGGACCTCGCCGGGCTTCAGGTGTTGCGGAGGTGCCCCGGGCCCCCCGGGGCCGTAGCGGAAGTGCCAGCTGTTGCTGTCCACTCCGGCGCCCATCGGGGGAGACACCTCTCCGCCTTCGGCGTCTGAAAACAGAAGAAACACATTATTGCTTAATAATATTAACATAACATTTTATTTCCAAATGCTTATTTCAATGCCTATTGAGGTGAAAAAATGCTCCCAAATTAGGAGCAATCTGCCGCCACGGTGGGTCCACAACAGACAGATTGTGTTGGGTGCTCTGGCTTCAGACTGGCCTCATCCCAAATTAATCCTGACACAGCTTTGGCAGCTTTGATAACTGCGGCAGAGCAAATGCTCTCTCCCGCCGCTCTGACCTTTCACGCATCTGAGTGTGAAAACATGGGCCCAATATTAGAGATAAAAGTCTTAATCTATCCCATCAGTACTAATTGCCAATGTGGTCATGTGGCATCAGCATCTTAAGCACACATCAGAGACAAAGTTTGCCGGGCCCATTTCTTTATGTTTGCAACAATCACAGTCTTTAAATGACCCACCCATCTTCTTCTTCTGCATCATCTTAGCACATCTACGCAGAAGAACAGGATGTTTTCCAAATTTGAATGCACGAGGGCAACAATAGAAAGGAGTGTGATCAATGTTAAGTGATCAGTGTTAAGACCTACCGTATGCATGCATGTACATTTATGTGTATGTATGTATATATGTGCTAAGCAACACGCTTATTTATTTATATATTTATTCATGTATTTATTTATTAACTTACTTATTACCTATCTATTTATGTCTAAAATGTCTTTTTCTGTGTCTGCATCCTCACCCTCTTGCTACTGTGACAACGAAATTTCCAGAATACGGGATGAATAAAGTTATCCAATCCAATCCAATCCAAACTTTGAGCTTGTTTTCAGGCACTTGACTTCTAACCACAATGTTTTTTTTTTGTTTTTTTGTTTTTTGTGGCCTTTTATGAAATTAGTTTGAATGATGATGCCGATTTGCTTCAAGCTCCACAGTATATATATTTGCTCCCTAGTGAATGTAGGTCATTCCTGCTCCATTTCCACTTTATACCTGCAGTTCTCCCTTTCGCTCTCTCTTTATCTCTCTATCTCTCTTTCTCTGCAACACATCCCTTCTCCCAACGATTCTCTCCTCCCCCCATCGTCCTTCCCGCATCCTCCGGCCAACACCATATGTTCCCACCTCCCCGCATCCGACGGCGCCCGCTCCCCTCTTATCGATAATTGGCGCTGGTGAATGGTTGCCGTGGCAACAACCTCCTCTGCTAAAGCAGCGGGATATGGGTGACGGCGAATCACGCTGCGAGCGCTCAAATTTCACCCTCCTCCATTTCCCGTCCGGCGTAGCAACAGCCACCGCGATGACGTTTCTTTTCCCCAGACGGTCGGCGGGGGCCCTCAAATCGAACGCCAAATGGCCATGATTTATCAATTTATTTGGTTTCATTTTGTATCACCTCCTCTCCACGTGCCCTCGTTGCGGAGAGATAGTAAAGGAGCCGGCGGAACGCTTATTCCACCGATGTGGCTCTCTTAAGATGGGCGTGGGCCGCACTCCATCTGTCACACGGCGAAGGCACCCCCTCCCCCGTCGAGCCCCCGGACGCAAATAACCTATTCTAAAAACGCACGACGCAGAGTGGACGAAATCCAAGCTCATCTATTCATCAATAAGTCTGTCTATATATGTGGAAGGGGTTAGCATGATTCAAGTCATTGCTTTAACATTGAAGTAAAATTTCAAGTGCATGCATATTGATCTGAGGAGGGCTGCTTGCCTGATAAACAAGCCAACTTGGTTATAAATAGCAGAGCCCATGACTCAAGATAATGTGACAAGCAACTTTAAAATCTATAATTCTCTGTGCTACCTGCTCAAACGCACTCTTTATGAATAGCTTTTTCCCCCTCTCAACATATCATGTTTTTGGGGGGTTCGGTGGCTGAAAAGTTTTTTCCTTGAGTGTCCAGTCCACATGATTGTTCATGAGTGCCACTTGCTGTGTGTTTACTAGCTTTCCTTCCCTTGTGTGAGTGACCCAGGTGTTTGCAATCGTCTCGTCAACCAACCCCCGTCTATCTATTGAAACCCCGTGTCTTAACACGGCACACAATCCCTTCTGTGCAATAACTTTGGGGTGTGCAATAGCAATATCTTAGATTGTGCAATATTTACCTTGCCAGGATGTGACTTTTTCTATTTTTATATTACTTATGTTTTTTTAATGGGAAAATGCACTTTGTGGAGTAGCACCACCAATTTTGTTATACACAGTTGTGTGTGATGACAATAAAGGCTTTTGATGTATTTTTTATTTCTTGTGGACTTGTTCTTACCAGCAGCACTTGATGCTGTGGGCCAGTTCTGAACCAGAACCCCCTGGGCTCCCTGCATCACCGCGGATTCCTCCATATGAACTGAACTAAAAGAAAAACAGACACATACAAAATCTCAAATAAATCACTTAATGCACAAGTGTAAGAATATATAAACGCTCGCTGAGCAATTTGTTGAAAAGAAGCCTTTAAAAATGTTGCTTCACAACGTTGCACTAATCAATCATTGGAATATATGGTTATCTTTCAATATCTACTTGATGCTACATTGCTTCAAAGTTATTTAAAATATAAATGATGCCAGATTATTGTATTAAATGTTGTAAATATGACAGGGAAATTATACATGAGATTAAGTAAAATAGGTCAGTGCCAACATGCGGCGATTTGTGTCAACCGAAATTGAAAGTGAGCTTCGTGGCCATTTGGGGGGCTTTGCTCATAAACTAAAATACGTGAGAGATGGAAAGAATAAATTCATCCGATTTACACGCGCAAATCCCAGCTGTAATTATGCCGACATCTGCCAAATACTAATAATGTAGACTTTCTGGTCTTAACATGGCCCGAAAATGACAAGACCCTCACACATATAGAAAAATGGCTTCATGCAAACATCATGCATAATAGAAAAGAGCAAAATTCACTCATTGATGCAACTTGAGCTTTCATTTGGTAAAGTGCACACCACTTTACAACAAATTGAAAGCACAGGTGATGTAATTAATCAATCTATCCAATGACAAGAAGCCATTTGAATCAAGTCTGCACGACGGTGTCTGTAGAGGAGTTGATTTTATTTTTTAAGTGTCGGAGGGCTGCAATAACGGACAGGCCACACGAATCAAGCTTCCAAAATGACTATGATTCATGTGTATGTTATTATTATTTATTTATTTTAAAAGCAAGTGGGTGGTGGCTTACCTCTGCATGACACCACCTGCTCTCAGTGAGGCTGAATATCTCCAGTCAGAATTTGGCATCATGGGCTGAAAAGAGAGAGAGAGAGCGACAGAAATTAAGTACTTCATTTAAATAAATATTAAATGAACCATATTAAATAAACTGTGTTTGCAGATTTTCCCCTTCACGGCAGCACTGCAAAAAAATTATTATCACATGAGCCATGCTGTCAAATAAATTTGATGTGGCATTTTCTTTTGCTGTAACTTGGCAACCGTGCAGGTCAGTTTTTTTATTTTTCATGTAGACGACAGATTTCACAGGAACACCATAAGCCCAAGGCGCAGCAAACACCCTTCAATTAGCAACCCTTACTGCCAGAAAAATACAAAAACAAGCAACTTTCAAGCAACACATTCCACAATTGACAACTAATAATACTATATAGAAAATCGAACGCATTGATAACCTCATGATCACAATAACGTGGGGGGAAAAAGGGCTGCATCATAGAAAATGAAATTCTATTTAACGGAGTCAGAGATGTCAGATTGAGGACGCATCATCATCATTGTCAAAAACCTGTGCAACAAAATATAGCAGTGCAAAGGCAAGCCAATTTCCTTTCAAACATGACAGTTATGTACTGGATATGCTGACCGACATCAGCCGTCGGGACGACGATAGACGCCCGCCCAATCGATTTAAAGTCAAGGTCACGTTTCATGGCTATTGACGCCCATCGACGTCCAGACCATTTCGGTCAAACAAGTGCTTCTTTGCCGTGGGTGACAATCGATTTACAATCCAGTAGGATTAGACGGAATGGATTGGGTGTGGGCGAGGGGCCAAAAGGGTGAGGGGATGTCACATTTGGCAACATACGTCAGAGCAAAAGGACGCACACACCTGAATGGCGTTGGCATCTGGCATACTGAGGCGGCGAACCACGATCTGGCTGCATCCGCTGTGGCTGGTGACGTAGCCCGAGCCCCAGGTGCCGCTGTGCGGCCGCCCCGTGTTGTAGAACATAAAGGTGTCGCTCCCCGAAGTCGCCGTCAGGCACGTTTTGTAACAGTACGTCTTGGTCACGGAGCCGTTTGCCCGCACTTCGATATAGCGCGGCTCGACTTTGAGGTCTCGACGAAGAACCACGCCGCCGCCCGGTTGGCCTCCGGCCGAGGCGGGCCGCCCCGCGCCCGCCGCCGCCGCGCTCCCCTCGGGCGGCGCGGTCTCGGACGCGGGGCGAGGGGAGCCGGAACGGGCGCAGTAGGCGTGGCAACGCACAATGGCCAGCACGCAGACGGTGACTAAGAACACAAAGGTGGTGGCGCACAAGGCAATGATGAGGTAGATGGTGACGTGGGAAAACATCAACGGGCTTTCGGGCCTGATCACGCGCTTGGGGTCGCCGCTCAACTTGGGCGGGAGCTCCGTCAACCGCACGCGGACCGTGGCGGTGGACGAGAGCGGCGGCAGGCCGTCGTCGCTCACCACCACGGTCAAAGCGAAGGAGGTGGCGTTCTCCTCCGTGACGCGCCTGGTGGTGCGGATCTCCCCGGTGCGCCCGTGCACCTTGAAGAGGTCGGCGGCCGCGTCGGACGGGCGCAGGGCGTACATGAGCCAAGCGTTCCGGCCCGCGTCTCCGTCCCACGCCACCACCTTGGCGACCAAGGCTCCGGCCTCGGCGTCCCTCGCCAGCGTCTCCGCGTCGCGGCTCCCATCGGCGGGCGGGTACACGATCCTGGGCCGGTGGTCGTTCTCATCCACCACGTAAACGTAGACGGTGGCCACGCGGCTCAGCGGAAGCCCGCCGTGGTCCTGCGCTTTGACCTGGAAGTGAAACTCCCGCAGCTTTTCAAAGTCAAAGGTCCGCAGGGCGTAGGCCTCGCCCGTGGCGGCTTTTACGCCGACGTAGCTCGCCACCGGGACGCCGTAATTGTAGTCGTCGAGGATGGCGTAGCCCACGCGAGCGTTTTCGCCCGAGTCGGCGTCCGCGGCTCGCACGGCGCACAGCGGCGAACCGGGGGCGTTGTTCTCGCTCACGTAAACCGTGTACGAGGTCTGCTCGAAGCGAGGCGGGTTGTCGTTGACGTCGGCCACCTCCACGGCGAAGGTCACCTCGGACGACAAAGGGGGGGCGCCCTCGTCCGTGGCGCGAATGGTGAGATTGTACGACGAGACGCTTTCGCGGTCCAGAACGCCAGAGGTGACCACGGCGTAGCGGTTGCGGAAATGTTTGATTTTAAAGGGAGAGGGAGGCGCCAGCTCCAGGACCACTCCCCGGTTAGCTCCGGAATCTCGGTCGCTTACGACGATCACGGCGACCACCGTGTCAACGCGTGCGTCCTCGCGCACGGGAGAGTTGACGGAAGCCAGGGTAACTTTGGGGACGTTGTCGTTCAAGTCTAAAACTTCCACCACCACTTTACAGTGCGCCGGCACGGCGGCGGGCCCCTTGTCCGTCGCTTGAACGTACATTTCGTACGAGCTCGCCTCCTCGCGGTCGAGCGCCTTCTTGGCCGTGATCTCGCCCGTGTCGGCATCCAGGGAAAACATTCGTCTCACCCTTTCTGGAGTGTAACTGCCGAAGGAGTAAAAGACGTCCCCGTTGGGGCCCTCGTCCGCATCCGTGGCGTTTAATCGAATCAAGGGGGTGCCTAGGGCCGAGTTTTCGTACACTTTGACTCGATACACCGAGCGGTCAAAGGCGGGCGCGTTGTCGTTGGCGTCGAGGACGCGCACGTGGATTTTGGCCGTGCCGCTTCTCTGCGGGGTGCCTCCGTCCACCGCCGTCAGGACGAGCCCGTCGGACGGCATCTGCTCACGGTCGTAGGGCTTTTTCAAAATCAGCTCAATGTGCTTGTTATTAGCGGGGGGCTTAACGGAATCCAGGCTCAGATGGCGGTTGGGGTCCAGGTGGTACCGATGGACCGAGTTGGAGCCGTCGTCCGGATCCAGAGCCGCCTCCACGTGGAACTTGGAACCGGCGACGGCGGATTCGGACACCTCCAGGAAATACTCCGACTGCGGGAACCTGGGCGCGTTATCGTTGACGTCGGCGATATCCACTTTGACGCGATGCGTTTCCGGGGGCCCGTCCAGAGCCAGCTCCAGGTCCAGCGAACACGTGGCGGCGTTCGCCGGGCACAGGCTCTCGCGATCCATTCGCTCGTTCACCACCAACTTGCCGCTTTCGCGATGGACGGCGACGTACCTGCGTCCGCTCTGAGGTGTCACCCGAGCGCGTCTGCTGACAAATTGTCTCGCGTCCAGATTGAGATCGCGGGCAACATCGCCCACCTGTGCACCGTTCTCCAGCTCCTCGGGAACCGAGTATCGAATCTCCCCCGTGGTGAAGCCACCGTATATTAAAAAAATTAAACACAATCTGCAATCTGCCGTTGTTGCCATCGCGGGGAGCCAATCCGAACCCGTCTCCCTTTTGTTGTTGTTTTTGGAAAAACAGACACGCGTCTTCTGTCAAGAGCCCCACTGCCACGTGACCACGTGCGGTCGCTACCTTGCCGGTGCCCGTTCGGATTTCCTATTTGCTCGCTCGGTGTCCATTTTTGCGTTGTTGTGGATGAAAATGTTTGCCCTCCGAGCAAAGCTGATTTCTCTCCTCCTCCCTCCCTGCGCCATGGTGCTGCCGTTTGGGCAAAAGGAGGGAGGGAGCGAGGGAGGGGGTCGACGCCGACGACGCAGCTTTCCTTTCGCCGTCGATCAAATGAACCGAACGAGAAGGCAAATATAACGACAACAGGTCATTTTTAACGCTCAAGGTCATAATAGAGCAGCGGAGTCGCATCTGCAGCGGGCAGGTGCCGAAGAAAACAAAAAAACCTCTCTCTCCTTTTTTTTGTCAGCGCCGCCGCCCTTTCCCAAGCATGAACGGATAAAAACAATCGACAAGCTTTTGCCGTCTTTCAAACTTATAAGAGAAATTGAAGAAGAGCAGAAAGGCAAAAAAAAAAAGAAAAAAGGCAAGCATGAAAGGTACAAATGATGATCATGATAAAAACATACGGAAATGATATGCTTTCTTATGCAATATTTTATTTCCTAAGTCCCAATTTGAAAACGCAACTATACATTAAACTAAAACTGTGGTAGAAAATTGAAGGGAGATCTGGAATCTGGAAAGGAAAATGCATTCCTCCTAAAGTAACAATAACTCACTTGCAGACGCTGACATTACAAGAGGGGAAAAAACTAATACAAACGCAGAGTGTAGTTTGGAAAGATAACTACACTGGATTTAAAAAGAAAAAAAAGTTTATTCCAGGCTACAGAACACTAGCCATATCATAATCAACCTGAGGAATGGAAATCATCTTGATTATAAAATTGTTTGCTGTAAACATCCACTTGTCTTAGCAAATATGGGCTCGAAATATTGTTCTCTTTTGCGGACATGGTGTCACTTTCTCCCAGACTGCCCCAGCCGAGGTAGCATCATTTGAGGGAGAAGACACTGACTCACTCGGAAGCTGCTAGAGGATGAGTGCAGTCGTTCCCAGTCGGCGAGGGGGAAGAGGAAGCGGAGGAGGAGGAGGAGATGTTGCGCTCAAGTTTTTTTTCCTTCCACAAAAACGCAAACAACATGCATGGGAAATCTGTTCTCCAGCTGCAGACCTAATTAACTATTTTGGAATTGTTCATCTCTAACGACTTCGCCGATGTAGCACTTGTAGTTGGGAGTAGGAAAGAATTTTTAGCAACGCCGATTAGGGTTCAGACAAACACGCACGCTCACCATAACAAATTGCTCGTTGAAACGAATGCGCTTGCATTCGTGAGAAAACTGACTGCAGTGACTTTGCATGCCATCGCTGACATTTAGCAGATTTTCCCAGTGGGATGAGCACAACAAGAAAAGAGGGGACAATACAGAAGAGCAAACATGACGCTGGCTTTACACACTCATCATTGGTTCAATTCAGACGTTTTTCAAAACCATAGACCACATCGCACTTAATTATCCCATCATTAATTGAATGCCACCACGTGAGACCGTCTGTTTTACACCTGGGTGACGCATATACAGCTGTCAGCATTTGACAGGCGCATGACGCGCATCAACGAGCGCGGCACCGTGCCGCAATTCCACGCGAAATGTTTCTCTTCAAAAATACTTAGCGATACCCACCATTGTTAAAATGGGAAACCTCGAGGTGAGAAGCGAGGCCACATTTTCCCAATTTAATAATAGAAAGGATTTTTCACTCTGCCATAATATGGACGTCCCCGGTTTCATTAATGATGCAAAAAGCTGGTGTATTAAGGACCTTTCCATTCCCCAAGACCCAACGTCATTAATACTGCAAGCGGCCATTCAAAAAAGCATTTATATTCTATCTTCTGGCCTATGAGGGTTGAGTAGTAGCTGCACGGAAACACTCTGTTTCGTAATGTTGCTCCTTACGTGACAACATTGTATTTTTATAGAGGAAAAACATGCCCCAGGTTGAAAGTACTGTAACCAACTACTCTTCAATGAAGAGACTTTTTTCCCCAAAAAATATGGACAACATCATATCGCCACAAACCACTGAATTCCTAATTGCCATGTGTGTGTTGGATACAAGTTGAAATGACACAGTAAGAGTGGTCCCTCTGTTGGAATGAAATGGGAGGACAAGAGACGGACACGTGATGACCAGCCCATTCCCAATCCTCTGATCTTTTTCATTAAGCCAAATCTCTCTAAAGCATAATCCCACCTATGACGTGAATTGAGTAGGACAGAGAGAGAGAGGGCAAAAGCTCCAAACGGTAGACCAAGGGCAGCCATTTTCTTTCCCATTTTTACTGCAGTGACCCAAAATTGATAACGCAAGCTCAGAGAAGGCCATAAGGCCCTTTTTTTCCTGAAAGAACAATGAACCAAATTGATCTCACTCACTAAAGGACAAACTAAATGTCATCCTTTGTGTTTGAGTTCAATATATTTCCAGGTCAGACAGGTATCTTTGCCCTTTTTTATTTTTCCACTTGTGAGAACTAAGCCTATAATTGCATCCCTCAAATTCACGACTAGAATAATTCCCCACCACCAATCTTGACATTAATCATACATGACGGTCACAAAAGTATGCGCACCTCGTATCACCTTGTCCTGAATGCGCACTTTAACATATTCTGTCCCCAAAATCCCTTTACACGGGTTTACGCAGTGTGGAGAAGACATTTGGCGGGTCGTGTTTGTCGGCGCTCATCCCTTGCGGATGTTGCTTTCACAAATAAAGGCCAGTGAGAGAGAGAGAGAAGTAAACGGAGTACAAATCCCTCCTTCTGGGGTTAAACAGTGTCTTCCCCATTCAGCTGGTGCATAAATCAAACCGCAGCTGAACAAAGCTATCAGGAAAGACAGACTTCGGACTTTTCCCTCTTTGAATGCCTTGGCTTTTCATCCTCGCCATTTGGGATGAGGACAGAGCTGAGCTTGTGAGCGTGACAAGGCAATCCAATGACACCAAACAGCATCCAAATGCCGGGGATGAATGCTCAAATTCAAAAATCATCCCCTGAAGATACTACATGCCATCTACTTAATGTGTTTTCCCCACAAGCTAGTCCGAATCGAGGCTCACAGAAAAGGCTACTGCTTTGTTGCAATTCCCAATTTCTCGTTTCCCTCTTTCACGCTCAAATTGTCATTCCCGCCATTTGCTATTTCCATTTCTGATGCGACGACAACCTTCCACGTCTCTGCGAGGTTTGGGCGTAGGCGGGCGCATCATTTAGTGCAGGCTGAGAGCCGTCTCCATGGTAACGTCTGCCTCGCTCGCACAAAGGACACGCCCTTGTGAGGGAAGAAAAACAGGAAGTGGTCCTCACGAGAGTGGAGGAAAATGAAGTGGATCAATGAGCCCATTTTGAAAGTGACAACAAATATTCCTACCAAGCTTTTCATTTCATCATTCATCGCTTATTTATTTATATATTTATTCATGTATTTATTTATTAACTTACTTATTACCTATCTATTTATGTCTAAAATGCCTTTCCTATTCCTGCATCCTCACCCTCTTGCTACTGTGACAACGAAATTTACCGAATACGGGATGAATAAAGTTATCCAATCCAATTTCTACCGCAGTACAAAAAAAAAAGAAAAAAAAAACTATTTTGCGGTGAGCCTCATGCAGAAAAGGACAATTAAATAATTCAGCACGGAGGGAGCTAGAAGGTAAAACACAAGGTAAATGCTGACATACGCCACATAGGCATTTGCATAACATTGATCATGGAATTACACGTCATGCTCCGAGGGGGAAAAAAGGTTCTCCTGGTGAGCCCCCACTCTCCCGCAACGGAGCACATTAGCCGCCGTCCATCCCGAGCGGCCCCGCCCCGGCGCAGAGCGGAAAGGCCGATGGCGCGCTCGGTGCTGAAGCTGCAGCGGGGAGCGGAAAATTACCCACCCCTCCCCCTCGGCCTTCATTGAAGCTGCGGAAAAGGCGCTGGAGCACTTTTATGCAAGGAGAGAGCTCCGGGCATAGTTTAGGGAAGATAACGTAGATTGGAAGCGGGGAGGAAAAAAAGGGATGCAAAGGCCCACCGTGGGCTTAGAGAGAGAGAGAGCAGCCATCTTGAAATGGCAAGATGACCCACTTGTACGTGCACGCGCGTCAAAGCGGCAAGGGAGATTCGGCGGTGAGCACGCTTGTTTGTGCTGGGCCACTCCCAGGAATGAGGTCACGTCGTCTGAGTGACGCACAGTGGCAAAGATTCTCAAAGCTTAATTGTCTTTACCAAGAAAAAAGGGAATCTCCAAAGCATGTCAAATAATATGTATGAAAATATTTTCCCCAAGCCTTTCCTGAATGCACCGACGCTATTGGTGTGGCATGCTCATTAGGAGCGCTAATGAATATATATTAAATCATGTTCGCGACACTCCAGGGCCGACAGCACACGTGTCCGCGGCGATGGACGTTAATTCCCTGTTAGTTCCCTGTTAGTTCCCTCAGCTGCTCGCCTCAACGCTCGGCGGTGGAAGGAGAGAAGGACGGAGAGGGGGAGGGGGGAGAAAAAGAAGCCAGGTTTGCTTTGTGAATCGTATCGCACGCCGCACGAATGAGGAAATCCATATTTAACGGGATTGGCGTAGAGCTACTGGATGTAATAACAGCGCCTTATTTGGTGCATCGTCATGCTCCCTTCCTTTATCTTTCCACCATAAAATATGGAGTCAACAGTTAGCCATGGATTACAAATTGTTTTGGCCAAAAGTGTCCTCCATGTTCTTCTTTTAGGCATGCAGTACTCTGACTTTCAACAAAAAATATAAACAGCAAATGCTACAATGTCATCTGAAATGACTCTTACATGTCACTATGTATTTGTATATTCAAAATGCACAAACATAATCTTTATAGATGTTCCCAAATAAGACTTTTCTTGAAATTTCAAATGTTCAGCCACCTCAAAAATCAAAACAAAAAATCACAACACTGATCTTAAGATAGCTATTGGGGTCACAGCCTTGTTAAAATACAAAATAACTTCTGTCATGCTACGTTGTCAGTTTAAAGACCTTTAAAAACAGTTTGCCTATTTTCAGACATCGAAATGAGTTCACTCATGATGCAGCAGCAACATCAAATGCTCCAAATAAGTGAGTCAGTCATTTCATCAGCAAAAAGAAGCTATGTTTTGCAAATAACAGGTCTAAATGCTCCGATGTACAAATTATGAGTTGTAAGTTGTAAGCAGGCAACAAGGGTCTGAAGTCAACTTAAGTTTAAAATAACACAACAGAGGGGTCTCTTGACAAATAGAATGGCCCCATGTAAAACCCTATTTTACACATTCAAAATAGGCTAACTGAAAAGAGCATTATGCATATATACGTGAGCAAATGGGATGCAACAAGAGATGCATACATTTTTAAAATTAATTTAGGATTTATACACGCACACACAGACACAGCAATATTCAGTTTTTCTTTAAACTCTAGTTCATCCACTTTTGTTATTTATTATTGTCGTACAATACTTCCTTGCAGTCCATATCAAGTTCTCCTAGGAATACTGTGTCTTAGATGACTCAATTTTCCTGGTAGCTAGCCCATCCCCGTCATAACTTGGCTGGCCCCCAGAACAGTTGTGAGCCTGCTCTAACTCAGAACCATGGACAGATCCTCTAGCTTTTAAAACTCACCCAATGCAGAATCTCTTATGGGTTATATTTTGCTTTTACTGCCGATACACAATACAAACTCAGCCTACCTTCTCAGTCGTGGGCAAAGTCTGAGTCCTGGAAAAGGTGTCTCCTCCATTAATACTGATCAGTTCTGCCTCTACGGGTGGAAACGGCGTGGGGAAAACCACCATGTCACTTTTCAGCGTGTCTGAGCTAAAGCACACGTCGTACTGCTGCGTCGCTTTGGAGTAAGACCAGCTTCCGTCGGGGTGGGTGGTGATCATGGGGGCACCGTACCTCTCCAGACTTGCGTCCGCCTGTCGGTGGCACCTGAAGGCCACCAAAGCCAGCAGGCTGAGCAGGAAGACCAGCGACACGGCCACGATGGCCACCAGCAAGTACAAGTGCAAATGGGAGAAGCTCTCTTCCTTGATGGGCACATGTCTGAACGGAGTACCGCTGTCCGCTGTGCCTTCCATCACCAGCACGTCCATAGACACGGTGGCTGACAGGGGGGATTCGCCATTGTCAGACACAAGCACCAGCAAGGGGTGACTCTTTAGGTCATTGTCACTCATTTTCCGCTTAGTACGGATCTCTCCGGTGCTGGTTCCAATCCGGAAGAGGTTGTTGTTGCCCTTAGGCTCCGACAGGTGATAGGAGAGCAATGCATTGTATCCCGAGTCGGCGTCTACAGCCCTGATCTTGCCCACAAAGTAGCCTGCTTCAGCGGAATAAGGGATGCTCTCGCTGTTGACGGAGCCGTGCTCTGAATAGGGGGCCAAAATGGCCGGACTGTTGTCGTTCTCATCCAGAATATAAACATTTACGGTCACGTTGCTACTGAGCGGAGGAACGCCTGCATCCGTGGCCTGAACTTGAAACTGAAACGTCTTTAACTTCTCATAATCAAAAGACTGCAAAGCCACGATGTCCCCACTCTGAGCATTGATGTTAACATTGGATCGCACCACGTCATCTTTACGCAAATGACTATTTACAACCGAAAAGGAAATTTTAGCATTTTCTCCCACGTCGGGATCATCTGCACTCATTGTGTAGATAACTGCGCCGGCGGGACTGTTTTCTTTGACAAAAACATGAACTACGGCTTCTCCAAAGTGGGGCACGTTGTCATTGATATCTGAAACGTGCACGGAAATGACTGCTGTACTGGAGAGCGAAGGAATGCCTTCGTCGGACGCGCTGATTGTGACGTCATACTTCGAAACCCGTTCTCGGTCTAGCGCCCCATTGACAAGCAGCGTGTAGTGATTTTTGTAGGTGTTTTTTATTTTAAAGGGGACAGCCTCCACGATCCGAACATTCACCAGGCCGTTTTTGTCCGCGTCGTTATCTTTTACCGTCAAGAGCGCCACCATCGTGTCGAGCGGCGCGTCCTCCCTCACCACGTCCACTATTGACGTGACGGTTATCGCCGGAGCATTATCGTTAACGTCAGCGATTTCCACCAGAATTTTACAATGCGACGCTCTCGAATTCAAGCCTTTGTCCTTTGCCTGCACTCTCATTTCGACCGCGGCGCCGCTTTCATGATCCAATTCGCCGTTGACTGTAATTTCGCCAGTGGCCGAATTAATGGCAAATTTGTCGATCTCGTGGTCGCCGTCGTGATCGATAAAAGAATACACGATTTCCCCGTTGAGGCCCTCGTCCGAATCGCGAGCGCGTACCGACACAACGCTCGTGCCGCGCGGCGCGTTTTCAATCACGGTGGCTTTGTACAAAGCCTGTTCGAATACTGGAATATTGTCGTTCACGTCTTGCACCACAATGGTTACCGGCAAGGTTCCCGATTTAGCGGGCTTTCCTCCATCCAAAGCCGTTAACGTGAGTTTGATCAGCGCCTGTTTCTCGCGGTCTAGAGCTTTTTGCAGCACCAGTTCGGCAGACATGGACTGCTCGCCGGCGTTCTGCACGTCCAGAGAGAAATGCTCGTTTGGGCTCAGTTTATAGCTTTTGACGGAATAACTGCCGACATCGGCATCTAACGCCTTGGGCAAAGTAAATCGTTCTCCGGTAAAAGCTAATTCTGACACGTTGAGAAGAATTCCAGGTAGTCTGAAATGCGGGGCGTTGTCGTTGATGTCTACAATTTTCACCTCAAAGCGATAAAGATTGAGCGGCGCGTTGGCGATGGCTTCCACTTCCAAAGAGCACTTGACACGGCGAGCACAAAGCTCTTCTCGGTCAATCCTGTCCGTTACTGCAAGTATTCCCGTTTTAGCATCGACCCCCAAATACCTGGCATTCTCTCCAGATATTTGCAAAGCTCTCCTTTCCAAATCCTGGCCGTCGAGGTGCAGGTCTTTAGCCAAATTCCCCACTGTGGTCCCCGGCTTCGATTCTTCCGTCACGGAATACACTATCTGCGCTGAGGCCACCCTCCAGAAGGGGAACAAAAGCCAGGAGAAACATATCCAAAGACGGGAAACGTCGTCCAGTTTCATTCTCTTCCTTGCCGATTAGACAGATGTCAGGAAAATATTGAACTTGAGCGACAGCATTTTAACGTGACCGAGTTTGAAGACGAAGTGGCAACGGCGAACAAAGAATCACTTTGCATCTTCGAATGAACGTAAAACAAGGAGGGGCGTTGTAAAAAGATTTGGCATATGTGGGACAAGATGGACATCTAGCGGGCAAAAAATAGTATTTTTTTCTGGTCGATAATATAGTACTATACACAGAAAATGACTCCAAAATCCACGATTATAATAGAAAACTAAAAGGCCAGACACTGCCTCATTGAAATACTTCTATTCTATTGAAATTATGTGGTATACTATTATATTTTTAATTGTACGCTTCTAACTGTTGCCTTCTAAATCATGCCTTCTCTATTTACCAACTGCCATTGAGCCAAGACACTTAAAAAAATGTTGCTTGGTTTCATTGAAAGCAAGTAAGAAATTCACTGCATTTAGATTGACGATTCAGGACCATGGACAGATACCACGGGATCCTTTCACTTTGAACCAGTTAAGTAGTGCCAGCAGGCAGAAAGAGTACAGCCTAAATTGTTACCAACCAATCATAGGGCACGATGGGACAAAATGGGCTAAATTAGCCTACAATGCATATTTTTGGGATGCAAGAGGACCTGGAGAAAACCCATACAGGCATGGGGAGAACTGTAAAAATCCACACAAAAAAGCCCACCAGGGATTGAACCCTTGATTTCAGAACTGTATGTCGAACATGCTAACCGTTCTGTCACCGTGCCCCCAAATGACTACATTTCCAAACTATTTTTAAAAACACCGGGCAAAAATAGTAAAAGTGCCATCCCTGTGTGAATCGTAAGACCGATCATGAACTATCAATCAGTGCGTAAGCTAGCAATTGCCATACATCTACACAGCTATAAGGAAAAATGTATGAATGTAAAAATCTAGATGACATTTTCTCCTGATGTAGCATGGGTGTTCACAAATTCTGGTTTGTTAAAAAAAAAGAAATATGTACACTTTTTGTATCCACATTATATATACATACTGTACACATTGGGTGTATACCAGAGCGAATGCCTTTGTAAATATTTAGCCTACCTTCTCAGTCGTGGGCAAAGTCTGAGTCCTGGTAAAAGTGTCTGCTCCATTAATACTGATCAGTTCTGCCTCGACAGGTGGGAATGGCGTGGGAAAAACCACCATGTCACTTTTCAGCGTGTCTGAGCTGAAGCACACGTCGTACTGTTGCGTTGCTTTGGAGTAAGACCAGCTCCCGTCGGGGTGGGTGGTGATCATGGGGGCCCCGTACCTCTCCAGACTTGTGTCCGTCTGTCGGTGGCACCTGAAGGCCACCAAAGCCAGCAGGCTGAGCAGGAAGACCAGCGACACGGCCACGATGGCCACCAGCAAGTACAAGTGCAAATGGGAGAAGCTCTCCTCCTTAACGGGCGCATGTCTGAACGGAGTGCCGCTGTCCACCGCGCCTTCCATTACCAGCACGTCCATAGACACAGTCGCTGACAGGGGGGATTCACCATTGTCAGACACCAGCACCAGCAAGGGGTGACTTTTCAGGTCATTGTCGCTCATTTTCCGCTTGGTGCGGATCTCCCCGGTGCTGGTTCCGATCCGAAAGAGGTTGTTGTTGCCTTTAGGCTCCGACAGGTGATAGGAGAGCAACGCGTTGTATCCCGAGTCGGCGTCTACGGCCCTGATCTTGGCCACAAAGTAGCCGGCTTCGGCGGAATAGGGGATGCTCTCGCTGTTGACGGAGCCGTGCTCAGAATAAGGGGCCAAAATGGCCGGACTATTGTCGTTCTCATCCAGAATGAAGATATTGACAGTCACGTTGCTGCTGAGTGGAGGAACACCAGAGTCTGTGGCCTGAACTTTAAATTGAAATGTTTTTACCTTTTCATAGTCAAAAGACTGCAAAGTGACTATCTCCCCATTATCCGAGTTAATATTCATCACTGATGTTATTGGAATGCCATTCCCATCTCCCGATAATGCGTACATAACTCTTGCATTGTCGTTCATATCGGAATCCACTGCCATTATTTGGTGGACACTCGCCCCCACGGGACTATTTTCTTTGACATAAATATTAACAACGGGTTCCGAGAAACGTGGCGCGTTATCATTGACGTCTGCCACTTGAATGGCAATATTACTGGTGCTGGAGAGAGGAGGGCTCCCCTCATCTTTCGCAACCAGCGTCAAGTTATAAAAGGCCTTTTCTTCCCTATCAATTGGCCCATCCACGACGAGAGAGTAATAATTTTTATAATTGGACAGGAGCTTAAAAGGTGGCGAGCCACTTATTTGACAGTGAGCCTCGCCATTCTTCCCCGCATCTTTATCAGTCACCGTGACCAAAGCTACCACGCTCCCAATCTCGGCGTCTTCTTTAACAGGGTTGGTGATCGACGTCACCGCCATTTGGGGGGCGTTGTCGTTAACGTCCAGCACTTCCACCAGGAGCTTGGCGTTCACTCTCCGCGGCATCACACCTTGATCGGCGGCTTGCACATGAATGTCATAGGCGGCTTGCGCCTCGTGGTCTAGACGCCCTTTGACCCTGATCTCCCCCGTGTCCGAATCCATCAAGAAGACGTCGGCGGGGTCAAAATGAGCACGTTTGACGAAGGCGAACCGCAACCTCCCGTTGTCTCCTTCGTCTAAATCCGTCGCCCTCAGCTGGATGACCAAAGACCCCTCCAGCGCATTTTCTTTCACGCGAGCTTTGTACAGCGGCTGGCTGAACGAAGGCGTGTTGTCGTTGGCGTCCAAAACATTGACGTTGACCGATAGCGTTCCCGATTTGGGAGGCTTTCCTCCGTCCACAGCGGTCAGCGTCAATTTAAGCCTGGCTTCTTTTTCTCTATCCAAAGCTTTGAGCAGCACCAGCTCGGCGGAGACGCTTTGCTCTCCGCCGCCCTGCACGTCGAGCGAGAAATATTCATTTGGGCTCAGCTTGTAAGTCTTTACCGAGTTTCCCCCGGGGTCTGCATCGAGAGCCAGCGGGAGTAAGAAATGCTCGCCAGTGGGCGAGGATTCAGACACGTTAATTGAATGTGAGTCCTCCACAAACCGTGGCGCGTGGTCGTTCAAATCCTCGAGCAGAACCTCGATCCGGTGCAGCGCCGTGGGCTTCCTCAGTATGGCTTCCAAGCGCAGAGTGCATTTGATGGCCTGAGCGCAAAGCTCCTCGCGGTCTATTCGCTCCGCCACGTAAAGCTCCCCCGTTCGCAAATTGGCTTTGAAATATTCCTTACTGTAAGCGGACGTGATACTCAAATCTCGAGCTTGGAGGTCCCTCGCATTGACGTTTAAAGCCTTGGCCAGGTTGCCCACCACGGTCCCTTTGTCCACCTCCTCGGAAATAGAAAAGGAAATCTGGCCGGCGCAGACGTGCCATGAAATGCAGATAAAGAACCAGCAGAGAGTAGATTTTTTCCGGCTGCCATTCATCTTCATTCTCGAGGCAGGAGGACGGAAGTTTACCAACAAAAAACCGCCTGATCGTCCATATTTCCACACGTTATCCCCTTCCGAATATCCTGTCGTCTTTTGAGCTCGGCACACAATGAAATGCGATCAGTCTGATGACGACGCCTCCCCCGACAGTGAAGGAGAGGCCGAGTTGACTCAAAGTGACGGTCTAAGGCGACCCCTAGCGTTGAGCCTTGCTCCAAACACATTTTCTCCAAGACAAAGACAAAATACTACAATGGAAAGGCTTGAAATCTAGAAATACACTTCACAAGGCAACTATCAGAATGAACAAATCAGTTACCCATAAACTACTCCAATGAATGGTTCAAGCAGAAACTATAAGCAATTCCCATCAGTTGAAAAAGGTAAAAATAAAAACAAAGAACAGAAACAAACCTGTACATTTGTGCAAAAAAGACCTGTATTGCCGGTGGTTCAGATTTTTTTTACATTGTCTTCAACATATTCTTTGCAACGTTTAAGCCGAGGCCCCTTCATGTGAAATTTAAAAAAATAAATAAAAATATGGACATTACCCTTGCATTGCTCTATATGAAATACGGCTCGGGTTGATCCCAGCTGCAAGGCCATATATACTATGTGCATCACTACACTATACTGGCTTGAGAGGCCCCAATTTAGATCACAATCAATGACAAATTGCCAGATCAGTTGATAGTAGTGAGACCAACGTCAAATAACTGATAATGTACAATGTATTTTTTCGTAGTTTTATATATTTCTGTTTGAGTGAAGGCATAGAGAGATTATGGTACATTTTAAGCCTACCTTTTCTGTGTTAGGCAAAGTCTGAGTCCTGGAAAAAGTGTCTCCTCCATTAATACTGATCAGTTCTGCCTCTACGGGTGGAAACGGTGTGGGGAAAACCACCATGTCACTTTTGAGTGTGTCTGAGCTGAAGCAAACGTCGTACTGCTGCGTTGCTTTGGAGTAAGACCAGCTCCCGTCGGGGTGGGTGGTAATCATGGGGGCCCCGTACCTCTCCAGACTTGCGTCCGTCTGTTGGTGGCACCTGAAGGCCACCAAAGCCAGCAGGCTGAGCAGGAAGACCAGCGACACGGCCACGATGGCTACCAGCAAGTACAAGTGCAAATGGGAGAAGCTCTCCTCCTTGACGGGGACATGTCTGAATGGAATGCCGCTGTCCACCGTGCCTTCCATCACCAGCACGTCCATAGACACGGTCGCCGACAGGGGGGATTCACCATTGTCAGATACCAGCACCAGTAAGGGGTGACTCTTCAGGTCATTGTCACTCATTTTCCGCTTAGTGCGGATCTCCCCGGTGCTGGTTCCGATCCGGAAGAGGTTGTGGTGGCCTTTGGGCTCTGACAGATGATAGGAGAGCAGTGCATTGTATCCTGAGTCAGCGTCTACGGCTCTGATCTTGCCCACAAAGTAGCCTGCTTCGGCGGAGTAAGGGATGCTCTCGCTGTTGACGGAGCCGCGCTCTGAATAGGGGGCCAAAATGGCCGGACTGTTGTCGTTCTCATCCAGGATATAAACATTGACGGTAACATTGCTACTAAGTGGAGGAACACCAGAATCTGTGGCCTGAACTTTGAACTGAAACGTCTTTAACTTCTCATAGTCAAAAGACTGCAAACTTAGTATTTCTCCACTATCTGAGTTCATGTGAAGAAGTGATGAAATTGGAATATTGCGAGGATAAGTATCTAACAATGCATATGACACTTTAGCATTTGCATCCAAATCAGGGTCAGTTGCTTTGATGGAGCAAACAGAATATCCAGTTGGACTATTTTCTTTAACGTATACATTAACAATAGGTTCCATAAAATGTGGTGCATTATCATTAACATCAGAAACCTGAACAGGAATTGTTTTGAAAGTGGACATTGGTGGACTTCCTCCATCTGTGGCCAAAATAGAGACATTATAAAGGGAGGTGCTTTCTCTATCCAGTGCTCCATCAACTACTAGAGAATAGTCATTTTTGTAATTGGACTTTAGTTTAAACGGAACCGAGCCAACTACTTCGCAGTTGATGACACCGTTGCTGCCACCATCCTCGTCACTGACGGTAATCAAAGCTACAATGGTCCCCACTTCTGCATTTTCCTTCACCGGTGTCATCAGTGATGTCACCGTTATTTCAGGAGCGTTGTCATTTATATCAATAATTTCTATTAGTAGTTTAGCATGTGCGGTACGAGGAACTGTCCCCTGATCCATTGCTTGAATTCTGACTTCATAAGCAGGGGTTTCTTCATAATCTAACTTACCCTTGATCGCAATTTCTCCTGTTTCTTCATTAAGATCGAAAATATTAGATGGATCATTGTTTCCTCGTTTGATGAATGAATACCTTATTTTACTGTTCATGCCTTCGTCCATGTCAGTTGCATTTAATTTAATCAGAACCGAGCCCTGCACGGCGTCTTCATTCACGCGCACTTTATACAGAGACTTGCTAAACACGGGCACATTGTCGTTAACATCGAGCACATTGACGCGTATTTGCAAAGAGCCTGACTTTGGAGGTTTGCCCCCGTCGACGGCTGTCAATGCAAGTGCAATATGCGATTGTTTCTCTCGATCTAAAGGTTTTTGAAGCACCAATTCGGCAGACAAGCCATGCTCACCTCCGCTCTGCACATCCAATGTAAAATGTTCATTATTGCTGAGTTTATAGCTCCTTACAGAATGTGTGCCCACGTCTGTGTCCACGGCCACTGGTAGGAGGTAACGCTCCCCCGGCAATGCTGATTCAGAAATGTTTAAACTGTATGTATTTTCTATGAAAGACGGCGAATTGTCGTTTATATCCAAAATAATGATCTCAACGCGATGTGCCACCATTGGATTGTTTAACACGGCTTGTATCTTTAATGAACATTTGACCACATTCGGACAAAGCTCCTCCCTGTCAATTCTTTGATTTACAAATAGATTCCCGTTCAGTAGATTGATGTTAAAATACTCTTTACTGTAGCTGGAAACCACTCGCAGACCTCTGGCGTCCAGCTCGTTCAGGTTGAGGTTTAAATCCTTGACTATATTCCCCACCACGAAGCCTTTGTTCGCCTCCTCGTGAATGGAGTAGGACAGTTGCGACGCGGACGAGCCATCAAAACAAAGAAGCAAAGCAATGTAAATCCCCCAATCGAGTCTTTGCCGGCGTGTCCTCATCGTCGACGCAGGAAAATGCAAGCAATCCTATCTGTCCTTTATCCACATTTAGATAATTCCGTCCGAAGCAGTCAGACTTTTGGGTGGTTTCTCGACGCGTATAGGCGCCTTCTGCGCATGAACTAGCGACTGGTGACGGTTTCTTTCTTTCTTACAAGGCGGAGTCGAGCAAGCGAGAAGCCAACAAAATACAAAACGTCAAATCCACGGTCTCCTGCGACCCCATGTGGTCAATTTAGGGTAAATTGATTTCTACTATCATTTCCAAACTGCACTCATCCCAAAGACCACGTCTGACTTTATTAGACTAAGATCCCAAGATAAAATGATCCCTATGTGTCTTCTGGGGATATCACAAATCATAGAATATAAAATTTAATAAATGAATCAAATATTTTCTTTCCATGACCACTACTTATACATACCCCTACTGTTACTACCACTAAAATAGGCCGTAACAGCAACGACATGGCTGAGTGTACAAAGCCAGACTGAAGGTATGAAGATTTAATCACTCATATGTATGCAAATGATGAGGGTTCATTTTCTACTGAGTGTATGGCTATGAAAAGTTGATCTTTGTCTCTGTGCTCTGTGATTGACTGATAAACACTCAATTCACCTTAGAGCTGTCACAACATGGCTTATTACCCAGCTAGCCTCCACCTTTAGTCGAAAAAAAAACACGTGTAAAATGGATAGGTTAAATTGATACTGTATGAGGAACCCACTACAATAACAATCCCAATGAGGTCCAGCACCATGGACAGTGGCATATGTGTTTTAGCATTACACTAGGCATTGATAAAGAAAAAGATAGAAATGATCCTTATTCCTTCTCACTTGTATACATGCTGTTTAAAATATATTGCAAAGATGAATTGTACTGAAAAGTTTTAGCAGTATTTGTCAATCACCAAAAGTAGCAAAAGAAAATGTGAGGGGGAAATAGTTCACCCTACCTTCTCAGTGGTGGGTAAAGTCTGAGTTCTGTTAAAGGTGTCTCCTCCATTAATGCTGATGAGTTCTGCCTCTACGGGTGGAAACGGTGTGGGAAAAACCACCATGTCACTTTTCAGCGTGTCTGAGCTGAAGCACACGTCGTACTGCTGCGTCGCTTTGGAGTAAGACCAGCTCCCGTCGGGGTGGGTGGTGATCATGGGGGCCCCGTACCTCTCCAGACTTGCGTCCGCCTGTCGGTGGCACCTGAAGGCCACCAAAGCCAGCAGGCTGAGCAGGAAGACCAGCGACACGGCCACGATAGCCACCAGGAGGTACAAGTGCAAAAGGGAGAAGCTCTCCTCCGTGACGGGCACATGTCTGAATGGAGTGCCACTGTCCACCGTGCCTTCCAGAACTAACACGTCCATAGACACGGTCGCTGAAAGGGGGGATTCACCATTGTCAGATACCAGCACCAGCAAGGGGTGACTCTTCAGGTCATTGTCACTCAATTTCCGCTTAGTGCGGATCTCCCCGGTGCTGGTTCCGATCCGGAAGAGGTTGTTGTTGCCTTTAGGTTCCGACAGGTGATAGGAGAGCAATGCATTGTATCCAGAGTCGGCGTCTACTGCCCTGATTTTGGCCACAAAGTAGCCGGCTTCGGCGGAATAAGGGATGCTCTCGCTGTTGACGGAGCCACGCTCTGAATAGGGGGCCAAAATGGCCGGACTGTTGTCATTCTCATCCAGAATAAAAACATTGACGGTCAAGTTGCTGCTGAGTGGAGGAACGCCAGAATCTGTGGCCTGCACTTTGAACTGAAACGTCTTTAACTTCTCATAGTCAAAAGACTGCAAGCTTAATATGTCTCCACTATCTGAGTTCATGTGAAGAAGTGATGAAATTGGAATATTGTGAGGATAAGTATCTAACAAAGCATATGACACTTTAGCATTTGCATCCAAATCAGGGTCAGTTGCTTTGATGGAGCAAACAGAATATCCAGTTGGACTATTTTCTTTAACGTATACATTAACAATAGGTTCCATAAAATGTGGTGCATTATCATTAACATCAGAAACCTGAACAGGAATAGTTTTGGAAGTGGACATTGGTGGACTTCCTCCATCCGTGGCCAAAATAGAGACATTATAAAGGGAGGTGCTTTCCCTATCCAGTGCTCCATCAACTACTAGAGAATAGTCATTTTTGTAATTGGACTTTAGTTTGAACGGAACCGAGCCAACTACTTCGCAGTTGATGACACCGTTGCTGCCACCATCCTTATCACTGACGGTAATCAAAGCTACAATTGTCCCCACGTCTGCATTTTCCTTGACCGGGGTCATCAGAGACGTCACCGTTATTTCAGGAGCATTGTCATTCATATCAATGATTTCAATTAGTAGTTTTGCATGTGCACTACGGGGGGATTGACCTTGATCCTTTGCTTGAATTCTGACTTCATACGCAGGATTTTCTTCATAATCTAACGTGCCCTTGATTGTAATTTCTCCTGTTTCTTCATTAATATCGAAAATATTAGACGGATCATTGTTTCCTCGTTTGATCAATGAATACCTTATTTTACTGTTCATGCCTTCATCCATGTCAGTTGCATTTAATCTAATCACAACCGAGCCCTGCGCGGCGTTTTCATTCACGCTCACTTTATACAGAGACTTGCTAAACACGGGCACATTGTCGTTAACATCGAGCACATTGACGAATATTTGCAAAGAGCCTGACTTTGGAGGTTTGCCCCCGTCAACGGCTGTCAGCGCGAGTGCAATATGCGATTGTTTCTCTCGATCTAAAGGTTTTTGTAGCACTAATTCGGCAGACAAGCCATGCTCACCTACGCTCTGCAGGTCCAACGTAAAATGTTCATTATTGCTGAGTTTATAGCTCCTCACAGAATTTGAGCCCACGTCTGCGTCCAAGGCCACCGGTAAGAGGTAGCGCTCCCCCGGGAAAGCTGATTCAAAAATATCCAAATTGTAAACTTGTTCTATGAAAACAGGCGAATTGTCATTTATATCTAAAACACTGATCTCAACGCGATGGGCCACCATAGGATTGTTTAACACGGCTTGTATATTTAATGAACATTTGGCCACATTCGGACAAAGCTCCTCCCTGTCAATTCTTTGATTTACAATTAGATTCCCGTTCAGTAGATTGATGTTAAAATACTCTTTACTGTAGCTGGAAACCACTCGCAGACCTCTGGCGTCCAGCTCGTTCAGGTTGAGGTTTAAATCCTTGACTATATTCCCCACCACGAAGCCTTTGTTCGCCTCCTCGTGAATTGAGTAGGACAGTTGCGACGCGGACGAGCCGTCAAAACAAAGAAGCAAAGCAAAGTAAATCCCCCAATCGAGTCTTTGCCGGCGCGTCCTCATCGTCAACGCAGGAAAATTCAAGCAATCCTATCTGTCCTTTATCCACATTTAGACAATTCCGTCCGAAGCAGTCCGACTTTTGGGTGGTTTCTCGACGCGCACAGGCGCTTTCTGCGCACCAACTAGCAACTGATGACGGTTTCTTTCTTTCTTACAAGGCGGAGTCGAGCAAGCGAGAAGCCAACAAAATACAAAACGTCAAATCCACGGTCTCTTGCGACCCCATGTGGTCACTTTAGGGTAACTTGATTTCTACCACCATTTCCAAACTGAACTCATCCCTCAGACCACGTCTGACTTTATTAGATCCCACGATAAAATGATTCCTATGTGTCTTCTGTGGATATCACGAATCATAGAATATACAATTTAATACATGAATCAAATATTTTCTTTTCATGACTACTACTTATACATACCCCTACTGCTACTACTACCAAAATGGACCGTAACAGCAACGAGATGACTGAGTGTACAAACGCAGACTGAATGTGTGAAGATTTAATCACTCATATGTATGCAAATGATGAGGGTTCATTTTCTATTGAGTGTATGGCTATGAAAAGTTGATCTTTGTCTCTGTGCTCTGTGATTGACTGATAAACACTCAATTCACCTTAGAGGTGTCACAACATGGCTTATTCTCCAGCTAGCCTCCACCCTTAGTCGAAAAAAACAGGTGCAAAATGGATAGGTTAAATTGAAACTGTATAAGAAACTCACTACAACGATAATCACCCCAATGAAGTCCAGCACCATGGACAGTGGCATATGAGTTCTAGCCATTACACTAGGCATTGATAAAGAAAAAGATAGAAATGATCCCCATACCTTCTCACTTGTATACATGCTGTTTAAAATACACTGCAAGGATGAATTGTACTGAAAAGTTTTAGCAATGTTTGTCAATCACCAAAAGTAGCAAAAGAAGATGTGAGGTGTAAATAGTTCACCCTACCTTCTCAGTGGTGGGTAAAGTCTGAGTTCTGTTAAAGGTGTCTCCTCCATTAATGCTGATGAGTTCTGCCTCTATGGGTGGAAACGGTGTGGGGAAAACCACCATGTCACTTTTCAGCGTGTCTGAGCTGAAGCACACGTCGTACTGCTGCGTAGCTTTGGAGTAAGACCAGCTCCCGTCGGGGTGGGTGGTGATCATGGGGGCCCCGTACCTCTCAAGACCTCCATCCGCCTGCCGGTGGCACCTGAAGGCCACCAAAGCCAGCAGGCTGAGCAGGAAGACCAGTGACACAGCCACAATGGCCACCAGAAGGTACAAGTGCAAATGGGAGAAGCTCTCTTCCTTGATGGGCACGTGTCTGAACGGAGTGCCGCTGTCCGCCATGCCTTCCATCACCAGCACGTCCATTGACACGGTGGCTGAAAGGGGGGATTCGCCATTATCAGATACCAGCACCAGCAAGGGGTGACTCTTCAGGTCATTGTCACTCATTTTTCGCTTGGTGCGAATCTCCCCGGTGCTGGTTCCGATCCGGAAGAGGTTGTTGTTGCCTTTAGGTTCTGACAGGTGATAGGAAAGCAATGCATTGTATCCCGAGTCGGCGTCTACGGCCCTGACCTTGGCCACAAAGTAGCCTGCTTCGGCGGAATAAGGGATGCTCTCGCTGTTGACAGAGCCGTGCTCAGAATAAGGGGCCAAAATGGCCGGACTATTGTCGTTCTCATCCAGGATATAAACATTGACGGTCACATTGCTGCTGAGTGGAGGAACACCAGAATCAGTGGCCTGGACTTTAAACTGAAATGTTTTTACCTTTTCGTAGTCAAAAGACTGCAAACTTAGTATTTCTCCACTATCTGAGTTCATGTGAAGAAGTGATGAAATTGGAATATTGCGAGGATAAGTATCTAACAATGCATATGACACTTTAGCATTTGCGTCCAAATCAGGGTCAGTTGCTTTGATGGAGCAAACAGAATATCCAGTTGGACTATTTTCTTTAACGTATACATTAACAATAGGTTCCATAAAATGTGGTTCATTATCATTAACATCAGAAACCTGAACAGGAATGGTTTTGGAAGTGGACATTGGTGGACTTCCTCCATCTGTGGCCAAAATAGAGACATTATAAAGGGAGGTACTTTCTCTATCCAGTGCTCCATCAACTACTAGAGAATAGTCATTTTTGTAATTGGACTTTAGTTTAAATGGAACCGAGCCAACTATTTCGCAGTTAATGACACCGTTGCTGCCACCATCCTTATCGCTGACAGTAATCAAAGCGACAATTGTCCCCACTTCTGCATTTTCCTTGACCGGTGTCATCAGTGATGTCACCGTTATTTCCGGAGCATTGTCATTTATATCAAGGATTTCTATGAGTAGTTTCGCATGTGCACTACGAGGGGAATGACCTTGATCCTTTGCTTGAATTCTAACTTCATAAGCAGGGGTCTCTTCATAATTTAACATACCTTTCACGATGATTTCTCCCGTTTCTTCATTCAGATCAAAAACATTAGACGGATCATCATTTCCACGTTTAATGAATGAATAACTAATTTTACTGTTCATGCCTTCATCTGAATCTGTTGCATTTAATTTAATCACAACTGAGCCCTGTGCGGCATTCTCACTCACGCGCACTTTATACAGCGATTTGCTAAATACTGGCGTGTTATCATTTAAGTCCACCACCACAATTTTTATAGGCAGTGTGCCAGATTTAACCGGTTTTCCTCCATCCACAGCGGTGAGCGTGAGCTCATGAACCGGAACCTTCTCTCGATCTAAAGCTTTATTCAGTATGAGCTCGGTAGACGCACCATGTTTTCCATCACTTTGCACATCCAGCGTAAAATACTCATTTGGACTCAGTTTGTACGTTTTGACCGAATTACTTCCCGTATCTGAATCCACTGCGACCGGGAGTAAATATCTCTCCCCCGGCGCCACAGATTCCGATATTTTTAAGGTATGTAATTCTTCTTGGAATTTGGGCGAGTTGTCGTTGACGTCCAAAACATTGATGTCAATGCGGTGCACGCTCATGGGCTCGCTCAGCACCGCCTGTATTCTCAGCAGGCACGTCCCGGCGCCGGGACAAAGCTCCTCCCGGTCTATTCTATCGTTCACAAAGAGGTTCCCCGTCCGCAGGTCCGCTTCCACGTACTTCTTACTGTGACTTGAAACAATGCGCAGGTCTCTGTTGTGCAGCTCTCGTAAGTCGAGGCTCAAATCCTTGGCGATATTTCCCACCACCGCGCCTTTGTTCGCCTCCTCGGGAACGGAGTAAGACAATTGTGAGGCTGATCCGTAACAAAAGAGCAGTGCAGCCACTAGATGAAGCCAAAAATGCTCCTTTGTGGCCATCGTTGTACAATAGCGATCGAAAATGATATCCAATGTTTTAGATCCACATCAGACGGAGATCTCCAGCGCGAACAACCGCTCCTGTCGCCAAATGCAACCCGAATGAACGTCAAAGCTGCAGCTAATGACACACGGCAAAACATTTCGTCCCTAGGAGCGGTTGTGTATGAAATCCTTTCTGTGGTCTAAGAGCGACCCCTTGCGGAAAAACAAGAACATGTCACCATTTTATAAATGACCAGTACTGTCAGCATCAAAGTACTATTAACGCTTCAAATATTGAAGAGGAAAAACAAAAGTACACCTCAGCTAAACTGCAGTGTTAGTGTTTCGAAGTATTGCATATGTGATGGATTGAAGCATGATCATGTCGATAAAATGTAGACAGACAGTGATGTCCCAAACACTTCCTTGTTATAAAGAAGTAAAGTGCTGTTTTTAGTTCCAAATAGAAATATGCTGTCCATCCTGCAACTGAGGGACATCAGATTGAATTTGTGAAACAAAAGGTTAGTGAAAAATTTAATTGGACTTCCAAACATAGCTATGGTCCACAACCTTAAGAAAAACTTTCATAATTGAGTTGCATGGGAAGATCAATGCTGTGAGTTTGAAAATCATACGAGTTATATTTGTTATGGCAAGCAGCAGCAACAGCAATAACAAAAGCAAAAACATCACCACGCATCCAAAACCTCGATACATAGTCTATCACTCACAAATAACCTTTCCAGTACTTGACTTACAAAACCCTGTAGATTATTATCTAGTCAGACTTTACTTATGTATTGCAAATGCAAATGTCACATAGTATATGTCGTCAGTCAGGAACCACAGAGTTGTATCACTTCTTATGTTCTCCAAATTCCATACTGTTCATTAGTCGCCATTTTAAAAAATACTTTAGTTTCATCTTTTTGCGATTTCTTTGTCTGTGGAAAATTAATTTATATATCAATAGTATGTGTTTTTCCTTACCTTTTCAGTGTTAGGTAAAGTCTGAGTCCTGCTAAAAGTGTCTCCTCCGTTAATACTGATCAGTTCCGCCTCTACGGGTGGGAATGGCGTGGGAAAAACCACCATGTCACTTTTCAGCGTGTCTGAGCTGAAGCACACGTCGTACTGCTGCGTAGCTTTGGAGTAAGACCAGCTCCCGTCGGGATGGGTGGTGATCATGGGGGCTCCGTACCTCTCCAGATTTGCATCCGTCTGTCGGTGGCACCTGAAGGCCACCAAAGCCAGCAGGCTGAGCAGGAAGACCAGCGAAACGGCCACGATGGCCACCAGCAAGTACAAGTGCAAATGGGAGAAGCTCTCCTCCTTGATGGGGACGTGTCTAAACGGAGCGCCGCTGTCCGCCGCACCTTCCAGCACCAGCACGTCCATAGACACGGTGGCTGACAGTGGGGATTCGCCATTATCAGATACCAGCACCAGCAAGGGGTGACTCTTCAGGTCATTGTCACTCATTTTCCGCTTGGTGCGGATCTCCCCGGTGCTGGTTCCGATTCGGAAGAGGTTGTTGTTGCCTTTGGGCTCAGAGAGGTGATAGGAGAGCAATGCATTGTATCCCGAGTCGGCGTCTACGGCCCTGATCTTGGCCACAAAGTAGCCGGCTTCGGCGGAATAAGGGATGCTCTCGCTGTTGACGGAGCCGTGCTCGGAATAGGGGGCCAAAATGGCCGGACTGTTGTCGTTCTCATCCAGGATATAAACATTTACTGTCACATTGCTGCTGAGTGGAGGAACGCCCGAGTCTGTTGCCTGAACTTTAAACTGAAAGGTCTTTAACGTCTCATAGTCAAAAGACTGCAAAGTGACTATAGCACCACTCTCAGAGTTGATGTTGATGTTTGAAGCCGCTTGTGTCGTTTTCAAAGAACTGTGGATCAAGCGATAAGCCGCTTTTCCATTTTCAAGCGAGTCAGCGTCTGTCGTGGTCAAAGTGAAAATAGTCGTCCCGACCGGACTGTTCTCCCTCACGTACGTTTGAATAACAGGCTCCGCAAATCGGGGTGGATTGTCGTTGACGTCGGCGACTTGAATTGGGATGACGTGCGTCGTGGACCGCGGTGGCGTTCCTTCATCACTCGCCGTAATTGTTACAAGATACTGGGAGGCGTCCTCTCGGTCAAGACGCCCGTCAACCAACAACGAGTAATAGTTCTTGTAGTTAAACTTCAAGGCGAAGGGCACGTCTCCCACGACGTTGCATTTGGTTTGGCCGTTTTTGCCCCCGTCTTTATCCGTAATCATCACCACGGCAATGGCAGTCCCGATCTCGGCGCCCTCTTTTACGGGACTCATGAGAGACGAGACGGTGATTTCCGGCGCGTTGTCATTCACGTCCATGACTTCTACTAAGACTTTGCTATGCGCCAAGCGAGGAGGAACGCCTTTGTCCCGCACTTGGACACGAATCTCATACGCCCGAGTCTCCTCATAATCAATCGTGCCTTTAACGGTCATTTCTCCGGTATCTTCATTCAGAGCAAATACATTATCTGGGTTAAAACGTCCTCTTTCCGCAAATGAGTACGCCAGTTGTCCATTAATGCCGTCGTCTAAGTCAGTAGCGGACAAGGTTAACAACGCAGTGCCAATATCTGCATTTTCAACAACTTGGACCTTGTAGAGCGATTGACTAAACAAAGGTGAATTATCATTGACGTCCAGGACGTTAATTTTGATTTGTATGGTCCCGGAACGCGGAGGTTTTCCTCCGTCAATAGCAATCAGCGTGAGATCGACTGTAGCCTCCTTTTCTCTGTCTAAGGCTTTTTGTAGCAACAATTCAGCAGAAACACTTTCTCCATTGCTTTGTACGTCCAATACAAAATATTCATTTGGCTTTAATTTATAGCTTTGGACTGAGTTTACACCCGCGTCGGCGTCATGTGCCAATGGGAGCGGATGTCTTTCTCCTAGATAATAATTTTCATACAGATCAATTGTCGTCGATTCTTGACTAAAAAACGGAGCATTGTCATTGATATCATTAATGATCACCTCAATTTGGTGAAGTCCACGAGGGTTGCTCAGCGCGGCTTCTATATTTAAAGAACATTTCAGCACATTGGGACACAGCTCCTCCCTGTCTATTCTGTCGTTAACGACCAATATTCCCGAGTCCAAATTGACGTCAAAATATTGCCTTTTGTGGGCCGAGTGGATGCGCAGACCCGCTGCTCGGAGTTGCTGCACGCTGAGGTTTAAATCCTTGGCGAGGTTTCCCACCGCGGTCCCTTTGTCTACCTCCTCTGAGACGGTGTAAGAGATCTGAGCCCTGGTCCAGCCGCACAGACAAAGAAGAGTGAAAAGGAGAGCCCCGATGGGAGCCTGATGGTCCTGAAAAGCCATTCCTGCTGAAATGGGCCACATCAATTCCGTTTCGCCTTCAATATATCCTCTGGAAATGAGCAAAAATCCGACATCCCTTTATGCATCCACTGCCGCTGCCGTTCCCTTCGCGTGGTTCGCCCAACTGCGTTGACTCGACGAGGAAACAACCCTCCCTCCCCATTTGTGACGTTTCCTATTTCGGCTGAGTCGCTGCACGTCAGACAAAATTTTATAGAGCGGTCTCCAGCGTCACCTTGTGACCGTTGTGGGGAAATGCAGTGATATACAATGGGATATGTTCTTTCGTTCACATTTTAAGTCATGCATACATTTATTTTCAAGAATGGGCTCAAAAGGCCCATTGTGGTTTTCGCAAATATTGTATAAAAAGAAGAATACTATAGGATAATATTCTCATGTTACAGTTCTCATGCCAACGTTAGATTTCACCGATACATTTGCATGAGGGAACTAGAAGGGAGTAAAGAGCCCCATGGACAGTACTCGTGCACCAATCCACTTCAGAACTATGGAGAGCGTCAAAGCAGTTTCATTTTCGTTTTAAAATAGAGGCCAATGGGCGGAGGTGTGGGGTTCACAAAAAAACTACATGCATCCCATTCATCTCCTGAAGTTCCCTTCCATCCTTATAACCATACACTTCCTGCTTGTCTGTGACAAACTCCACCTCTCAAACTACTCTTCAGACACTTCCTACGAATGTTAAAGCTAACGAAAAAAACATTAGGAAATAATTATAAGTATGAAAATCATCACTGCAATATCTAAATGTATATGAAATTCATAAACTTAATTTGAATCCATGGAATGTTCTTACCTTGTCATTATTTGGTAAAGTCTGAGTCCTGGTAAAGGTGTCTCCTCCATTAATACTGATCAGTTCTGCCTCTACGGGAGGGAACGGTGTGGGGAAAACCACCATGTCACTTTTAAGCGTGTCTGAGCTGAAGCACACGTCGTACTGCTGTGTAGCTTTGGAGTAAGACCAGGTCCCGTCAGGGTGGGTGGTGATCATGGGGGCCCCGTACCTCTCCAGACTTGCATCCGCCTGTCGGTGACACCTGAAGGCCACCAAAGCCAGCAGGCTGAGCAGGAAGACCAGCGACACGGCCACGATGGCCACGAGGAGGTACAAGTGCAAATGGGAGAAGCTCTCCTCCTTGATGGGCGCATGTCTGAACGGAGTGCCGCTGTCCACTGTGCCTTCCAGCACTAGCACGTCCATAGACACGGTGGCCGACAGGGGGGATTCGGCATTATCAGATACCAGCACCAGCAAGGGGTGACTCTTCAGGTCATTGTCACTCATTTTCCGCTTGGTTCGGATCTCCCCGGTGCTGCCTCCGATCCGGAAGAGGTTGTTGTTGCCTTTAGGTTCCGACAGGTGATAGGACAGCAATGCATTGTATCCCGAGTCGGCGTCTACGGCCCTGATCTTGGCCACAAAGTAGCCGGCTTCGGCGGAATAAGGGATGCTCTCGCTATTGACGGAGCCGTGCTCAGTATAAGGGGCCAAAATGGCCGGACTATTGTCGTTGTCATCCAGGATATAAACATTGACTGTCACATTGCTGCTGAGTGGAGGAACACCAGAGTCTGTGGCCTGAACTTTAAATTGAAATGTTTTTACCTTTTCATAGTCAAAAGATTGCAAGCTTAATATTTCCCCACTCTCCGAGTTCATGTTAATCAATGTATTTATTGGCACTACATCGGTTCTACCTTGCACAATAGAGTAAGTCACGTGGCCATTTTGATCCACATCATCATCAACTGCGGTCACTCTATGAATGACGGCTCCAGGTGGACTATTTTCTTTTATGTAAACATTAACAAGAGGCTCCGAAAAGTGAGGCTTATTGTCATTAACATCAGAGATGTGCACATTAATAACGCTAGTAGTAGAAAGAGGTGGAATCCCTTCATCATTTGCTGTAATGCTGATATTGTATACAGATACACTTTCCCTGTCTAGAGGACCACCAACAACCAACGAGTAGGAGTTCTTATAATTGGACTCGAGTTTGAAAGGCACTTCATTATCAATTTGACAGTGTACCAAGCCATTTTTCCCACTATCTTTGTCCTGTACCGAGACAATTGCAATAGCGGTTCCTATTGTTGCATCTTCTTTCACTGTGTTCAAAAGTAATGTGATTGAAATTTCAGGGGCATTGTCATTGATATCTAAAACTTGAATTAATAATTTGGTGTGAGATGTTAAAGGAGGTGAACCCCCATCACGGGCTTGTACCTGGAGCTCAAATGCATTGATGTCTTCAAAATCAATATGTTTCTTATTTGTCACTGTCCCAGTTTGTTCATCAATAGCAAACATACTTGTTTGCTTCTCCTTTCCCCCTGCAGTAAAAGAATAAAAAACCTGCCCGTGTTGGCCCTCGTCCAAATCAGTAGCATTCAGTGTAATAATGGATGTGCCAATTTCTACGTTCTCATACACACTTGCTTTGTAAAGCGTTTGGCTGAAAACCGGAGCATTGTCGTTGCTATCCAGCACATTGACAACAATGGTCATGGTGCCCGACTTAACTGGTGTTCCTCCATCAATGGCCGTCAATATGAGTGTGATTGCAGCCTGTTTTTCTCGATCCAAAAGCTTATGAAGCACTAATTCTGGAGTCACGCTTTCTCCTTTGTGTGACTCAAGAGAAAAATGTCCATTTGGGCTGAGCTTGTACAAATTGACAGTATTTTTACCGACATCCGCGTCATGAGCTGCATGCAGAGGGAATTTAGCTCCCGATGCTGTGCTTTCACTGACATTTAACATTTGGAGCCTTCTAGAAAATAATGGGTTGTTGTCATTTACGTCCGAGATTACGATTTCAATGTGGAATATTTTTAACGGATTATTAATAATGGCCTCTACACTAAGAGAACACTTGGCTTCATCGCCACACAGTTCTTCTCTATCTATTCTCTCATGAACATAGAGAACACCCGTCTTTACGTTTACCTCAAAATATTTCTTCTTTGCTCCCGAAACGATCTGAAACATGCGGGTCTCCAAATCCTGGACATTTAAGCTTAAATCCTTGGCCACATTTCCCACAAAGGTCCCAACGTTCACCTCCTCCGCCACCGAGTAAGAGAGCTGGCCGCAAACGGCTTCCCAGAAACACTCCAGCAGCACCAAGAACAGATAGATCCGCACAGAGCTCCATTTGCTTGACGCAGGCATTATTCCAGACATCTACAAAAGATTGAATCCCAGCGTAGAACGACCCCACTCCCCTCCGTGTCTTATGCCGTCTCGAAGCCTTTGTTCCACTGACGAGGAACGGCACGAACGTTTTGGGAGGAGCACAGCTCGCCCAACGAGGATGCAAAGATGCCACGGTCCACTTCGCCCTCTAGTGGAACTATACGTAAATTACAACCAGTACCATATAATTGTAACCAATATAGGGCGGACCAATATGTACGACCTTCAATAACATAGGAAACAACTCCCAAAATAATAATAAAAAAATAGATAAATAAACTGTGTGAATAAAATCCACATTGTGTGTTATGGTAAAGTTGCATTTTTTTGCCTAAAGAATCTTTCCATGTATGAAGGATGTTATATATATACGGTTAAAACAGCAAGAAAACTAAAGTTGGGGGTTCAAAAACAATATTATTTAAATTGCCAACAAATAGGTTACCTCCAACTAAACATCACTCACAAGCATGCAAGTAGAAACTTTGCTCAGCACCTTGGAGAGAGCATTTTACACTAATTGTTTAGAACCTGACTTTGCCCAAAAAAGGAAAAAAACGAACATTCTCAGCTATATTTAAAAATATATATATACGATTTGTCAGGAAAAATACCCACAAGTTTCAAGGTCAAATGAAGGAAAATAATATACACATGATGATATTTACATGTGCACTCTACTGGATGAAGCATAGTCACAGTTCATAAATATTCTGATGTGCAACTAATTGTTATGATGCAACAGATGCTCTTTATCTACCAACTAGTACAAAAGCGTCCATTTAAGCGCATCAACGTCAAACCTTCAAGAAACCACTTGGGCTTTTTAATTCATATATGTTCATATTGACAATATTTGCAAAATACGATTAAAGGAAGGAAATATGCCTCCTACCTTTTCAGTGTTAGGTAAAGTCTGAGTCCTGCTAAAAGTGTCTCCTCCGTTAATACTGATCAGTTCTGCCTCGACGGGTGGGAATGGCGTGGGGAAAACCACCATGTCACTTTTGAGGGTGTCTGAGCTGAAGCACACGTCGTACTGCTGCGTAGCTTTGGAGTAAGACCAGCTCCCGTCGGGGTGGGTGGTGATCATGGGGGCCCCGTACCTCTCAAGACCTCCATCCGCCTGCCGGTGGCACCTGAAGGCCACCAAAGCCAGCAGGCTGAGCAGGAAGACCAGCGACACGGCCACGATGGCCACCAGCAAGTACAAGTGCAAATGAGAGAAGCTCTCCTCCTTGACCGGGACATGTCTGAACGGAGTACCACTGTCCGCCATGCCTTCCATCACCAGCACGTCCATTGACACGGTGGCTGACAGGGGGGATTCACCATTGTCAGATACCAGCACCAGCAAGGGGTGACTCTTCAGGTCATTGTCACTCATTTTACGCTTGGTGCGGATCTCCCCGGTGCTGCCTCCGATCCGGAAGAGGTTGTTGTTGCCTTTAGGTTCCGACAGGTGATAGGACAGCAATGCATTGTATCCGGAGTCGGCATCTACGGCCCTGATCTTGGCCACAAAGTAGCCGGCTTCGGCGGAATAAGGGATGCTCTCGCTGTTGACGGAGCCATGCTCTGAATAAGGGGCCAAAATGGACGGACTGTTGTCGTTCTCATCCAGGATATAAACATTGACGGTAACATTGCTACTAAGTGGAGGAACACCAGAATCTGTGGCCTGAACTTTAAACTGAAATGTTTTTACCTTTTCATAGTCAAAAGACTGCAAGCTTAATATTTCCCCACTCTCCAAGTTCATGTTAATCAATGTATTTATTGGCACTGCATCGGTTCTACTTTGCATAATGGAGTAAGTCACATGCCCATTTTGATCCACATCATCATCTACTGCGGTCACTTTATGAATGACGGCTCCAGGCGGACTATTTTCTTTGATATAAACATTAATGAGAGGCTCTGAAAAGTGAGGCTTATTGTCATTAACATCAGAAATGTGCACATTAATAATGCTGGTCGTCGACAGAGGTGGAATCCCTTCATCATTTGCAGTAATGCTGATATTGTACACGGATACACTTTCCCTGTCTAAAGGACCACCAACAACCAACGAGTAGGAGTTCTTATAATTGGCCTCAAGTTTGAAAGGCACGTCATTATCAATTTGACAGCGTACCAAGCCATTTTGCCCACTATCCTTGTCCATTACGGAGACAATTGCAATGGCAGTGCCAGCGGTGGCATCTTCTCTTACAGTTTTCAATAATGGCGTCACTGCAATTTCCGGCTCATTGTCGTTGACATCCAAAACTTCAATCAATAATTTGGCATGAGAAGTCAACGGAGAAGCGCCCCCATCGCTGGCTCGTATTCGGAGTTCAAATGCATTTGTCTTTTCAAAGTCAATCTTTTGCTTATTTGTGACGGTCCCCGTTTTCTCATCAATCCCAAACACATTAGTTTGTTTCTCTCTTCCTCCCGCATTGAAAGAATAAAACACCTGTCCATTTCGCCCTGCATCCAAATCCGTAGCATTCAATGTTATGATGGATGTGCCAATTTCAATGTTCTCGTACACACTGGCTTTGTATAGCGTTTGACTGAAAACCGGAACATTGTCGTTAATATCCAGCACATTGACAACAATGGTCATGGTGCCTGACTTAGCTGGTGTTCCTCCATCGATGGCCGTCAATATGAGTGTAAATGCAGCCTGTTTTTCACGATCCAAAAGCTTATGAAGCACTAATTCTGGAGTCACGCTTTCTCCTTTGTGTGCCTCAAGAGAAAAGTGTCCATTTTGGCTGATCTTGTACGAATTGACAGCATTTCTACCGACATCTGCGTCATGAGCTGGGTGCAGGGGGAATTTAGATCCCACGGGTGTCGTCTCACTCATGTTGAGGAACTGTTCGCGGCTTGAAAATAAGGGGTAATTGTCGTTGACATCTAATATTGTGATTTCAATACGATATAGTTTTAACGGGTTATTAATGACGGCTTCTACGCCGAGTGAACATTTGGCTTCATCTCCACACAGTTCTTCTCTATCTATTCTCTCGTTAACGTAGAGGACGCCGGTCTTTACATTTACCTCGAAATATTTGGTCTTGGCTCCCGAAACGATCTGAAACGTGCGAGCCTCCAAATCCTGGACATTTAAGGTGAGATCCTTGGCCACATTTCCAACAAAGGTCCCCACGTTCACCTCCTCCGCCACCGAGTAAGAGAGCTGGCCGTAAACGGCTTCCCAGAAACACTCCAGCAGCACCAAGAACAGATAGATCCGCACAAAACTCCATTTGCTTGACGCAAGCATCATTCCATGATCCAGATAAGAAGAACGGATGACAAAAAAGATTCTTTTTTTAAGACAGACTGCGACAAACTATTCTAATTCTTTTGTGGAGCGATCCTCGCTGCCTCGGCGTCTTGCTCTGTCGGAGGTTCTTTGTTACAATGACGAAAAATGACGTACTACATTGGGGAGGAGTTCCATGTCGCAGATTATCGTGTTCAATGCTACGGTCCATTGTGTCCTCTAGTGGACATTTGCCCAAAGTACAACAGCCTGGCATTGAGATTTATTACAATTCCTTATAAGTAAGACAGTCATGTCAGGTGTTTCCATCATAATTAAATGAAATACTGTAAACATTACACCACTACTATATTTCTACAAAACCAATGAGGACATTCACTCCCCTTACTTCCCCCCCCCCCCAGAAATATAACAGCCATTAATTAGCATCTCTCTTCAAAAGTCATGGTTTAGGAATAATGGATGTATAAAGTTTCAGCAATAAAAGTAAACCTATGATTAAAAGTAATGTAAATAGACTTAATCCATTTTAGTTCTGAAATGGGAACTTTTGCATTCCTATTGTGTGATGCTCTATCCATGGTGCTGAACACGATTTTTTTCCTCTGCATTTGAGGTCTTGTGAAAATTCAATATTAGTATTTTCACATTTTAAATTTTCGAAAATTTCCTTATTCGTTCATCATGAACTTAGTGCTTCTTACAGAATACCATAACACTACCTGTTCCAAATTGTTTGTGCAAGACTGCATCAACAATACTCTGAGACTATAATTCAAGTCCAACAGTTTCAGACATTTTGTACTCAACGTAAACCATGTCACAACGATCATAACGACAATGACAAAATGATCATGTAGGGTTTAAGTAGACTAACATGGGTTTACGAGACAATTAGGAACACCTGGGTAACACAAGAGGGAGCAGGTAGGGGATTGACCAGGGCGGAGAAACGACAGGTGAATACAATAGCCAATCACTCGGACAGGAAACATGGGGAAAAAAAAGCCATAACAAAACCAAGCAAGCCTAACACAAAAACTCCAATCCAAACAACAATCCCTTCTATAAAGCAGAGTGGATGTAAAACCAACCCTGATAAATACTCTGCATAAAAAAAGTCACAAGTGTCATATCATAAGTGGTCTGTTTCAAGGGTGTCCTTATTCAACAACAAAATAACTTTGGCGTGGTTGTTTCTTTTTTTATGATCATTTTGAAATATTGTCGAGCTATTGGCTGGATAAAGCAATCAAAGTAGCCTACCTTCTCAGTCGTGGGTAATGTCTGAGTCCGGGAAAAAGTGTCTCCTCCATTAATACTGATCAGTTCTGCCTCTATGGGTGGGAATGGCGTGGGGAAAACCACCATGTCACTTTTCAGCGTGTCTGAGCTGAAGCACACGTCGTACTGCTGCGTAGCTTTGGAGTAAGACCAGGTCCCGTCGGGGTGGGTGGTGATCATGGGGGCCCCGTACCTCTCCAGACTTGCGTCCGCCTGTCGGTGGCACCTGAAGGCCACCAAAGCCAGCAGGCTGAGCAGGAAGACCAGCGACACGGCCACGATGGCCACTAGAAGGTACAAGTGCAAATGGGAGAAGCTCTCCTCCTTAACGGGCGCATGTCTGAACGGAGTGCCGCTGTCCGCCGCACCTTCCAGCACCAACACGTCCATAGACACGGTCGCCGACAGGGGAGATTCACCATTGTCAGACACCAACACTAGCAAGGGGTGACTCTTCAGGTCATTGTCACTCATTTTCCGCTTGGTGCGGATCTCCCCGGTGCTAGTTCCGATCCGGAAAAGGTTGTGGTGGCCTTTGGGCTCAGAGAGCTGATAGGAGAGCAACGCATTGTATCCCGAGTCAGCGTCTACGGCTCTGATCTTGGCCACAAAGTAGCCGGCTTCGGCGGAATAAGGGATGCTTTCGCTGTTGACAGAGCCGTGCTCAGAATAAGGTGCCAAAATGGCCGGACTATTGTCATTCTCATCCAGAATGAATACATTGACGGTGACGTTGCTGCTGAGTGGAGGAACACCCGAGTCTGTGGCCTGAACTTTAAACTCAAACCTCTGCAACTTCTCATAGTCAAAAGACTGCAACGTGACAATCTCTCCACTTTCTGAGTTGATGTTTATCATGGTATTTATTGGCAAGGCGTGAGCGTGACTTTGCAGAAACGAGTAGGAAACTTTATTATTTTCATCCGCGTCGTCATCCACTGCAGTCACTTTAGAAATGACGGCCCCAGTTTGACTATTTTCTTTAATGTAAACATTGACGAGGGAGTCCGAGAAGTGCGGCGCGTTGTCATTCACATCGGAGACCTGAACAAAAACTATACTAGTACTGGACAGAGGCGGGCGTCCGTTGTCTTCGGCCAAAATTGTGATGTTGTAGCGCGGTGCGCGTTCTCTGTCTAGCGGTCCGTCGACGAGAAGGGAATAATAGTTTTTGTAATTTGCTTCCAGTTTAAATGGAAGTCCATTCTTAATATTTACGCTAACGCGACCATTCTCCCCTGCGTCTTTATCCGAAAGGGACACCAGCGCGACGGCGGTGCCCACGACGGCATCCTCCGGGACGGCGCCGTGTAGCGACGTCACCGTCACCTCGGGCGCGTTATCGTTAACATCCAAAACCTCCACCAGAACTTTACAATGAGCCGACATGGGCGGGTTGCCCTTATCGCTGGCCTCCACCCTTATCTCGTAAGCCCTTTTGTCCTCGTAGTCAACGCGACCTTTCACCTTAATCGCTCCGGTTTGGCCTTCGATTTCAAACACATCGAGCACGCGATCTTGATCTTTACTCCGTAAGGAATACACGATCTCGCCATTGACGCCGTCGTCAGCGTCCGTCGCGTTCACGGTCACGATGGTCATGCCCAACGGCGCGTTTTCCCGAAGCGTTGTTTTATAAAGAGATTCACTAAACGTCGGGATGTTGTCGTTGATGTCTAAGACGTGGACCATAATTTGAGAAGTGCCCGATTTGGGCGGGTCGCCCCCGTCTACGGCGGTCAGCGTCATGGTGACCATCGGCTGCTTTTCTCTATCCAACGCTTTCTTCAAGACCAGCTCGGCCGACACGCCGCCGCCCGCTTTGTGCATGGCTAAAGAAAAATGCTCATTTGGGCTTAGCCTATATGTGCTAATGCTGTTTTTACCCACGTCTGCATCGCCAGCCTCCGACAAAGCAAATTTGGCCCCCGGCAGCGTGCTCTCAGCGATGTACAAATTCTGTACGTTAGTGGTGAACGATGGCGCGTTATCATTAACATCTAAAACATTGACGTCGATGCGGTGCAGTTTTAAAGGGTTGCTCATCACGGCCTCCACGCTGATGGAGCATTTGGCCTCCTCGGAGCAGAGCTCCTCTCTGTCTATTCTCTCGTTGACAAACAGAGCCCCCGTCTTGAGATTTACCTCCAAGTACTTCTTCTTGCCGGTGGCCACGATCTGAAACAAACGGGCTTGTAGGTCCTGCGCGTTGATATTCAGATCTTTGGCGACGTTCCCGACGAGCGTGCCGGGGTTTAACTCCTCCGAGATGGAATAAGACAGCTGCCCGGTGGCTCTTTCCCAGTGAGCGACCAGGAGACAAACGCCCAAATAGATCCCCAAATGGCTCCAATGGCAAGGCATGTTTACGTCCAATACGAGAAAAGAATGAATCCAGAAGAAAAGGTCATATTAGTGCGAGCCCTGTGTTCGTGCGTTCGTTTCTTCGCCTTCTGCCTCTTTATAACAAAGACTGAGTGAGTGGAGACCCTCATCCTGTGAAAGCAGGAGGGGCCTCAATGCAGGAGCAGCGGCTCTTCCTCTGATGGATAAAGAGTGACGCTCTGTGGACAAACGGCATAGGTGCAGTGGCGACTGCATTTTCAATCAGGCTCTCTCAGGAAGCCAAAAATAATCACCGAGGACAGGAAATGTATCATTTTTTTTACTGAGAATTAAATCTTGAATGCGTTTAAACATTTTTCTCCTCCTTCTTAAAAAAAGTACTGCAATGTATAGTTTCTTATTGATAGTACATGAATCATTTGTACTCTGCTGTGATGTTTTGTTATCCTGCCACAATTTGTCATCAATTTTGATGAACCGTGCCAGCTAATCCTAGGATTAATCTTCATATTTATAAACTGCTGTCCTATTTTCCCCCATGTACAAAAGATGATTTTTATTAGAAGGGAATATTAATAAGTATCTCGCACAACCTCCTCCCCGCAACAATCAGCATCATTATTATTACTACGCTAAATTGCCTGGTTTGCAGAGTGAACAGACGAGTCTGAGTATATCTGAGTGCAGTGAATTTTATTAGAAACACCTCATAATTTCCACAAATAGCCAACTTTCACCACCGTACATTACAGTCAGGATTATGAAAAGCGGCCCAGCATCCTGGATTATCCTCCACATAAAAGATACATCCCACACACAAATATTACTCAGCAAAGTAAAGCCAGAATAGATCTTTTAAAAGCATATAGCTCATCATAGTTCTGCTGACTGGGTGGCCTTATTTTCCAGCCATGTGAGTACAAACCTCTGCTGCTTTTCAAGAAATCAGCAACTCTACTACAGTTATTTTCACATTTGGATTTCATGCAGTGGCACTGATACAATATTTACTGGACAGGAAAGGTACATTTACAAACACATCAATATTGTTAATCATAAGGAATATATTCAACCCTATACATTGCAGCATAAAATTGTCCTGTAGTCTAGCCGTGCTTTATTTAGTTTTGGTTTTTTTGAAATATGACATTAAAGTAAGCCCCAGTTCTTATGCAATACTAAAAATAACCCTCTCTTCGGACAGACTGAATCATTTATTAGGAAGATATCACTTAAAAAGATAAACACAGTTTCTCTCAACTAAATTATCTTCAATCGTGTTTCTTTGTATTTTTATGAAGTAGGATTAAGATGAAAAAAAGGGCCCATGAGAGAGGGCTGTATTTTTGGTACAGGCCCATTTTATTATTAAAGAGTCAGAGCCGCATAAAAAAAGAGCTGTTGCTACTCATCATGCAAATGGCTGTGTGCGCATGTGTGTTACGAGGGGTTCTGCTCAGTGTGTATTTGGATGTGTGTGTGTGTGTGTTTGGGGCGTACGCCATCTGAACACGCTTCAAGGCCAGCATGCAGTCGCCCTCCCCTTCACGTCCCCATGGCAACCGTATCCTCGGCACAGACACACGAACAGCTAGGCGTACCCGCACCAGCCCGTGGGCGCATTGGAATAAATACGCTGGATTTTTGACCCACTTTTAAATATTCATCAATTCACATTGATGGATTGCGCTTCCGCCGCATGAAAGAAAGCACGTTGGGCTCAAAAGCGTGCGAAAGGCAGTAAAGGAAGCGGCGTGTTGTCTGCCAAGCGTTGCATCTGGCCTGCTCGCGCATGGCTAATGTTGCCCTGCTACAGCATATTCCTTTTGACGCGTATCCTTTCTGACCCCCTCCCTGAAGGGAGCCTGACCTTTTCTATCAGTGGGCCGAGGCTCTGGAGACCACCCCCAACCTTCACACTTACATCATCTAAAAAGCCCCCTCTATTTATTTATTTTACTCTATGTAGCTGCACTGCTAAGACCAGACCAAAAATGCACCAGTACACTGAGACAAAAAAAATATATATACATACAAAACCAAGCAAAATGTAGTTGGGCATAATACTATAAGTCATTGTATATTATATAATTGCAAAGCACAGCACAAAAAGGAATCGGGGAAGGGAAGGAAGAGCCTCTTGAGAAATGATAAATACAATGTTGAGTTTGATTTTTTTTGGTTATAATGGCAACTTCGACTGGCATGCAAAATTGCAGCAAGCAGCATTTTCTCCATCCCAGATTACATACTTTATACTATGTTACATGTTGCACATCATCAAAATGACAGTATCCCTTGTTAAAACACAAAAGTGTTCATTAAAATGCTGTCAATGTATGTCAATATTTTAATTCTTTACACAACAAGCACATATGTTAGTACAATATTGTCCATGCATTTTTTTAAGAAATAGGGGCTATAGTCTATTAAAGAAAGAATAACAAAACAATGATTCCGGTTTTGGATCCGGTATTCTAAAACAAAAATAGTTAAAATGGCCTGTCAAAACTCATTAAAAAAAGTCATTGTAATCAGGATGTGTGCATGTTAGTGAGAGTAAAAGGAAATACAATACTTGACACTCTATTAATAGATGGATGTTGTAAAGAAGCACAAAAATACTACACTAGAGTCAAAGATTCACACAAAAAAACGACATAGGCTAAAATTTAGAATATTATAACAATGAAGCCATCTCGTTCACTTCCCCGATTGGTTGGGAAAAAGTAGGACAGGGGAGCGTCCAGCATAACATACAGACAGGACATGGCGGGCAATAAGGCGCACACACGCGCTCACATTTTCACATTGTTGCCCTTATTTGGATAGCAAAGCCCCCAAATTACCTTCACAAGTGAAATTTTAAAGCATGCGCTTTTTTCCAATTCTCCCTTCTGACAAACGTGTTCTGAACATAACGTGATGTCACAGACTTTTGATAACACATTGACACTCAGGCATTTTAGTCCTTCACAACAAATGCGTTCATTAAATACAGTGTGTCCACAAAAGCCAAAAAAGAAAAATAAATAAATAAAGAAAAGATGCAAAATAAGATCCCATTGGCCTGGTGGAAGCGATGCCTCTGGCGATTGGTTGAGCATCGCGCCTAGCGACAACGGCGGCGTCCCATTGATCTGTTTCCACCGGGAGCGGCCACAATTGAATCACTAGCGCCTCTCTCGTCACCATAGCGACACAGATGCAAGGCTCCGTCAGTGCCACTCCCTACTTCCTGCCTCTCCTCGGGACCTTTCTTTATGAGGAAACAGGCAAAGAATACAAAATCAACTCCAGTGCACGCATTCATATCACTTGTCTAGCATCTTAAATCAATATATATAGATCATGTATATACCATATAAATCCCCCCCTTTCTTTCTACACGTATGCTTAGTGCACCCAGACGGTGGAATGAGAGACCCTGCCAAAACCAAAGCGTTACGGGGGATTAAGCGTCTTTAGTCAATCATGCATAACCTAGATTTGTCGATCAAATGTTTCAGAAAGGGAAAAAAAGAGGGCGTTGACCAGCATCAATGTGAGTGGGGGGAACAGATGGGAGCACTCACCATTAACACCTTTGCTGCATTGCCAAATCCATAAATACAACACCGCATACCAGTGACCAGCTAAATTATTGAACGTTTTGATACGCCTAGGAAATGGTGTTATCATTTTTCGCCACGAGGGGACGTCAAGCTTCTTTACTCTCCATTCTCACACCCAATTTGGAGAGCATCATGCAGCACAGTGGCTCTTGCAGCATGGATGTATGATGCTCATTCACAGAAATATGTTTAACAATGCCTCCAATGCTATACTCAAAGAGAGGGGAAACGGTGGCAATGCTGCAGCAGGAGAACCAAATAATTCATTGACAGAGCATTTGACATTCTGTTCACCCTCTTTTAATTTTCTACAGGGTCACACTTAGACCTTGGGGTTGCGTCACGTCTATTTTTACTGTCTTAGTCATGCTGAAGTGCACCCACCGACGCAGACACTGCTAGATGTGCGGGGGCTTGGCCCACTTCCTTTAAAAAAAAATATGGAGGGAGTGAGTCTGAATAATAGAGGAGAGTGCTGGCCTGCAGAGTTAAAAGTGAGGCCGGGCTCCAGCGACATTGCTCCACTTTCTGACAGTGTACGGCCACACAATTGTGATGTGACTTTTGTCGGCACCCTTTCGTTCATTTTCAGCAACTCTCGGGATGGCCGTTGCGGTCTTCTGACCTCCATATCATTCAACTTTAAACCACTTTAAAGCTACAAAAACAACAGTGCCTGTGTATGTCATGAGCAAGCACAAGGTTGTTGTTTTTTAATTATTATTGTAAAACAATTGTCATTAAAACTGGCCTAGATGAACCTAATGTTGTGGCAGGAACAACAGCAAATTATGCGTAGGCTGCACTCTAAATAGGTCTAAATAAAAATAGCTAAGAAAATAGATCATTATAAATTGCACTAATTAAAATAATGGTATTTTAGTTTTATACCTCAGGCTACTTAGTCTTATTTTGTATGTGAAAATGACTTAAAGCGGTTTTGTATTGTTGAGAATAAGCATGCTTATTGTGTATGACTATGGTTGATCAAGGTGAAGAAGAAAATATTACTTGTAATAAATCATGGTAGTGATGGGAAAAGAAAGACATTAAAAGGTTTTATCCCCTGGTGTAAATCAGAAAAAAGAGGTAAAATGGTACGAGTCTTAAGCAGTGTTTACGGCACTCCAAAACGAGGCCACGTTGTACAGACAAGAGGAAGCCTCAGACTGGAAATAGCATTAGGGGACAAGATGGATTAAGAGACAAAATTTGCCATTGGTCGCATTGCAAGACAAGTTTGATTGGAATCAACTATCAGAAGAAGAACACCATACTGGATATGAAAAGGAAACATCTTTTGGACCCTCTTGCATGCATTCTATCTGACAGGAGGGGGCATACGTGAGAGAAAGGGAGCCAGAATGCGTGTAGGAGGAGAGAGAGGAGAATATTTTTATAAATGGATGGATGCTATGCGTCAGGCAGTTTGAGGTGGCGATTAATTGGACGTCTAACGAGGCTGGGGTCGTGAAAAAAGCCACGAAATGCAAGACGTGGGAGTGGGAGGAGAAAATAGGAGTCTGCCAAGCTCCCTTTGTCGTCAACACCCGTACTTCATTGTTTTAGTCTTTTACTATACACCCACTACGCAAGCTGCTAGTAAAAATACAGCATAAAAAATTCCTTGTATAGCCACACTTTCATTAAGTACAGCCAGAATATAATGTCACCTCACAGACATTAAGCCAATATCACTTCCCTGCTTATATTTAGTTATTTTTTTTCCCTGCCAGATGGTCTACTTAAATATAAATGGACGCAGTGGCAAATAGATGACTCACTCAACCACATCTGCTCAATGCAGATTCACACTCACAAAGATGACCAGGAGTGACATTTTCACGGTTGAATTTTGGACAACTGATGAAAACAGGTTATTTCATGATGATGGGTTTGGTGGCTTCCCGAGTATATGGCAGCAGATCATTTAATTTTCCATTTTATATTTTAAAGAGTTGCTACTTTCCTATCGTGAGCAGTACAAGCAAGGGAATCATCATATCATGCCAACGCAAATCTGACCACCGACAGCATTACCTATTGAATTAATCGAATTTTGTCATCTAAGGGTCACTATTATGGGAGGAAGCAAAAGCCAGTTGCGCTTTCTTTTGAGCCGAGTCTTCCCCTAGCTAACCCCTCCGTCAACGGAATCCTTCAGGCGTGCAACGGCGACCTGAGCACCGCGGCAGATGTTGTGGCTGTCTGAAAACACTGATGCCCAACAAGAGCAGCGCGTGCCATCTGTTCCTATCTGTTAATTCAGGGGGAAAAAAAGGAAAACAGAAATAACCGCGCTAGGCGGAAAAATAAATAAAAGGCTGATGCACCTGTAACTGTTTACATGAAGATGACCGCCATTGCCGGTACTAGTCAAATAGTCGACAGAGCGAGCAATTAGGCCTAAAAATAAAGCAAGCCCTTCCCCTAGAGAATGTCCTCGGCGTGCGTGAGTAGTGCAAGTGGAAAGGTCGAAACGGCAGCGCTCGTCCACAGAGTTGCGAGTCGATGAAGCGCGACACAAAGAAACCGAGGGCTTATATAACTATGACGGGGAGGAAGGGTCATGTAAAATTCCACGTGAGGCTTCGATGAGAGACGATGCCGCACCCGGTTGAAAATGACCTCGACCAAGGTGGGCTTAAAGCAGGATTTTGTTGGTGTTTGCGTTGTAGCCAACTATGTGTGTATAAATGAGATGAGTGTCAATGTTTGCTGACCCTGATGTGAGCGCATCCATGCGCCAGTGCCGAGACCACGACCATGTACTGCGACGACGAGAGACAATGTGCCCTAGTGACACATAACAGCATGAGCCGGCTGCGGCCCTAAAGGCATGGTGCGCGCCCGCGTCACTGGAATTGGAAGACTCTCCAAAGACGGTGAAATCATAATAAGATGCTGAACTCATCACCTCAACAGATGAATTAAAGTATTGTAAAAAAATACTGATAGAAAAGAGGGCATTCACAAAGATGATTTGCAAAGATCTATCATGAACATCTAATTGATGGACGCATTCTTTTTTCATCACATCAATACGTCTCACCATGTTAAATGCTGTCCAGGCACAATTTAGCACTGCATAACACACAACGCTTTCACACATGCGCACAGACACACACACTGTGCAGCCCCAGCAAATATGGCCGATACTGCCTCTGATAATGTCATAACACCAAATTGATTTCCCTTCTCCCACACTCCAAATGCACGTCACTATAGGATGAATATCAGAACAAGATCCGCCCTTATAAATGGCAAAATACTGAAGGTGTGTTTCTCCATGGAGGAATTTAAAGGCTGACCTACTTCTTAGCTCCAAATCATCATCTCTACACGATAAAAAATGCCCAATTATGAGCTCGAGCATTCCTCCCTTTGCTATTGTTCATGTAACCATCCGCACCATCTAATGTTTCATCCAAGATGGAGATTTCATTGATCTGATGGCATTCTTTTGAAATAAAGCCCTTTTCATTCAATATTGCGAGTCGCCTATGGAAGCAAGAGCTTCCCCTCCCCCCTTTCCTCCCTCGCTATGTTGCTCTGCTGTTGCTAAGACCGCCGGTCCTTTGCTCGTCGATTCCGATAGGTGGGTCTCCTTGCGCGTTGCTACGGGCAACGCGCAGTATTCGGCGCGGAATGAAAGCACGAGCGGAGCATGCCGATTGCGCACACGTGATAAAACATGACCTACATTTATTGAGTCTGTGAACGGTCTTAATATTGTTGTCGGGGGGCTAACGAGGAGACAAGTGTCCATTTTAATGAATGACGCTCTAACGCGAGCATCCCCAAGTGACTCGGGGTGACTTGTGAGTCAGAGCACGCCAGCTGCGGGCTCTCTCCTCTCATTCGTCCAGACGTCCGCGCTCGTGCCATTCAAGCAAACAACAGTACTATTTCCAAACGTCATTTTTGCAAAGCACACTCTTTCAGAAGGCATATTTGGCCTATTTTAGACGCAACGGGCTTGAGAAGACGCATTTAAGCGGATTATGCGGACACGGAACATGACCTAAAACGTGACCGTGAAGGTGAAACTTTCCCCGCTGCATGATTATCTTGAAAGGACGACAGCACATTCTCTTACTGACTGATCTGACATGATAAATTGTGTAACACAATCATTCATGCATATGATTAAATTAGACTAGGTTATTAATTCAAGTGGGAAAATATGGTGAATTTGCGACAGTACTGCTTTTCTAAAATACAAAAATATATCTGATAGAAAATAGGACTTATAGTACAGATTTGTGCTATTCTATAACCTCACATCTCCAAAAACCAAACAAGTGCTGCCAGCCTGTTGAACATGCGTTCTCCAATTCAAAATCTAATTCAATTATAGAGGAAAAAAATGCCAAGCCTTAAATACATACCACATAATGCCAATAGATCACATTTGCTAAGTACTTTCTTTAACCACATTTTGAAGAGACCTAGAGAGGAGCCTGCCTTGTTTCAGGACCACAGACAGTTACAGTTGGAACACCATCACCACCGTGCACCCTTTTTTAACATTTCCAACCACCGACAAATCAATGCGAAAAGGTTGTCTGGAATGAACACCAGCAAATGTATGGAAATAGTAATCAAATTCAATGTTGTGTTCTCCCTTACCTCCCCAGAAGTGTGTCTTCTGTCAGGGAGTACCAAAGTGTTGGCTTGGCTTCCGGGAACGATAGTAGAACCGATGCTCATCCTGGGTCCGACGAGCATGTAGCGTTTTTCCCCCGATCGGTACTGGATGCTGTGGCACAGCGTGCCATCGTAGTTAGCCTCCTGGAGGTACTTGGACGTATACTCCGTGGACTTGGAGCACTGCATGGCGATCAGCACGATGATGCTGATGATAAAGAGCAGTGAGACCGAGCCCAAGGTGATCATCAGGTAGAATGTCATATTGTCCTCCTCCTGGTCCACTTTGGTCGAACTTTTGACGTCGGAGGCTGCAAAGGCCTCTTTGGGCTCCACCAGTTTGACCGTCACTGTGGCTGTCGCCGAAAGCGAGACGTTGCCGTTGTCTTTGACCACCACGAGCAGGCGATGCTCGGCCTCGTCTTTCTCCGTCAAGGAGCGGAGCGTCCTGATCTGGCCCGTGTAGCGGTCCAAAGTAAACAGACTGTGGTCCGTCACTTGGCCGAATGAGAAGAGCAACCAACCGTTGTAGCCGATGTCAGCATCGTAGGCTCTGACTTTAGTCACCAGGTCTCCAGACTTTAAGTTGCGGGGTATTTCCTCCACACCCTCGGCAGAACCGTTGGAGCTGACGGGATGCAGGATGACGGGAGCGTTGTCGTTCTGATCCAGAATGAAGACCTTGACCGTCACATTGCTGCTCAGTGGAGGACTTCCACCATCTGTGGCCACCACTTGGAAGTGGAAACTTTTCAGTGTCTCAAAGTCAAAGCTTTTGAGCGCTGATATTTGTCCATTTTCACTATTTATGCTTAGAAATGAAGAGAGTTGGTGTTCATCTTTTCCATCTCTGAGAATATGATATGAAATGACAGCATTTTCATTTTCATCGCCATCAAAAGCTTGGACAGAGAAGACAAAGGCTCCTGCTCTGTTTCCCTCGGTGACGTAGAAAGAATAAGGACTCAATGCAAAGCGGGGCCTGTTATCGTTGACATCGGAAATGAAAACCTGGATGTTTTTTTCCGACGTGAGCGCAGGTTGACCAGCGTCTCTTGCCACGACTAAGATGTCATATTTGGCCACTTTCTCTCTATCCAGGGGCGATTTGGTCACCAAAGAATACATTTTGTCTTGCAATGATGGCAAAAAATCAAAAGGAACGTTCTCAGCTATGGAACAAATCACTTTCCCATTAAGACCAGAGTCCAAGTCCTTTACACTAATTAACGCTACTGTCGTTCCTATTCTGGAATCTTCAGCAATAGAGCTGGAAAATGACGTCACTTCAATCTCGGGTGCATTGTCGTTAACGTCCACTATCTTGATGATCACACTTTTTTCTGTTGTTAGAGGGAGAGCACCTTTATCTGATGCCTGTATTTCTACCTCATATTTGTCCTTTTCCTCATAGTCAATAATTCCTTTGACAGTAATTACTCCTGTTGAATGATTAATTTCGAAAAGATTTAATATTTTTTGATTCACACTGTTGCTAAACGAATAAACCACCTCTCCATTTGGACCTTCATCTAAATCAGTCGCGTTTACTTTAATAATAATGGTGCCCACAGGAGAGTTTTCACGGAGTGCAACAGAATACTTCTCGCTAGAAAAGACGGGTGCGTTGTCATTAGCATCGATCACATTTATGAAAATGTTAACGTCACCTGCTTTGGGAGGTTTCCCTCCATCCAATGCAGTCAACACTAACGAATGACTTTTGTCCGTCTCTCTGTCCAAAGGCTTTTGTACAATTAATATTGGGATTTTTTCATCGTCATCTTTGTCTTTAATTTCCAAGCGAAAATGGTCATTGGCACTAAGTTTATACTGTTGAACCGACAAAGGACCACTGTCTGCATCTCTTGCAGCTTTCAGTGGGATCCGCATTCCCGGTGGCACGGACTCGGGAATGTCCAGAGTCTTGATTTCCACTGGGAAAGTGGGAGAATGATCATTAATGTCCACGACTTCCACGGCCACATAATGCACCTCCAGCGGGTTTTCCAGCACTGTTTTCAAAAGAATAACACACGCGGCGCTTCCCTCGCATAGATCCTCCCGGTCGAGCTTCCCCCTTACGTACAGGATGCCGTCGTTCTCTCCGAGGCGAAAAGGAGGCTGCGCTGCGTTCGAAACAATCCGATATTTGCGCTCCTTCAACGTGCTCCGGTCTAATCCCAATTCTTTGGCAACGTTCGCGACAACCGTGCCTTCCTTCACCTCCTCCGGGACTGAGAATCTCAGCTGGGCCGAGGCTACGCACCACCACAAAAGCAAGGCAAACGCCACGCTGCAGAGCCGCCGCATCGGCACCCTCCTTGCCTCGCGTCCCCTTTGTTCCATGATGGGAAACAACCACGGTGTAGGCGACGATTCGTTGACAAATTACCGCATTAAAGTCACCAGGGAGAATGGAAAAATGGTGGAAAAGGCTTTCAAACAATGGGAGAAGGCGGGCCCGAACGTAACAGTACCTTCCAACAACCGAGGCTGTCTGCAATGACCAATCTGAAGGCAGCCAAGCCGAGCCAAAGTATTTTAGCCAAACACAGCGACACCGTGTGTCCATACTACTTACTGCAAGGGCGTACACGGTATTGATATTGACAGCAAAATCTCATCCAAAATTATTGTCAACAAAGGACATTAACAGCATGTTTTCAAAAAGAAAAAGGGAGCTGAAGTTCAAAACTATAAATGTTATCAACAGGTCTCATTAAATTCACGTTATATGTGTTACCTGCAAATGATTTAAATAACTCCAAATACTACAGGCGAAATTTTCTGATCATCTGAATGTGTTAACAGTCTGTGTCTGTTTTAGATGTTGATGAGAAACAAGTATAGACGCTTAAGAACCATGGACAGAGCTGTGAAAAATGTGGAAAAACTACCTGCAGGTAGGAATTATTGTCTTACTGCATCTCTATTATCTGCACAAACCCTGAATGGGTGGCCAGTTAATCGCAGGGAACAAGTTGAGGTATATTTGACATCTAAAAGTTTTGACAAAGAGACAAGTGATCAAATTTGCCAATGTGAACAAAGTGCCCCAAATGCCATATGTTTAGGTAGTAGATCATGACAGAGGAGCCCAATGGACAATATTGAAACATAACAACTAATTGTTAAATTAGTTGAAATATATTTCTGCATGAAGAAAATGTATAGTTGAAAACCTGTCTTACCTCTCCAGAGGCAGGTCTCCTATCGGGGAGTACAAGAGTGTTGGCTTGGCTTCCGGGAACGATAGTAGAACCGATGCTCATCCTGGGTCCGACGAGCATGTAACGTTTGTCTCCCGATCGGTACTGGATGCTGTGGCACAGGGTGCCGTCATAGTTGGCCTCCTGGAGGTACTTGGACGTGTACTCCGTGGACTTGGAGCACTGCATGGCGATCAGCACGATGATGCTGATGACAAAGAGCAGCGAGACCGAGCCCAAGGTGATCATCAGATAGAATGTCATACTGTCCTCCTCCGGGTCCACTTTGGTCGAACTTTTGACATCTGAGGCCGCAAAGGCTTCTTTAGGCTCGACCAGTTTGACCGTCACTGTGGCTGTCGCCGAAAGCGAGACATTGCCGTTGTCTTTGACCACCACGAGCAGGCGATGCTCGGCCTCGTCCTTCTCCGTCAAGGAGCGGAGCGTCCTGATCTGGCCCGTGTAGCGGTCCAAAGTAAACAGACTGTGGTCCGTCACTTGGCCGAATGAGAAGAGCAGCCAGCCGTTGTAGCCGATGTCGGCGTCGTAGGCTCTGACTTTGGTCACCAAGTCTCCAGACTTTAAGTTGCGGGGAATCTCCTCCACGCCCTCGGCAGAACCGTTGGAGCTGACGGGATGAAAGATGACGGGAGCGTTGTCGTTCTGATCCAGAATGAAGACCTTGACTGTCACGTTGCTGCTCAGTGGTGGACTTCCACCATCCGTGGCCATCACTTGGAAGTGGAAACTCTTCAGCGTCTCAAAGTCAAAACTTTTCAGTGCTGACATTTGTCCATTTTCACTATTTATGCTTAGAAATGAAGATAGTTGGTGTTCATCTTTTCCATCTCTGACAATATGATATGTAATGACGGCATTGTCGCCATCGTCTCCATCAAAAGCTTGCACAGAAAAGATGGAGGCTCCTGCTTTGTTGCCCTCATTCACATAGAAAGCGTAAGGACTGAATGCAAAGCGGGGACTATTATCGTTGACATCGGAAATGAAAACCTGTATGGTCTTTTCCGACGTGAGCACAGGTTTACCAGCGTCTCTTGCCACTACTACGATGTCATATTTGGCCACTTTCTCTCTATCCAGAGGCGATTTGGTCACCAAAGAAAACATTTTATCTTGTAATGACGGCGACAAATCAAAAGGAACATTCTCACCTATGGAGAAACTCACTTTCCCATTAAGACCAGAGTCCAAATCATTTACGCTAATTAATGCTACTGTTGTTCCAATTCTGGAATCTTCAGCAATGGAGCTGGAGAATGAAGTGACTTCAATTTCAGGTGCATTGTCGTTAACGTCAACTATCTTGATGATCACACTTTTTTCAGTTGTTAATGGGACGCCTCCTTTATCTGATGCTTGAATTTCAATTTCAAACAAATCATTTTCTTCAAAGTCTATGGGACCTTTCAAAACTATCTCACCTGTTGTTTCGGTGATTGCAAATAAATCCATAATATTTTGGGTCATGCTATGGCTAAAAGAATAGACAACCTCTCCATTTTTTCCTTCGTCTAAATCAGTTGCATTTACTTGAATGACAGTTGTGCCGATTGCTGCATTTTCATTGAGCATGACTGAATATCCATCTTGAGTAAATATAGGTGCATTATCATTCACATCAAGCACATTTATTAAAATATTCATTGCACCCGTTTTCGGAGGTTTACCTCCATCCATTGCAGTCAGCACTAACAAAAGATCCCCTGTAGTCTCTCTGTCTAAAGACTTTTTAACCACCAGAATGGGAATTTTCTTTTCTTTTCCCTTGTCTTTAACTTCCAAACCAAAATAATTATTGTCACTGAGTTTATAATGCTGTACAGAAAATTGACCACTGTCTCCATCCTGAGAAGCTTTCAGTTGAAATCGTGCACCAGGCAACACTGATTCTGAAATATCTAACTTTGTTTCTTCCACGGGAAAATTAGGAGAATTGTCATTTATATCTAATATCTCCACTCCGACATAGTGGACCTCCAGTGGGTTCTCGAGCACGGTTTTCAAATTAATCAAGCACGCACTGCTCTGCGGGCACTCCTTTTCCCTGTCGATCTTCCTGCTGACGTAAAGGACGCCATCCGTCTGACTCACATGAAAAAGAGGCTCCGCGGTACTGGAGACGATCCGGTACTTGCGCTCTTTCAACGTGCTTCTATCCAATCCCAGGTCTTTTGCGGCATTTCCGACCACGGTACCTTCACTGACTTCCTCGGGGATGGCGTATCTCAATTGTGCCGAAGTCAGGCTGCACAAAAGCACCGCAGCCGCGCATCCCAGCCAGCAGCGTCTCACCCTCCGATGGGCATCTCTTTGTTCCATGTGGATCAGACAAAACATCCTTGATCCAGTGTGTTAAAATCCCATTCGCTTCTGGTAAAACTACAAATGAGCAGTACCCTCAATATTTCTCCACCAAGTGAACTGCATTAGAAATAAAGACGAGTCGGTAATTGACATCGAGTCAGCGTGTCATCAGCAATGTTATGAGTGTTCGTGTGCAGAAGAATCGCTTGCTAGAACAAGTCACGTGAAAATGGGACGTTTGCATGTCCTTACACTGACACCTAGAGACACTATTGGATATTGCAGAATAGACGAGGAGGATGGGAAAACCAAAAGCCTTGCTTTCAAGTTCAAAGGTCACACCAAATCTAGTATAAAGTATGTATACCAACTTCCCCATTCACTTAAATACGAGACCAAAACGCCCTTAAAATCAGCAGCAGAGAAAAACTCTGTCTCACAAATAAAAGTGAACTAAACTTAGTGTTCTCTGCTCAATGTCATCTCATACGATGGACAAAACGACCAATGTGCAGGTCTGACATTAGAATGTTTGAGGTATTTCAAGAAAACATGCCCAGCCATGTTGTCTTTCAGAAGTAAGAATAGCACTGTTATTTGTGCACTATGTGGTGAAAGCCTTAAATTTCATTATACTAGTATAATGACAATAATAGCATTCGATTCAATTCATTTCAACCTCCTAGCTTACTCAAATTCCTATGTACTGTTACCCTTTCTGATAAAAAAGAAAGAAAGCAAAAAGCAAAGTTACGCTGAAAACAAGTATGAATTGAGCATGTTTCAGCACCGTGGACAGAGACAGCTGGGCACTTAAAGAAAAAAAAAGTACTGACTGTTTGGGAAATCATTTGCAAGAGAAATCTAGATGCACCGTAGTATAGATTATAGAGAAGCAACGCTGAATTTATGAACACCATCAACATCCATCCAAGGTGTTGTATCAAAGGGGAAAAAACTCAGAGCAACTAACAATTACAATATTATTTTGCTTCTTACCTCTCCAGAGGCATGTCTCCTATCAGGGAGTACAAGAGTGTTAGCTTGGCTTCCGGGGACAATAGTGGAACCGATGCTCATCCTGGGTCCGACAAGCATGTAGCGTTTTTCCCCCGATCGGTACTGGATGCTGTGGCACAGCGTCCCGTCGTAGTTGGCCTCCTGGAGGTACTTAGATGTGTACTCTGTGGACTTGGAGCACTGCATGGCGATCAGAACGATGATGCTGATGACAAAGAGCAGTGAGACCGAGCCCAAGGTGATCATCAGGTAGAATGTCATACTGTCCTCCTCCGGGTCCGCTTTGGCCGAACTCTTGACGTCGGAGGCCGCAAAGGCCTCTTTGGGCTCCACCAGTTTGACCGTCACTGTGGCTGTCGCCGAAAGCGAGACGTTGCCATTGTCTTTGACCACCACGAGCAGGCGATGCTCGGCCTCGTCCTTCTCCGTCAAGGAGCGGAGCGTCCTGATCTGGCCCGTGTAGCGGTCCAGAGTAAATAGACTGTGGTCCGTCACTTGGCCAAACGAGAAGAGCAACCAGCCGTTGTAGCCTATGTCGGCGTCGTAGGCTCTGACTTTAGTCACCAGGTCTCCAGCCTTTAAGTTGCGGGGAATCTCCTCCACACCTTCGGCCGAACCGTTGGAGCTGACCGGATGCAGGATGACGGGAGCGTTGTCGTTCTGATCCAGAATGAAGACCTTGACCGTCACATTGCTGCTCAGTGGGGGGGTTCCGCCATCCATGGCCACCATTTGGAAATGGAAACTTTTCAGCGTCTCAAAGTCAAAACTTTTTAATGCCATTACTTCCCCCGTTTCCGGGTTGACGTTCATGAACGACAAAATCTTAGTGTCGGCATTTAATTCTCTGATTATCTGATAAGAAACGAAAGCATTTTGCCCTTCATCTTGATCAGAAGCTTTGACAGAAAAGACCGAAGCTCCAGGGCCGTTGTTCTCAGTGATGTAAAAGGCGTAAGGTCTGGCCGAAAACACCGGCCTATTATCATTGACGTCCGACACGATCACGGTTATGCTCTTTTCCGTTGAAAACACAGGCTCGTTTGCGTCTTTCGCCGTGATGGTCACTACATATTGAGAAGCAGTTTCCCGATCCAATTGGGATTTTGTCACCACCGAGTACATATTTTCTTGTAAAGATGGCGATAAGGCAAAAGGAACATCTTGTTTGATGGCACAAGCAACTTTCCCGTTCATTCCCGAGTCCAAGTCACTGACGCTGATCAGGGCCACCGTGGTCCCGATCTTGGCGTCCTCCCGAATGGCGTTGGAAAAGGACGTGACTTCTATCTCGGGAGCGTTGTCGTTGACGTCGTTGATCGTGATCAAGACGCTCTTGTCGGCCGTCAGTGGAACCGGCCCTTTATCCGAGGCCTGGATATCAATTTCATAGCTTTTACTTTCCTCAAAATCAATGTGGCCGATCACTTGAATTTCCCCCGTGTCGGGGTCGATGTTAAAACGCTCCGTCACTTTTACGTCCACCTCTTTACCGAACGAATATACAATTTGACCGTTGGCACCTTGGTCCGAATCGCTGGCGTTCACCCGGACGACGACGGTGCCCACCGGCACGTTTTCATCCAGAGACACCGAATAAGCTTCCGCGTCAAACACGGGAGAGTTATCGTTGACGTCCAGAACGGTCACGGTTATCTCTGCCGACCCCGACCTGGGGGGCTTGCCCCCGTCCACGGCCGTCAGACGGAGATGGTGTCTTGCGTTGGTCTCCCTATCCAACTGCTTCAGCAGGACTAAAAATGGCACTTTACGGTCCTCGCCTCTATCCTTCACCTCCATGCGGAAATATTCATTATGGCTCAGCTTGTACGTCTGTATGGAGAACTGGCCCACGTCGGGGTCTCGCGCCGCTTGCAGTTGGAAGCGGGCACCCGGCAGAACCGACTCGAATATTTCCAGCTTCTTTTCTTTCTCCTGGAAAACGGGCGGGTGGTCGTTGACATCTAATATTTCGACTGCCACGTAGTGCACCTCGAGAGGACGTTCCAGCACGGTTTTCAGGTTGACGAGGCACGGGCTGACGCGTTGGCATTCCTCCTCCCGGTCGATCTTCCGGGCCACGTACAAGATGCCGTCCTCCTGGTTGACCTCCACGATAGGCTGACCCGCGCCGGCCACGATGCGGTAACCTCGCCCTTTGAGCGCGCCCTTATCCAGCCCCAAATCCTTGGCCACGTTTCCCACCATGGTTCCCACTTCGACTTCCTCGGATATGGAATATCTGAGCTGGGCACTGGCTCCACGGCATAAAAACAGCAGAATAGCCAAGTAGCAGCACCAGCAACAGCCTCGCTGCCTCCTACCTCCTCGTAGCCTTTGTTCCATGGCGTGGAGATGGCAAACAATAATCCTTCCCGTTTGCAATATCCTTGCAGAAGAGGGCGGTGTCCTCGAGACCAATCGTCCACGAGTCACGAGATGTTTATTCAAAGAAAGAGCTTAGAATTGAGCAAATCGCAAATAGTCGCGAGTCGCCTCGCCGCACGAAGCGACCGAAACAAAACAGCAGAGCAGACTGGTTCTGAAATAAGACCGTCGTGTCATGTCGAGCCGGCTAAAATAGGAAAACTGTGTTGTACTGACCCCTACTGTTGAAAATACATAACATTGTCCAAATGTGATCTGTAAAACCCCCAACTATTCACCAATTTTAGCGTGACTCAGTTTGATTTAAATCAAATACAGTATTTTTTGCACAGAACTTTCTAGGACAATGACTCTCAAGTAGTTAAGTTGGATTCCTGACAAGTCATACACACACAAATATTGTTTATTTTTAAGTGAAGCAAGAAATACTAATTGTTTTCAGCATAGTGATCTTGTTTTAACCAACCAATAAGAAGACACTGTACTCAGAAATGTTTCTATTAGCCTACACAGACCTTAGTCAAAAGGGAAACAATATCTGTTAAATAGCTGATATTTGAGGATAGAATCAAATAAGAATATTCCATTTACAAAACCTCAGAGAGCATCAACACTGAAAACCAATTTTCAATTCAGAACCGAGTAGACCACTTCTGATTAAAAGGGATGTTATAGCCAATAAACAAGCCATTTCACAAGCATTTGTACCTAAATTTGAATATAGGTTTTACCATTTAAAAAGAAAGAACCGGAAGAAATAACGTTGATCGACCAGGGAAATCAAGACTAAATGATCATGGAAAGATGAAAAATTGCAGGATACCCTGCGTTCTCTTGCCATACTGTTCTCAAGAAGACAACAATAGAAACCAAAGACAAGATGACAAACCTCATGTCCCACCAGATGTTAAAACAGTGACACACATCCAAGTACAAATGAAATATAGCTTGCAAAAAGGCCCGAAAGAACATAGCAAAAGGCTCCAAGTCAAATGGCCATTTCCATCAATGCAACCTAAGCAAAATTTGCAAACACACTTGATTGTACGTATAGTCATCAAAAAAACTGGACGATGACTTGCATTTAAAGACGGTTCAAGTTAAACAAAAAATAATAATAATAACATAACTGACTATTAATGTTGAATTGATGGACAAAAAACCTGGGTTCCCTACAATATGCGAAAAGGGAGGAAAAAGACCTGCAGACGAAGAAACAATGCCATTGCTGCCATTGGTCTAACCCTGATCGCCTCAGAAACAAACCTCCCCAAGTCTGCAACACAGAGTTGAGTAGTAGACGCTGATCCACAATACTTGGAAACACATGTTGTTACATACACTGCGACTTGTAAATGCCTTACCTCCCCAGAAGTGTGCCTCCTGTCGGGGAGCACCAGAGTGTTGGCTTGACTTCCAGGAACGATAGTAGAACCGATGCTCATCCTAGGTCCGACAAGCATGTAGCGTTTTTCCCCCGATCGGTACTGGATGCTGTGGCACAGCGTGCCATCGTAGTTAGCCTCCTGGAGGTACTTGGACGTGTACTCCGTGGATTTGGAGCACTGCATAGCGATTAGGACGATGATGCTGATGACAAAGAGCAGCGAGACCGAGCCCAAGGTGATCATCAGGTAGAATGTCATACTGTCCTCTTCCGGGTCCACTTTGGCTGAACTCTTGACGTCCGAGGCTGCAAAGGCCTCTTTGGGTTCCACCAGTTTGACTGTCACTGTGGCCGTGGCCGAGAGCGAGACGTTGCCGTTGTCTTTGACCACCACGAGCAGGCGATGCTCCGCCTCGTCCTTCTCTGTCAAGGAGCGGAGCGTCCTGATCTGGCCGGTGTAGCGGTCCAGAGTGAAAAGACTGTGGTCCGTCACTTGGCCGAATGAGAAGAGCAGCCAGCCATTGTAGCCTATGTCGGCGTCGTAGGCTCTGACCTTAGTCACCAGGTCTCCAGACTTTAAGTTGCGAGGTATCTCCTCCACACCCTCGGCAGAACCGTTGGAGCTGACGGGATGCAGGATGACGGGAGCATTGTCGTTCTGATCCAGAATGAAGACCTTGACCGTCGCATTGCTGCTTAGCGGAGGACTTCCACCATCCGTAGCCACCACTTGGAAGTGGAAACTCTTTAGCGTCTCAAAGTCAAAACTTTTGAGTGCTGATATTTGTCCATTTTCACTGTTTATGCTTAGAAAGGAGGACAGTTGATGTTCATCTTTTCCATCTCTGACAATATGATATGAAATGATGGCATTTTCGTTTTCGTCGCCATCAAAAGCTTGGACAGAAAAGACGGGGGCTCCTGCTCTGTTGCCCTCGGTGACGTAGAAAGCATAAGGACTGAATGCAAAACGGGGACCATTATCGTTGACATCGGAAATAAAAACCTGTATGGTCTTTTCCGACGAGAGCGCAGGATGACCAGCGTCTCTTGCAGACACTAAGATGTCATATTTGGCAACTTTTTCTCTATCCAGAGGCGATTTGGTCACCAAAGCATACATTTTGTCCTGTAATGACGGCGCCAAATCAAAAGGAACATCCCCGCCTATGGAACAAATCACTTTCCCGTTGAGACCAGAGTCCAAATCGTTTACACTAATTAATGCTACTGTTGTTCCTATTCTGGAATCCTCAGGAATAGAGCTGGAGAATGAAGTGACTTCAATTTCAGGTGCATTGTCGTTGATGTCAACTACGTTGATGATTACATTTTTTTCTGTTGTTAGAGGGACACCACCTTTATCTGAAGCCTGAATTTCAATGTCAAATATCTCTTTCTCTTCATAATTTATAGGGCCTTTCACAACAATATCACCTGTATTTGCGTTAATGTCAAATAACTGCATTATAATATGATTATTCTTGCTAAAAGAATAAACCACGTCTCCATTTGGGCCTTCATCTAAATCTGTTGCATTTACTTTTACAACTGTTGTTCCTATAGCAACATTTTCCTTGAGCATCACGGAATATACTTCTTTAGAGAAAGCCGGTGCATTATCATTGACATCTAATACATTTATTGAAATATTCATTTCACCCGTTTTGGGAGGTTTACCACCATCCAGTGCAGTCAGCACTAATGAAAGATGCCCTGTAATCTCCCTATCTAAAGACGTTTTAACCACCAAGATGGGGATCTTGCCATCTTTCCCTTTATCTTTAACTTCCAAACGAAAATGATCATTTTCACTGAGTTTATATCGCTGGACAGATAACTGTGCACTGTCTCCATCTTGAGAAGCTGGTAGTTGAAATCTTGCTCCAGGCAACACTGACTCATAAATGTCCAGCTTGGTCTCTTCCTCTGGAAAGCCAGGAGAATGGTCATTTACATCTAATATCTCCACTCCGACATAGTGGACCTCCAGTGGGTTCTCGAGCACGGTTTTCAAATTAATCAAGCACGCACTGCTCTGCGGGCACTCCTTTTCCCTGTCAATCTTCCTACTGACGTAAAGGACGCCATCAGTCTGACTCACATGAAAAAGAGGCTCCGCGGTACTGGAGACGATCCGGTATTTGCGCTCTTTCAACGTGCTTCTATCCAATCCCAGGTCTTTTGCGGCATTTCCGACCACGGTGCCCTCACTGACTTCTTCTGGGATGGTGTATCTTAATTGCGCCGAAGTCAGACTGCACAAAAGCACTGCAATCACGCATCCCAGCCAGCAGCGTCTCACCCTCCGATGCCCGTCTCTTTGTTCCATATTGATCAAAAACGACATCACTAGTCCATTCCCATGAAAAATCAGCTGCAGTTGTCACGACTAAAGACACAATTGTGAAACATGAAATATTCCTCCACGAAGTCAGCTGCACTAGAATCGAGGATCCGGACGGAAACAACTGCCACCGAATAAGCAGAAACGGAGATCTTGCCACCCCGAACGCTACTCGGTGCTCGAGTGGTGGGCAAGGTTTCATACATGAAATCACGTGATGCAGGAATTGTGTGTCCATACTGACACTTTGCGGGCAACTGTGATATTGCAGTAACATTTTAAAAAAGTTTGAAAAAAACAAAATAGCACATCGTATAAAATGAAACAAGTGTGCCCTTATAATACGACCTTAAGTTGTTCTTGTCAATTTAAATGATGAGCAAGTTGAGGGGGAAAAACAACAACATAGCATCATTGTCTTTATGTGGACATTATTTTGTTCAGGCTCATTCTGATTTGGAGCTTGTTTTATTCAAGAATACAAGAGAACACGCACGCTCGTGTCGACCAGCCACTAGAAATAACTGGCACAATTAGTCTTGCTCCTTGCTCATAGATAGAGACTCAGTGAAAACGTGCAGGATTTCAGCACTACAGACAGCACCCTCTAAAAAGACCAACATCGCGTTCAAATGGTGTCAAATACCAGACCCTAATATCATGGTTTTGCCCAAAAATTTACAAAGCAACTTATGAATCTCAAAGTGGCTGAAACTACACACATTCATCATAAGGTAACAGGTCAATGAGCCTTACCTCCCCAGAAGTTTGCCTCCTGTCAGGGAGTACCAGAGTGTTGGCTTGGCTTCCCGGGACAATAGTAGAACCGATGCTCATCCTGGGTCCGACCAGCATGTAGCGTTTTTCCCCCGATCGGTACTGGATGCTGTGGCACAGGGTGCCATCATAGTTGGCCTCCTGGAGGTACTTGGACGTGTACTCCGTGGACTTGGAGCACTGCATGGCGATCAGCACGATGATGCTGATGACAAAGAGCAGCGAGACCGAGCCCAAGGTGATCATCAGGTAGAATGTCACACTGTCCTCCTCCGGGTCCGCTTTGGCCGAACTTTTGACGTCCGAGGCCGCAAAGGCCTCTTTGGGCTCCACCAGTTTGACCGTCACTGTAGCCGTGGCCGAGAGCGAGACGTTGCCGTTGTCTTTGACCACCACGAGCAGGCGATGCTCCGCCTCGTCCTTCTCCGTCAAGGAGCGGAGCGTCCTGATTTGGCCCGTGTAGCGGTCCAGAGTAAACAGACTGTGGTCCGTCACTTGGCCGAATGAGAAGAGCAACCAACCGTTGTAGCCGATGTCAGCATCGTAGGCTCTGACTTTAGTCACCAGGTCTCCAGACTTTAAGTTGCGGGGTATCTCCTCCACACCTTCGGCAGAACCGTTGGAGCTGACGGGATGCAGGATGACGGGAGCGTTGTCGTTCTGATCCAGAATGAAGACCTTGACCGTCGCATTGCTGCATAGCGGAGGACTTCCACCATCTGTGGCCACCACTTGGAAGTGGAAACTTTTCAGTGTCTCAAAGTCAAAGCTTTTGAGCGCTGATATTTGTCCATTTTCACTGTTTATGCTTAGAAAGGAGGACAGTTGATGTTCATCTTTTCCATCTCTGACAATATGATATGAAATGATGGCATTTTCGTTTTCGTCGCCATCAAAAGCTTGGACAGAAAAGACGGGGGCTCCTGCTCTGTTGCCCTCGGTGACGTAGAAAGCATAAGGACTGAATGCAAAACGGGGACTATTGTCGTTGACATCGGAAATAAAAACCCGGATGGTCTTTTCCGACGAGAGCGCAGGTTGACCAGCGTCTCTTGCCGACACTAAGATGTCATATTTGGCCACATTTTCTCTATCCAGGGGCGATTTGGTCACCAAAGAAAACATTTTGTCTTGTAATGACGGCGACAAATCAAAAGGAACATTCTCACCTATGAAGAAACTCACTTTCCCGTTGAGACCAGAGTCCAAGTCGTTTACACTAATTAATGCTACTGTTGTTCCTATCCTGGAATCCTCAGGAATAGAGCTGGAGAATGAAGTGACTTCAATCTCAGGTGCATTGTCGTTGATGTCAACTATCTTGATGATCACACTTTTTTCAGTTGTTAATGGGACAGCTCCTTTATCTGATGCTTGGATTTCAATCTCAAACATGTCATTTTCTTCATAATCCAAAGGCCCCTTCACAATAATCTCACCTGTAGTTTCGGCAATGTCAAATAAATCCATGATCTTTCGATTCATACTTTTGCTAAAAGAATAAACAACCTCTCCATTTTGTCCCCGATCTGAATCAGTTGCATTTACTTTAATGACAGTTGTACCGATTGCTGCATTTTCATTGAGCATGACTGAATATACATCTTGAGTAAACATAGGTGCATTATCATTGATATCGAGCACATTTATTAGAATACTCATTGCACCCATTTTGGGAGGTTTACCTCCATCCAGTGCAGTCAGAACTAATGAAAGATAATCTGTGGTCTCCCTGTCTAAAGACTTTTTGACCACCAGAATGGGGATTTTGCCATCCTTCCCTTTATCTTTAACTTCCAAACCAAAATAATTATTTTCACTGAGTTTATATCGCTGGACAGAAAACTGTGCACTATCTCCATCTTGAGAAGCTGGTAGCTGAAATCTTGCTCCAGGCAACACTGACTCCGAAATGTCCAGCTTGATTTCTTCCTCTGGAAAGCCAGGAGAATGATCATTTACATCTAATATCTCCACTCCGACATAGTGGACCTCCAGTGGGTTCTCGAGCACGGTTTTCAAATTAATCAAGCACGCACTGCTCTGCGGGCACTCCTTTTCCCTGTCGATCTTCCTGCTGACGTAAAGGACGCCATCCGTCTGACTCACATGAAAAAGAGGCTCCGCGGTACTGGAGACGATCCGGTACTTGCGCTCTTTCAACGTGCTTCTATCCAATCCCAGGTCTTTTGCAGCATTTCCCACCACGGTACCTTCACTGACTTCTTCAGGGATGGCGTATCTCAATTGCGCCGAAGTCAGGCTCCACAAAAGCACTGCAATCACGCATCCCAGCCAGCAGCGTCTCGCCCTCAGATGCACGTCTCTTTGTTCCATCTTGATCAAAAACGCCATCACTAGTCCATTCTCATGCAAAAACAGCTGCAGTTGTCACGACCAAATACACAATTGTGATACATAAAATATTCCTCCACGAAGTCAGCTGCACTAGAACCGAGGATTCGGACGGAAACAACTGCCACCAAATAAGCAGAAACGGAGATCTTGCCACCCCGAACGCTACTCGGTGCTCGAGTGGAGGGCAACGTTTCATACATGAAGTCACGTGATGCAGGATTTGTGTGTTCATACTGACACTTTGCGGGCAACTGTGATATTGCAGTGACATTTTAAAAACAGTTTTAAAAAAAACCAAATTGCACATTGTATAAAATGAAAGGCATATACAAGTGTGCCCTTATAATACGACCTCAGGTTGTTCTTGTCAATTTAAATGATGAGCAAGTTGAGGGGGAAAAATAACAACATCGCATCATTGCCTTTATGTGGACCTTATATTTTTCAGGCCCATTCTGATTTGTAGCTTGTCTTATCCAAGAATACACGAGAACACGCACGTGTCGACTAACCACTAGAAATAACTGGCACAATGAGCCTGGCTCCTTGTTCATAGATAATCAGTGAAAATGTGCAGAATTTCAGCACTACAGACAGCCCCCTCTAAAAAGACCAACATGATCAAATGGTGTCAAATACCAGACCCTAGCATCATGGTTTTGTCCACAAATTTACAAAGCAACATATGAATTTCAAAGTGGCTTAAACTACACACATTCATCATAAGGTAACAGGTCGATGAGTCTTACCTCCCCAGAAGTTTGCCTCCTATCAGGGAGTACAAGAGTGTTGGCTTGGCTTCCCGGGACAATAGTAGAACCGATGCTCATCCTGGGTCCGACGAGCATGTAGCGTTTGTCCCCCGATCGGTACTGGATGCTGTGGCACAGGGTGCCGTCATAGTTGGCCTCCTGGAGGTACTTGGACGTGTACTCCGTGGACTTGGAGCACTGCATGGCGATCAGCACGATGATGCTGATGATAAAGAGCAGCGAGACCGAGCCCAAGGTGATCATCAGGTAGAAGGTCACGCTGTCCTCCTCCTGGTCTGCTTTGGCCAAACTTTTGATGTCAGAGGCCGCAAAGGCCTCTTTTGGCTCCACCAGTTTGACCGTCAATGTGGCCGTCGCCGAGAGCGAGACGTTGCCATTGTCTTTGACCACCACGAGCAGGCGATGCTCCGCCTCGTCCTTCTCCGTCAAGGAGCGGAGCGTCCTGATCTGCCCCGTGTAGCGGTCCAGAGTAAACAGACTGTGGTCCGTCACTTGGCCGAATGAGAAGAGCAGCCAGCCGTTGTAGCCGATGTCGGCGTCGTAGGCTCTGACCTTAGTCACCAGGTCTCCAGACTTTAAGTTGCGAGGTATCTCCTCCACACCCTCGGCAGAACCGTTGGAGCTGACGGGATGTAATATGACAGGAGCGTTGTCGTTCTGATCCAAAATGAAGACGTTGACTGTCGTGTTGTTGCTCAGTGGAGGAATTCCACCATCTGTGGCCACCACTTGGAAATTGAAACTCTTTAGCGTCTCAAAGTCAAAACTTTTTAGTGCCACAATTTGGCCTGTTTCAGAATTAATATTGAGAAATGATGTGTGGCCGCTGTCCTTGTTGTTTCTCAAAATGTGATAAGAAATGACTGCGTTTTCTCCATCATCGGAATCATAAGCCTTTACTGAAAACATTGAATCACCTGGTTTGTTATTTTCACTCATGTAGAAAGAGTACGGACTGGATAGAAATTTTGGACTATTATCATTTATATCGGACACCAAAATACTGATCATCTGTTTGGACGTGAGCGCCGGCTCACCCGAATCTTTTGCGACGATTGTTACATCGTACGCGGATTTCTTTTCTCTGTCCAGCTGCGACTTGGTCACCAGAGCGAACAAATTATCCTGCATGGATTCAGTCAACACAAAAGGCGACTCTTCAGAAACATGGCTGACTATTTTTCCATTCAGCCCAGAGTCTAAATCTGTCACACTGAGGAGGGCCACGGTGGTTCCGGGTCTGGAGTCCTCGGAAACTGCACGAGACAACGACGTCACTTCTATCTCCGGGCGGTTATCGTTCGTGTCTATGATTTTAATAATGACGCTTTTATCAGTTTTAAGTGGAACGTTTCCTTTGTCTGAGGCTTGGATGTCAATATCATAACTGTCTTGTTCCTCAAAATCCACATTGCCACTCACGATAATCTCGCCGGTGATGTGATCAATTTGAAATAACTGTCTGATTTTATTTTTGACTTCGCTTCCAAAGGAATAGACCACCTCCCCGTTGGCACCGGAATCGGAATCCGTGGCGTTGACTTGAATTACCGTCGTGCCCACGGGCGCGTTTTCTTGCAACGTGGCGGAATATGTGTCCTTGGTGAAGGCCGGCATGTTGTCGTTGATGTCTAGAACCTCCACGAGAATTTCGTACGAACCGGTTTTGGGGGGCGTGCCCCCATCAATGGCCGTCAGCACCAGTTTATGAATCCGTTTGCTTTCTCTGTCCAGCTGCTTGTGCAACTGCAAAATTGGCGTTTTGCCGTCTCGGCCTCTGTCCTTCACCTCCAAGCGGAAGTGGTCGTTTTGGCTGATTTTGTACTGTTGTACCGAGTTGATCCCGCCATCGGGGTCGTGTGCATTTTGCAATTGAAATTTAGAACCAGGGAAAGCAGACTCACTTATTTCCAGCCTTTTTGTCTTTTCAGGAAAGGTGGGGGCGTGGTCGTTTAAATCCAATATTTCCACCGTGATGTGATGCACCTCTAGAGGGTTGTCGAGGACCGTTTTGATCTGAATCAAACACGCCTTGCTCTCCTTGCAAACCTCCTCGCGATCAATTCGAGCGTTTGCGTAAAGGGCCCCGTCGTCCTCGTTTACCTTAAACAGGCGTTCCACACTCGAGCTGGACATAATGCGGAACCCCCTCTTCTTAATGGAAGCCGGATCTAGTCCCAAATCCTTGGCGAGGTTCCCGACAAAAGCCCCATCGCTGAGCTCCTCGGATATGGAATATCTGAGCTGCGCGGAAACGGCAGCGACGCAGACAAACAAAGGCAAAAGGATGCCGAGCGAATTAGGCCGGCACTGCCTCGCACTGCTCCCTCTTTGTTCCATGTTTCCTCGCCAAAACAGAAATCCAAGCCTGCTCACAATGTCGCCCCTTTACAAGAAGGTTTTCTCCATTGCACTAAGACGGTTGCACTCACAGCTCTGCTGTCCCGTTTTGAATATACAAGAGAACGTAAAAAAATGACAACGATCACCGCGGGTCTGTCATCTGAATCGTTGAGACCGGCGAGGCTGACTAATGAATGGGCGGGCTCTTCATCTGCGCAGACAACGTCAAATGCCTTATATGGTCAGATACTGCCACCACGTGTACGGAAAGGATAAGGTCGTTTTCATCATTATATCACAAAAAAACTGCAAGTGCTAACTATCTTGTTTTAAATAAACCTAAAATAAATGTCAACAAATTAGGCCGGAATACATTCTCCTGCAAGGTGATGGAACACTGAACCAGTGGACCAGTGAAAAGCATGTGTAAATATCATAGGAAGAAACACATTAAAATATTCCTTAACTAAGTATGCAGGTACTACTAAGGTAATCCCATGTCTAAATGTATACGTATTTGTGTTTCCCAGCAAACGTGTGGAATGTAGAACAGAAAGCACCAATTTCCAGGACCATGGACAGCAGCCCCCAAGAAGCTCCTGATCTTTTCTCATCTTTGTCACAAGGTGAAAGCTACTCTATTCAAGATGTTGTCCATTATTTTTTCCCTGACATACACTTAGTAGGAAGAATCACATTGTAAACCAAAAGACATTCCCCCCACTTACACCCAAATAATTGACCATGCCCATAGAGTCTACCAAAGCGAGTTCACACTGCGCATACACACTCACCATTTCAAATATTAAAATTAACATTATTCCTTACCTCGCCCGAAGCATGTCTCCTATCAGGGAGTACCAACGTGTTGGCTTGGCTTCCAGGAACGATAGTGGAACCGATACTCATCCTGGGTCCGACGAGCATGTAGCGTTTTTCCCCCGATCGGTACTGGATGCTGTGGCACAGCGTGCCATCGTAGTTAGCCTCCTGGAGGTACTTGGACGTGTACTCCGTGGACTTGGAGCACTGCATGGCGATCAGCACGATGATGCTGATGACAAAGAGCAGCGAGACCGAGCCCAAGGTGATCATCAGGTAGAAAGTAACACTGTCTTCCTCCTGGTCCACTTTGGTCGAACTTTTGACATCGGAGGCCGCAAAGGCTTCTTTGGGCTCCATCAGTTTGACCGTCACTGTAGCCGTGGCTGAGAGCGAAACATTGCCGTTGTCTTTAACCACCACGAGCAGGCAATGCTCCGCCTCGTCCTTCTCCGTCAAGGAGCGGAGTGTCCTTATCTGGCCCGTGTAGCGGTCCAGAGTAAACAGACTGTGGTCTGTCACTTGCCCGAATGAAAAGAGCAACCAACCGTTGTAGCCTATGTCGGCGTCGTAGGCTCTGACTTTGGTCACCAGGTCTCCAGACTTTAAGTTGCGAGGTATCTCCTCCACACCTTCGGCAGAACCGTTAGAGCTGACAGGATGTAATATGACGGGAGCGTTGTCGTTCTGATCCAGAATGAAGACGTTGACCGTCACGTTGCTGCTCAATTGAGGACTTCCACCATCCAGGGCCACCACTTGGAAGCGGAAACTTTTCACAGTCTCAAAGTCAAAGCTTTTCAGTGCCGTTATATCTCCATTTTCAGTATTGATATTCATCAGAGATGTCGGGGCACTTTCTTTTTCAACTGGAACAATTTTATATTGAATCACTGCATTTTCATTCAAGTCGTTATCAGTCGCCCTTACGTAGAACACTGACGCTCCGGCGATATTGTTTTCCAACAGGTAAAAATTGAAGGGGCTTTGGTCAAAATGGGGTTTGTTGTCATTTACATCCGACACCTCAACGTCAAATGTCCTGACGCTCGACAAGGGCGGATCGCCACAATCGCTAGCTTTAATAGTTATTTGATAATGCGAAAGCTCCTCTCGATCCAAAAAGCCTTTTGTGGCAACCGAGTAAGTGTTCTCCTTATAGGAAGGTTTCAATTGAAAAGGCACATTGTTGGTGATGTGCACATTTATTTGCCCATTCGCACCAGAGTCTTTGTCCGAAACACTAATGAGGGAAATGACCGTCCCGGGCTTTGAATCCTCCGACACTTTATTGGACAGCGATGTCAATTCAATTACTGGGGGATTATCATTGACATCTTTTATTTTTACAATCACTCGACACCTGCTGGTGAGTGGAGGCATTCCTTTATCAGAGGCCTCAATTTCTATTCTATAAATCTCTGATTCCTCAAAGTCCACAGGCCGCTTCAACTTAATTTGGCCACTCAGACTATCGATTTGGAAAATGTCAGATACTTTGCTTGTCAAAGTCTTACTCAGGCTGTATTCTATTTCACCATTTGTTCCTTGGTCCGGATCGGTCGCATTTACTCGTGCTACAACGGTGCCTCCTGATACATTTTCAACTAAATCAACATTGTACGTGTCTTGACTAAACATAGGTCGGTTATCGTTATTGTCCAGCACAATAATGGTCACATTAAGTGTGCTGGACTTTTGAGGCTTCCCCCCATCCAATGCCGTGACAAAGAAGGAGTGCTTATCTTTCTGTTCCCGATCTAACGACCTTTTCAGGACCAAAAATGGCATTTTTTCGTCATCGCTCTGCACGATATCCAGTTCAAAATGTTCATTCGCCGTCAGCGTGTAGGTGCCCACCGAATTGGTGCCGGCGTCGGGATCGGTGGCTGCGTGCAGCTGGAATCGCGTGCCCGGAGCGGAATGTTCAGCTATTTTAAAGATCTGCTTCCTCTCCGAGAAGACGGGACTGTGGTCATTGACATCCGTGATTTCCACCAGCACGTAATGAACCTCGAGAGGATTCTCCAGCAGGATCTTGAGCTCCATCAAGCACGCGCCACCACCCTGACAAAGCTCCTCCCGGTCAATTTTGCGTCGGACCTGCAGGGCCCCGCTGTCGGCGTTCACTTCGAAATAGGCCTCGGGAGATCCCGACACCACCCGGAAATGCCTGGCTCCCAGCGAGCTCCTCTCCAGTCCTAAGTCCTTGGCCAGATGGCCTACCACGGTTCCGGTGACCATCTCCTCGGGAAGAGAGTAGCGTAGCTCTGCCCGAGTCCACTCCCAGAAAAACAACAGCAAAAAGGAATGCAGGAAAAAGGACCCACAAATCCGCCTTTGAATTCCCCCTTTTTCCACCATTCTTATTTCCAACGGGGCTCCAGAATCCACATCCGAATAAATATGTACTAAAAAGCCTCACCGCGGTGAACACCGTGATCAGCTATCCCGATGAACACCGGAACAAATGAACGCTCTCTCCGCAGACAGACAAAAGCCCAGAGGAGGAGAAGGATGCTCGCCTTGCCTTTCTGGTCTCACAGCGACATCTAGAGGAAATTGGAACTAACGGTTTAGGTTGCTTAACTTATCAGGCAAACGGTAGCCAAAAAGAACCATTAATACGTTTTCATTGATTGACTACGTTGGGATGTTTTGGGGCTGGGTAAAATTATCCAGGATATTGCATCTCTACCTCCATTTACAACACTGCTTATGCTTGTCAGCATCGACTACCCAGCTGAAATGAGGCGAGAAGGTGGACTACGGCCCAAAGTTATTGCCTGTTGGTCCTCAGGCACATGCAGAATAAGAAAACCATTCACAATCACACGGTCACTGAGTGGGAAACGAACCCACGATGCCCGGTCAAAGTCCTGCAGAAGTACAATTTCACTGCTCTAATGTATATTCTCTCTAAATGCAATTTGCAATAAGGTGATGCTCTTGCCTCTTGTCTATACGTTTTCAAAATAGATTGAAAAAAGGAATACACATGTACAGTGGATGGAATGATACTGCATGATGGCTTGCAAGGGTGTTCTGGGAAAAATGTTTTGGTAGTGTATTTTAGATGCTTAACTATATACTATTGTGAAAAAAAGTTGATTTCAACAACATCCAACCAAGCTTCAATGAAGGGGAGAAAACTCATGGCAACTGACAATTCCGTAAAACTGGACAGTGTATGACAAGTATTGATTCTTAGCTTCTTACCTCCCTATTGTGTCTTCTGTCAGGGAGTACCAGAGTGTTGGCTTGGCTTCCAGGAACTATAGTGGAACCGATACTCATCCGGGGTCCCACCAGCATGTAGCGTTTGTCCCCTGATCGGTATTGGATGCTGTGGCATAGGGTGCCGTCGTAGTTGGCCTCCTGGAGGTACTTGGACGTGTACTCCGTGGACTTGGAGCACTGCATGGCGATCAGCACGATGATGCTGATGACAAAGAGGAGCGAGACCGAGCCCAAGGTGATCATCAGGTAAAAAGTCATGCTGTCCTCCTCCGGGTCCGCTTTGGCCGAACTTTGGACGTCGGAGGCCGCAAAGGCCTCTTTGGGCTCCACTAGTTTGACCATCACTGTGGCCGTGGCCGAGAGCGAGACGTTGCCGTTGTCTTTGACCACCACGAGCAGGCGATGCTCGGCCTCGTCCTTCTCCGTCAAGGAGCGGAGCGTCCTGATCTGGCCCGTGTAGCGGTCCAAAGTAAACAGACTGTGGTCCGTTACTTGGCCGAATGAGAAGAGCAGCCAGCCGTTGTAGCCGATGTCGGCGTCGTAGGCTCTGACTTTTGTCACCAGGTCTCCAGACTTTAAGTTGCGGGGAATCTCCTCCACACCTTCAGCAGAACCGTTGGAGCTGACGGGATGCAGGATGACGGGAGTGTTGTCGTTCTGATCCAGAATGAAGACCTTGACTGTCACGTTGCTGCTTAGTGGAGGACTCCCACCATCTGTGGCCACCACTTGGAAGTGGAAACTTTTCAGTGTCTCAAAATCAAAACTTTTGAGTGCTGATATTTGTCCATTTTCCGAATTTATATTGAGGAAAGATGTGATGTCAGCATGACCCCCTTGTCTCACTATATAATAAGAAATGGCAGCATTCTCACCTAAATCCTTGTCAAAGGCACTCAGTGAAAATACGGAAGCGCCGGCTTCGTTGTTTTCCGTCAGGTAGAAGTGGAAGGGATTTTGCGGGAACTCTGGGATGTTGTCATTCACGTCTTTGACTTGGATGCTCAAAGTTTGGAATGTGGAAAGTGGAGGTTCGCCGCAGTCCGTGGCCGTGATGGAAATGTCATAAGTGGAAATTTTCTCTCGGTCCAACGCGTCTTTTGTCACTAAGGAATACATATTTTCCTTGAAGGAGGGCTTCAACTCGAGCGGTACGTTTCCCGTCAGCCTGCAGATGACTTTGCCGTTTGGGCCCGAATCGATATCCGTCACGCTGATGAGCGCAATGACGGTACCTTGCTTTGCATCTTCGGGCACCGTGCTGGCGATGGAGGTCACCTCAATGTGGGGTTTGTTGTCATTGACGTCTCCAATTTTTATGATGACCCTGCAGTCTGTGGTCATGGGAGGCTGGCCTTTGTCAGAGGCCTGCACGTCCAACTTGAAAACCTCACTTGTCTCAAAGTCAATTGGGCCATTAACACGGATTTCTCCCTGCTTTTTATCCAGGCTAAAGAGATTTACTATTTTCGAACTCATATCGCCTCCAAATTCATATTCCACCTCGCCGTTAGCTCCCTCGTCCAGGTCAGTGGCATGCACTTTTATCACGGAGGTACCCAAAGGAGCATTTTCTTGTAATTCGACAGAGTAGACTTCCTTTGAAAAAATAGGTCTATTATCATTTATATCAAGAACACGAATGGTCACATTAAGGTTTGCTGATTTGGAAGGTGTCCCTCCATCGAGAGCAGACAAAATCAAGGTATGGTTAATTTTCTCTTCCCTGTCTAACTGCCTTTGTAGCACTAGAAAAGGAATTTTATCTTCCCCTCTATCTCGAATTTCCAGTTGAAAATGATCGTTCTGGCTCAGTTTATAACGCTGGATTGAATTCATTCCGAAATCGGGGTCTCTTGCTCCTGGTAATTGGAAGCGTGCCCCAGATAACGTATTTTCTCCAATTTCTATCAACTTGCCCTTTTCTGTAAAGCTCGGAGCATGATCGTTGGCGTCCGTCACTTCCACGGAGACGTAGTGTATCTCCAGGGGGTTTTCCACCACGATTTTGAGATCCAGCAGACAGACGGCGTTGCTGTCGCACAGCCGCTCGCGATCGAGGCGTCGGTCCACGGAGAGAAGCCCATTGTTCTGATCGACCGCAAACAGCGCGTCCTGTGCGCCGGACACGATGCGAAAGCTCCTGCTCGCCAAAGCGCTGACGTCCAGGCCCAAATCCTTGGCCACGTTGCCAACGACGGAGCCTACCTTCACCTCCTCGGGAATGGAATATTTTAGCTGACCCCAAACCAGCTCCCCGGAACAAAGCAGGAGAAGCAAACGCACGGCTTTGATCCAAAACATGGTTATCCGTCTTCTTCCTTGATCTTGGTTTGACTCACAATGTTAGGATCCACTGTTGAATTCCTCTGGAGCTTTTGTAAAGAAATCCGAGGGTTAGATATCGAGAAACACGCTTGCTCGGCCAGCGAAAGCTCCCCATCCAGACTCGAGCGACTACCGTCTTTGTAGTGCATCACTGACGCTTTTTCAAGGGGGAAAACAGACTGAAAACCCATCTACGTTATAACACTGACATCTAGTGGACAACGCCTTTCACCATTACTACTATATCATTCAGTATTTGCACTGCAGCATGCTGGGAGGTCTTCCTACTTTATTCATCCCACTCGCGGATCTACTCGAAATAAAGTGAATAAACGCAAACAATGCATCTTAGTGCATCCTCTCCACTCACCTACCCACCAAGACTACTTAAATATATCCATCAGAAATGAATACGTTTGAGCGCCGATCAAACTATATTGTTATTATCTTTGTAAAAGCAATCGGTTGAACACTCTCCAATATAGATATTTGTGCTATATATATGTTCTGTTGTGTAAAAACAAGAGATTGAGAAGCTGCTACACCCTGAAATTTGTGACAGAATGCTTCTGCTCATGTGTCCAGCACCATAGACAGCACCACAACCTGGAGACCCCTCATAAGCAGGTTTGTTTCACACAACTGGGTTTGGGATAACTTCAAGGTGAGCCATACGTAACCATAAAAAGCACATGGTGAACAGTTTCACAAGAACTGGAGGTATCTCCTTTTGAATATCATGTTTGGGGGGAAAATTGTTGGCCATACTGTATTATGTATTACATACAAGACATCCATCATCATAAGGAATGCATCACCAATGCTAAGAAGAACTGCCAATAATCAAGCAGTACAGAAATGGGTATATGTATCTGGTTGCAAAGTGATTATCAGAAAGCACTAAAAAAATAAATGGTCTCTGCAGGTCTATTGAAATGAATGTTTTTTTTCTTCATGTGTCATACAACAGATAAATCATTTTCTTTGACTATACTCTCTTTTCATGTGAGGCTTAAAGACAAGTGAAGAAAGGAGTTTTTGTCTTACCTCGCCAGAAGTTTGCCTCCTGTCAGGGAGTACCAACGTGTTAGCTTGGCTTCCAGGGACAATAGTGGAACCGATACTCATCCGGGGTCCGACAAGCATGTAGCGTTTGTCCCCCGATCGGTATTGGATGCTGTGGCACAGCGTGCCGTCGTAGTTGGCCTCCTGGAGGTACTTGGACGTGTACTCCGTGGACTTGGAGCACTGCATGGCGATCAGCACGATGATGCTGATGACAAAGAGCAGCGAGACCGAGCCCAAGGTGATCATCAGGTAGAATGTCATACTATCCTCCTCCGGGTCCGCTTTCGCCGAACTTTGGACGTCGGAGGCCGCAAAGGCCTCTATGGGCTCCACTACTTTGACCGTCACTGTGGCCGTGGCCGAGAGCGAGACGTTGCCGTTGTCTTTGACCACCACGAGCAGGCGATGCTCCGCCTCGTCCTTCTCCGTCAAGGAGCGGAGCGTCCTGATCTGGCCTGTGTAGCGGTCCAGCGTAAACAAACTGTGGTCCGTCACTTGGCCGAACGAGAAGAGCAACCAGCCATTGTAGCCTATGTCGGCGTCGTAGGCTCTGACTTTGGTCACCAGGTCTCCAGCCTTTAAGTTGCGAGGAATCTCCTCCACACCCTCGGCAGAACCGTTGGAGCTGACGGGATGCAGGATGACGGGAGCGTTATCGTTCTGATCCAAAATGAAGACCTTGACTGTCACGTTGCTGCTTAGTGGAGGACTTCCACCATCCATGGCCACCACTTGGAAATGGAAACTTTTCACAGTCTCAAAGTCAAAACTTTTGAGTGCTGATATTTGTCCATTCTCTGAATTGATGTTTAGAAAAGAAATGATATCATTCGATGGTCCCTCTCTCACAATGCTATATGAAATAGCCGCGTTTTCGTTTAAATCTTCATCAGTTGCACTCACCAAGAAAACAGAATTTCCGGCCACATTGTTCTCTGTGAGGTAAAACTGAAGAGGGTTCTTTTCAAAGCGCGGTCTGTTATCGTTCACATCCGCAATGTGAATCTTGAGAGATTTGACCGTTGACAAGGGGGGCTCGCCACAATCGCTGGCTTTTATGGTCATTTCGTAGTCAGACACCTCCTCTCTGTCCAGATGTGCTTTGGTCACCACTGAAAATACGTTTTCTTTGTAGGACGGCTTCAATTCAAACGGGACATCATTTGTTATGGTGCAAACAACTTTGCCATTGGGACCCGAGTCTTTATCCCTCACACTGATGAGGGAAATCACCGTACCGAGCTTGGAGTCTTCCGAGACTGTATTTGACAGCGAGGTCACGTCTATTTCGGGGACATTATCATTTACGTCTCTTATCTTAATAATAACTCTGCACTCGCCTGTTAGGGGGGGCGTTCCTCTGTCCGATGCCTCGATGTCCAACTTATAAACATCGTTTTCCTCATAGTCCACATTCCCGATGACTCGGAGGACTCCAGTGGATTTGTCCACTTGAAAAACACCGTAGACGTTTTTCTTCAATGTCTTGGCCAGACTGTATTCAATTTCCCCATTGGGGCCTTCATCTGGGTCCGTGCCGTTCAATTTAAACACGGAAGTGCCAATGGGAATATTCTCCGCTATTGTCATTTGATAGGTATCTTGACTAAACACGGGCCGATTGTCGTTGCTGTCGAGGACCACGACGGTCACGTTGAGCGTGGCCGATCTCGGCGGTCGCCCCCCGTCCACCGCCGTGACGAGTAGGCGGTGTTTGGCCTTTTGCTCCCGGTCCAAAGATTTCTTGAGCACCAAAAAAGGAATTTGATCCTCGTCACTATGGCGGAGATCCACCTCAAAATGTTCATTGGAGGTCAGTGCGTAGGCGCGGATGCCGTTGGTCCCGGCGTCGGGGTCGTGCGCCGCGTGCAGCTGGAAGCGCTTACCGGGCAGCGTGTGCTCCGCGATTTCAAACGTTTGCTCCCTCTCGATAAACGTTGGCGAGTGGTCGTTGACATCGCTGATTTCTACCACGACGTAGTGGATTTCCAAAGGGTTTTCCACGATGATTTTCAGCTCGGAGAGGCAGGCGCCGCTGCCCCGACAGCGCTCGTCTCTGTCAATCCTTTTGTGCACGTACAACAGGCCGTTATGCTGGTTCACCTCAAACAAAGCCTCCTCGGACTCGGACACCACTCGGAAGCGGCGATCCGGCAGAGAGTTGACGTCCAGGCCCAGATCCTTGGCGATATTTCCCACCACCGTTCCGGCTTTCACCTCCTCGGGGATGCTGTAGCGGATTTCTGCCCGTGATGCTTCTGCCAGCAGCAGAAGCAGAACCAAATGAAGACGACCGCGCCCCGCCATCTCTTGACAGCAAGTCGACAAAATCCACAGAAGGATGCTTTTAAATCCAAGACATTATTCTCAAAATGCTGCTCCAGCAAAACGCAGCGACGTGACGAGCTCCAGCCTGAATGCCGCCCGCCCGAGGTTTAGTCAGGTTCAAACAAAGACGTCCAAGGAAGGGACGCCATGCTCGCGGTTTCTAATGTAACACTGACACCTAGAGGACCAACGGGCTCCCAACAGGACGAGCTAAATCATCAGAAATCGACAACATGGGACGTTTTTAAAACAAAGATGCTCTCCGACGACAGCAAGTCCGATTTCACGATTTGACATCACATCCAATGATGACTTGATAAGGGACCGTAATACAGAAAGAAACCCCTGAGACATGTGCCAAGGGTCGTACGCGCAAAACATGAACATTGATCAACATTTTTATGAACCCAATATAAAGTCAACATAAAGACAAGGTGCTTGATGAAGAAATAAATGTAAATGTTGAATAATGTTAAGATGCCATCAATGCCACACACAAGCAGAAGATAAAGTATTCCCTTTACTAATAAAAGACTGCCTCTCTAAAGCAAATATAGATAATTCGCTAACATTGAAGAAAACAACACTACTGCTGTTAATCGAGACCTGCTCAAATTCTAGCAAATCCCACCATCAGTCACTCTTTGGGGTGCAATTCATATTCATTCTAAATTGTCGCTATAGTGCAAAAGAAAGATTTCTTACCTCGCCAGAAGTTTGCCTCCTGTCGGGGAGCACCAGAGTGTTGGCTTGGCTTCCAGGAACGATAGTAGAACCGATACTCATCCGGGGTCCGACAAGCATGTAGCGTTTTTCCCCCGATCGGTACTGGATGCTATGGCACAGGGTGCCGTCGTAGTTGGCCTCCTGGAGGTACTTGGACGTGTACTCCGTGGACTTGGAGCACTGCATGGCGATCAGCACGATGATGCTGATGACAAAGAGCAGCGAGACCGAGCCCAAGGTGATCATCAGGTAGAACGTCATGCCGTCCTCCTCCGGGTCCGCTTTGGCCGAACTTTGGACGTCCGAGGCCGCAAAGGCCTCTTTGGGCTCCACCAGTTTGACCGTCACTGTGGCCGTGGCCGAGAGCGAGACGTTGCCGTTGTCTTTGACCACCACGAGCAGGCGATGCTCCGCCTCGTCCTTCTCCGTCAAGGAGCGGAGCGTCCTGATCTGGCCCGTGTAGCGGTCCAAAGTAAACAGACTGTGGTCCGTCACTTGGCCGAATGAGAAGAGCAACCAACCGTTGTAGCCGATGTCAGCATCGTAGGCTCTGACTTTAGTCACCAAGTCTCCAGACTTTAAATTGCGGGGAATCTCCTCCACACCTTCGGCAGAACCGTTGGAGCTGACGGGATGCAGGATGACGGGAGCATTGTCGTTCTGATCCAGAAGGAAGACCTTGACTGTCACGTTGCTGCTTAGTGGAGGACTTCCCCCATCCGTGGCCACCACTTGGAAATTGAAACTCTTTAGCGTCTCAAAGTCAAAACTTTTGAGTGCTGTAATGTCACCAGTCTCAGGGTTGATGTTTAAAAAGGTTGACATTTTGACTTGATTTCCTCCTTCTCGGCTAATGTGATACGTCAGAGCTGCATTTTCATTCAAATCTTTATCAAAAGCCGTGACCGAAAAAATGGAGTTTCCTGGCACGTTATTTTCCAACAAATAGAGTTGCATTGGGTTGTGCAAAAATGTGGGAATATTATCATTCACATCTGACACATCAATATGAATATTTTTGGAGGTGGAGAGAGGCGGTTGACCACAGTCAGTCGCTGTTATGGTAATTTCATAGTCCGAAATGTGTTCTCGATCCAGTCTGTCTTTTAATACCAGTGAGTACATGTTATCTTGATAGGAAGGTTTTAATTCGAAGGGAACGTTTTCCGAAAGACGACTTATGATTTTGCCATTTAATCCCACATCTTTATCCGTTATGCTTATGAGAGAAATGACAGTTCCTAGTTTGGAATCTTCTGCTATGTTTTTTGACAGAGACGTTACGTCTATTTCGGGTCGGTTGTCATTTTCATCAACTATCTTGATGATCACCCTGCAATCGCTGCTTGTGGGAAGATGTCCTTTATCCGTGGCGTGGACATCTAATTTGTAGACATCAGCCTTCTCAAAGTCAATCTCTCCCTTTACTTTTACCTCTCCAGTTTTTTTATCCAAACTAAACATTTCATAGATTGCAGAGTCAAGTTCTCCTCCAAAATCATATTCCACTTCACCGTTTGATCCTTCATCTAAGTCAATTGCTTCTACCCTGATCACTATTGTTCCCAACTTCACATTTTCGGATAAAGTAACGGAATATACCTCTTGTGTAAATATTGGATGGTTATCATTCGAGTCAAGAACGATTATTGTAACGTTTATACTACCAGATCTTGGAGGACTTCCACCATCAACTGCAGTCAGAACAAGCCTGTGCTCGGCGTCCTTTTCTCTATCCAGAGGCTTTTGTAAAATCAAAAAGGGGATCTTATCATCTCCTCGTTCTCGGATTTGGATACTAAAGTACTCATTGGAATTTAATTTGTAAGCGCGCACCGTGTTAACGCCGACGTCTGGATCTTGCGCACTTGGCAACTGAAAGCGTCTACCAAGAAGAGTAGACTCGGATAATTCTAAAACCTTCTCTGCCTCCTGAAATGTAGGCAAGTTATCATTAATATCTGTTATTTCTACACTGACATGATGTATTTCCATAGGATTCTCTGCCACTAACTTCAGATTAACTAAACACGGTATGACACTCTCACAAAGTGCCTCTCGGTTGACGGGTTGACGTAGAAAGAGGACGCCATTGTTGGCATTTACCGCAAAGTGAGCCCCCTCGGAGCCCGAAACGATACGAAAACGCCTCTCCGCCAAGGTGCCGACGTCCAATCCTAAATCCCTGGCGACGTTCCCCACCGGCGTTCCCACTTTGACCTCCTCGGCGATGGAATATTTCATCTGTGCGGCAACCTGCTCCCAACAAATCCACATGATGCAGAGAAAGAGTCCTCTCCTTTGTCCTCCTGCTAGCATCTTTCCAGCTCAAATTACAGCATTAAAATCCGAATTCCGCCGAGGGATGAAATCTCAAAAATGGCCCCAGTATTTGACATGAATATAGCCCGTAATAAAAGATGACCCGGCATAGAAAGGACGGCAATATTCGTCCCTGTTGACGGCACTTACTCATCTGCTGCCTTGAACAAAAACGATTTGAGATGGGGCAGGACCGCCTAATGCTCCTCACCGTTTACTGGGAGGACATTGCCATCTAGTGGATCTAATGTCTTTCTGCGGATGGACAAGATGACTAGAACGAGATATCTATCGTTTTATGTTTCTGCCATGTTGTTATGGTCCTTCAAAAGATATTTACTTCTTTACACAGCGTGTAAAAGACAACGTTTTGGAAATTGTGCAACAAACTTCACTTGATAGATATAAATGTGTTTTTCAATACTAGATTAGATGTATATCAAAGTCATTGAGTCACTCACAGCATATATAAATAATTAAATATCTAAATTGAACCCCTAGTTGAACTTCCATAAAGTCAAAAGACCTTGCTTATCTATTGTTCAGAACCAGGGACAGGGGCATTGTCTTTCACAGTGAGGGCTTGGTTCAGAAATGAACTGGATTTGGAAGTTTAGTCACAAAACACATCAATGTGGACATTCACGTGCAGACACTCACACAAACATTCATTCATTTTCGTGCCTGTAAAAATAGTTACAGTTTAACAGTTATGTGTTATTGTACTGTTGCCATGTTTATGTTTTAGAGTGTTGCTTGTGTTACTGCTGTCTGTAATCTGCGGCTCAGTCAATCCCAAAAATAAAATGCAGCTCTTAAATAACTTCAAGATAACAAACATTCAACACCTCATAGCAAAGTAGATTTTTTTTCTCGAGTAGTGGGAATTCAAAAAGAAATTGTCAGCTCTTAAAACAGAAACAATTCAATTACATGTCTTGTCCTTGGTATACTTATTCACAATCGCATACAGAAAATTTGGCCTTACCTCCCCAGAAGCTTGCCTCCTGTCTGGGAGCACCAGAGTGTTGGCTTGGCTTCCTGGGACGATAGTAGAACCGATGCTCATCCGGGGTCCGACAAGCATGTAGCGTTTGTCTCCCGATCGGTACTGGATGCTGTGGCACAGGGTGCCGTCGTAGTTAGCCTCCTGGAGGTACTTGGACGTGTACTCCGTGGACTTGGAGCACTGCATGGCGATCAGCACGATGATGCTGATGACAAAGAGCAGCGAGACCGAGCCCAAGGTGATCATCAGGTAGAACGTCATGCCGTCCTCCTCCGGGTCCGCTTTGGCTGAACTTTGGACGTCCGAGGCCGCAAAGGCCTCTTTTGGCTCCACCAGTTTGACCATCACCGTGGCCGTCGCTGAGAGAGAGACATTGCCGTTGTCTTTGACCACCACGAGCAGGCGATGCTCGGCCTCGTCCTTCTCCGTCAAGGAGCGGAGCGTCCTTATCTGGCCCGTGTAGCGGTCCAAAGTAAACAGACTGTGGTCCGTCACTTGGCCGAAGGAGAAGAGCAGCCAGCCGTTGTAGCCGATGTCGGCATCGTAGGCTCTGACTTTAGTCACCAGGTCTCCAGCCTTTAAGTTGCGGGGAATCTCCTCCACGCCTTCGGCAGAACCGTTGGAGCTGACGGGATGCAGGATGACAGGAGCGTTATCGTTCTGATCCAAAATGAAGACCTTGACCGTCACGTTGCTGCTGAGTGGAGGGCTTCCACCATCCGTGGCCATCACTTGGAAGTGGAAACTCTTTAGCGTCTCAAAGTCAAAACTTTTGAGTGCTGTAATGTCACCAGTCTCAGGGTTGATGTTTAAAAAGGTTGACATTTTGACTTGATTTCCTCCTTCTCGGCTAATGTGATACGTCAGAGCTGCGTTTTCATTCAAGTCCTTATCAAAAGCCGTGACCGAAAAAATGGAGTTGCCTGGCACGTTATTTTCCAACAAATAGAGTTGTATTGGGCTGTGTGAAAATGTGGGAATATTATCATTTACATCTGACACATCAATATGAATATTTTTGGAGGCAGAGAGAGGTGGTTGACCGCAGTCGGTAGCTGTGATAGTGATGTCATAGTCCGAAATCAATTCTCGGTCCAGTCTGTCCTTCAGTATCAGTGAGTACATGTTATCTTGATAGGAAGGTTTTAATTCAAAAGGGACATTTTCCAAAAGACGACATATGATTTTGCCGTTTAATCCCACATCTTTGTCCATAATACTTATGAGCGAAATGACCGTTCCTAGTTTGGAATCTTCTGGTATGGTTTTGGACAGAGAAGTCACGTCTATTTCGGGTCGGTTGTCATTTTCATCAAGAATTTTGATGATCACCCTGCAATCGCTGCTTGTGGGAGGTTGTCCTTTGTCGGTCGCGTGAATATCCAATTTGTAAACGTCAGCCTTCTCATAGTCAAGTTGGCCCTTAACTATTATTTCACCCGTGTTTTTATCCAAACTAAACATTTCATAGATGGCAGAGTCAAGTTCTCCTCCAAAATGATATTCCACTTCTCCATTTAGTCCTTCATCCAAGTCAGTTGCTTCTACCCTGACCACTTTTGCTCCCATTTTTACATTTTCGGATAAACTTACAGAATATACTTCTTGTAAAAAGTGTGGCGCATTATCATTGGAGTCGAGAACGATCACTGAAACATTTAGACTTCCAGATCTTGACGGACTTCCACCATCAACTGCAGTCAGAACAAGCCTGTGCTCGGCGTCCTTTTCTCTATCCAGAGGCTTTTGTAAAAGCAAAAAAGGTATCTTATCATCTCCTCGTTCTCGGATTTGGATACTAAAGTACTCGTTGGAATTTAATTTGTAAGCGCGCACCGTATTGACGCCGACGTCTGGATCTTGCGCACTTGGCAACTGGAAGCGTTTTCCAGCAGGCATAGATTCAGCTATTTCTAAAACCTTCTCTGCCTCCTGAAATGTAGGCGAGTTATCATTAATATCTGTTATTTCTACACTGACATGATGTATTTCCATAGGATTCTCTGCCACTAACTTCAGATTAACTAAACACGGCGTGACGCTCTCACAAAGTGCCTCTCGATTGACGGGTTGACGTAGAAAGAGGACGCCATTGTTGGCATTTACCGCAAAGTGAGCCCCCTCGGAGCCCGAAACGATACGAAAACGTCTCTCCGCCAAGGTGCCGACGTCCAGTCCTAAATCCCTGGCGACGTTCCCCACCGGCGTTCCCACTTTGACCTCCTCGGCGATGGAATATTTCATCTGTGCGGCAACCTGCTCCCAAAAAATCCACATGATGCAGAGAAAGAGTCCTCTCCTTTGTCTTCCTGCTAGCATCTTTCCAGCTCAAATTACAGCACTAAAATCCGAATTCCACCGAGGGATGAAATCTCCAAAATGTCCCAAGTATTTGACATGAATATAGCCCGTAATAAAAGAAGACCCGGCATATAACGGCCGGCAATATTCGTCCCTGTTGACGGCACTTACTCATCTGCTGCCTTGAACAAAAACGATTTGAGATGGGGCAGGACCGCCTAATGCTCCTCACCGTTTACTGGGAGGACCATGCCATCTAGTGGCTGTAATGTCTTTCTGCGGATGGACAAGATGACTAGAACGAAATATCTATCGTTTTATGTTTCTGCCATGTTGTGATGGTCCTTCGAAAGATATTTACTTCTTTACACAGCGTGTAAAAGGCAACGTTTTGGAGTTTGTGCAACAAAGTTCAATTAATAGATATAAATGTGTTTATCAATATTTGATCAGATGTATATCAAAGTCATTGAGTCACTCATTGGATGTATAAATAATGAAATATCTAAATTGAACCCCTACTCAAAAGACCTTGCTTATCCATTGTTCAGAACCACGGACAGAGGCACTGTGTATCACAGCGAGCACTTGAACTGAAATGAACTGGACTTGGAAGTTCAGTCATCGACAAAAAACACATCAATGTGGACATTCACGTGCAGACACTTTCACAAACATTCATTAATTCATTCATTCATTTTCGTGCCTGTAAAAATAGTTACCGTTTAACTGTTACGTGTTATTGTATTGTTGCCATGTTTATGTTTTAGAGGGTTGCTTGTGTTACTGTCTGTAATCTGTAGCTCAGTCAACCTAAAAAATAAAATGCAGCTCTTAGATGACTTCACGATAACAAATATTCAACACCTCATTCCAAAGTAGAAATGCTGTTTTTTTCTCGAGTAGTGGGAATTCAAAATCAAGTATACTTAGACACAAGCGCATATACAAAATTTGGCCTTACCTCCCCAGAAGGGTGCCTCCTGTCTGGGAGCACCAGAGTGTTGGCTTGGCTTCCCGGGACGATAGTAGAACCGATGCTCATCCTGGGTCCGACCAGCATGTAGCGTTTGTCCCCCGATCGGTACTGGATGCTGTGGCACAGCGTGCCGTCATAGTTGGCCTCCTGGAGGTACTTGGAGGTGTACTCCGTGGACTTGGAGCACTGCATGGCGATTAGCACAATGATGCTGATGACAAAGAGCAGCGAGACCGAGCCCAAGGTGATCATCAGGTAGAAGGTCACGCTGTCCTCCTCCGGGTCCGCTTTGGCCAAACTTTGGATGTCCGAGGCCGCAAAGGCCTCTTTGGGCTCCACTAGTTTGACCATCACTGTGGCCGTGGCCGAGAGCGAGACGTTGCCGTTGTCTTTGACCACCACGAGCAGGCGATGCTCGGCCTCGTCCTTCTCCGTCAAGGAGCGGAGCGTCCTGATTTGGCCCGTGTAGCGATCCAGAGTAAACAGACTGTGGTCCGTCACTTGGCCGAACGAGAAGAGCAACCAGCCGTTGTAGCCTATGTCGGCGTCATAGGCTCTGACTTTGGTCACCAGGTCTCCAGCTTTTAAGTTGCGAGGTATCTCCTCCACGCCCTCGGCAGAACCGTTGGAGCTGACGGGATGAAGGATGACGGGAGCGTTGTCGTTCTGATCCAGAATGAAGACCTTGACCGTCACGTTGCTGCTCAGTGGAGGACTTCCACCATCTGTGGCCACCACTTGGAAATTGAAACTCTTTAGCGTCTCAAAGTCAAAACTTTTGAGTGCTGTAATGTCACCAGTCTCAGGGTTGATGTTTAAAAACGTTGACATTTTGACTTGATTTCCTCCTTCTCGGCTAATGTGATACGTCAGAGCTGCATTTTCATTCAAATCCTTATCAAAAGCCGTGACCGAAAAAATGGAGTTGCCTGGCACGTTATTTTCCAACAAATAGAGCTGCATTGGGTTGTGCAAAAATGTGGGAATATTATCATTCACATCTGACACATCAATATGAATATTTTTGGAGGTAGAGAGAGGCGGTTGACCGCAGTCAGTAGCTGTGATGGTGATGTCATAGTCCGAAATGAATTCTCGATCCAGTCTGTCTTTCAGTACCAGTGAGTACATGTTATCTTGATAGGAAGGTTTTAATTCGAAGGGAACGTTTTCAGAAAGACGACTTATGATTTTGCCATTTAAACCGACATCTTTATCCGTTATGCTTATGAGAGAAATGACAGTTCCTAGTTTAGAATCTTCTGCTATGGTTTTGGACAGAGAAGTCACGTCTATTTCGGGTCGGTTGTCATTTTCATCCACTATGTTGATCATCACCCTGCAATAGGTGCTCATGGGAGGATGTCCTTTATCCGTGGCGTGGACATCCAATTTGTAGACATCAGCCTTCTCAAAGTCAAGTTGGCCCTTCACTGTTATTTCACCCGTGTTTTTATCCAGAATAAACATTTCATCTACTTTAGACTCAAGTTGCCCACCAAAGTAATATTCAATTTCTTTGTTCAATCCGTCATCCAGATCGCTGGCTTCCACCTGAATGGCACGTGTCCCCGCTTTGATATTTTCCGACAGAGTTACAGAATAAACCTCCTGTGTAAAGGCGGGAGGGTTATCATTAGCATCCACAACCACAACGGTGATATTCAGAGATCCGCTTCTTGGTGGATTTCCACCATCGACCGCCGTGAGAACCAAACTGTGCTCGGCATGTTTTTCTCGGTCTAGAGATTTTTGTAAAACTAAAAGTGGCACCTTGTCTTCCCCTATTTCTTTCATGTGCACATTAAAATATTCGTTTGTATTTAATTTGTACAAACGCACCGTATTAGTGAGTACATCTGGGTCGTGAGCATTTGGCAACTGAAAGCGTCTACCAGGAAGAGTAGACTCGGATATTTCTAAAACCTTTTCTTTTTCTTGGAAAGTGGGTGAGTTGTCATTAATATCGGTAATTTCTACACTGACATGATGGATTTCCATGGGATTCTCTGCTACTAACTTCAGATTAACTAAACACGGTGTGACGCTCTCACAGAGCTGCTCTCGGTTGACGGGTTGACGTAGAAAGAGGACGCCATTGTTGGCATTTACCTCAAAGTGAGCCCCCACGGAGCCCGAAACGATCCGAAAACGTCTCTCCGCCAAGGTGCCGACGTCCAGTCCTAAATCCCTGGCGACGTTCCCCAGCGGCGTTCCCCCTTTGACTTCCTCGGCGATGGAATATTTGATCTGTGCGGCAACCTGCTCCCAACAAATCCAAATGATGCAGAAGAAGAGTCCTCTCCTTTGTCCTCCCGCTCCCATCCTTCCAGCTGGGAATTCCAATCCAAATTTCATCCAGAGTGATCAAATGTTTATATGGAATTCATCCTGTAACATGAAGTCGTAGAGGAACGAAAGGACTGGTGCAGCCGTCTTTGTCTCCTCTGATGACTTGGACAAAACGGCCGCAGAAGGGGCAGAACCGCCTCTTCTTCATCACGGATTACTGGAAGGACATTGCCCCCTTGTGGTTCTCACTCGCTTGGTGCTCAAAGAATATCCATTTGACTCCTAATCCACTGAATATAGCTGCAAGAGTGATGTTCATGTGGTGTTTATTGTGCTTATTTTGCCTTAGATTCTCTTCATACACTGTCAAATTACGTTTAAATGTTGCTTTTTATTCATTTGTGGCATTCATTAATTTCGTGTGATTTTTTTGTATCTTTATTTTATGTGATGGAAACATTTAGAGTGAACTTGGCTCATTATGTGCAAATAAATTTGCCTTGACTTGCCTAAATGACCCAATTCATTGGCGAAATATAATCTGATTGACATGGAAATCATTCAATGGCCCTTTTTATTTTAAGAGCGATTCATTCTTATATCATTCATTCCATGGATTCTTGCTTGAAGAAGTAACTACATTTTGTAATCCAACGACCAATAAAGGACCTCATGGAGGTCCACGATCACGACTTTTAACCCAACATAACAACACACTGTTACTCTAAATATACATCCAGTCTGCAAAATAAGTGATGGCAGAACACATTTGCGTCCCCAGCATGATCAAGAAATGTTTGCGGCGACCGCATTGTAGATATGCCAAGATATACCGACATTGCCATATGTCATTCCGAAAGCTTGAAAACATCGCCTCTCAATATCAACCATAACAGTAAGCAACATGGCAGCAAAGGGCCAAAAGAAGAAATAATTAGGAAGCAAGATGTGGACGCATTACGGTTTCATCAACTAAAACTAAATACTTATCTTTAAAAAACAATGACATTATTCACATCATATTAATAGCATCACAATTAATAGCTGTGAACTTTGACTATAAAAAAATATATAATAATTCTTACCTCCCCAGAAGTTTGTCTCCTGTCTGGGAGTACAAGAGTGTTGGCTTGGCTTCCCGGGACGATAGTAGAACCGATGCTCATCCGGGGTCCAACAAGCATGTAGCGTTTTTCCCCCGATCGGTACTGGATGCTGTGGCACAGCGTGCCGTCGTAGTTGGCCTCCTGGAGGTACTTGGACGTGTACTCCGTGGACTTGGAGCACTGCATGGCGATCAGCACGATGATGCTGATGACAAAGAGCAGCGAGACCGAGCCCAAGGTGATCATCAGGTAAAAAGTCACGCTGTCCTCCTCCGGGTCCGCTTTGGCCAAACTTTGGATGTCCGAGGCCGCAAAGGCCTCTTTGGGCTCCACTAGTTTGACCATCACTGTGGCCGTGGCCGAGAGCGAGACGTTGCCGTTGTCTTTGACCACCACGAGCAGGCGATGCTCGGCCTCGTCCTTCTCCGTCAAGGAGCGGAGCGTCCTGATCTGGCCCGTGTAGCGATCCAGAGTAAACAGACTGTGATCCGTCACTTGGCCGAATGAGAAGAGCAACCAGCCGTTGTAGCCGATGTCGGCGTCGTAGGCTCTGACTTTGGTCACCAGGTCTCCAGCCTTTAAGTTGCGAGGTATCTCCTCCACGCCTTCCGCAGAACCGTTAGAGCTGACGGGATGCAGGATGACGGGAGCGTTGTCGTTCTGATCCAGAATAAACACCCTGACCGTCACATTGCTGCTCAGTGGAGGACTTCCGCCATCCGTGGCCACCACTTGGAAATGGAAACTTTTCACGGTCTCAAAGTCAAAACTTTTCAATGCCGAAATGACTCCGGTGACCTCATTAATATTCAAAAATGAAGTCACGCTGTGGCTTTTCCGTTCCAGCGTGTAAGCGACCCTCGCATTCTCTTCCCGGTCGGCATCCGCGGCACTCACAGAAAACAAGGGCTCTCCCGCTTTGTTGTTTTCCAGCACGTAAAAGGCGTAGGGGCTTTCAGCGAAAGAAGGCCTGTTGTCGTTCACGTCCAATACGTCCACGTGCACAACTTTGGTAGAGAGCATCGGGGGCGTTCCTAAATCTTTTGCCGTGATGGTGATATCGTAACCATCCTCCCTCTCTTTGTCCAAGCGCTCGTTAGTGACGAGAGCGTACGATTGGCCGTCCGGGGACGCCTTGAGCGCGAAGGGCAAACCGTCGGGCAAGCCGCAGACCACCTGGCCGTTGAGGCCCGAGTCGGCGTCCTGAACGCCCACCAGGGCCACCGCCGTTCCGAGGGGGGCGTCTTCGGCGATGCGGCTGGACAAGGACGTGATTTCTATTTTGGGCCGGTTGTCGTTGACGTCCTCCACGCGGACCGCCACGTTGCACTGCGTGGACAGCGACACGGCCCCTTTGTCCGCCGCCACCACTTTGATCTCGTACGCCTGTCCCTCTTCAAAGTCCAAATGACCTTTGACCTTCAGCTCGCCGGTTCTTTTGTCGACCTCAAAGGGCACGCCGTGCTGTCCCCTCGGCTTGTTCCTCAGGGAATATTCCACTTCGCCGTTCGGACCCTCGTCGGGGTCCGACGATTTTACCGTGAGGAGATAAGTCCCGGCGGGTGCGTTCTCCTTCACCGTAATGGAGTACTTTTGACGTTCGCACACTGGTGCGTTATCGTTAATATCAGATATGATAACCGTGATGTTCAGAGTACCCGTTTTGGGCGGTTTACCTCCGTCGACGGCCGTCAGTGTTAAGTGGTGTCGCGCCGTGGTTTCTCTGTCCAGAGGCCGCTGTAAAACGAGGAAAGGCACCTTGCCGTCGTCGCCCAGCTCTTCTGTTTGGAGATGAAAAAACGAGTTTGGGTTAAGCCGGTACGTCTGCACGGAGTTGGAGCCGACGTCCGGGTCTTGGGCTCCCTCCACTTGGAATTTGGACCCCGGCACGGCCGATTCCAGCATCTCCAGCGTGCAATTGTCCTCCAGAAATCTGGGCGAGTTATCATTCACGTCCAGCACTTCGATAAGAATTTGATGCATCTCCAGAGGGTTCTCCACGACCACTTTCAAATGAATATTGCAAGGCACGCTTTGGCCGCACAGCTCTTCTCGGTCCAGTCTCTCGTGGATGGAAAGGAGACCGTCTCTCTGATTTACCTCGAAGCGCTCCCGCTTTGTTCCCGACACCACGCGCAGATTTCTCTCCAGGAGCCTCCCGACATCCAGTCCCAGGTCCTTGGCCACGTTCCCCACCGCCGAGCCCGCTTTGAGCTCCTCCGCGATGGAGTACCTTATTTGAGCGGAGATGGCTTGTGGGTGGAGGACAATCAGCAGCGGCCAACAAAAAGAAATCCACCTCGCCAGCCATTTTGCTCTCGTGCCCCATCTTGCCATTGTTTAGCCAGAGACGATCACTTGTCCCTACAGATCAATATAGCTTGTATATTTTCAAAGTTTTCTCAAAAATCTCAAATAAATGGTCAATAGAATAGTCATTTTGGAGGAAGAACGCTCGTTGCCTTGTGTGCTTTCCGCTCGGTTGTCTGAGCTGACTGAGGGGGAATCCAGAACGGATAATGACGCTTCTCATGTCTTCTCGCGTTGCATGGTCTAATAGTGCCGCCCACTGTCTGCAAAGTCATAGTGCAACGTCTGAAAACCTGTCTTTCAAAATAAAATCATTGGCTCATTCATGTTTGTTTCCAAATTGGTGATGTTTAAATTCATGGCCGTCTAAATAAAATTATATACAGTTACAATCTGTCAAATTGCAAGTAGTGTACTTCTCACAAAGCCATTACAACTTATTTTAAATGTTTTAAAACAGGTAATCCTTTTTTTCAATCACCCTGCAGTTTATTTATTGCAAGAATTATAATGCAAGTTGTTTAATTTTATACTGTCATATCATAAAGGACCAAATATAATTTCCTCTTAAATGAATATAAATAAAATGTGCACCCTGTTTGATCATGCTGCAGTTTATTTCAATGATTGAAATGTAGATATTTTTTTATTCTATACCATTACACATAATATATGGCACCAAATACAAAATACAATTTCCTCTGAAATAATGTGCAGGATTTATTTTTTGTCTGCCACATTTGGTACACTCCCATTTTCTATTCACTCCAGAGGGAAAGGGTGACCTCTTGTTGTCGTTATCTGCTTGTGCAGCTATTATCACATTCGTCTTCATCATTTATAAACAACAGCTGAAATAATTTTCAAGTTGCTCTTACTCCTTTGTATAATTTTAGGCAAATTGTCATTAAATGATTACTGGACATGGCATTCAAAAATTAAAAAAACATCCCTGAGCCATTGTGTTCTGTGTCATGTTTGATAGCCACGCCCTTCTCCACTATTGCGTCATACTTCTGAATGTAGACCAAATGAAAGTGCGCATGCTCCAATGCTGCCGCATATTGTGACGTGGAACCCCGCCCCTGCCGTCAAACTGCACCAGTTCGGGCAGAGCGACTGTACCTGACTCCCTTGTCGCCCTTGTGTGCGCGCGCACCCTGGAATATCAAATGATGCCCTTGAGGGAGCAGACGGCTCGTCGCCATGGCAACGCCTTTCCTCCAGGAAATGGATGGGGGAGGGATGGATGGAGGAGAATACTATCATCATGTACACCCCTGATTTGGTCATTTCATGTCGGTTATCTAGTACCATACTGACTTTGTCGAGATTTCATAACATTTTCATGAAGAGAAATAGTCATGTGTCACAACATTAGGCTTGCTGCTGAAGTGAGGTATAGTGTTTACATTTAGAAAAATACATCCCTTGATTTCAATGGGTTGTACTCCTGTAATCAAGCAGATGAAAAGCATTCAATTGGTTCCCACTGTGTTTTTATTCATTCTTTCATACAATAACATCACATTATACACACACGAGTATATGGTTGACTATCAAAGCATCACTGTACAAATGCACTTCTATTTCATGTAGTATAACTGCCATTGCCTGTCAAGCATCACAACTTTAACCACGGAATGCAAAGTGAGTTGTGCTCAAGGGTTTCACCGCAAAGTACGACTTAATATGACATGTTTTTGGCACCCAAAATATGAAGACAACATCATTTATCTGACTGCATTGTCTCAAAATGTACCATTGACAGCGATTGTAGAACCACGCATAAAAGTACATCGGTTAACAGGAAATGTAACACGAGCAGTAAAGCAAACATCACGAATTGCAGTTTCTCTACTTCTTTCAGTGTGCAATACATGATTCCAGTATGTAAACATTTGATATTTGTACATGTACATATTTATACACAGTTGATATTAGGGGGCATCCTTTATCTGAAGTGAAAGGTCAACAGAATAATACATTTTTGTGGCATCTACAAGGCCTTTATGGTCTTCCTTTGCATAATTCCGGCACACGTGTTTATGGGGAGTCAAAAAAATGAAACGAGCATGACTCTGAACACAATTGTCCTTCTTTACGGTGTGCTCCGTTTGTATCGAGAGATACTGAAAGGAATGACGCTAAAAGTACAATTCCAAGCATGCAAAACAAGTGAAGACAGGAAAACAGGGACTGAAGGCCTCTCTTTCATGTCTTTGTTAACCTAGAAAGTCAGGTTATTAATGTAAGCGAGTAAAAATAGGCATTACATTACATTATTGGAATGTACACGGCCTTTTGAGCTTGGCATCAAAGATCAGCACATCTTTTCTCAACCATCAATTCAACTCATAGATATCCAATTCATTCTTGTGGTGAGCTTGTTTAGTCAGTCCAATCACTATGACAACCGGGCCTTACTCACAATATCATTTACAAAACCTAAAATAGCCGTTTATAAAATTCCACTTTTGTTCTTAAAAAAACGCCTTGTTGCTTTTCACCTCGAGCAAGCTGTGCCAGTTCCAGAACACGAGAAAGGCAAAATGTCAGACAACAATATATGTACACTTCAAAGACACTCGTACACGTATTCCCACTTTCCCGCTGTACGTTCGACCCTTGTTTTGGCTCGATGGCAGTCCGATCCGGCGCTCGGCAAACGCCAATTCTTGGAATAACATTTTACAGATGAAGTGTGGTTGAAGCCATGCGATCTTAGAACGTGCACACTGAAGAGTTGAGCGAAAAGGCATAGGTTGCATTTTCATGTGCTTAGACAATGCAGAAGGTGAGGGGTCCTTATGAGGGGAGGGGGTCCCGTCCTCAATAATCCACTGCGTCCTCAAAAAGGCTGATGTTGAAGGGCGGGAGAGTGAAATGAATTTCAAGTCGTCTTTTTCTCTCCCACGGGGATTGGTCCTACGTAAAATAAATATATGCAGCTGGAGGTGTTGAGGCCTTTTTAGGGTTCTCGCACTGCTGCTTGCGGGTGCCTGTCAAGGAGATCAAATGAGGAGAACAATCAAAAACTTGAGAAAAAAAATTCTACCGGACGACGATGGGTCAAATAAACACTCATTTGGGCAGATGGAGAATCTGGGAGAATGCAGACGAGTGGAATGGAAGAGTGTTAACACAGCAATGTTTGCAAGTGTGAGAAGGAGCATGGTTGCTAGGAAACAGGGAAGACTGGGCTCAGTTTACACCAAAAAAAATAGGTCGTGCATGAGGAGTGGCAGAAAAACTGTAGCTTGTTTATGTTTGTAAGCAAAGCTTTGTGACAGAAAGCCAAGGGCAACTTGCAGCCAATACACATTTGTAAATATTCATTGACATTGAAAAGGTAAAAAATGACATTGATGAGTGCAACCAAAAGACATCACTTTTAAAAAAAGCAGCGATTGTGAGAGATTCTTACTTACCTCTGAGTGGAATTTCCTCATTTAGGATACTTTAGGGTGAGAAGAAAGAAAGAGAGAATTATTTTGATGTCATTACATGAAATAGGAAAATAGTTGGTCTATCAGATATATCCAGTAATAATTAAACAATCATTATTAATATACATATATACATCAACATGAATTAAAAAATGATAAAAGTCACATAATGATGAACCTTGTGGTTTCTTACAATTTAATCATGTGCAGATGTACATTGAGTAATTTTGCAGACACAAAGACAGATGTTTGAAGGACTTCTCAAATAATTACACAGATCAAAGAAGCACATTTTAAATCCATAAAAAAAATATTTAACTTTCAAACAAAGTCCACAATGACTGAGGCATCGTAAAAAATGATGCAAAACAAAACAACTATTGAATAATGGCTTATCTAATGTAATTTTATAGGGTATCAGTGAGAAAATAATCCAATAAAATAGCAGCACATGATATCGTTCTTCTGTTTTCATGAAACTAGCATTTTTTTACCTGCAAGGTAGAAGGAGCGGAGCCGCTAGTTTCCGACATGCCCGAGCTTCTGGGAATACTGGACACGAAGTATCTGGAGCCCTTTGGCGCTGGTTGTCGGACCACCAGCTTTCCTTTGCGCGTCTCCGCCAGGAACATGCTGTACCAGTAGGCGTCATTGGACACCAGGGTGGAGTCGGCCAGGGTGGAGTTCCTCTCGCTGAGCACGCTGTTCCTGCCATTCGGAACCGCTATGCTGGGCTTGACCTTCTGGCACTTGAGCACGATGGTCACCAAGATGGTGATGAGCAGCAGGAAGGAGACGGAGCCCAGACCGATGACCAGGTACAAATTGAGGTCGGAGAAGATGTCATACTCCAGCGGAACCTCGCTCATGTCAGAGTAGGCCTTGACGGCCGTTTCCACCGTGGACAGCTTGATGGTGACCGTGGCCGAGAGCGGGGGCTGCCCGTTGTCCTTGGCCGCGATCACCAGACGGTGATGCCGCCAGTCTTTGTAGCTGAACATCCGCGCGGTGCGGATCTCACCGTTGTACTGGTCCAGGCTGAACAGGGAGGCGTCGCTCACCTGCAGGAATTGGTAGCTAATTCTAGAGTTGTGCACCGAATCCCCATCCAGGGCTATCACCTTGGCCACCAGGGAGCCTTTCTCTGTGGACCTGGGGATCTTCTCCTCTACTAGTGAGCCATGCGCTCGCCACGGAGACACGATGACCGGGGCGTTGTCATTCTGGTCCACCACCAGGATGCGGACGCTCACATTGCTGCTAAGTGGAGGAGAACCTGAATCCCTGGCCTCAATGTGGAAAAAGAATTCCTTCTCCATCTCGTAGTCAAAGGTCTTGAGCGCGTAGAGGTTGCCGTTCTCGGGGTTGATGGAGAAGAGCATGGACATTGAGGTGTTGGCCACTTCCTTCTCCACGATAAAGTAAACCAGGTATTGGTTTTCGTGGAGGTCCGGGTCGAAAGCGCTGAGGGAGCTGAGCAAGGCGCCTGGGGCGTTATTCTCCATCACACGTATGGTGTAGGAGGACTGGGGGAATTGCGGGACATTATCATTGACGTCCAGTAGCTGTAACGTCATTGTTTCATTGTCGCTTAAAGGCGGGGAGCCTCTGTCCCTCACGGTGAAGGTGATGTCGTATTCCGGAACCTTCTCCCGGTCCAGCGGCTGGGACACCACCAACTTATAATAGTTGTCAGAAGACTCTCTGAGTTTGAAAGGCATGTTTTTGGGGACGTGGAGGTCCACCACTCCGTTGTCTCCCGAGTCTTTGTCACTCACGCTGACCACGGCTATCACCGTGTCAATGGCTACGTCTTCTTTCACTGGACTTTGAAAGGACTTGATAGAGATCTCTGGGTGGTTGTCATTCATGTCGACCACCTGCACGGTCACTTTACACTGTCCCGACAAAGAGTTGAGCCCCTTGTCACTCACAATGACTTCCATTTCATACGCTTGTAACTCTTCGTAATTAATCATCTCCTTGACTCGAACTTCCCCGTTTTCTCGATTCAAACCGAACACGTGCTGCGTCCTCTCCGAGGTGTACAAACTGTAGGAATAGAGCAACTCCGAATTTGAACCTTCGTCAACGTCGGTGGCGTTCAGGTGGATCACCAGACTGCCAATGGGGGAGTTCTCCATCACCTTGACCAGGTATTTGTCTTTGTCGAACGACGGGGCGTTGTCGTTGACGTCCAGGACCCGGACGACGATGCTGGCCGTGCCGCTGCGCGTGGGCACGCCGCCGTCCACGGCGGTGAGGATGAGATGATGAACGGCCCGCTGCTCTCGGTCCAGCTTTTGCGACAAGATCAAGTCCGCGAACTTGGTGCCGTCCCTCCCCGTTTGAATTTCAATGTCAAAATGCTGACTAGAGCTAAGGTGGTAATTCTGGACGGAATTGAGCCCAACGTCCGGGTCCACCGCGTTGTTGAGGGAGAACCTCTCTCCAAGCGGGCTGGACTCCGATATGTCCAAATGCATGGTCCCGCGTCGAAAATAAGGAGCGTTGTCGTTGATGTCGGCGATTTCCACCTCGATGTTAAACATTCGAATGGGATTTTCGATGGTGGCGTCCAATTTCAGGGAGCAGTACGTCGTCGTTTTGGAGTTACAGAGCAGTAATTCTCGGTCAATTCTCTCCAAAACAAAGAGCTCGCCTGTGTTTTTGTTGATGTCCAGATATTTTTTATTTGCCACCACGTCGATGCGCATTTTCCTCTTGACCAGCGTCCTCACGTCTAACCCTAAATCGGACGCCAAATTAGCCACGACCGAACCTTCTTCCATCTCCTCGGGAATCGAGTAGTGGGTGACGCTCGTCGCCGTCCGCACGAACGCGCACAAAAGGACGAGCGTGACCACCGGGTGCGCCTCGAATAACTTACAGAAGCGGCGCGTCATTTTCGCCAAGAATCCTTAAAACGCGGCGAAAAACGGGACGAGTCGCTCTCCTCTCCCACGAAGAAGCACAACGAGGACGTCAAGGCAAGCCTATTCGGTTTTTTTATTCCTTTTGGCCAATGTGACGTCTCTCCGTTGGAGCGTCTATTGTCGTCTTCCAATCAAACAACGCGAGACTTGTGACCTCATCCGAATATAAGATTTTGTGGACAGCAGCGACGAAAGACGTTTCTTTTGAGTCCTTGCAACATTTTAAAAAGAACATATTTTTATAAATATACTTTGAAAAGGCTCAAAAGTTAGAGTTTGTGCATTCAAAAATGAAATTAGAGTGACTTGCTTTCTTCTGTCCTTGGGGTTAAGTTTCATCAGCAAATTACCACCAGCAGGGTGTCCCCAAAATACTACAAAGTTAAACAATGTATATTATAGATACTGTTTGATTTTGGAAGTATTTAGTCGATGAATTGTCAAAAAAAATCCCAAAGGCAACAAACTTACCTGCTATACTATATTTTGAGGTACCGAACTAAGCAGGATACAATTTTTGAACAAATGGTCACATATCAGTTTCTATCATGTCATTTCTGTGGTATAGGCCAACGCAAAAGACCTATTTGTTAGAAATGTTTGTTACCAAAATAATGGGTGAAATTGTCTACACAGTGAGTCATTCCACTCATATTTAAAATAAATAAAATCACTATCCGTCTTCATGTATTCATTGTGTTATCTCACTCATGAGAATATAACTTGAATGAATCATTTGCTACACTTCTATCATTATATATAACTTGTTTATGAATTTGAACTATCTCTTTGTTCATTTATATGACAGAAATAGGAATAGAAATAGTGATAGGCCCAAATACTATATTTGGGTTTGTATGATATGCTGTATTAAGATGGCCAAATGTGTCACAGATCTGCAAATATGAATATTACCACTTCTAGAACAGAATGAGTAATGGTTTTCTACTATTACTGAGCTTATTTATCAGTGTGGTGCTGAAGTTGGACGTGTCATCATACCTGCAGCGTAGAAGGAGCGGAGCCACTAGTTTCTGACATGCCCGTACTCCTGGGAATACTGGACACAAAGTATCTGGAGCCCTTTGGCGCTGGTTGTCGGACCACCAGCTTTCCTTTGCGCGTCTCCGCCAGAAACATGCTGTACCAGTAGGCGTCGTTGGACACCAGGGTGGAATCGGCCAGGGTGGAGTTCCTCTCGCTGAGCACGCTGTTTCTTCCGTTTGGAACCGCTATGCTTGGCTTGACCTTTTGGCACTTGAGCACGATGGTCACCAAGATGGTGATGAGCAGCAGGAAGGAGACGGAGCCCAGGCCGATGACCAAGTACAGGTTAAGATCGGAGAAGATGTCGTACTCCAGGGGCACCTCGCTCATGTCCGAGTAGGCCTTAACGGCTGTTTCCACCGTGGACAGCTTGATGGTGACCGTGGCCGAGAGAGGGGGCTGCCCGTTGTCCTTGGCCGCGATCACCAGGCGGTGGTGCCGCCAGTCTTTGTAGCTGAACATCCGCGCGGTGCGGATCTCACCGTTGTACTGGTCCAGGCTGAACAGGGAGGCGTCGCTCACCTGCAGGAATTGGTAGCTAATTCTAGAGTTGTGCACCGAATCCCCATCCAGGGCTATCACCTTGGCCACCAGGGAGCCCTTCTCCGTGGACCTGGGGATCTTCTCTTCTACTAGTGAGCCGTGCGCTCGCCATGGAGACACGATGACCGGGGCGTTGTCATTCTGGTCCACAACCACAATGTGGACGCTCACGTTGCTGCTAAGCGGAGGAGAACCCGAGTCTCGGGCCTCGATGTGGAAAAAGAATTCCTTCTCCATCTCGTAGTCAAACGTCTTGAGCGCGTAAAGGTTGCCGTTCTCGGGGTTGATGGAGAATAGCATGGACATGGAGGTGTTGGCCACCTCCTTCTCCACAATAAAGTAAACCAGGTACTGGTTTTCGTGGAGGTCCGGGTCGAAGGCACTGGTGGAGCTGAGAAGGGCGCCCGGAGCATTATTTTCTGTCACGCGTATGGTATAGGAGGACTGAGGGAATTGTGGGACATTGTCATTGACGTCCAGCAGCTGTAAGGTCATTGTTTCATTGTCACTTAATGGTGGGGAGCCTCTGTCCCTCACGGTGAAGGTGATGTCATATTCTGGAACCTTCTCCCGATCTAATGGCTTGGACACCACCAACTCATAATAATTGTCAGATGACTCTCTTAGTTTGAAAGGCATGTTTTTTGGGACGAGAAGGTCTACCACTCCGTTTTCTCCCGAGTCTTTGTCGCTCACGCTGACCACGGCTATCACCGTGTCCACATCGATGTTCTCGCTGACTGGACTTTGGAAAGATTTAATAGATATTTCCGGATGGTTGTCATTCATGTCCTCCACCTGAATTTTGATTGTACACTGTCCCGATAAACTAGTGACTCCTTTGTCTGCTGCTATGACTTCCATGTCATAAATGTTAAAGTCCTCATAGTTCAACATGCCTTTAACGGTAATCTCGCCGGTGGAAGGGTTCAAATGAAAGCTTTGCTGTGTTTTCTCTGGTGTGTATAAACTATAAGAATATGTCAAGTCAGAATTGGAGCCTTCATCCAAGTCTGTGGCATTTAAATCAATCACAAGGCTTCCAATGGGGGAATTTTCCATTAATTTAACACTGTAAATCGACTGATCAAACAAAGGGGCGTTATCATTATTATCCAAGACCTGAACAATAATTTTGGCTGTCCCAGAACGTGGAGGTTTGCCGCCATCTACTGCCGTTAATACTAAATTGTGCACAGCCTGCTGCTCTCGGTCTAAAGCCCTATTTAGTATCAAATCTGCAAACTGCGTTCCCTCCCTCCCCTTCTGTACTTCAATATTAAAATACTCACTTTCACTGAGGTAATATGTCTTAACTGTATTACTTCCAACATCGGGATCGACTGCATTGCTGAGAGAGAATCGCTCTCCTTTGGGTGTGGACTCCGATATGTCCAAATGTATGACGTCCCGTCTAAATTGAGGGGCGTTGTCGTTGATATCTGTGATTTCCAGCTCAATGTTAAATATTCGCACAGGGTTCTCTAAAACGACCTCGAGTCTCAGATAACAAGATGATGATTTTGTGAGACAATATTCTCTGTCAATCTTCTCCACAATGTACAGCTCGCCACTCTCTTTGTTCACGTCCAGATATTTTTTGTTGGAAATAATGTCCAGGCGCATCTTCCTCCGGTTCAGTGTCTTCACATCCAGTCCCAAATCCGCAGCAAGGTTGGCAACGACGGATCCCTCTTTCATTTCCTCCGGTATGGAATAATGGGTCACCGACGAGCGTATTTGATTGACAGAAGCGAGAAGAATAACCAGCAGCACGTACCTTTGCCCTGGTTGTGTATTAGCTTTGGACTTCATGGTTTTCGTAGGCGGTCGCTGCTCTTTCCACGTCCAAAATTCGCGTTTTGTGCAGGTGAAAACCAGCGAAAAAACAGTCCAACCAAACGCGTGTATGCGCGTCTATTCCAGACCGATGTCAACCGTGTGTGTGGCCGCAAAGGCTCATTTCAGCACCCCCGAATCGTCCGGTTGAGAACCGCCCCCATGTCGACGAAGGTGTATGACGACATCGTGAATGGGCTCTCATATAAACAGCGCCACCATCCTAGTTTTATTGTCATTGTAAGAATACTCACGCTGAAGTAGGACTATGTACGTATTTTGGATTCATTTGTCACTTGCTTTCCTGATAGTATTTTTTGGTTTCTTTTTATTCAAGTTATTGCTTTGTTTTATGTGTGAAATGTGTAATCAACTCACATTAAATATACAATTTACGTTTTTTTCATCTGTTTGATATTAAAAGGGTACTCTACATTTAATAGAATGAGTAAAGAGCAATTGAGCAAGGCACGTACACTCCCCCCCCCAATTCTACTCAGCGCAATAATTCCTATGTATCATTTTGGGGTGTAACTCACCCCGTCTTTTAACTATGTTTGCCTATGATTTTCATTTGGAAGTGGAAAATCAAGCATGCTAAACAAAAGTATCTCGATTTGTCATGTTGCTAATCCAGCATGACAAAACTCTACATTAACCACATCATTGAAACAAACATATGCACTTGCAGAAATGACATTTTCTCTCCGTTGACATACTTGATGGTGCCACAATTAAAGATGAAAACACACCATTGCACAAATTCATCATCATTTGTTAATTCAAGCAAAGCAACACATCAACATTCATCCTTTATACTAGAAGTGATGTGAATGATACAACTACCAACATTGATAGACTGTGCAATTACTTGCATGTTATTGAAAGCAGCTGAGCTGATAATGAGCTGGCTCTCCCAGCCTCAATCTCCCAAAAACCTCCATTTCCCTTAACAACAACCAAGGAATAACAAAACACATGTCCATGAAATAAAACAACTATTTCTGTTTAATCAGGATGGAATGTACTATTTAAAAAAATCACTGCCTGGTTACTTTCCTTCCACTCCCTTTGAGGCATAATGTTAGGGATTGGTTTTCTGGCTTTTTTTCCTTGTGTTACTGAGCTGTCCCTTTCCTGTGATTGCCCATTGACTTCACCTGTGCTTTCCCAACCCCTGCTGGCTGCCTCTTGTGTGAGCCTGGTGTTTCCGAATGTCTTGTATAATTTGAACCCTGTGTATTTTTTTTCACTCCTTGTCGGAACATCTTGTGTACCCGTGTATCCATGTGTTTGTTGCACGTCATGTGCTACTCTTTTCCCCACGTCCTTTCTATCAGGTTTGATATATGAAGTCTTTATTTTTTGACAACTTTGCATCAGTCAATAAAGTTTTGCTAGTGCACTCACACTCCCCACCACCATCTGCTTCCCTGCATTTGGTTCCTAGCGCACTTTACGTGCCGCAAAACACAAAACATACTATTAAATATCACCTTTGTGTTCCACAGTAAAATGCCACTGCCTGAAATCATTGATTAACTGAAGTGAATTCCTTCTCAAACAACACAGAACACATCTTTTTTTTCCTCACCAGGGTTTTAAAAATTCAGGGTCACATTGCAAGTGGGAAACAAGTATAAGATACTGTCTTGGTCTGTCTTCGCTTCAAGATTAAGGTATGTTGTTTTTTGATGCACTTGTTTTCTTTTTAGTCAGAGAAGCCTGATATTTTAACAGCAATAATAAAATATGTCATGTGTATCCCATAGAAATGACAGTAAACCATTAAACATTACTGTGATGTAGCTGAGTATGACACTCATCTAGCCAAATTCCCACACCAGAGAATACTCATCGCATCAATGTTTGTGTATATCAAAAATTGAATTTCACAGTAAGAAAATAACCCAATCTGTATGGATATGCAGTAGAAAATGAGGGGTTATAAATTTCCAGCTGAGTAAACCAGCATGTGAAAGTCCACAAAAAGCAAGTTAAACCTACTGTTAAAGTAACTATTCCACTGACAAAATTGGAGCCATCAACTCGTACCTGCAGCGTGGAAGGAGCAGAGCCGCTAGTTTCCGACATGCCCGAGCTTCTGGGAATACTGGACACGAAGTATCTGGAGCCTTTCGGCGCTGGTTGTCGGACCACCAGCTTTCCCTTGCGGGTCTCCGCCAGGAACATGCTGTACCAGTAGGCGTCGTTGGACACCAGGGTGGAGTCGGCCAGGGTGGAGTTCCTCTCGCTGAGCACGCTGTTCCTGCCATTTGGAACCGCTATGCTGGGCTTGACCTTCTGGCACTTGAGCACAATGGTGACCAAGATGGTGATGAGCAGCAGAAACGAGACGGATCCCAGGCCGATGACCAGGTACAAGTTGAGATCGGAGAAGATGTCGTACTCCAGGGGCACCTCGCTCATGTCCGAGTAGGCCTTGACAGCCGTTTCCACCGTGGACAGCTTGATGGTGACCGTGGCCGAGAGCGGGGGCTGCCCGTTGTCCTTGGCCGCGATCACCAGACGGTGGTGCCGCCAGTCTTTGTAGCTGAACATCCTGGCCGTGCGGATCTCGCCGTTGTACTGGTCCAGGCTGAACAGGGAGGCGTCGCTCACCTGCAGGAATTGGTAGCTAATTCTAGAGTTGTGCACCGAATCCCCATCCAGGGCTATCACCTTGGCCACCAGGGAGCCCTTCTCCGTGGACCTGGGGATCTTCTCTTCTACTAGTGAGCCGTGCGCTCGCCACGGAGACACGATGACCGGGGCGTTGTCGTTCTGGTCTACCACTAAGATGCGGACGCTCACGTTGCTGCTGAGCGGAGGAGAACCCGAGTCTCGGGCCTCGATGTGGAAAAAGAATTCCTTTTCCATCTCGTAGTCAAAGGTCTTGAGCGCGTAGAGGTTTCCATTCTCGGGGTTGATGGAGAAGAGCATGGACATGGAGGTGTTGGCCACCTCCTTCTCCACAATAAAGTAAACCAGGTACTGGTTTTCGTGGAGATCCGGGTCGAAGGCGCTGGGGGAGCTAAGAAGGGCGCCCGGAGCGTTATTTTCTGTCACGCGTATGGTATAGGAGGACTGAGGGAATTGTGGGACATTGTCATTGACGTCCAGCAGCTGTAAGGTCATCGTTTCATTGTCGCTTAATGGCGGGGAGCCTCTGTCCCTCACGGTGAAGGTGATTTCATATTCCGGAACCTTCTCCCGGTCCAATGGCTCGGACACCACCAACTCGTAATAATTGTCAGATGACTCTCTTAGTTTGAAAGGCATGTTTTGTGGGACATGAAGGTCCACCACTCCATTGTTTCCCGAGTCTTTGTCGCTCACGCTGACCACGGCTATCACCGTGTCCACATCAATGTTTTCGCTGACTGGACTTTGGAATGATTTGATGGATATTTCCGGATGGTTGTCATTCATGTCCTCCACTTGAATTTTGATTGTACACTGTCCCGATAAACTAGTGACTCCTTTGTCTGCTGCTATGACTTCCATGTCATAAATGTTAAAGTCCTCATAGTTCAACATGCCTTTAACGGTAATTTCACCGGTGGAAGGGTTCAAATGAAAAGTTTGCTGTGTTTTATCTGGTGTATATAAACTATAAGAATATGTCAAGTCAGAATTGGAGCCTTCATCCAAGTCTGTGGCATTTAAATCGATCACAAGGCTTCCAATGGGAGAATTCTCCATTATTTTAACATTGTACATCAACTGATCAAACAAAGGGGCATTATCATTATTATCCAATACCTGAACAATAATTTTGGCTGTGCCTGAACGGGGGGGTTTACCGCCATCTACGGCTGTCAATATTAAATTGTGCACAGCCTGCTGTTCTCGGTCTAACGCCTCCTTCAAAATGAATTCAGCAAATTTGGACCCATCTCTTCCAGTCTGAACCTCAATGTCAAACTGTTCATTTGCACTCAGATGGTATGTTTTGACCGTATTACTTCCAACATCCGGGTCGACTGCATTACTGAGAGAGAAACGCTCTCCTTTGGGTGTCGACTCGGATATATCCAGATGAATGACGTCTCTCCTAAATCGAGGGGCGTTGTCGTTCATGTCCAAAATTTCCACCTCTATGTTAAAAATCCGCACAGGATTTTCCAAAATAACCTCCAGTTTAAGATAACAAGATGATGATGATTTAGACGGGCAGAGGATTTCCCTGTCAATTTTCTCCACGATATACAGCTCCCCAGTGTCTTTTTTCACGTCCAGATAGCGCTTATTTGGAATGATATCCAGACGCATTTTCCTCTTATTGAGCGTTTTCACGTCCAAACTGAGATCGTTGGCCAGGTTGGCAACGACGGACCCTTGCTTCATTTCTTCTGGGATGGAATAATGCGTGACTGAAGCCGGGGCGCGATGAACAAAGGAAATTAGTACAAAGGCCAGCACATACCTCTTGGAGGAGCGCGTCCAAAAAACGGAGCCCATTGCTGTGCGTGTGAAACCCAGACTTTAGTTCACCAAAAGAAAATAAGATCCACCTTAGAATTGCATTCCACTCACGGTTTTGATCTCACAGCAGCCTCACCAAGGTGATGTGAAAATGAATTTAGGGATGTCCGATTTACAATACATGTCCTGTCTGATGGTGATCGAGCAATTGGGCGTTCTTCCCGTCTGCCCGGACAAGAACGCCTCGTTGTCATGGCGTCATGGACCATATTCATGATCAAACACCGCCACCTTCTGTTCATCTCATACATAAAACTCAGTGTACTAGTGAAATGAATACCACTTGTCATGTGTTTAGGGTTAGAATTGTTACAATACGCTGACAATATCCATTCTCTTGGAATGTTTTCAGAATATATTGTTCTCAAATTTGAAAGAAATCGATTTTTATGTAAGTATATTCATACCTGCAATGTAGAAGGAGCGGAGCCGCTAGTTTCCGACATGCCCGTGCTTCTGGGAATACTGGACACGAAGTATCTGGAGCCCTTTGGTGCTGGTTGTCGGACCACCAGCTTTCCTTTGCGCGTCTCCGCCAGAAACATGCTGTACCAGTAGGCGTCATTGGACACCAGGGTGGAGTCGGCCAGGGTGGAGTTCCTCTCGCTGAGCACGCTGTTTCTTCCGTTTGGAACTGCTATGCTGGGCTTGACCTTTTGGCACTTGAGCACGATGGTCACCAAGATGGTGATGAGCAGCAGGAAGGAGACGGAGCCCAGGCCGATGACCAAGTACAGGTTGAGATCGGAGAAGATGTCGTATTCCAGCGGCACCTCGCTCATGTCCGAGTAGGCCTTCACGGCCGTTTCCACTGTGGACAGCTTGATGGTGACCGTGGCCGAGAGCGGGGGCTGCCCGTTGTCCTTTGCCGCGATCACCAGACGGTGGTGGCGCCAGTCTTTGTAGCTGAACATCCTAGCCGTGCGGATCTCGCCATTGTACTGGTCCAGGCTGAACAGGGAGGCGTCGCTCACCTGCAGGAACTGGTAGCTTATGCGAGAGTTGTGCACCGAATCCCCATCCAGGGCTATCACCTTGGCCACCAGGGATCCTTTCTCTGTGGACCTGGGGATCTTCTCCTCCACCAGTGAGCCGTGCGCCCGCCACGGAGACACGATGACCGGGGCGTTATCGTTCTGGTCCACCACCACAATGTGGACGCTCACGTTGCTGCTAAGTGGAGGAGAACCCGAATCCCTGGCCTCGATGTGAAAAAAGAATTCCTTCTCCATCTCGTAGTCAAAGGTCTTGAGCGCGTAGAGATTGCCGTTCTCGGGGTTAATGGAGAAGAGCATGGACATGGAGGTGTTCGCCACCTCCTTCTCCACAATAAAGTAAACCAGGTACTGGTTTTCGTGGAGGTCCGGGTCGAAGGCGCTGGGGGAGCTAAGAAGGGCGCCCGGAGCGTTATTTTCTGTCACGCGTATGGTATAGGAGGACTGAGGGAATTGTGGGACATTGTCATTGACGTCCAGCAGCTGTAATGTCATTGTTTCATTGTCGCTTAATGGCGGAGAGCCTCTGTCCCTCACCGTGAAGGTGATGTCGTATTCCGGAACCTTCTCCCGGTCCAGCGGCTCGGACACCACCAACTTGTAATAGTTGTCAGAAGCCTCTCTGAGTTTGAAAGGCATGTTTTTTGGGACGTGAAGGTCCACCACTCCGTTGTCTCCTGAGTCTTTGTCGCTCACGCTGACCACGGCTATCACCGTGTCCACATCAATGTTCTCGCTGACTGGACTTTGGAAAGATTTAATGGATATTTCCGGATGGTTATCATTCATGTCCTCCACCTGAATTTTGATTGTACACTGTCCCGATAAACTAGTGACTCCTTTGTCTGCTGCTATGACTTCCATGTCATAAATGTTAAAGTCCTCATAGTTCAACATGCCCTTAATGGTAATCTCGCCGGTGGAAGGATTCAAATGAAAAGTTTGCTGTGTTTTCTCCGGTGTGTATAAACTATAAGAATATGTTAGGTCAGAATTGGAGCCTTCATCCAAGTCTGTTGCATTTAAATCGATCACAAGGCTTCCAATGGGGGAATTTTCCATTATTGTAATACTGTAAACGGAGTTATGAAACAACGGGGCGTTGTCGTTCATGTCTAAAACATGCACAATAATGCTTACAGTGCCAGAACGTGGAGGTGTTCCGCCATCTACTGCTGTTAAAATTAAATTATGCATGGCCTGCTGCTCTCTGTCTAATGCCCTATTTAATATCAAATCTGCAAATTTGGAACCGTCTCTACCAGTTTGCACTTCAATATTGAAATGCTCATTTTCACTTAAACGATACGTTTTGACAGAATTCCCTCCGACATCCGGATCCACTGCGTTACTGAGAGAAAATCTCTCTCCTTTGGGTGTGGACTCTGATATGTCCAAATCAATGGCATCCCTCCTGAATTGAGGGGCGTTGTCGTTCATGTCTAATATTTCTAATTCTATGTTGAAAATACGCAGAGGGTTTTCCAGCGTCACTTCCAGTTTGAGATAGCACAATATTGTAGCTTTTGTGTTGCAAATATGTTCCCTGTCAATCTTCTCCACAATGTAGAGTTCTCCAGTTGCTTTGTTCACATCCAGATATTTTTTGTTAGCGATGATGTCGACACGCACTTTCCTTCTAGCTAGACTTGTGACGTCCAAACTGAGATCGTTTGCAAGGTTGGCAACGACGGATCCCTCTTTGAGCTCTTCGGGGATGGAATAGTGGGTCACAGAAGCCAAAACGTGAACCGTGTGCAGCAACCCAATGAGGAGGACGTACCTTTTGTGTGGCCTCATTGTCTCACAGACGTCCAAAAATTGCCAAAACAAGGGCAGAAATTGCGAATCTGATGTTGTTGGCTTGCTTCAAAGGTCCAAATGTGATTCCAAAGGCGGGCTTAATGGGCGATGGAGCCGAATCCACGCGTGACCGTTTCCCCGTGCGTATTTCAGCACCTCGGAGCTGTCCCTTTCTTCCTATTCCCCCATTCGGCAAAATGACGACAGAAAAACGACTGACGTCTTTTCATTTTGGATCTGTTGGATAGCTCAAAGCTAGACAGTGCCACCTACTGTATGTTTGTGGGCAGTGTGTAAAACAAGGGAGATGTTTTAAAATAAATTGTTATCATAATTTGGAGCTGTCACCATTTCCATTTGTGGGCCTGTGCAGACTGTTGTGATTGCAAAGATGAAACTTGACGAGGGAAGAACTTTGTTTCATTAGGTTTTGTTTTCTATTTCGTTTGTTTTCATCATGATTTGAGCTCTTTTCTGATTTGGCTTATCCAAATCCCTTCATTATTATTATTGTTGTTATTTCATTTCCCCCAATAGCAACAGTAGTGTAGTTCAAACAACTTAATAAGATAATGTAAAATGTATTTACCTGGAGTGTAGAAGGGGCCGAGCCGCTAGTCTCCGACACACCTGTGCTCCTGGGAATACTGGACACCATGTACCTGGAGCCCTTTGGGGCAGGCTGTCGGACCACCAGCTTTCCCTTGCGGGTCTCCGCCAGGAACATGCTGTACCAGTAGGCGTCGTTGGACACCAGTGTGGAGTCGGCCAGGGTGGAGTTCCTCTCGCTGAGCACGCTGTTCCTGCCATTCGGAACCGCTATGCTGGGCTTGACCTTCTGGCACTTGAGCACGATGGTGACCAAGATGGTGATGAGCAGCAGAAACGAGACAGAGCCCAGGCCGATGACCAGGTACAAGTTGAGATCGGAGAAGATGTCGTACTCCAGCGGCACCTCGCTCATGTCCGAGTAGGCCTTGACGGCCGTTTCCACCGTAGACAGCTTGATGGTGACCGTGGCCGAGAGCGGGGGCTGCCCGTTGTCCTTGGCCGCCACCACCAGACGGTGATGGCGCCAGTCTTTGTAGCTGAACATCCTGGCCGTGCGAATCTCGCCGTTGTACTGGTCCAGGCTGAACAGGGAGGCGTCGCTCACCTGCAGGAACTGGTAGCTAATTCTAGAGTTGTGCACCGAATCCCCATCCAAGGCTATCACCTTGGCCACCAGGGAGCCCTTCTCCGTGGACCTGGGGATTTTCTCCTCCACCAGTGAGCCGTGTGCTCGCCATGGAGAAACGATGACGGGGGCGTTGTCGTTCTGGTCCACCACCACAATGTGGACGCTCACGTTGCTGCTGAGCGGAGGAGAACCCGAATCCCTGGCCTCAATGTGGAAAAAGAATTCCTTCTCCATCTCGTAGTCAAAGGTTTTGAGCGCGTAAAGGTTGCCGTTCTCGGGGTTGATGGAGAAGAGCATGGACATGGAGGTGTTGGCCACCTCCTTCTCCACAATAAAGTAAACCAGGTACTGGTTTTCATGGAGGTCTGGGTCGAAGGCGCTGAGGGAGCTGAGCAAGGCGCCTGGAGCGTTGTTCTCCGCCACGCGTATGGTATAGGAGGACTGAGGGAATTGCGGGACATTATCATTGACGTCCAGAAGATGCAGAGAAATGGTTTCATTGTCGCTTAATGGCGGTTTTCCCGAATCCCTGGCAATCAGGGTGATCTCATACTCGGGCACCGATTCACGGTCCAGAGGTTTGGCCACCACAAGCTCGTAATGCATGGGTCTGTCCGGTGACTGCTTTAGAACAAAAGGGATGCCGTCCCGAAGGAAAAGATGAACTTTCCCATTCTCCCCAGTGTCCCTGTCGCCGATGGTCACCAGAGCCACCCCCGTCCCTACCGCCACGTCCTCGTTCACCGTGTTTTTCACAGATTGCAGGGTGATTTCTGGGTAATTGTCGTTCATGTCCGTGACGTGGACGATCACTTTACACTGGCCCAAGAGGGGTTGGGTTCCTTTGTCCCGCGCCTCGATGTGCATTTCGTAAAACTTCACATCTTCAAAGTCCACCGTGCCCTTCACCGTTATTTCGCCCGTGTCGGGGTGAATGGCGAACACGTCTTGGGTTTTTTCCGACGTGTAGAGGGTGAACGAGTACACCAGCTCCGAATTCGATCCCTCGTCCGCGTCCGTGGCGTCCAGCTTGATGGCCCTGGTTCCGATCGGAGAATTCTCCGTCATGTTGATGGTGTAAATCTGCCGCTCGAACCGCGGCGCGTTGTCGTTGGTGTCCTGCAGCCTCACGACGATATTGGCCGTGCCGGAGCGCACCGGTTTACCGCCGTCCTCCGCCGTCAAGACGAGATTGTGCACGGCGGTTTCCTCTCGGTCTAAAGACCTGGTGAGAACCAGATCCACGTACTGGCTCCCGTCGACGCCCGTCTGGATTTCAATCGCAAAGTGCTGAGTGGGGCTGAGTTTGTAGGTTTTAATGCTATTCGTCCCCACGTCTGGATCCACCGCGTTGGGGAGGGAGAATCTCTCCCCGGGTGTCGCCGACTCCGACACGTCCAATTCTACCCGATCTCGTCTGAAATGGGGCGCGTTGTCATTTATGTCCGTGATAACGAGCTCAATATTAAATATGCGCAGGGGGCTTTCGACGACGACGTCAAGCTTCAGGAGACAAGAGGACGGTTTGGAGGGGCAAAGATATTCCCTGTCCATCGTCTCGACGATGAACAGCTCCCCCGTCCTCTTATTGACGTCTAGATATTTTTTGCTGTGAAAAATATCAAGTTTTACCTTCCGTTGCGCCAAGCCTCCGGGCTCCAGTCCCAGATCGGCGGCCAGGTTTGCCACCACGGAGCCCCTCTCCATCTCTTCGGGGATGGAATAGCGGGTGACGGACAAAGCAGCCTGCCACGCTCCACACAACACAAAGACCCGAATCCAGAAAGCCATCCTTTGTCCCGTGTGACACTTGACTGGTGCCTTTGGGGGTAAAAAAATAATAAGTCTAAGTGTGCTCAGGGCATGTCCGGGAGATGCGCAAATCTCTGGAGCAGGAACATCGGATCAGAAAGAAAGAAAGGAAGGAAGATAGGAAGAAAGGAAGAGACTCCACCCTTTTTCAAACGGGTGTGTCAAAATGTACGTAGTAAGTACGTACTATAGGCTATATGGAGATTAGGGGACTTGTGCGATACAGTACAGTGTAACACCGGCACCATGTGTTCATGAATGCACATTGCAACTTCACAAGTGAGTGTGCAGTCAGAAGACTTAGTTTGAGTTTGGGTTTTACGTTTTAGTTTTTTGTTATAATTGTTTTTAAGTTGTTGCAATTGTCAATTATTCAAGTTAATTTATCAATATGTGTGGCCTTTTCAGTCGAGATGACAAGTAACCAAAATGCCATTGTTGTGAGGTAAAGGTGGAAATTCAGCTATAAAAATGAAGTTTCTGAAAAGTGCATTTAGGCAGAGAATGAACAGAATTAGAAGAAAGCCAGCCAAAACATCATTTGGAGTGTAATAGCAAAATATCCCTTCTCATTTGACCCTTGTCACAGCTTTGCTCCTCCGCATGAAAAAAATAACTTTAATATATGAAATTTTATCATTAATGTTATTTTTTTTTAATCAACTAATCCGTATCTAACACTTATTAAAAATAAAAAAGATTGAAACATTGCTGCAGTTATTACTCCATGATGCCCTCTGCTGTTCATACTGCCTTGCATTTTTTTCATATAAAACGAATGTCTTTGTGGACATTTGTTTTAACGTGTATATTTTTGGAAGTGAAGAAAACGGTGGAAACTCGCACTCATCAATCTTAAAATTTCACAAATTTTATCCCTCTTTTTGTGCAGAATGAATGTCTGTGAATTGTCCTACACATGCTTGGCATTCGTCACAGTTGTCCACTCTGAAACAAAAATATGCTGCATATAAGATGCCTTCTTTCTTGTGAGTTGAATTACAAACTTTTTTTCTCCTTTTTCTTTTTATACAGAGAAACGCTGCTCGCCTCACTTGCTCTGCCAACATTGAACACATTTGCTCTCTAGCGGACACAATGAGCCACTGCCTGTGCCTGTGTCCAGAAGAAAACAACCACTGGTCACAAGTTCAGCACCACCACACGGGACAGCGTTCTAAGGATGATCGAAGGTACTGATCTTTTGGTTTGTTTGTGTTGAACCCTGAAATGTGCCACTTGTCTAAAGAGGTGTTATGTGAGAGATTTTCAGCAAAAAAACAATTGCAAGGTAAAAGTTGGACTATTCTTGTCACTGAAACTTTACTGGTGCTGCAGTTATGCCACATTAGCCCGCCCATCTGACCTATAAAAGATGCCCCTTCTGAATCCCCTCACCCCAGAGAAGGTCACCCTGCTCCTTTCAGGGCTCTCAGTGGACCCCCCTTTCCTTATTAAGCAAGATTATTCTGGGTCTGAGACGCAGGGCGACCTAATTAAACCTGCTTTGTTCCTGGCCGCTAGCCATGCGTATTCTGCAGAACAATTTCCTCCAGAATTAACAAGTAAAAGGGCAGAGAAAAAGAAGCTCTGGGGCCTCGGAGCTCCCATCCAGGTGTGGCATTTGGAGCAGGCCACCAAAGCCCCCCCGAAAATGGTCGCTGCTCTTAATTAAAATGATATTTTCCCGAGCGGAGTTTTGTTTGTTCAGGTAATGAAGCTCCCGTTGTCCTCTGCGGGCAAATGGAAATGCGAGCGAGCATTCCAATTAGCATATGTTAGCATTTTACTGTGTTTATTCGTGGAGGTGGAAAACAGCTTACCCAGGCAAAAGCCGTGTCGGAGCTGTACCCTTTTCACCCTCAAAATAATTGACTCCAGTAAATTAAACCTCAATGAACAAGACTTACACCGCATTGCATCTTGCATACCGATTTGGCGAATTCCACTCTCTTAGGACTTTTTAAAAGGCAATGTAATGCAAAAAAATACTTTATTCCCATGAATGTATTCACAGTAGACATGTGAGGAGTCTCCCTTATAATGTACAGTACAGCATGTTTGTCACATGTAAGCAGAAGAACAGACAAAAAGGAAAAATATATTCTTAAAACCCAATATACTATAGTGGTACCCCTGTTTACAAATGTCTGATTGTTTTTTGAATTGACATGATGGAGCTGCTCTTTCATTGGCTGGGAAGGGCCTGCATGAGGCTCCATGATGCTTTTTTTTTCATTCAAATTCATTTTGTAAATAGAAATACCACTCTAGTATGAATTAAAGATGTGCAAAACAATGGCCTACTGATGCTTATCACGTACTTTGTAAGTCACATCTGGACCTCCCGTTTGATTGTCTAAAAATTATTGGTATGAATCATAGTAATAGAAAACACAGCAAGACATTTTGTCCCATAAATAAGCAGAAAAAGCCCCCCCTCGCCTCAGCGTTCAAGCTGTTCATTTGCCGTTTGTCCTTGTCCCGACCTCCCCTCCCGCCCAACTCACGTGACGAGCCGCCGGCGAGAACGCCGCGGATTCATTTACGTGACGAACGATCGTCGTCCCTCGCTCAATTGGGCCGTCGGGGCCAGGCGTCAGTCGTTGTACAGATCGTTGTTGATCACGGCGGCCTCCCCTTGCGGCGACATTTGCAGACGTCGCTTCTTGCCGAAGGTGGAGAAAGAGTTATGGACGTCCAAGTCGCCGCGTTGCACCGCCGGCCTCAGCGTGCAAAAGCCCGACGGCGTCCCGGGGATGTAGACGTTGTGGTGGTAGTCGGGCGGCGGCGGTGGCGGCGGGTGAGGATGAGGAAGCGGGTGAGGGTGTGAGGGGTTGATGGCTTGCTGTTGAGGCGGAGGGGTGCACCGAGGGGTCCAGGGTCGAGAGGTCACGCTGCCGGCTGATGGAGACGTCTTATAGTCTGCTGTAGAAAATAAAAGGAGAAGGTAGAAGAAGGCCTCATTGCACAAGGTTAATGGCGTACAATTTGCTTATCTAGAAATACTACAGTGGAACTTCTACTTTGCAACAGAAGTGGTTTTGTAACTTGGATTTTTCAGAAGTAGAGATGCATTCTACACTGAACTGGCATTGTTGGTTATATACGACCCACTCTGTTTAAGTCTTTCAAAATATGGAGACATTCGTAAGTAGAGGTACCACCGCAAAATATTGGCAGCGGCTTTCAGCTGGTGACTTTTCCTGGCATTGAATTTAATTTGGCGTACCCTTGGTGCCTCTCATGTGAGTGCCCCACGTCCAGTACTGTCCAGGCGCCATGGGCGTGGCGTAGTTTTCCGGGTCGGCGTGCATGGCCTTCCGCATCAGCGTTCCGTCCATGTTGATGGAGTTGTAACTGCGCGGAAGGTCAAATAGAATGGTCGTTAGCTTTTGCTGTGCACGCAAAACTTCATGCACGTGGAATGTTACCTTTTGATGGAAGAATTTTGATTCTTTGTCAGCGTCCAGTCTGTGTTTGGCTGCTTCAGCTGCAGACAAAACAACAACAACAATGACTTTGAACGGTGTTGAGCAAAACATCATGATAAGGATTAAAGCCTATAATGATAATACTGCATGCTGTTGCTGAAACGGTTTGACGCATTTCATCATTCAATGCTGCACTTTAGACACCGATGGTGTCTTCAATTCCACTTAGTAAGCGTAAAAGTTTGTTATTCCTGACACTGTAAGGCAGGGGTGTCAGACTCGGGTTGGTTCGCGGGCCGCGTTAACGTCAACTCCATTTCATGTGGGCCGGACCATTTTAGATATAATATTTAGATTTTTTTAAATAAATGGATTAAAATCCCTGAATATTCAGTTTTTTTATAGATCTAAAACAATGTTTATTTTAGCTTTTTAAAATATATATTTTTAGATTTCACAAAATGATTTTTGAACTAAAAACACAGAAAAAATGGATTAAAAAATGACAATTATTGATTTAAAAGTGGGAAAATCAGGAAATTTAATATACATCTATACTCTTCATTTTAATTTGATCCTAAAACAGAAAGTCAGCACTCATGATTTACTTTCCCGGGCCACACAAAATGATGCGGCGGGCCAGATTTGGCCCCCGGGCCGCCACTTTGTGAGGTTTTAATTCGAAGTGTTGCTGTGTTTTTTGATCCCACTAAAGTGGTGGATTGACGAAGACTGCCCTCATGCGGATGCCTAACACAAAGGCACAGCTGAGCTTTTGCTTGTGTCCTCTGTGGCGCTTTGGTAGAGGTGAAAGAGGGCACCCAAGTGATGAGATTCATTTCGGATATGAGTCACCGGCGGTTTCAAAAATGCCTGCCCACTCCTGGTCAAATGGCGGCTTACCGACTTCTCTCCTTTGCTATCAAACTGTCATCTAGACGTCAACATTTTTTAGTATTCTGCGCGCGTAGGCCGAGAAAACGCAATTGAAAATAGCCATAACAACACTGGATATGATTGCACCAAGTGCTATTTTTAGCTTGTGTATTGCAAGTGTGGCCCTAGTCTAGCAAGCAGCAAAAAAAAACAAAACAAAACAAACAAACAAACAAAAACAATTAGAAGCCCAGCGGGATGAAACCACTGAAATGATCAAAGGGAAGCTCACCGCGGAGAAAAAGGAACATTGTTATTCCGCCTTATTTTTCCCCCGCCTGCGCTTTACATGAATATTCGACGGCATGAGCAAGGTTTGTCACGAGCGGGCGGCGGAGGTCGTCTGCCTCCCAGCCTCGCGTGGCATCACGTTGTCATTGGATGACGCGTCCCCCCCCCGACCGACCGACCGACCGACCTCTATCCCCCCGCACGTGCCGGCGTGCGCGTGTCCGTCGGGGAATTAGGCAGCCAATTAAAGGAGGACGCGCTCTCCTCAAGGATCCGCGACCTCGTCGGCCCCGGCCAAAAGCGGCGAGCCGGTGACCGAAATGACATTTGTCAGTCTGCCTGCTGGAGTTTAGTATGCGCACGCGCTACGCACTGGCTAATTTGGCGCCGTGGGTGGGCGGGCGGACAACCCCCTTGTGTCTAAAACGTGACTCCGGGCCTTATGTGATGCACAATCTTCAACGACATCATAGGAAAATTTGTTCCGGTAAGAAAAGAATGTTTTTGCCCCATTTTAGTCGGGATGCAGTGGCCCTTGACTGACCTTGGCAAGTCTGCCCCGGAGATGGCCCCGGCAACTCGAGGTGGAAATGAGAGATAATAGTGAAGACAAGTGGTAATTTAATGCTCATGCACCCCCAAATAGACGGAACCCAGGGCAAGAACCGGGCCCGCTGGTACATCACGCACGGCAACAAACCTAGGCAGGCGAACATTAATGGCCTCGTCTGCCAGAGTGAAAAAACGTGACATGGTCCCTGCCTCCATTCGCCTTTCTCCTTCCTCTCCCTCCTCTCCCTCCTCTCCCTCCACTCCTCCCCCGCTGACAAATATGACTTTTCATCATTGTCTCTCCTTGCACCCAGAGGACACGGTGGGCGGGAGGGCTGGCTCGGGGAGCCATCTACAAGCGGCCCACGTCTCGTCTCAGTCCAGCCGTGTCCTTGCGCCCCCCTCCCACCCCACCCGGCACCACCCCCTCCCCGTGTCCTCTCCCCAAAACCAGAACGTTTGCCATTTTTCATCAATAATGGACAGCCCTCCCGACGTGACGCCGCCACATTGTGCGCGGTATAATGGCCGTGTCTCCGGCGCCCTTGAGGGATAGCCGGGGGGGAGATTTGTCCTATATAAATTGTGGCCTGCGCCAAAACGGACAGAAAGGGAGGACAAACGAATGTGAGCTGTCATTCACCTTGTCCATTACCCTTGACTTGTTGTTGCGCAGGGAGCAATTTGGACTCCCCTCGTATCGCTGATGGACGAGCCATTAAGAATGATTGATATTTTTCACGGAATTGATGGTGTTTCCTTGCCCCGGAGCCATCTGCAAATGTCGACTTCCTTTCGCATTTGGCTTCATTGTCAGCGCTCGCACGCGCCGTCGTTACGCTCGGCGGAGGATTAACGTGTCGATTAAAAGCTAATCAGACATCTTCTTCGGCCCATTTCCTGGCAAAACACGCCCCGCGATGAGTGGAAAGTCAGGATTTTCTGAGTTCATACACGAGGCGGGGAGGACATTGAAATAGTCTTTGGCCACCATTGGCCACCATGGACAGCGGTGGGCGTCCAATCCATTCAGACACAAAGTCAGGCATGAACTCTAGATTCACTGGCATTTGTGGCGCCAGGCGTCCAATTCATTTAGACCGGGAAGGTTGGTTCATTAGACACTGCCGGTCAAAATGGATTGGACGACCGCGGCCATGGCTTTTGACGGCGCTCGGCGTAACGTACCTCATTGGGGGTGCCGGCTCCGTGGTTGACGGTGGCGCCCCACGAGTGTTCGGCGCTCTTGGCTCGGTTGTTGCACGGCTTCAAAAACATAAAGTCGCTTTTGCTGGATTCGGGCGTCAGGCACACTTGATAACAGTACGGCTGGGTGGGGCCCCCGCAGCCCCCGCTAGCGCCGGTCTCCGCGCAGTTGGTGGGCACCTTGCGAGCGGCGGAGGAGAGCAGGTTGGATTTTTTCAAGACCTCCGGCGGGGGCTGCTCGGGCGGCTGGAAGCCGCCGCAGCAGCAGCGCGCCAGGGGGGGCAGGCGGTAGCCGCTGGGGGGCCGCTCGCGCTCCTTGTAGCACTTGACCGCGGCCAGCACAATGATGGCGGCCAGGAAGATCAGCGACACGGCGCTGAGCGAGACGATCAGGTAGAGCGCCAGGTTGGAGGGCCCCTGGGGGCCCAGCGTGGGGTCCCCGTAGTCCGGCAGGGACTCGGGGGCGGCGTCCACCACCGTCAGGACCACCGAGACGCTGGCCGAGAGCGGCGGCTGCCCGTTGTCCTTGACCACGATCACCAGCCGGTGTCTGGAGGCGTCTTTGTCGACCAGCCGGCGCGCGCTCCGGATCTCGCCCGTGTAGAGCGCCACGCTGAAGAGCCCGGGTTCGGTGGCCTGGGCCAGCTGGTATGACAGCCGCGAGTTCTGGCCCGCGTCGGCGTCCAGCGCCGTGACTTTGGCCACCAGGTAGCCGGCGTCCACTGAGCGCGGAAGCACCTCGGTGGCCGCACTGCCGTTCCTGGGCAGCGGGGACACGATGACCGGCGCGTTGTCGTTCTGATCCAAGACGAAGACGTGCACGGTGACGTTGCTGGCCAGCGGGGGGAAGCCGGCGTCCTGGGCCCGCACGGCGATCTGGAAGTTTCGCAGTTGCTCGTAGTCGAAAGAGCGCAGGGCGTAGACGTTGCCGTTGTCCGAGTTGATGGAGACGTAGGTGGACACGGGCATGCCCTGGATCTGGCCCTCGGCGATGGAGTAGGACAGGTAGGCGTTCTGGTTGGCGTCCGGGTCGAAGGCGCTGACGGTGCAAATGGAGGCGCCCGGCGCGTTGTTCTCCGTCACGTAGACGGTGTAAGAGGGCTGCGAGAAGCGCGGCGCGTTGTCGTTGGTGTCGGACACTTGCACCAGGATGGTCTTCCTGGCCGACAGCGGCGGCGAGCCCGCGTCGCGCGCCGTCAGCGTCACGTTGTACTCGGACAGCGCCTCCCTGTCCAAGGGCTCGCTGGTCACCAGCGTGTAGTAGTTGGTGAAGGACGAGTGCAGCCGGAAGGGCACGTTGGCCGGGATCTGACAGTCCACCTTGCCGTTGTCGCCCGCGTCCCGGTCCGTCACGCTGATCACGGCGATGACGGTGCCGGCCGGCGCGTCCTCCTGCACCGGCGTGGACACGGAGGTCAGGATGACTTCGGGGCTGTTGTCGTTGACGTCCACCACGTCCACCAGCACCTTGCCGTGCACGGCCACGGCCGAGGGGCCCCTGTCGCGCGCTTGCACGTACAGCTCGTGCACCTTGGCCTTCTCGTAGTCCACGACGCCCTTGACGCGGATCTCGCCCGTGTACGGGTCCACGCTGAACAGCTCGCGCACCTTGAGCGGCGCGTGGCCGCTGAAGGCGTAGGTCACCTCGCCGTTGGAGCCCTCGTCCGAGTCGCTGGCGTTCAGCCTCAGCACGGGCGTCCCCCTCGGCGCGTTCTCCACCAGCGTGGCCCGGTACACGGGACGGTCGAAGACGGGCACGTTGTCGTTGGCGTCCAGCACGGTGACGGTGATGACGGCGGTCCCGGAGCGCTCGGGCGAGCCGCCGTCCAGGGCGCTCAGCACCATCTCGTGCTTCTTCTGCCGCTCGCGGTCCAGCGGGCTGTCGAGCACCAGCTCGGCAAACTTGCTGCCGTCGTTGCGCGTCTGGACGTGGAGGAGGAAGTGCGCGTTGGCGCCCAGCTGGTAGGAGCGCAGGGAATTGCTACCCACGTCCGGGTCCTGCGCGCTCTCCAGCGGGAAGCGAGAGCCCGGCGCCGCCGACTCGGTCACGTCCACGTTAAATTCGCTCCAGGGGAAGGTCGGAGAGTTGTCGTTGACGTCTAAAATCTCCACCTCCACCCGGTACAGCTCCAGCGGGTTCTCCATGACAACTTGGAGGTGCAAAAAGCAAGTGGGGTTGCGCTCGCACACTTGCTCTCGGTCCATTTTCTCGTTGACGAACAAAATGCCGTTCTCCAGGTTGACTTCCAGGTATTGCTTCTTGGCTCCGGATACGATGCGGAATCGGCGCGCGGACAGCCTGGCCACATCCAAACCCAGGTCCTCGGCGATGTTCCCCACGTAAGCTCCGTGTTCCAGCTCCTCCGGGATGGAGTAGCGAATCTGAGCCAGCACGAGATCCACCACACACGCGCACAAGAGCAGGGAAATCACCAGCCCGGTCACCGGCACCCAGCGGCACAATCCGGGCTCCATTTTTTGAAAAGCCCCCCTGGTGCGTAAAAAAAAAAGTCACCTTCCCTGGCTATTCAGGAAAACGCGCATTGTTAACTATTTTAAAAAAAAGATGTGTTCTTTTTTGTTTAAGGTTTAACTTTGGGACATATTTGCAAAGCGACTGACTTTAAATGCGAGCCCCCGTCTGCGCACGACACGGGAGGTGTGTGAACTGGGGAAGCTCGCACTTTGATTTTCCACTGTATTAGACACCCAGAGGAGCCGGCTGGGAGGCGTGAGTGAGGGAGAAAGAGAGGGAGAAAGAGAGAGAGAGCCTGGCTGGGGAGGGGGGGCAGGCAGCGGGTCCTTGAAGCTCCGTATTGGTGGATGTCGAGACTCTAATTACTGGCGACGTTTAACCATTTCCTCCCCTCCAGTCTCTTCCAGTGGCCTATTAAAGAGACGACAAGGCGTCAATTTGACAGCAGACGTCGGAGTCAGATTTGGATTAAGGAGGGCAAACGGCATGCTGGCTTTGATTCGAGAGAAGAGGATTGTCCAAGAACGACACGTCGGACCACTCCCGATACCCCATAATTCCCATTCCGCCCCCCTTTCACTCTAATCAAGGCCCACAAACACAGCAACCCGCCGTGTTATTAAGAATACTAAGCTTCAATCACAATTATGTCTGAGCTTCTTTTTTGGACGGGCCTAATGAAAGTGACAGTGAGGAGGTAGTCTAACAAACACATACATGGGCATTACAAGATTTTAATTCACGTAGGCTGCCCCGCACGTGTATCAACATCATCAACGTAAAAGCCACCGTATTTGTCTCTAATCGGGTATTATTGCGAGGATTAGATCATGTAGTGTTTCATACGATTAGATGTCGTTCACCGCAAGTGCAAAATATGAATTGTTGGAGTACGCGCATTTGCGGGGGGCTTTTTTTGATGTTGTTGTATAATGATAGCCGCGCAGTTGGAGAAACAGTGAAGCACAGAGAGCGAGCGAGGCGCAAATCAAAAGGACGCCTTTGTGGATCAACACAGACACGAGTGGCATCCTAATGCAAATGTGTGCTCGTGGCTTCAACTCTCTTCAAGTCTTTTCCGGGAACCGATGACACAGGCTGAGGGCCCTGCGGGCAGCCTGAGGCTTGTTAGCAACCAAAAGGGAAAAAAAAGGGGGAGATGAAGGCCACGGCAATGATTCGTTATTAGGGGGAGTGCGGAACATTTGCCTTCTTCGATGGCTTTGGATGCTTTCAAACAAACGGCGAGGTATCCTGGAACTATTTCCCCGCAGCCTTGGCCCCCCCTTCTGAAAATCTCCAATCCCCATGCAGGTTTAAATAAGCAGAAAACACAATCTGCTTGCAGACTTAACCTCAAGCAGATGGTTAAGCTTCTCCAGAAATGATTACATTTCTGGAAAAAAAAGAAAGAAGAGGAGCTGGAGAGCAGCAGTTCCATTGCTTTGCCTTCTTTTTTAATGAACGAAGCCAAGGATTAGTGTGAAGCTATCCGGGATCAACCATTCTCTGACGGAAGAATACAAATGTTTTGTGATAAATAATCCCGAAACTCGGCGACCGGTGCCCCCCCGGTGCCGGGCACATTATCATGCATTACACGGAGCTTTAAACTGCTTTCACCGCCCCAATCGACTCGCAAAGCCCCCCCAACCAACTCTGTTGTGGAATAGAAAGACGGGCAAAACGTTAGCGTGACGCCGGACGCGGGTTCCGAGCAATAATTAGGTGGCCAAACGTAAGGAAATCATACTAAAACGTACCCAAATGTTATTACGTGGCACCCCATTTAGTAATGTGATCGATTTTTGAGATTATCTTTACAAATGTGGTTCTTTTGAGACTTGATTTTTCATTTTTGTGACAAGGGCGACTCGCGAGTTACTTATCCTCTTGCTCTCTCTGGTGGTTTTCCTTATGCATTACACGCAATTGAACTGAACTCATATTGTCATACATTAAATTCATCTTATTTTTCTTTATTAGCTGGATTAGATGTATAGTTGATTTGAATTCCTCCATGTTGTCTCACGTTCCTGTTTTCACTAAGGTGGCTTTTTTGTATTATCAATAGAATGATACTCTGTGTGAGAATATGTCAAGCCATCTAGTATATATATCTATGAATCATGGAAGTATAATTCCCTTTATTGTAGTATCAATCAGTTTAATAGTCTAAAGAGCCATGTTGCTTTTACCTGTGGCCCAAAACCGCGACCTACTGGCAAAATCAAGAATGACAACCTGAAACTTGATGATGTTATGCCTCTACCAGGGTAAACATTCTCCTCGAAAGCAGAACGCCAGTCTCGTGTGAAGGTAACCTTTTTGGTCCACTGGGCCTCACTTTTTGACACCACTGCCCTTTCAAAACATGTAAGACAAGAATCGTGCATGCAAAGTTTATTATACTCATGATCTCTGTGTTCAATATTGAGGTATCACCTCAGTAAACAAGACAAAATCGCCGATACTTGTAACAAAACCCTCTTAAAATATTCCATTCCTTCATGCAAGAACCTAATCCGCACATTGCGGTGTGAAGCGACGAATGAACCCCATGACCTTTCGTTTCATCCTTTTTGGGTGGGGGGTGATCTCAATAAAAATGCGCTAGATGGAGCTACAGACCTAGAGAAGAAAGTTTAAACCAGTCGTGGACTGTTCTTCACATATGGTTACCAGACATATTATCTTGTCATGGTGTTTTTCTAGGCACGTACGTGAGGTCACGGGTGTCAATCGGAGGCGATTTTGATCATCTGGCAGACTCACAGACACGAAAACCCATCCTTCCTGCACTTTCCTAACAAACCTCCGCCTCGGATTGCAGAGAGGATCTCGACACGGGTCCCGAAACGAAGGTTAGAAAGAAAAGCGGGATTCTAAAGGCAAAAGAGAACATTGTAAAGAAGCCAGTAGCAGAGCAAGTAGCGGGGAGATGGGAAAATGAAGAGCACAGACTGGGAGAGGGAGGAAAACCGAGAAAATGGAGAGAATGGAGGGTTTGGTCCACATGCACCTCAGCTGTGTAAACTGAAGGTCTCCGCCGCTTCTCGGATTCCCTCGAAGAAGGAGGGAGGGAAGGGGGGTATTAATAGGCGGTTGGCAGTGGCAGTCGACGGACCCTTGCTCTGTCACACCCACTAATATTATTATTCTACTTTATATGCGCAAAAATGGAAAATGTCAGCAACCCGAGAGGCCCAGGGAGACTGTGAGCGTGTAGCGTGTATCTATCTATCGAGCAGGGCCGCACGGTACGTCGTAGCGTGTGCATACGCTCGGTATGTCTGCCACATGTGAGCCAGCGTCTGTCGCCGAGCCGCCACGGGCGAAGAAGCGCAAAATTGCTGCCATGAGGGGGAAAGAGGAGACGAACAGGAAGAAGTTGGCACGTTCCGAGGGGCGTACGATCCCACGCACTTATTGGATCTGTCAGAGAGCGAGGGGAGGAGGTTCGGGGAGGTGGGGGAGGAGCGGGGTGAGACAGACACAGACATGAGCACATATTCCAGCTCCAGATTATAAAATTCCCGCAAATTGCAGACGTGTTGAAACAGACGGCCAACGTGCAGAATTCTCCCCAGGTTTCTCCTCCGACGGGTCACCCGTGCAAAAAGAGAGGGTGCACGTTTGCACGGGGCGTCCAGAGTGCAATGGACGTGAGAGTGGTTGACGCGCACTCTGGCCGGCGGAGCGCAAGCGCATTCCAAAGGAAACAGGTGGGAGTGCTGATGGCAATCTATCATCGTGACTTTGATCCTCCTCGTCGGCTCCGTCATAACCAGATCGGGATGTTCCCCACTTCATCACGGGTGGAGAAACAGCCACACACCAGCACACAGAACACATTCCATTATATATGGGTTTTGGGTGACCTGCCGCATAGTTGAGCCAGCGTTTCCCAGTTATGTAATTGTTGACCCCCACTGCTCTTTTAGATTCCTGGTCAGGCTATGGGGGAAAATGACCCGATTGGGGAAGCAGTAACAGGAAAGTGTTGCGTTGGGGGGGCTTGGCCAGACCTGAAAAGACCACACATATCCCTCTGGACATTTTCCGGACTGCATAACACGGGTTTATAGGATTTACGGCCGGGTGGGAGTCGAGGCCCACCTGGCAGAGGTGCCATTTGATTTAGCTAGTCCGTCTACCGGATTTTGACGGAAAAGAATCTCAGATGCGAATGCTCTGGAGGAGACTCGCTCAAAGGGGCGGGGCGAGAACAACATCGCCGATTCAGGAATGGAACGCTACTCTCCGTGCATGGACAAAAATGGCCGTCCATAGTACTTCTTTGTCATTAAGACCCAATGTCACCTGCACAGGGGCATGTGATCGCCGGTATTATTGACATATTGAGAAAGGGGCGGGTCATTAGGGATTTTTTGGGGACTTTTTGACTGAGACATTTAAGTGAACATGAAGGCGCCGGTGGAACGGTCAACGTGAAATTCTCGTGCCGCCACACCAGTATTTATTAACGACTCTCCGCCCGCTGACCTTCCGAAGCCACGAACGGGGCCGTGCCCACCGACAGGTTTTCAAATAAACACTGGCAGAATGTGCGTGCGCGGAGGCCAAAGCGAAAAGGCGGGGGCACGACGGTGACGGAAACCGTCAAATTATTCATTTCCCTTCTTTTTTTATGTTTTCCTTGTGCTGACTGTACACTCCTCCCTCCCTCTCAGCATTTCCCTCTTGCACATTCCAGCCAGTTTTACATATCTGTGACCCCGCGGCCCCCCGCGCACCGTAGTCGGGCGCTGAAGAAAGCCCGTGGGCTCTTTCCCTCCCCACCTCATGGCCAGCCGCTCACTCTTTCTACCTGACATGGTGGCTCGGTGCCCAATGAGTCAGGCCTCTGCTAAAATCATCAGAGATGGCGAAAGAAGGGTGGAGGGAGGGAGGGAGGGAGTTAATGGGGGAGGGAGGTGAGGGGGCGGGGGGCACCAGGAAAGAAAGCAGGGAGGCTATGACAGAGAGAAAAATCTCGAAAATAAAAAGGGGAATTGGGAAGGAAACATGGAGAGGGAGGGCGAGAGAGCCTCGGGGGAGTGAAAGGAGCATCGAGTACGTTTAACTTTTGGACTCCGGTAGTCAGTGTACGCTTGTCAGCAACAGTTAGCCTGTTGACAACAACACTTTGCACGCATGGCTTTGTTGCCACACACACACACACACACACACGCATGCACGCATGAAAACATGATAATGTACATGCACAAGACCACCTGCGGATTGAGTACACACACTCGCACGCAATCAGAGATGCAAACAAATGGGAGTAGAAAGCGCGGCAGCACTTCTCTCCATCGGCCACCCCCACCCTCGCTCGCCGTTGCCCTTGGATACCGTAAAAAAACACTCCCTATTGGGCAAGAGCGGGAGTCAGGAGAGGACGTACGTAGGTCACACACACACACACATGCACACACACAGACGCACACATACAACACCTCCCTCCCTGGGCGCAAAGCAGAAAGCATGTTTTGATTGCACACCAGAATGTTGCTTAGCGTCGCTTATGCTTGTCATGTTTTGCATAGTTTACACTTAGCGTATATGATGTCAACGTTCCCATGTGTCGATTTCCTCGCTGTACCAAATAATGGCGGAACGTTTTAGCTCAAATGCTGGTTGAGGTTTTGCTTCCCGGTCGGAATGATCCATAACTCATCATCATAAAAACTCGCTTTTCAGGCCATCCCATCTGAATCAATGAGAATCTGATGGCCAGTCTTAGTGTTTCCTTGTGAGTTTTTACATGTCTTTGACTGTTTGTCTCATAAAAAAAAGACCATGACTGTTATGCTAATACCAGAAATCTTCGACTCACAAAGTACCAGGAAATTTCAAATCAATTTTCCCAGCCTTTTCCCTCCCTCCTCGTCTTCTTCATCTTCCAAATCCACTTAGGCCGACGTCTTCGTTTTGAACCAGAAAGAAAAAAACAATGCAAAGAGAAACAAAAAACAAACTGGTCCAGACTTTATCCCTGGATATTTGGTGAACTGCGTTTGTCCCGTGCGTGATCTGTGGACGTCTCGATCGACGTCATTGGTGGAAGCGCTCCATCTTTCGGAATGATTGCAACAGCAAACAAGGGTTGCTCAAATCAAATCCCTTTACCACTTCACTCTTTGACCTTGATGTAACTGGCAAGCCATTTTCCACCAAACCTCAGGACACTTTATTTCATGGAAACTTCACTCAGCTCAACTGCATTGTGATTTAGACCTTCAGTGTACAAACCTTTGCCCATGTGGAAACATCACATTTCTTCATGGAATACCCTAAATTCTTCACATATGCTCACTTGCAAGGAAATGTATCTTTGAAAAGGCAGCTATTTTCTCACTCTTCCTTCCCAAAGACAAATCACCCTCGACCTTTGACCTCACCTTCCGAAAAAAAAAAAGTTCTTTACGTTCATTCCTTGTTTTTGTCTGCTTGTTTGAGAAACTTAAGTCCAAAAGGAAAGTACGGGTTTTACCAAAGCCTGGCCTGAAATTTTGCGTGCGGGGATTTGTGTCGATTTTCGGCAGCGCAAAAAGTCCACAGGCGCAGAGCGTTTGGGTGCTCCCGGCTTTGACGGGGTCAATCCTCACCCAAGCTCCGGGCTTAGGAAGCGCCACGGCTCCCGTTCCCAAAAGCCGTAGCGGCCGGCCACAAATCTCCTTTTTGCCCTTTGTACAGAACTCATCCGACAAAACCTTGGAAGGCCTCCACGGCAGACCACATTCCCAAACTATTTCAGCCCCCCCCCCTCTCCTACAACAAGTGTGGGACGGGGTCAAACAACAATTACGGTAAAATGTGACTAATATGTCACAGACATGCTGCTCGGTGCTTTTTTTTCTTCTTCTCTGAGTTGCTCTGTTTTATCCCCTCCTTTTTCCATCCATCATCTTCTCTCTTCTTGACAATTCTTCACTTCAAACCGGCGTAATTGCAAACAAAAGCGCTGACTCCTCTCCAGCTGAAGGAATGATAATGACGGAGAGTAGCGCGCGTCCTCATCAAAGCGGCCGTGACGTTGACGGCTGTCGAGAAATGCGCGGCGGACGCAGAGGGGATGAAGACAATCTGGGCACCGAGCCCCACTGCGAAAAGAGGGAGTGTGTGTTTGGACGCATGTTGCCTTGAGAGCGACGCGCAGCTGCCCTCTGCTCACTGCGACCTCTACTTACAAAATTTGTTTCTTCCACCATTATTTTCCTCATTTTTCTTTGAGGACACATGCATTGGATGGCCCCGATGGCTTCCGATCTCCATTAAAACCCGCACGATGGCGGCGAATACGTCCCGAGACCGGTCGCCGTAGGCCGATAACCGCCATGCTCATGTCCAGGCGGATCGGACGGAAGGATGGATGGATGGATGGATGGATGGATGGATGGATGGATGGCCCGCTGGCGTTTGGAGCGCGCCCAGGTCGGAGGAGCTGAAAGCGCCGAATGTCATCATCGGAGCTGTCGGGGAGCCAAGCCCTAATCGCCCCCAGATCACCTCGGCCGGCGCTCGCGCCAACTTACAGCGCCCGTCAGCCCGGGGCTCGCCGTCCGACGGAGAGAGAGAAAATGAAAGACGAGAAGTAGATGTGCGTGCGACAAGTACGCGTGCGCGCATGTAGACGTTACGTGCGGTCATGGTGAGTGAAATGTGTGCAGTGGAGAAGAGGGGTTCTTTTTTTCCCTTTTCCTCCCTTCCTCCCCCCCATTCCCTCCCTCGCCTCCTCCCCTCTCTCCATGTCATATCCCACCCCTCTATTTTCCCTTTTTACATGCGGCTCCAGATGTGAAGGCAGCAAAATATTAAATTACAGCAAGGGGCTTGTTTCTGCACTTTAGCCAGATAAAAAAAAAGCAAGGCAGCGGCCTCCTTTGGCACTGTCCTGATGCGACACGCTTGCCGTCAACGTTCGATCCCATGCGAGGACATGACACTGTAGACCACATATGTCAAAGTGCCGGCCCGGGGGCCAAATCTGGCCCGCCGCATTATTTTGTGTGGCCCGGGAAAGTAAATGATTTTCTGTTTTAGGATCAAATTAAAATGAAGGGTATAGATGTATATTATATTTCCTGATTTTCCCCCTTTTAAATCAATAATTGTCATTTTCTTAATCATTTTTTTCTGTGTTTTTAGTTCAAAAATCATTTTGTAAAATCTAAAAATATATATTAAAAAAAGCTAAACTAAACATTGTTTTAGATCTATACAAAACTGAATATTCAGGGCTTTTATTCCAGTTCTTTTAATTCATTTATTAAAAAAATCTAATTATTATATCTAAAATGGTCTGGTCCACATGAAATCGAGTTGATGTTAACGCGGCCCGCGAACCAACCCGAGTCTGACACCCTTGCCGTAGACTGTTATTGGCAATCTCGTGCACGCTGCAAGTCCCTCACTGTCCAAGTCATTTGGATCCAACAATAACTTTCAATTTTGAAGACCGGTCTTGCGCTCTGACAAAAAGTGTTTAACCGTGACGAACGTTGTTACATCGGCATTCACCAGAACTACTATGAAATATGAACGTGGCGGCATCCAGTGTTTTTGTTTGGTCGCCGAAATCCTTGCGACTACATACCAATGATGTGTGTCTTAACTTCTGACTTTGAAAGAAGCAAGTCACGCTCCAAAAATCCCTCCTCTCACGACTGTCATTCCAAAAAAAAAAAAATGGAAACATTTAGTCTTAATTTCATGTCACAGAGCGAGAGAGAAAATAAGAGCTGCTCTTTTTACACGGCGCGTGTAAATTTACGGTTTGGAGCGCACGCCAGTCAAACTTGTGACGTCAAAAACGATGGCACTAAATCACACGGCGTCAAAAATCCAACGTCGTAATGTGAAACACTTGGACTCGCTCGCCATCTGACGAGGATATTTATGTTTAGTGGATAATTATAACTTTCTTCGTGTCCGACCCATGTTGGAAACATTCTGCCATGTCAGTGCGGTACACAACGGCTTTGCTCCCTTTTCATTTGCTCGGTGGGAACACGTAAAAGTCTGTCCCGGATGGAAATACGAGCGGCGGGCATGCCGACGCATTTGTATTTGCGATGACCTCAGCCATGCAGATGAGAGCACTTTGGGGCACCGTGACAAAGTCATGCGCTACACGTCCCCCGTTTTAATATACGGCCTCGTCAAAGCATTTCCGTCTCATCTGGATGCCGCCGGGTGAAGCCAATGGAAGAAGAGATGCGACCGCCGCAATGATGATCACGATAGATGGGAATATGACTTCATGGAGAACGGAACTCGTCCAACGCCAAATGTGGCGCAGATGATCGCATTTCGCACTCCGTCTCGATTGATTGATGGCCTTCTAATTAATGGAGAATGAAGTCACGCCGTGGCATTTCGCAACGGACGAACGGGCCGTTTCGCGTCGGATCCGCCGCACTGCGTTGGCCCACGCCACACTCAAATGCGTGTGCGGTCGATTGGTCGCCGGTCTTTTGGTCGCCGGTCTTTTGGTCGCCGTCTTTTGGTCGCCGGTCTTTTGGTCGCGGTCTTTTGGTCGCCCTGACCGCGACAACGGGCGACCAAAAGACTGACGACCAAAAGACCGACGACCAAAAGACCGGTGACCAAAAGACCGTCGACAAAACAAGGTAAAACAACACGGTCTATGCATGAATAAAAGGCAACAATGGCCATGAGCAGTTTCACTGAGCGGACGTGTGAGTGTAGAAGAGTTTGTATGTACATGCGTTGTCCCTTTAAGAAGTGACGTCAGTTCAGTCAGGGTCTTAACAAGTTCTCCAACAAAACACAATCAAAGTACGGGAAATTTTGAGCTTTTCTTTAGCCTAATAATTAATAGGGCATTAAGTATGACTAAATAGTCATTCGCAGTTTGTATTTAGGGAATTTGAGCAACGATTTAAATGGTAATTATCAATAACCTTCTGGACAACCAAAAGACCGGCGACCAAAAGATTGGCGACCAAAAGACCGGCGACCAATTGACAGTGTACCCTCAAATGGCCTCACGGGTTTCGCACGATTCTTCCATTCGATTGAAGAGAGACGTCGTGGGGGTGTGGAGCGTCGGTTGTAATTCGCATGTCACCCGCTAGGCTAAGTGACCCGTCAACGTAGGTTATGCGTTTATGAGATATGTATTTATAAGGAGTGATTGACAAAGTGAGAACATGGTGGGAAACCCCCAGCTGCCAAAGTCTATTGCAACATCGTCAACAAGCCTGAACTTGATGCAAAAGGGATATTTTTGCAATGTTGTTGTGCTCGATGGAAGTGCCGTTAAGCTTTCATAGCGGTCATGTTATTTCAATAAAAGAAATGTGGCAGTATAAAGTGAAACTTTTCCCTTCAGGTAAATCCAAATCCCACTTGAGATTTATCTTCTGAACAGCAGGCAAACTACTTCCACCGTCTTGCACGTTACCAAAAATCCAATGATGTATCTTGTAAGCTGTCAGAGGTAGGAAAAGGGATAAGCACAGCGTGGGCCCAATTCTAATAGAAAAATAATCATTTTAATATAAGTCTGGGTTTAGTATTTAAATGATTGATGATGGTGTATTGGACTCAAAGTTGACCAGCGAGGGGAGGCCTTGTAATTCTACTGTGATTGATCCAATTTGAGACAAACAATGGCTTGAGTTGATGGGGTTAATGACTTTCAGTCACAGGCTTCACTTGCGGGTGAACCTCAGTCAAAAAAAAAACTCCACTTCAAAGACAGTCTTCCCCGGTTGACAGCGAAATGTGTACATGTCAACACAGCATCCAACATCAAGGTGCCTTTTATCTCCGTTTGCACGTTAGCGCATCCCCCGAATCTGCCCGTGTCTTTCACCGTGCTGCACATTTTGTTCTGCGCATCTCTGCTCACCTTCTCAGAAAAAAAAAACTTTATGGCTACACACGACTGGCGAGTGTCGACAACCCGATAGCAGTTTAGGATGGCACTGCCAAAATGCACTTTTGCTGGGGATGGATGAGACGCACATCTATGATCGGTGTAAGAAAGTGTGGAATAAATCTTGCAAAAGCGTGTTTGTGCATCTGTGTGTGTGTGTGTGAGAGAGAGAAGGAGAGGGTTACCCTGCTTAGGGCATTGACTGAATTGCTTCCACATGTGTCTTATAATGCAGCAGAGTTCTGGGCGGGTTTGGAGGACAAGAAGAGAAGAGAAGAGAGAAGAGAGGAGAAGAGAGGAGAAAAGAAGAGAAGAGAAGAGAAGAGCGGGGGCTGCCATACTTGATGCTGAAGGCAAGAGCTCGGATTTCATAGCACCGTGTTGCACATCTGTTCTCCCGACTGAAAACACACAGCTCACGTGATTGGCCGCACATTGATCAACCGCAAAGTGTACACAAACAGTTGCGAGCATTGTTCACACGGGACATCATTTTGGACTCCAGCTGCGATAATTAATATTGGCCTTTCTAAACCCCCCTCCCCGTTCTCTTCCTTCAATCCAAGTGCCAATGCATACGTAGGCCTACGCTCATCAAATCCATTCCTTCCACCACGGTTTTCCCAACACGGATTTTTCGGGAGTCCGGCCGCATTTTACGTTGAAACGCGCTCATTTGTAAGGGTTAGGCTTACCAAATAGGAACCCAATAGGAACCCTTCAAATATGAGAAAAATATACCCATTTTGTATGAAATATGAGCAAAGTGCAAAAAAGATACAACTTATTTTAAGGCATTAAAATGAATTAGACATGCCAATACCACCAATACCTACTTTTTACACTTCTGTCCGGAATGAGGCGGGCGGGCACACGGGCGTTTCGTTGGCGCCGTGCGTGGAAGGAAACGCGGAATGTGTTCCCGCTAACGGTTCCACGGGGAGAGGAAGGAGGTAGCAAAAAAATGATGACCTCCAGCAAGCGTTGAAAGTGGAGCACGGCGGGACAAGGTCAAAGGTTGCAAGCGGATAAAGTGGAAGGGGGGGTGCTTCAGGTGAGATGCCAAGAAACTGGCGTGAGAAAAGCGAGCGCGACGGGATCAACGGGGACATGCGGGCACTGTAAATGTTTCATTGGCAGCAGGTTTATTCATGTCGAGCGAGAGAGAGCAGGGGTTCAAAATGTGTCTTTAACTCTCATTTACACAACAAACGGAGGCGAGAAAAGAGGGGACCAAATGAAAGAGAAGAAAGGGTAAAAAAAATGCTAATTGGCTACAGTTGGGCATGTCTGGCTCCAGAAGAAAGAAGGAGAGGACATAGAATTAAGTAGAGGGAACGAGAGATGAGAAAAAAAAAACGCCTCCGCGGGGTGGATGGATGGCAACGCTTTGTGCACAGCACACTGCCACAAACTTTACTATTCGGGAGGCTTTTGTTGGCCAAAAAGACAACGTGATGACATTTTCCTTGAATGACGACTGCAGTCGGAAGGCACGCCCCCGTTTTGTTAAAAAAAACATCAACACATTGGTACCTCTACTTACAAATGCTTCTAGGGAAAAGATACAGGGAAAAAATCCAAGTTACAAAATGCAACATTTGTTTTCTCTCATTGGTTGAAAGGCTATTATTGGCCACCTATAGCAGTCCAAGGCAGGCAAGGAGTTGATATTTGTGGCTGAAAGACTCCCCGTGACATGGTGCAATTGCAAAATGCCACATGACTCCATCATTTTAAGTAGCCGTCACTAAACAGGCATTTTGAGTGACTACTAGTCGAGGATCGCTCCAAAATCGATGTCCTAGACGTCGAAAATGGAAGCCACTACATACATCAAGCTAACTCTAGGTAGCCACACTAGAAGCTTTTTTGGCTTGCAGCTATAGTTTCTCGTTCGCCTCGGGTCTTTGCACAGCCATTTTTTGTCTATGTCTGCAACTTAGTGCCACTTGAGCCTTGTTGCTAAATTGTGGAAACTTATGCCTTTTATGTCTTGAATAAAAGTTGTTTTATCCTCACCTCGTCATAACTCTGACGGCGCCGTAAAGCGTCATTTTTTTTCACGGTAAGAAGAGTACCTTGCGATATAAATCATGCGATGTTAGGGTACGTGACCATCATTTTGGAGCAGGGAAGCTGGTTGCCGTCGTATTTCGACTCCAGCACTATTTCTCTTGAAATGAGTCAGATTGGATTTTCCCAGCTGTGCTGAGGTTTGGCATTGTTTGCTCTACTGGTGCACTTACATTGGAATTTTTATCTCCTGAGAGTCTGTCTTTTATTGAAATAACACGTAACCGTAACTCGGGTTCGCGAGTCTGCAAAGCCTTGTTTCCACCATGCGCTGCACTTTGGTATGTCGAGCGTTTTTTTTCCGGGGCTTTTCATCGTCAAAAGATGTCGGGAATCTAAATATCGGATCCGCCGCTGACTTTTTCTGTTAAAATTGCCGTGGCTATTGCTCGCGTTGCGCTGATTTATTTGCCCCGCTTAAGCGACGACATGGTGGTCGGCTTCTTTGGAAGCCTGCATTTAAGCAGATTTGGACTCGTGCGTGTCTGCGTTCGAAAAACTGACAAGTGTTGCGATGACGGCCTTCAAACATGAAACAAAAACATTTGCTTTGGTGCTGAATGAGGTTTCAGAAATCAGTTTATATGCATGCATATGTTACACCCTGCATTTAATCTTAAAACACAGGGAGAAATAATCAGAACAGTGATACGTTGGTTGTTGTTTCTTCAATCCAACTTTACTGCAATTATTATCAACACAAAAACCCATAACATTCAATTACACCCATATATATATATATATATATATATATATATATATATATATATATATATATATATATATATATATATATATATATATATATATATATATATATATATATATATATATATATATATATATATATATACGGAATTGATACGGTTTGCGAGCGTGAATGTGTGAGTCTCGGGTCATGCACATGGAATAGCATTTAGCACGCTACCTTCGGCCGCCATTATCCTGTACAGTGTCTATGACGGTCATAGGAAGGATGTTATGTTATTGATATTGCATAGTTTGCCCTGTTGAATAATTGAGAAGTTGTAAAAAGAAAAGATAACACAAGTTATGACTGTATATTGAATGAGTGTAATTGTACATTATGTTTTGGGTTCTAAAGTGTTGCTAATATATATATATATGAGGTGATTGCGAACAAGACGTGCACAGCAACACCGCGAGCAGCTGTACCAAAATCAACTGGGTGGAAACCCAACAATACCAGCGGCTGTGTTGACATAGCTGCTTTGGGGTTTCCCATTCCAAGCCTCAACCATGTCCATTTGAACTGCAGCCACCGTCCACTTGCCAACGTGGCTTCTGTACATGTAGCATCTCATCTGTTTATGGCATATCTGGCCGTTTCAATCCCACTTTTTTTGTTTTCCACGCCGGCACGCACCCGTCTCGGTGCGACGGCTCCAACCGAGGCGCGCCGGAGCGGACGGGGAAAGTCAGCGGGGAAAACGGCCAAACAGCCAAGTACACATGCTAAGGGTACAGGTAGTAAGTGCTGATGCAAAGTAAAGCGCACGCACACGTTGTCGTTTATGGGGGGAGGAATGACTCACGCGTTGCTGCTGGCCTCTGTTTAAGCCCTCCAAAAGAATCTAGGAAAACCAAAATGCTGAAACGGAGACTTCTAAGGCTACGTTTCAGTCTTTCCATCGATGTACGTCGATGCCTCTACTTATGAACACGTGAAATGTTCAGGTTACGAAAGGCCTCAGGCTTTTGGAGCAAATAAATTTTGTATGTAGAGGAACCTACGTGTTTTTTTTTTTTTAAAGAAGAAAGATTTTGAAGGGAAATCAGTCAGAGTTCCTGTCTGTCATTCACCTTTTATGAATAGTTGGGAATTGATACGGTTATAACGGTGCACAAATCAAATAGATGAACTCCCGCAAGACCACTGACTCTTTCTCAGTTCATCGCTTTGCTTTTTCTCTCCAATGGCGCACGCGCTTGAAATAGCGCCAAGAAAATTTGATACCGGCTGAGTCGGCTAGAGGCAGGTCAGTGTTTCTTGGCAGCGGCCGGATGAGGACAGCGCAAAGATGGGATATTCTTTGAAAGTCTGTCTCCCCTTCCGAGCTACAGTACGTCTGCGGACTCGGGCCGCATCTGTGCTTTGTTAGATGTGTATTGCTGTTGCACAAGAATCCGGGGCCAGGGACAATAATGTTTGCGAAAAAAACGCAAACTATTTCCCCAAGTCGAAAGTGATGGCGTAACTTGTCGGACATTGGAAAGAGATGGAAAAAACAGAGACCGTCGATGAAGAAACCGTCTAAACGTAGTGCATACCTGACTGATTTGGACCTTGGCCACAACCGCATCGGGGAAGCAGGTCGGCAGCTCCGAGGAAGATCCTTTTTAGTCTCCTCCGTGTGTGTTTTGGGGTTTAGCATAGTTTATCCCGTCTCCGATTTACAAGCATTTGTTTCGTTTTTCATTTAGTCGCGGCCCGAGGCCACGTCCCGGATCGCACCGCCGCGCTCGCTCCCCTCCTTTGCGTCTGGTCTGGTCTGGTCTGGTCTGAGGAGATGAGGACCTACGGGTGACCCCGCAGTCTGCTCACACACACACACACACACACACACACACATTCTTTGAACTTTCTATAGGCACCCTCAGACACGCACCGCCGGCAGGAAAACAGACAGACAGAACCCACACATGCAGACAGCATGCGAACAAGCCATCTAATCCCATTAATCCCCCCCACCCCGCAAAAAAAAAAAAAAATCCCCACAGACAGACAGACAGGTATAAGACAGCAGCCACAACAAACACCGAGACGCACGTCACGCGCTCTGCGGGGCACGGTTACATGTTTCCTGGCTTCACACGCAGGGAGTGATACCCACTGGCACACTCTCTCCCCAAAAGTCATCCACGTCTTTGCCACGTTGGAACAAAGTCAGCGCGAAACCCAAAGCGAGGCAAAACACACACCTGTGGTTTGGGGGCAGCAGACAGAGACTTAAGTCTTTGGTCTTTGGGCCGTCCGTCCCACTTTAGTGAGTCGGACTAGTGAAGAGTAGCGGGCAGAAAACTCTCACACACACACACACACATGCACATGCACGGTGATGAGCACGCCGCTGAAGCAGAAGACCTGACTAAGCTGAATTCCCCCCCGATCCCCTTTCCTATTTTCCGTCTGCCTCAGCGAAGGAGAACCTGCGCCGAGAAGCCGATCCCACCGTGCACGTCTGCCACTTTTGCCGCGAAACGCGGGACCCGGTGGAAGCAGAGCAAATCATTCCCCGCTTCCGCGACCTTATCTCCCGCTCGACAGGCGCGACCGATCCCTCCCCCCGCTTCCCCTTCGGTCAGGCCTGCGGTCGACCGACAGCCAGTCGGAGACAAGTGCAGCGAGCGCGTGGCCAGACTCGCCTGCCTCGCCGCCTAAATTACATGGGACAGTCCCAATTACCCTGCGGCCAACCAAAGCATTTCCTGGGTTATAGTGCTATAGTAGTGACGCGTGCAGCCCCTCCCGCGGCCTCCTTCGCCTGCGGTGAAAGGGGGTGTCATTAGACGCTCGTTTTACCGTAACCCCAAGAACGTGGCCGCCGGCCGCATCCACGCCGCAGGAAGCGCCACCGGAGCGATCCAAAACGCGTGGATGTACGACAAACGGCGAACGGTCTCGTAGTAAATTCCAGCCGGGTCCCGCGGCGGCGTTTCGGGGGGGGAAAGGAGGAATTCTAGACGAGCCGCCGTGACTTCTGGGAGACAGATAAGCGCGAAACGGAACGTTTTATGGGAATCGGCCAGGCGGAACGTGCAAATGTGGATAACGCCGCTGATTTATGGCCATGATCCTAATTTGAACTTTTTACCGTTGAACGCGCGAAACCACGAGAAATATCCGGCAGGCCAAAAAATATGTTTTCTTCATTTACGGGCTGACCCGAGCGCAACACGGACGTCGTATTTTCATTTAATAAGCTCCTAAACGTCTGGGCGCTCCCCTTTTTTTACATTTTCCTCTGCTTTATGTGACAGCTCGGCGCACTTCTGGCCTTTGTGCTTTGGCAAATGTGCAATGATTTTGAAGATAAAGTCACCACGGGATGTCCGTTGCGCTCAAGCTAAAAGATGTCAGCGTGCATCACTGAACTTTAGTAATGGCCCCAAAAAAAGAGAAGTTTTTTTCTTCTGGAGGAAAAGGCCTCTTGTCTTAAAAGCGTGAGTCCGCCAGCAACTCTCACCTGATTGGCCCTCTCACGTCGCCACCGAGCCTGTGGTTTGCCGCCTCTTTTGCACGTACACACACGCGAGTGTATACACGGCCGCACAAATGTACACAAACCCGAACCTTTAGCCACACGCCTCGCCCGTACGTTCTTTTTCTGATAGAGCGAAGGCTTGAAATGAGCGTTGTGTGATGAATCAGAATGGCGTGCGCCACCGCACTTTGATTCATTTCCCACCCGCCGCCATTGCACCGCTTCGTAAAAGAAAGCCATTGAACGGCGAGGCTCGGAAAGCAAAAGGTAGCGACGTCAAGATGAAGACGAGAGCGAGTGGCGGCTTGAGAGTTTGTCAAGTAGCGAGTTGCGGTTTGGTCCGCCGCTGCATTTGCTTTTGGTTCCTGCGGCTTGGGAAGAAACGAGGAAGCCAGGAAACAAACCTGGCGAGCGAGCGAGCGAGCGAGGAGGGCAAAAAAAAAAAAAAAAGTCCAGGGGTTCACTTGACATGGTGTTCAAGTGCTTGGTAAAAGTTATCTTGCGAGGGATTTTGTCCGTGTTGAGGTTGTGTAAGCATCTCCTGAGATGAATTAAGGTTCACCGCAACTATTTGAAATATTCCCTGCCATATTTATGTTTGTCCACGTTTGACGGCGGGAGCGAGCGGGCGGGCGGCCCTGCCCGTCCCGGCCCTGCCCGACCCGATTCAGTAGCGGAGTGTCTTTCCAGCCGGTGGGACCGCGGCGGGTCGGATTCCAAGCCGCCTTATTTACACTTGGGGGGAAAAATATGCCTTTTCAAATATGCCCTACTCGACCCGCTCGGCCAACCAAATATTTCTGCGCGTGGAAGCGGGACAAATTGTCAAGCTGACTTTGACGGCATTTCTCTGGACGCGGCGGACGGCGCTCCGATCGGAGGCCGGCCCGTTCCAGTTTATCCAACAAAACAGGCCTCTCTTCAACGAGATGTTTATTTGAAGCCGCACGGGAAAAGCCAGCTGTTGCCAGTGTACACAGGACTAATGTGGTTTTCGGGGAGTCCACCTCAGAGCGCAGGTGCTCGTAGGAGTGTGCCGCGCGCCGGATTCGCCTGATAAGACACGGACACAGACGTGTGGCCTAGCGACCTTTCTGCGATTTTTTTTTCCCTGGCGACGCGTTGTGGCTTCGGAGGGACCGGACTGATTTTTTCTTCAATTCAATGCTTTCCTCTTTTCTCATCTGTTCGGTTTGTTTTGTTGTTTTTGGAGCGCAAACACGCGACGGTTAATATATTCATTCAATCATTTTTCCTTTTCCGTGCCGCTTATCCAAACACGTGTTGCGGGGGGTGCTGGAGCCTATCCCAGCCAAGGTCTAGCGCCAAGGTCGTCAGCCAATCGTAGGGCACAAGGAGGCAAACAAACAATCACTCATAACTAGGAATCAGTTAGCATACCATTACCCAAGCGGGCCGTGTTAGAAGAGCAAATGATACACTCTTGTGTGTGTTTATATTATTTAGAGCTCAGCCAATGTTTGTTTTTAACCCTTTCATAGACACAGTGGACAGCTATTCAAAAGTAGGAGAAAATATTGAAAAATATTTCGGATTTGTATCCAGGAAAAAAATACCACATTGCTCAAAAATCATGTATCAAATATGATATGTTTGGCATCATTATTGCAATTGTACATTTTTGAATGGCTTGATTGAATTGATGTTTTTTTTAGTATGACTACAATGTTAATGTGATAAATGAGTGCCCTCCCATGTTAAAAAACAATATCATATTGCAAGCATTAATGGGTAAAGTCTGTTCCTACGATGGTTTCAATAATAAGCAAGATGTCTGTCACAGTGGCCCGTTTCCGTCCTGGAGAAGAACTTTTCCCTGGAGATTCCACGTGGAGGCTGCGACGGCAATTAGAAGACCAAACCAGACGTGATCTAACGGTGATTCAGCAAATCGACCGCTATTTGCGGAGCTCGTCGCGCCACATGCGAAGGGGCATATGGAGGCGTACGGGGGTCCGCCCATTCCAAAAAGTGCAGGCAATGTGGCTTAATATGAAAAGAAATGAAAACACCACCCGGCCAAAAGAACACAAGGCCAAAGTAGGAGGATGAGCTATGAGGTGCGAATATGAAAGTCAGCAGCTGCTAAAAGAAAATACAATTCCGCTCTAATGATGAGTTCACTTTTATCTTATTTGATTTACTTTGTTTTACAGTAACATGGAGATAGAATTGGCCTCAACAGCTGTGCTATCAAAAGCGCACCATGTTGTACCAGTGCATCCTTTTCACTTTTGTAAATATTTGCCACATTTTCTTGGGAAAATGCTGGAGAAAAGACACTTTGGCGCATTGTAACGGGCCGTAGCATTAAAGAGTCCACACACAGCCGTCAGTGTCCAAACTGCTGGCAAAGAAAGTCAGTCCACTCCCGCGTCAAAATACCCAAATGGCATCCCAATAGCTTTACTTTTTGCAAGGCCAGTAAGTTTATCATTAAGGAAGCGTTTTGCTGACAATGCCTAAAACATTTTGCCCTAATATATCGGCAATTTCTGATACCTAGCCAAAATGTAAAAACTATTTTGTTTACCAAAGTAAGGAGTGAGACATTGACATACCTGTCAACCTCTGCCGATAACTGCCCTTATAAATGATTATGATTCCCCTTACAAACCCCAAAAAACCTTACAAACACCGTACGACTCGTACGGTGTTTGTAAGGTTTTTGGGGGGTTTGTAAGGGGAATCATAATCATTTATAAGGGCAGTTATCGGCAGAGGTTGACAGGTATGCAATTCCAAAGTGAATTTAAAGCCGGTGATTGATGAATTTAGACGCTGAAGCAGAAGCCGAGCGTTCGAGCTGACCTGTAACGGTTGCCACAGTTACCTGCTTTCCATTCATCTCTTGTTCCATCCTCATCTCCTTTCCACTCCTCCCTGGAAGGCCGCTAATCCAATCCAGAGCGTTGTGATCGCATGGAAAAAAACAAGTGCCACATTTTCCTGTTAACTATAATTGAAACACACACACACACACACACAGACACGGAAACACAGGGGGCATGAAGTAGGCGGGGAAGAAGAAAAAAAATGGAATAAACAGTTTATTCACAGGCAGCGCGAAGCCGCCTTTGTTGTGGCCGACACCTGTCTTTTATTAGCGGCTTGAAAAGCCTTCAAAGGATGGAAAGGCGGCCTGGGAGGGACATGCCAGTGGACCAGTGTTTACAAGGCGGGCTTGGACCAAGGAGGAGGACCAGGACCACTTGGGCTTTTCCACCAAAAACAAGCAGAGGTGAGGAAGGTCCCTCGGGGTCCTCCATCCAATGTCAAACAGGTGAAAAGTACACGGCGGTACATAGTTTCCGAGACCCGTCCCGATTGGCTGCCGTGTAGGGCCGCTGTTTTGATGCTGTCGAGTATTGAACTCACTCATTCCAATCCTGTTCACTACAAAGTCCTGCACTAGCTAGAACAACTGGTAAGAAATGACATTTCACGTGAAATCGAATAAAGATTGTTGTGATGATTTTTCTATCCAGCGCTAGGTTGTCGGTAGGGTACACGGTCGATAGGTCGCCGGTCTTTTGGTCGCCGATCTTTTGGTCGCCGGTCTTTTGGTCGCCTGGAAGGTAAGTGATAATTACCATTTAAATCAGAGGTCTCCAAACCGGTCCTGGAGGGCCGCTGTGGGTGCAGGTTTTTGTTCCAACCGATCCAACACAAACAGTTTAACCAATGAGGTTTCTGCTGAAAAAAGAAGCACCTGACTGCAATCCACTGATTGCACTTCTAGGATAGCAGATTGGTGGAAAGGTTTCCTCTTACCGGTTGGAACGAAAACCTGCACCCACTGCGGCCCTTTCTGGAATAGTTTGGGGACCACTGATTTAAATGGTTGCTCAAATTCCCTAAATACAAACTGTGAATGACTATTTAGTTATACTTAATGCCCTAGTAATTATTAGGCTAAAGAAAAGCTCAACATTTTCCGTACTTTTATTGTGTTTTGTTGGAGAACTTGTTAAGACCCTGACTGATGTCAAAAAGACGGCGACCAAAAGACCGGCCGGTAGATACGGCATTTTGTGGAAAATGCCACATAAAGACAGCAGACTGGAAAATCTGGACTCCGGATGCCAGTTCGGTAGCTGGCCTTTCAATCCCTTTTCACAGCCGACCTTTGGAAGTCACTTCAAATGCTGTCGCCGAAGAAACCAATGGAGTTGTCCGTTTTACGGATGAAGGAGTTGTCCATTTTACGGGCTCACGACGTCATGAAAACCTGTCCAAATTTGCTTGTGAGCCACCTTACGTGTGTGTGGCTTTTCAAAGGGTGCTTCATCCCAACGGAATGCGACCGGTTGCGCGAGTCGTGCCGTCAACCAAGAGTTGGGACTCCAGTTCGGCGTTGTGCTGATTTTATTGCGTGAGCTATTTGAAATATGACTCTATTTGGGGATTTCTTTCCACGACACTGAAGAAGCGTGAGCGGCAAGTGTGTGAAATTGGGTAAAGATAGGAGCATCTGGACTACAGTTCCAGCAGAGTTTCTTCTCGTTACTTCAAAACAGTTCTCTTGGCACGCTGCGTGGAACAGAATATTGTCCTACAGATGTCTTCAGTCTGTTACTCTTAGTAGAACTGTAAAGCTAAGGATTTTCTCCCTCGTGGCTGGCCAAGGCAAAAGGGAAAATTTGATGCCCCGTCCCGTCCCGTCCCGTCATGCAGCTTGTCGAAACAGCGAGATTTTTTTTATCATCGTTAAAATCGCAGCTTTTCAGATAATACAGGTCCAATTTTCAAGTCAATGTGATAAAAGCTGCCAAATAAAGGCAGCATTTCCAACCCTGAAATGTGCAAAATGGGCCAAAATTGAAAAAAAATGGGGAAAAAAACCATCTCATTTGCCATTTATTTTAGGACGTGGCTTCCAACCACTATTTTGGCCCATTTGGGGTACTACAGGTGCTTCCTAAATTTCTTGGGTTAAACTGACCCCTGGTATTATAGAATATTAATCAGACAAAAAATAAAATGAAATTTCCATCATCATTGAGTTTGTTTGATTTATTTAACAAGGGCCAGCACATACTATTGAACATATTTACATTCACATTAATGAACATATATAAATAGGGGTTAACATTTTGCAGCAGGTAAAGAAAAAAGTTCAAATCATAACCACAGCTGCTTACCTGTTAGTTTTGAGTTATTTTTGTTATTTTTTATATTGTAATTTATTGTATTATATTGTATTATATTGTATTATATTGTCATTTATTGTATTATATTGTAATTTATTGTATTATATTGTAATTTATTGTATTATATTGTAATTTATTGTATTATATTGTATTATATTATATTATTTGTTTTTGAGTTATTGATTCCTCTTTGGACTTCTCCCCTCTGTGACTCACCCCTGTGATTGGCTATTGCTCTCCACCCTCTCAGCCAATCAGCGCCTCTCATGTCACCCACCTGTTCCTCATTGTCTTTTCAATTCCTGCCTGCCATTTTGAACCTCTTGCCATGGCCTGCTTGCCTTTTTCTGGATCATCTCCTCATGTAAGTTGGCTTTAACTCTTTGTCACCTGATATGATGGCCTGTTTTCAATTTTATTCCGATGAACACGTTTATGTTATTGCAAGAAAACTTGAGTGCACACCAATGCGTCTACCTGTGTGCACTCAAACATTACATTCGCTCACGATATGATACGCCGATGTTACAATGTGAGCTTCCATACATGGACTCCATTCTGGTATATTTACTGTGTACGTGCGTGTGCGTGTGCATGCAGGCTGACTCACTCTGGAAGGCAAATCAAAGCGCTCTGCTTTCAATAAGAGTCCCAATCAGCAAAGTGGCAGCAAGAAATGACATCATCGCAGCTGGGTCCCCAGCTGGAACGCAGAAAGGACTTTGGCACGCGCTCACCCATTTTTTTCTTACAGTGGCAAGGCAGAGCGGCCAAGGCGCCGTTTATTTGCACTGCCGCGCATATTTGACGCAATCGCCAAAGCGTCGGAGCGAGCATCTGGAGGTGCGCGTCCACGTCCGCGCTCGTGCCAGCGTACGTGTTGCGGCGGAGGGCGCGAGCGAGATTTCCAACCTCACTCGGTCCCGATGCACATTCTGCGCCTCCTTTCGATTGGAGCAGACGCGGCTGCGGTGAGGAAAAACAAGCCCAATTTCATCTGTCACCGATTAAACGCCTCGGTGTCTGATGTCTCTCGCGGCCTTTCCGTGCACGCCGAGGCGCAGCTGCGCTCACGAACGGGCCACGCCGTCTTTGGCAAAAAACGCCGAGCAAAAACGCCGAGCAAATACGAACGAGCCAGCGATACGCCGGCGTATCGGTCGGCCGCCGACAACCGCCGAGCTAACCGCGCCGGCGGACGCAAATGTCTGATGTTGTCATTGTGGTATGTAACACTCCGCCGCTGTCGTTTTGGGAGCCAAGCTCCGCCGCTTGGAAGACGGAACACGCAAGTGCAAGCGCACATGTTGTTGCAGTTGGCTGGGAAAAAGTTCAGGTGCTGCATTTCCAACCTCTAAATGGGCTTGGAAACTTGTGAACCTCATCTTCTCAGCCTTCCCTTTTTTTTCCATTAGGGACCAACCTGCCCCGTTTAGTCTGGACCTGATTCCGATCCCAACGTTTTTTCTTTGCATCAGATTGGCCAAATGTCCCTTGGTAGTTTTTTAAACCGGCACACATTGTTTACTTCTGTATCTGACCCCACCCAGACCGTTTTGTCCACTGAACCATGTTGTCAAACGTGGAAATAATAATCGGACATAGGCCCTGTCGTCATCATCAACAACAAAAAATGCTGTCAATTAGGCTTTTGTTGTTGATGATGACGACAGGGCCTATGTCCGATTATTATTATAGAACAAAATATTACAAGATTAAAGTAGTTTTTATTTGCACTGTGTATTGGAAACATAAACCAAAACAATTTAAACCAAATGTAAAAAAAGGTTGACATCAAGTACAAGTATTTGTCATCACACCCAGAAACTGCGTATGGCGAAATTGGTAGTGCTTCTCCATAAGGTGCGTTTTCTCGGCAAAAGACCTAATAAGTGATAGTTTCGGGACTCGAAATTTGTTAATCACTTTCTGCATGACCTTTTTGTCTGCTGCCGTGCTTCCAGAACGAACGACACCAAACCGGAGAGCATAAAGCCGCTGCGTCAGTGCGCGCCGCCATCTTATATGACAAGGGCAACGTGAAAAGAAACTTGACCCAAAATGAACCCAAGATAGCCAACAATGGACTTTTCTAATGTGACTCCGCCCTTAGTCACCACCCTCTCTTTATCCATAAAGTATTTTTCACTCTAATTCATTCCAACCCCCAAAATGAAATTGAATGAAATACCGTAGTAACCTTTTCCTTCCCCGTGCTTTGTCCGTCGACCTTTGCGCATCTCTCGTTTTTATGAGAATTTTCCATCTTTTCTCAGAAAGACTTCTCCAACAAGTGGAAAAAATGGAACTTATTTTGACATGGAGCAACGCAACGTGGCAAGCATTCCCAATAAATTCACAAAGGTTACTGGACGCGTTCCATTGGAAAATGAGCCCAGGAATGTTGGAAATATGGGAAAACATTGAAAACAAATGCGCGTATGAAAAATGGAACAAACGTGTTTAGTCATAAGCCCAATCGGAGGATGAAAGCAAGTGCCTAAATCCGCATAGTGGATTTGTGCCGTTAAGGTTAAACGTTAAAATAGCGAAAAGGCTGGATGGCGAGTGTGGCCCAGTGAGTCAACACTTTCGAGACATATTTTATTTCTTTTAGTGACAAAAGTATCTGAGACCCAACTTTTGATGGATGAGTTTTCGGCGCATCCCTAATTTGTTGGACTGCGCGAATATGGCGGAGTAATGGGCCAAATCAAGAAAACGTGTCAAGTCCCGGGTAGGCATATTGTTCTCATCATACGTTCTAATTTGCCAATTAAAAGGCCATCTTTTTTTCATCCCCAAGGCTCGTGAGAACAGATTGCACAAAGCGGCGAGTCCCGGCGATAAATCTCCCAGCAAGTTCATTTCAACCCGTCGTACGGTGTTTTGTTATACAACTAGCATCTTGACTCATTTACATGTCATTTGCTGATCACTAGCATGTGTGCATTTGGGATTTGACTGGAGGACCCACTTTAATCCACAAATTCCGCAACGGCACAAATGATCCAATCCGTGACACTTACAGTAAGTCTATTTTAGCTTTACCAGATATTGACCATACCAAACTTTGACTATACGGGAACGGGATGTCGTATATTGCTGGAAAATGCGAATTTGGTGATGGGCCAGTTGGTCAGGATGATACGAATGCAGTGCCAAATAAGGACGTTTTCAGTTATTTTCAGGTACAAACAGAAGATTGCGTAATTAAAAAAATCAAAAAGTGCAACCCAAAAGACAAGGCATCAAAAATAAAACTTCCCGGAAAGCCAGAATTGAAGGAATTGGCTAGGTCGCCTATTTATTCTCTTGATCCATTTGACTGAAGACTTCTTTGACCAAGTGACAAATGGCACGCGGCCAATGAATTGGCTTGTTTTTAAGGCTAAGCTGCAAAATATACTTGTGTTGGATGGTTAGCATGGGGGAGTTCAAAGTTGTTGTTTTTTTTTTTTGGCCTCCGTTATGTATTCAGGAAGGAATCTATGCTACAAAGGCACCTCAGTGGCGGCATGAAAGGAAAGCGGGACCCGAGCCGTGACCTCCCGTCACCGCCGTGTTTATTCTCCAATTTTTGCCCACTTTTCTCCAAATTCATAATTCATGGGCATGAATCGCCGCTATTGACATAGTCAAATCCAATGGAATCCCAGCTGCGAGAGACGGATGGGGACGGCTACCGCTGGGACGCGCGCCGTCGACCGTGCACATCACACGGCACGGCCCATGAAGAGCCCACATGCTCGCAACGGTACGACACGGGGGCACACGTGGAGGCATTCCACCTTTTTAGCCTGGCGGAAGAATTTGGATTTCTCGCCGCTCGGCCACCATTTTCTTCCCCGCCGAGTCGTCAAAGGCCTTCTTTGCGTGGCAGGAAACGTACCGGCCACCGTAAACCACGCTCCTCCGGGTACTCGGTCTTTTGGTCGCCGGTCTTTTGGTCGCCCGGAAGGTTATTGATAATTACCATTTAAATCGTTGCTCAAATTCCCCAAATACAAACTGCGAATTATTATTTAGTCATACTTAATGCTGTATTAATTATTAGGCTAAAGAAAAGCTCAAAATTTCCCTTACTTTTATTGTGTTTTGTTGGAGAACTTGTTAAGACACTGACTGAACTGACGTTGCTTCTTAAAGGGCAACGCATGTACATACAAACTCTTCTACACTCACACGCACGCTCAGTGAAACTGCTCATGGCCATTGTTGGCTTTTATTGATGCGTAGACCGTGTTGTTTTACCTTGTTTTTTCGCCGGTCTTTTGGTCACCCGTTGTTTGGGTCCGGGTGACAAAAGACCGGCGACCAAACGACCGCACACGGCTCCTCCATGACATCAACGTCTGCACTGATGTGCCGGAATTAGACACTTCCCTACATCTGTCGCGTCTCCTATATTACTGCCAATCACTTTAGGGGCAAAAAAATGAATACATTGGAATTTTGTTTTTCAAGCCGATTCCAATCGACTTTCTACGAGTCGACTTTTGTTTGGACGGGGTCGCTTGGCAATGGGGACCTTTTTTTTGAAAGGTGAGGTCAGAAGAAAATGGTGTTTACCGCTGGGAGGCACGCAAGCATGCACGCACGCAGGCAGGCAGGCCTGGATGGGCCGGGCAGGGCCGGGCCGGCCCGTTTTGGACTGGGCTGGATCCGGGCCGGGTAGCGGGGGGCTACCCCGCAGGCCTCTCCATATGGAAAGTGTTAGACTGGCAATTTGGAGTGAAACGCGGGCTGACGTCAGGCAGGCGAGCAGGCGAGCGGGCCGGCACCCACCCATTGTTTTGCCGCTTAATTTGTTATAATATTTGTCTTACAAACGAGGATTGGGCCAGGGAAGAGGAAGCAACGCTCCGCCGTGTAAAAGGGCCAAAGGAGGCTCCGACAAGGGCCCGCCTGGGGAGGCAAAAAGTCCAGCAAAACATTCGCTGGCTTGCTTGCGTGCGTGCGTGGGCACACTTCTGTAAAAACTGGGTGTTAATTGCTAATGGAAGCTTGGAGGGAGAAACGCATCATTGACGGACACTTTTTATGGATTCTCTTTGACTCCCGACCCCATGTTGTTGTTTTTTTAATTCCTTCTTTGACTTGCATGCCCGTTTATTTCGCAGCTCTTCCGAAAAGTCTCCTCGGAGGCCTTTTATTGACCAGCACCTGGCCAGCTGGCAGGAGTGGCGTGCGGCAAATGAAGGGAAAAGCCCAATGCACCGAGGGGGTCAAGACGACGGCCCGCGGGACATAAAACCGGAATTTTGTGAGTTTCCACGGCACCCATTGAGTTAACTAGTAACCTTTAAAATGGCCCAATGGCAGAAGGAAGTCATCTGGAAATGCCCCAAACATCGGCAAGAAAGCGAGCGACCCCAAACCAACAGGAAACGATCCAAAACGGACAGGAGATGAGCCGTCCGTCATCTAAAACGACCTGCGAGTGACTCATTTCCACGGACGGCGCTCGACGGAGGGGATGAGCAAAGGGAGAAAAGATGAAAAAGCAGCAGGCAGATGAATGGCTTGCGCTCTCCCACTCACACGTGTCAACGCCAAGGTGCTTTGTTGAGTTGAGTAATGATGGGAGTTGCTGCCAGGGTAATTACGTAGCACATTAAAGGCTTTTTTTGCAAAAACATTACAGTACCGCCCGGCCGCCCGCCTGCCTTTGCCCAGTGGCAAGGCTAAAGAGGAACAACAACAAGAGAAAAAGAGCAAAAAAAAAAAGAGACGGGATCAAAGAGGACAAACATAACCGGCTGAAAAACACTGACGGGCCAAGGGAGAGAAGAAACGCTAACCCTGCCCTGCGCTCGCCATGATTCGCTTAAATAACCGGACGCCGGTCGTCCAATCCGTATTCTTTGGCGAGTGCGACTTCCACTCAGGTACGATTTATCACCTGAAAAATTGGTTACACAACTCCATAATGCAAACTTGAGATAGCGTTGGTTTCAGTTCAGGTCCTTCAGTGTTTCAGCAGATGTTGAGCATTAATATGTATTTTGGCGAGCAGAAGGTGCATCAGTGACTATAAATCTGATGCTATTAAACGTCTCACTTTGGCGCTGGCGAAAGGAACTCCGCAGAAAAGCATAAATTGACGCGGCGTCCGGTGTAAGCCGACGAACGACACCGACAAATTCGATAGCGTGAAGAACACCTCGAGAATGGTTCCCGGTTTAAAACGTAAAGATGTCACCTCCGCTCCAATTCTGTTTAGCCGCAAAAGAATCTGGGACAGAGCGGAGCGTGAACGATATAAATCTGATGAATCTGGCGGCGACAAAGACGTCGTCGCGGCTAATCAAAACAACCTTTTGCCTTTTTTCTCCCTCTCCAGCGCAGCCTCATATCACACGCTCCTCCGTCCCACCGCATCGCACTGAGCATCTTGCACGTATTTGGCTGGGATAGGCTCCAGCACCCTGCGCGAACCTCCTGAAGGTAAGTACAGAAAGTGAGTACAACGAATGCCAGTATTATTATACGACACCTTGCAATTTCACACTTGGCGTTTCCAGTGTCAATCACCGGATAATTCTTACCTAGATATTGCTTACCTTGGATGTTATTGTTATGGAAAAAAAAATGCTCCATGAAATATTAGCGGCGCTTCCAATGAAAACAAAGTGGGATGTATTGACTTGACCTTGGCTAATTATTTGTAACAGCAAACAAATGATGGAGTCGTGTCAGTCATTTCTACCACTAGAAGAGGACTAACTGATGGTGGTCATTTTAGACTGGGTCATACTGGGGCAATGTAATAGACCCCCACCACCACAGTCCGAAGCAGATGGATGATTTATTGTAGCTTTTGATAAACTGGCGCTCATCCAAACATGTGAATGAGTCGAGAAGGCGGAAGCATCTCCGGAAGCCCGACTCCTTCTCCGTGGAGACCTTGGGGTCAAAGCGGAAGGCCCTGCTATAATGGGAGCGGCGTTGAGGGGGGGATATGCCCGACCGCCATAAAGAAAGGGCCCGCGCGGGACACAATGCGCCCCGGCCAGCCCTTTGTCTGTCCCGGCCGCTAACGGTATTGACCGGCGCTGATCGATGTTAATTGCGAGACAGAACGGCCGTATCGAGCCGCTGAAAAGCGCGCCGCGTATACGCTCGCTCTCACTCGTTTTGAGCGCACCTTTTACACACTATCTCTCTATCTCTCTTTCAATCCCTGTAATGAGACGGGAGAGTGGAACAAAGGCCATCGATGCCCAGTCCGTTCAACACAATGGAGGCCCAAAACGTCTATCCACTTTCTATGTTTGAGCGTATATCAATGTACAGTCTGTGTGTGTGACTATTCAAGGGCATTGTCGGGGTTAAAAAAAATGGCAAAAGTGCGGTGCCCAAGATGCGTCAGGCCAAGTGCCTAAGAAAAAAAGAATAAAACACAAAAGCCTATTTCAAACTGTTTGCTAAAGAAAAAAAACCCACTATGTAATTCAAATTGGTCAACGCGCAAATGCCACGACGCCAATCCCACTTGTCACAAAACGAACGCAAATGCATGTAGATGATCATCATCTTTTGGTTCAATGTTCAATGCAAGTATGTTGTGTTGAAATGTTTGTATATTATTTCTTCCTGAAGCTCACAAAATGTGCACAGCTTGAAAATGTAAGTTACAGAGTTTCAGATAAGTCCACCATAGATGTGACAGGGGGAGTAAATAAAAGTTTGTGTGTGCGTCCATCTCAAGCAAAGATCGATAAGCAGTCGCTGGAAAGGCAAAGGCACAAAAGATCAATAATCAAGCCGCAAACTGAGGCCGGGACGGCAGATAACGAGGTGCGGCAGATTGAAGGGACTGATCCGCAACATTGAGGCTCACGCCCGTCCCTCACATGGGCACGGCATCGGACCACGGCACCCCACCGCCCATCCTTGGGTGCATAGCACGCGCTCTCTATGTAGATATGTCATTGGAAGGTACAGCAGGAGTCTTGTGCTGGCTCGGCGTTGCGTCTGCGGTCAGAGAGAGGGCCCGCCCCCTTTTTTTTCTGGGGGTAGCGCAGAGCGGGCGTTTCTGCAGTGAGAAATGTTCCTCTTGGATCCGCTTCATTGCTTACATAGCGCCCTCCCCTTAATGTCTTTGATTGTCCGTTTCATTTCCCCTCTTAAGGTTTCACTTAAAAGTGGCAAAAAATCCCAGTCACCGACCGCGCATCACTCCAACGCACGTTGACAGGGTCGGGGCGGTGGCCGGGCGGGACGGGCGGGCCGGGGCGCGCCAGGGACGCGTGGTCCATGGAGGCCAAAAGGATTTGAAAACAGATGTTTGCGAACGGCGTTCCCCAGGCCTCGCCGTCCAATTTTCCACTTTGTTCAGGCCCCAAAAAATGGTGCAACACTGTCTTAAAGCGGGGGCCATTTTGACCAGGAAAGACACAAACAATTCGTATTTTGAAATGGAATTGCTTCTGTGCCGTAGTCTGAATGTACAAGGAAAAATTTATGCAAGTGCAGGCTTTTGGGGGGGGGCGTGTAATTAAAAACTTTGAAAGTACTTAAATACTTTTGCTAATCAAACGATATGCAGTCTACTTACAAACGCTTCCACATACAAAATCTTCGATCCAAGATACAAAAACAATCCCAGTCAAGCCACATCAATGTCACTCACTCCCATTGACTTGGCTTTCACACCATTTTGAGGAAAGATCCGTAGGTCCATGACCCCTGTCTTGACCCTCAATTCAGCCCATTGGTTTTATTCAAGGCCAAAGATTTACAAATGATGCCATTATTCTGCACCTCTTCCATGCTCTAGCATTGCGCCGTTTTATAGATTCTCTTTCCGGGATCTGAGCAAACTGTTAGTGACCTTGGGTTCTTGACCTGGTCAATTTTTTACCCCTGAGGGACCATCCGTATAGCATTGCGACTGATTTATCCAAATTGTATTCGATGGGTGTGCATTTGCTGGGAGAGTGAGCGAGAGAGAGAGAGAGTGGGAGAGGGAGGGGTGAGAGCGAGAGAGAGCGAGAGAGGAGGGAGGATTGATCCGCGTCTGTTAAAATCTTGTTCTGGTTTTCTTGGAGTGAGGTCTGTGCCTGCCGACGTGCCTGTGCCGTGCGTGCAGCGAGAGCTGTTTATGCAAAAGAGACGACTGGCTTTTCTTTTCTTTTCATGGGAAAAAAAGCTCCAAACATCTGCACCATTGCAGGAAAGTGGATAAAGACGCACAGCTGGGACCTTTTTCTCTCTTTTTTGGAGTGCGAATGAAAGAAAGGTGCAGCCAAAGGACGACTAGAAGAAGAGAAGAGAAGAGAAGAGAGGAGCGGCAAGTTTTGGACTGCGAGCGGATCTGTCATTGGGATTTGGGCTAAAGACGTTTTTGCAGCGTCCAACTTTTTCATTCGTCCGCTCGCTAACCTAACGCGGGGCTGTTTTTACTCTCTCGGAGCGGAGACACTTGGGTCCCCCCCAACCCAACCCAACCCCTTCACCCCCTCCCTCGCTCTTCGGAGGAACAGCTTTAACTTTCGAGGTTTGAGAAAATAAATAAAACGATCGGATTGCATTTTCCCCCTTCAAACATTCTGGAGGTGATGTCATCGAGCCGTGTTTTGCCTGCTATTGTGTCAAGGAGGCGCAGGCACAAGACGTCCAGCGGCTGACTAGCCCGGAAAATCAGGTGCAAAGCGCCGCGGTCACTCTCGTTTCGTCCGCCGGACAGCCAGGCAGACGCTCTTCGGCCATCGTCCGCCCCCGAGACGCTCACAGACGCTCACAGACGCTCCCCGACGATCCCTTCTGCCACTACACTCGGCACTGGATCCTTTTTGGAGAGAGACATTTGTATGTGAGTGCGGCATCGCGGGGCGTGGGGGGGAGGTGTCGACATGAACCAAGCCGCCTCGCCTCACCCTGCGCCCGCAGAGCCCCCGTCTCCCACCTGCTGCGTGTGCGAGCATCCTTCTCACGTTGCCCCCGAGCGCCTGCAGCAGCAGCAGCAGCAGCAGAGGCTGGACCACCTCCGTCGGGACTGAAGCAGGCGTGCGCACGCACGCACGCACGGACGGACAGGCGCCCCCCTCGGACGCACACACGGACTGACGGACTCTCGGACCTTTCCGGAGTTGGAGCAGATTTCACCTGCTCGCTCCTTTTCTCACTCGAGGACAGCCGTCGGAGGTCGCCCCGCGGTCACGTCACCGTTTTCGCCCGCGCTGCCTCACATCGGGCCATCGCCGATGCCCACCGCCAACTCTCGGGCCCCGCCTGACAGACGCCGGACTTCCACCGCAGAGGCCGACTCTCCGGACCAGCGAGGAGACCGTCTCCGGGCCGGGTTCCACAGTGGAGGGGGGAAGCGATGTGGTCCCTTCTTTCCACGCTGACCGTCTTGTAAGTGCTCCTTTTTAATGTCCTTACCGTGCAAAAAAAAAAGTATTCTTGAGGACGAGTGGCGGGGTCAGAGCGTGACATCATCATCCGTCATTGGTGGGATCGGATGACGGCTCGGGGTCACGAGGTCGCGTTGCTCGTAAAAGCCGCCATAAACGTCCCAGTCACCTCCACGCTTGCTTCTGGAAGGGCCCACCGAATAGGATGTCAGTCCGCAACTGCACGCCATCCCGCACCAAAAACATTCTCCCGTCAACTTATGCAGACTTTAACGTTGCGGCAAAGGCCGTCCGTCCTCGGGGTTGGCTTTCACCCGAGGTACGTCTGGTCAAAAAAGCCAGGGCGGCGCCATTTATTTTTCTACGGCTTCTCCCGGCCGCCAGATATTTCTCATTCCTCGGCGGACGGGGCGTGCAACGCCGCCGCCGCCCGCGTCCCGCCATCTCCGTCAGAGCCAGCCGCCCACCTAAGTGCCTCCACGTGTCTCCCGGCCCGGGCTTTTTCCACAGATGCTCGGCGAGATAAAACGTCGGAATTAATAGCCGACGAATGACGACGCTATCGGAAGACCCGCGCTGTTTAGTCTGCTGGTTTGAGTTAAGGCGGTGCCGAGCCGAGCCCATCGGCGAGCCCTTCATTTCCTTCCCGCCGATGGCTTGACCGCAGACGTTTATGGATTTGTTCCCGCCGCCCCAAGAATGCAGTTCCGCCCGCCCGCCCGCTCCGTCAAAGTCTAGCCTGCGAAAAAGGAAGAAGTGAAAAACCGCGGCAACCTGTCGCCGCTCTCCGAGAAGCCGCAGCTCCGCTCTGAGGCTTTCTCAAAGCATTGTTCCACGTCCGCCGCCGCAGACCAACCCGCCAAGTGTCGAGGCCCGCCGTCGCGGCCTGGACTCCCCTCACCCCGCTCCCACCGCCAGCACGCGCAGCCGAAACCGCCGAGCGGACGATGTCATGGGTCGGCTTGCTTTGGCAGAAAGCCAGCAAGGCGCCATCCCGTAGCATTTTTGGGGTCGTCGCTCCTATCCTCTCCTTTTTTGTGGGCCCTCCCCCGCCCCGAGCGGTCCCCTCTTCCTCCGGCCTCGGCTCCGCGGCTGGCATAACACGGAACGTCTGTGGTTTTTGCGGGATCGGGGAATCCGGCGTCGAGGCACTTTTCCCGCGGCGTCTTTGACGGCACCGTTGGCCACGGTGTTTGGACAGCTGAGAGCCCTCACAATCCGCGCTTTCTGGCGGCGTTGGCGGCTAAAACGCGAGGGTCGACGCGGCGGCCCTGTACGCTACGCCAAAAAAGCAATCATTTAAAAAATAACTGTCAACTTGTTAGAACAGTTAAACTTTCTTGGACTTGTTGTTCACTGGTCTGCGAAAGATAGAATCCACCAAAAGACGCAATAATGATTTGCTACCTCGATTTATGATATGAAATGATTTGTAAGTAGGATCTTTCAGAAGTAGAGGCATTTTTTTTTTAACACTGAATTGGCATCATTTGCTCCACGATCCGGAATGCTACCCCAAAACCCCTAAAAAATGTATAACAATTGCATACCTGTCAACCTCTGCCGATAACTGCCCTTATAAATGATTATGATTCCCCTTACAACCCCCCAAAAAACCTTACAAACACCGTACGAGTCGTACGGTGTTTGTAAGGTTTTTTGGGGGGTTTGTAAGGGGAATCATAATCATTTATAAGGGCAGTTATCGGCAGAGGTTGACAGGTATGCAATTGTTAATATTTTCGGCCATTTGGTCACTTTTTTTGTTGGTCTCTTTTTCCCACGGAGGCTTTTGGTAACTTGAATCTTTGGTATGCAGAAGCCTTGGTAAGTGGAGGTGTAGGTGAATCCTCTAGAAGGGTCCAAGAATGTCTCTGTGGACGTTCCCCCGTTTTGAGGCCAGCGTTGAAACAAAGCAAAACCAAGGACTTGGCCCTCGCCTTCGGAGTCAATTCCATCTGCTTTTTTTTTGTTGTTGTTCAAGGCGGCCAAGTCGTCCACATTCCTAACCATCGGTTAATCGATGATGACTCCAGCAAGGAGCAGTTTGTGTTGTCCTTGGAACGCCCTTTTTCTTCCAAGCGGCGTGTCAAAAGGAGGAGGTCGCCATGTACATTTGCCAGAGTCGGGAGGCGCTGACTTATGTTCTGATGCGCATGACTTGTAACCTCTTCCCCTTTCTTTCCCACTGTTTATCTTTTTGTCTCCTTCTCACGCCAGAGCGGACCGCACCGTGCGCTCGCCCCGCGTTTGGAGTTTGGCGGAAATTTCTCTTCAGGGGATGTGACCTTTTCGCCCCCGCGCACCAAGCCCCGATCGCGTCTCCGCCGTCGTTGGGCTTTGTTCTGGCATCCAGCGCTTTGCGTCCCCCTTTTCTTTTTCTTGCACGTCTTTTGCTTTGAGCCAGCTGTCAGCCGCCCGCTCCTTCTGTATACTCCACGCATGCCGTGCCGTGACGGCGCGGAGGAGTCACCCCGCTAACCTCACACGTAAACCGGCAGGCGGGCAGGGAGGCAGGAAAATGATACGGGGAGGGAGGACAAGGAGTCAGAGACGGAGACGAGGTGGGGAAAGACGAGAGTGGGAGAATGGCTTTTCGGCTTCTGAAAGTCATCTCGCCGCTAAAGCGGCATTTTGCGCCATCCCAAATTCTACAGCGTGAAATAACAATGATGAAAATAGACATTTATTCCAATTGAAAAGAGTTGCTTGCAGCTGCTCCTGCCGCAAATTGGCCAAAAGCGGAGGTGCACCGTCAGGAAAAGCAGCGTGTCTTCACGCTGGACTTGATTATTCCCCCAGATATCTTTTTTTTTTTTTTTTTGCACACGTTTGGTAGCTGGCCTTCTGACTAGATTCCTTAATTGGTAGCGCCATCCCGTTCTAGCCAAAACCGCAGGAGCGCTCGGCGTGCACCTGCAGTCCGGACGGCCCAGCTGTCTACATAGCGGCGGCGGCCAAAAGAGCCCGACGTTTTCCCTCCGACGTCCCAAGCCAAACACGTTCTATTTGTCTCGGCGCGCTCGCCGTCGCGCGACGGAACGCTCGGGTCGCGGCGAGGCCAGGTTCGGGCGGCGTAACCGGAGAGGGTTACGTCTGCCGGCCTCGACGTGGCCGATGGACGGGACGAGGGGGGGCGGGGTCACAGGAAGCAAAGCTCAGGCTCCGCTCTCACAGCTGTCGATGCTCTGCTTGGACTTTTTCCAGATGTGTCCAGATGCTGCTGGTGATGTGCAATCCGTTACAAGTGAGCGCCGCGACCACCGGGAATTTGGCCCCCCAGGACTCGGAATCCTCTCTCAGAGCCGCCGCCGTCCGCGTGCGTTTGTGCCAGGTGCTCGGCGTGGACGGGGTCAACTTCAGCGTGCACGTGGAGAACCAGACGCAGGTGCGAGACACCATGAGTCGCCGCCACCATCGGGTCTACCAGCTCTACAGCCGCACCAGCGGCAAGCACGTCCAAGTCATGGGACGGCGAATCGGCGCCCGCGGAGAAGACGGAGACAAATATGGTAAGACCGACGCAGGCCGGTTAAAAAAAAAAAAACTCTGTGAATCGAGGGAGTAGGCGGGGGCTTACGGGGAGATAGTCTTGGCGGTACAAAGACTCCAATCGACCGATCGGGGAAGCCAGAGAAATACGAATACGGAAAAGGAACCAGAAAAAAGGGGTCTCTGAGTGGGGGGCGGGGATTGGGGGGAGAGTTCGTTTGAAGGCTGCTCGGCGCTCTAAAGCTTGCCGTTTCTCATCGATCCGGGCATTGATTTCTCATCCTCACCGGTGTCTCCTCTTGCTTCCTTGCCCTTCCTCCCTCTGCTTTTCTCTGCCATTCTTTAACACGGCGTCCATCCCCCATTGGAGGTGGTTACGCCTCAACCCGTTGTCAAACGACGGCAGTAGATCGCGTTTCCCCGCACGCTTCCGTGTGGGTATCTCGCCGCCAATCCCGAAGCGCACGAAGCGGCCCCTCCGGCAAAGCGCCGTCCAAACAAAGACGGAAAGAAATCAGGTAGTGCGGCGTCAAAGGGTCGAGTGGGGGGAGGAGGGCGAGGAAGGAAGCAGCTATTGATTACCGTTGACCCCTTTGTTGACTAAGGTCATGTGGAAAGCGTTTTGGGGGATTTATTTTTAACCGGGCTCAAGCTTTCTTTGAGGAAGCGATTATTGCCCGCGAGGAGGAACATCGCCGCCGCCGCAAATGCATTTGTATTTTTGAAATTCTAACGTCTGTCTGTCCTTCTGTCCGTCCCTTCACAAGCCCAGCTCGTAGTGGAGGCGGACACCTTTGGCAGTCAGGTGCGAATCCGGGGCAAAGAGACCAACTTCTACCTGTGCATGAACCGCAGGGGAAAGCTGGTAGGAAAGGTATGGCTCCGCCCGTTTCTTCCACGCCGGCGCGCCACCCCACGTGCTGACCCTTCCCCTCTCCTCTCATCAGAGGGCGAGTAACCGAAGCGCCGACTGCGTCTTCGTGGAGAAGGTCCTGGAAAACCACTACACGGCCCTGATGTCGGCACGCTACGCCGGCTGGTACGTGGGCTTCACCAAGAGAGGGCGCCCTCGGCGCGGACCGCACACCCTGCCCAACCAGCAGGACGTGCACTTCATGAAGCGCTTCCCGCCGGGGGAGCAGCCCCACCTCACCACGCCCTTCCGCTTCACCACCATCGGCAAGAGGGGCAAGCGGGTGCGTACCAGCGGACCCCGCTAGAGGCGCTCCCTTGCTCGCCCGAGCCCGCCAACGGCCCGCTTTGCCGGGACGGACAGACAGAGCGGAAACCTCGAACACGGACCGTTTGGCCACGGCGGCCCCGCCGTCGTCATCGTCCATCCTTCCTTTTTTTCCCCCCTTCCCGGGACCCGCCGGACCCTCGGTGGTCCGTCACCGGAAGCCACGCGGACTCGGTCTGCTTCGCTTCGCGGAGCGGAACTATTGACAGAATACCTGAAGGGCGGCCAAAGGAGTCCGAGGGCGTCCGGCCCACATGCGCCCAAAAACACGTGGCCTTTTTACGTCTCCCGCTGCGGACCAGCTGGACGATATCGAGGATGGAATTCCACGGAGCGGACCGGGGCCAAAAAGGCCAAAGAGGCCCAGCCGGGGCTCAGGCAAAGATCGAGGGACCACGGAGGACCCACACTGGCACCGTAGACGTGCCACGCAACTTATTAAATTGGCGTAAAGTCTCGCGCAAAGTGGACCTGAAGCTTTCGGGCCTGGAAGCCGCGGGACAAACGTCCCAGAAACAAGCGGCGGCCCATCACACGACGCCAAAGACAACCGAGGGCTTCCTTCGGGACTCCTCCCTTTTAGCGTGAGCGCCGAGGACCTGGCGTCTCTATGGAAACGCCCAAAAACACCCCACCCCGGTGATAGGCCGCTCACGTGGACCCTACCTAATGCTGCTACCGGGACATGCAGTGGAAAAAAAACAAAGTCTCACAACCAAATATTAAAGGAACAATTTATTGAAAGCTATATTATATATATATATGAAAAAGAAGAAGCCTAAATAAGCAATCCTACTATGACGGTTAGTATAATGCTAAAGTTATTTCATTTATTTATTTCAGCTACGTGTGCAGCAGTCTTTGTCGACTCAAGTAAACCTTACAGAACCATTTGGTGTGTCTTTCATGTGATTCGTGACACCAAAACACAACAGAGGCAATTTCACGGGGAGGATTCGACGAATCCCACATGAGAAAAACCACAAAACATGGCGCTCCAACAGAACCAAGCGTGACCTCAATGGCCAAGAAGATCCGTGCGTTCCGAGTCCGTGGGACTGGCGGATGTCGAGTGTCGACAAGCGGCGGGGGGAATTGACACGCAACGCAATTGCGATCGCGGCGCCAAACTTAAAGGTCAAACTACCACTGGAATCGAGTTGTGAAAAACACATTTGGGAAGGGGAGGAGGAAAAATTAATTTATCACAATCATCTTGTAAAAGGGGATGAAGAGTGACTTGTCATATTTAAATGACGTCTAAGACGCTAATCTCTTCAAATCACAAACTGTCCTCCGTCAAAGATGATCTTGCAAGTTTTCTTTTTCCTCCTAAAACACGCACTAGAGCATCATTGCCATGGAATTCCCAGAATGCCACGACCACCATCGGGGTAGACTTTATTTATTGGGCCGCGTTTCCATTGCTAGTCTATCCCAATTGACTTAACGTCCACACGACGTCCCTATAGGGCAAAGGTGACGGGAATCGGCCGCGAAAGGGGGGGGAGGCGTCTTCTGGCGTCTGCTGGCGTTCCAGCGGCGATGGAAATATCGGACCGAGCCAAAGCCCAGAATGGAAGGTGTGCGCGAGTCAGTCGTGTTGAGGAAGGAATGTGAAATATGCGTGCGAGAAACGGAGCGCTGACCTGTTACGGGCCCAAATCCCACAGACCCAACGGAAGGGCACACGCCCTTGCGCGCGCATCACGTACGCCAGCCGGCCGACCTTCCTTCTCCTTCTCGCAATTGGGAAGCACACGAAGCGGTAAACAAGTGAAAAAGCGGTCCATCGAAGCGAGCCCGCCTTTCCTTCCCTTCCCTCCCCGATGGCGCTTTCCTATAAACGCTCCAAGAGCGCACTTGTATTTATGCAAAGGCGCATTCTTCTCTAAGTTATACAAGATGGTGTGCCGACTGGAACAGGTTGCTTCGGAGCCTGCCGTCAAACGTTTAAGTGGGCTTGCGCTGCAATCTAGCGGATGGTTTTGACAGTGCAGCCAGGCTCACGCTTGCTTCGAGAAGAACTAAATGAGCCACTAAAGCTTTGTTTTTTGAAGGCCATGTATGGTAAGGCTTTTATTTGTTCAAACGAAAAAAGAACAGGTAAAGTATGGCTTTATTTCTTAAAAAAAAAACCTGTATAGCAAGGATTTTTGCTTATAAAAATGACCATGGGCTAAGGCAGGGGTAAGGCTTATTTATAAAAAAAAATGACTATGTACAGTAAGGCCTTTTTCTAAAGAAATGACCATGTATACTAAGGCTTATTGCTTATAAAAATGACCATGGAGAGTGAGGCTTTTTTCTTTAAAAATGACAATGTATAGTAAGGCTTTTTTAAATTAAAAATGACTATATATAGTAAGGCTTTTTCTTAAAAAACTGACCGTGTAAAGCTTTTTTCTTTAAAACAAACTGTATGAAAATGAAAAATGATCATGTATAGTAAGGATTTTTTCTTAAAAACAAGACCATGTATAGTAAGGCTTAAAAAAAATGACCATGTATACTAAGACTTTTTTTTAAATGATCATGTAAAATAAGTACATGTATAGTCTCATTTCATCTCATTTTCTGAACTGCTTTATCCGCATTAGGGTAGAAGGAAACAAAGGAGGATGGGTTTTATGTACAAATTAAAAATATTTTTGGTGAGTAAAATGTGGCTATATTCCTAAATAATATTTCAATTGTATGAGGTTATTATTGATGCTTTTTTATATGTGTCGCATAATACACGTTAGTATTATGAAAACAATGTACTTTTATGTGTCTTTTTTTGATACGTATTACCCATGTCAGAGTTCTAAGGTCGGCTCCACCCTTCAAAAAGGCGGATGAGCCAGCTGCCAGTCCTTTGGTAGACTGCAGACAGCTCAGAAGTGACGATTTACCGAAGAAAGACCTGATAAAGTACTCACAGGACACGGTACGTTGTCATTTGGGGATTTCGAAGCCTTATGACGGTAGTAGCATGCTTCGATCGCGTGATGTGGCCCAATGTGGATGCAGACAGTAAAATGTTTGCAAACAAATTGGCTACATTGCGTTACCTACAGCTCTTAATGTTTCATTCCATTGTGTGTTTCAGTTCCTCAACGAACAAGGATTGCTGAGAAACATCAAGAATGGGGCCATAACAGCCAAAAAGGAGCAACTTGTCGACGCCATAATGAGCTGTTTGTCAGCAAAGTGAGTCTTTTTTTTTTTTTAAAAGCATACCTGTCAACCTCTGCCGATAACTGCCCTTATAAATGATTATGATTCCCCATACAAACGTGTTTGTAAGGGGAATCATAATCATTTATAAGGGCAGTTATCGGCAGAGGTTGACAGGTATGAAATAGTAGTTTCTATTTACTATATCCGTGTAATCATTAAATATCAGCTTTCCGTATTCACGGTTTTGCTAAATGAGCTTGTTTTTCATTATGATACATTCCAATTTTGAATGATAACACTAACTGGCTTGGCATTGATTTTTTTTTTTTAAATAGCAACAACTTGTGTGGATAACTCACACCCACATAAATGCCATCAGTGGAGGTGTAAGGAATAAACAGTACACTTTTATAGAATATAGACATTTCCCTTCACTTTCTTAAAGGAAGACCTCAGGGCTTGGACCTTTTCATTTTTATTATTTATTTTAAATGCGTTTGAGGCATTCAGTCAACAAAAGCGCAGGGGCCATTTTTCACTTGACTTTAAACATATGATAAAATAACAATTTTCCCTCATTATAGGTCTCCAAACTGGTCCTCTCGGGCTGCTGTGGGTGTAGGTTTTGGTTCCAACAGATCCAACATTAACAGTTTAACCAATGGAGTTTTTCTGCTGAAAAAAGAATCACCTGAATGTAATCCAGTGATTGTACTACTAGGATACCAGATTGGAATGAAAACCTGCACCCTCCGTTGCCCTTTCTGGAATAGTTTGGGGACCACTGGTCAAATTGGTTAAATGAGCAATTCTATAATCATGCTGTGTTTTGTAGAGGTTTAAAGCCACGGATGTACACGGTGGAAGAGGTGACAGCTGTCAAGAAGTCAAGGCAAAGGTTGTGGACAATGTAGGACCCAAGTATTTCAGGTTATTTTCTTGTAATGTGTACTAAACCTACTTATTGTGTATCTTGCTTCTCTTCAGTGTCCACCCAAGTTTACCAAATCAACGCTGAAGAAAGATGACCAGACAAACTTCCCCAAAAAGGGTGACTGCACACTTTTTGACCGCAACATCCCCTCAGGTACTAGTCATTATAGAGCAGGTGTCTCCAACTCTGGTCCTGAGGGTCCCTATCCAGTATGCTTTCCATATCTCCCATCACATTTGAATCAAATGATAAAGATCCTGATTAAGGTGTGATGGAGGACATGGAAAATAAACTGGACTGGGGCCCTCAAGGACTGCAGTTGGTTATTTATTTTCTTGTAATGTGTACTAAACCTACTCATTGTGTATGTTGCTTCTCTAAAGTGTCCACCCAAGTTGACCAAATCAACGCTGAAGAAAGATGACCAGACAAACTTCCCCAAAAAGGGTGACATTGGTGGACGGCACACTATTTGACAGCAACATCCCCTCAGGTACTTGTCATTATAGAGCAGGTGTCTCCAACTCTGGTCCTCAGGGTCCCTATCCAGTATGCTTTCCATATCTCCCACCACATTTGAATCAAATGATCAAGATCCTGATTAAGGTGTGATGGAGGACATGGAAAATAAACTGGACTGGGGCCCTCAAGGACTGCAGTTGGAGGTTATTTATTTTCTTGTAATGTGTACTAAATCTACTCATTGTGTATGTTGCTTCTCTTCAGTGTCCACCCAAGTTGACCAGACAAACTTCCCCAAAAAGGGTGACATTGGTGGACGGCACACTTTTTGACAGCAACATCCCCTCAGGTACTTGTCATTATAGAGCAGGTGTCTCCAACTCTGGTCCTCATCCAGTATGCTTTCCATACCTCCCAAATGATCAAGGTGTGATGGAGGACATGGAAAATAAACTGGACAGGGGCCCTCTTATAAAGACTCAGATCAATTTTAAGTCTCCCTGTTTCTGCAGTGGATGTCTAATATTGATATATTTTTTCCTCCTAGGGCTTTAATATTGTGCCTTCTTTTGCAGTGGGATGAAGGCTTGCTGACTGAGGAAAAGAGAGCCTTTCTGATGTTGGTAAAACCTAACTTTTAACTTAACTAATCCTGTCCATTTTTTAATGTTGGACTTAGTCTATTGTGTGTTGACCCTCTTTTTTTATTTTCCACAGTGCCAAGAGTCTTTGTCCATGAACCGCAACACAACCTCATCTTTAAATGCTGGATGGCTTGTGGACCAATAAAAGTTCTTGAAATGTACATATGCATTTTTTTTGCTAGTTATATGAAGAAGAAAAACACAAGTGGCTTGACATTTGAAAGTTTTTATTCAAAGGGACATTTGTATGGACAGACTTCTCCACCTGTAGACAAGTTTAAAACACTTAGAAAAATTTCAACAGCACACTTATGCTAAAAAAAATTCTAAATTGCTTACATTTTTCTGACTATTAAAAGACTTAGAAAATTTTCAACAGGACTTATAATAAAAAAATCAACACTTAGAATATAAACACCAAAAATTAAAGGAAAAAAAAGACCATTGAGGGTCTTGGGTCTTTTTTCTCCAAGTGTTTCAACAAAGACAAATGACACTCAAATCTCTTTTATTAAAATTTCTGACTGAAGAAAAGAAGTGAGATCCTCCGTACCTTAAGGATCTGGTCACCATGAGCCAGAAAACTCTGGACTACACCTAAGAAGAGGGAGAGTAAATTTAGTCAATAAAATAGATCTGGATGAATACTTTGATATTCAACAATAAACTCACCTCTCAGAAGACTGCGTTCAGAGATGAGGCATCACTTGGAGACCCTCCAAAGTCTGGACCTGATGTGTGCAAAAGTTAGCATGTTTAGACACTGGAGATTCAACAAATACTTACATTTTTGTTGTTAAATCTAGTTTTACCTTGATGAGAAGACCAAAGATGATGCTAAACGGGGAAAATTTCATTTAACGCTATTTAGGAGTTGCCAAATAACTAATACAGGAAGAGAAATCTTACAGAGTTCAGAGACGCCACATCATGCAAGAGAGGCATCATCTTCAAGTGGGCAACCTGGGAAGATCACCTGGACATGGACCTGATGTGTGCAAAAAAAAAAAAGCAAAAGTTGTCATATACAGAGACTGGAGATTCAACAGATGGGATAAGTTTTACCTGTAACCTCAAGGGTTTGAGTGTCCTGGGGCACACGGGAAGAGCTGCATCTTGATTTAACCAAGCTATTTGGGAGTTGACAAACAATTATTACATGAAAGAGAAATCTTACAATAAATGATCAAGATAAAGAATGAAAATAAGTTAGTGAGTGCTCCGTGCTAATTTCCCTTTTCCAGACAAGGCGATTAAATATACAGACTGAAGTTAACAGCCAGGAGAAAGTTGGCATAACCATTTTTGATTAAAATGATTTGTTTAGCACTCGCAGTGAAAACTATCAGTACATACATCATTTTGGAGTGAGCCTTTACCTAACAAACTGTCCGTTGATATCTCGGCTTTGTTTGAATCCACTAAAAGTCTTTTATACACGACTCGAAAATGGAGAAAACAGACTATAGATCTCTTAGTATTAACATCAAGACGACGCTTGACGTGGTCAAATGGAAAGCGTTGTCGTGACGCTAATGTTAAGATGGCTTGTCACATGTGGCACAGAGCCCAAACTTAAATTGTCGACGGTGCGGTCAACCTGGCATTAAACTTACAGATTTGTTGGCGGTTTTGCTCAATTGATTCCTAAAAAATCTGCCGGTAGCGTGATAAAAATGCACATAGGCCAGTAAATGGCTCGACGCCTTACCTCGTTGCCGTGCTACACGGCCATCAGCATGGACATGGCTGTTGGAGAAGACGAGGCAAAGCGGATGTGCCTAATTTATACAGCTGCCTTGAAGATAGACCACGCCCATATCATGTCATTTTTAACGAAAAAAAGCCTTACTATATAGCAGGGGTGTCAAACATGCGGCCCGCGGGCCGGAACCGGCCCCCAAGGAGGTTCGATCAGGCCTGCAGGATAATTTGAAAGTGGAAAAAATGCATAAAAGACATGGAATTAATATTTTTAATTCGATGCAATTCATGGATTATCGACTAAGGGGCGCACTCTTTCCATCAGAGTAGAAGACAAGCCGCATCACTGTGACAGACTGAAAACAGCAGCAACTCCATAAATTTTCAGTATGTATTGTATGTGTATGTATGTTTCATGTATGAAGTTTACAGATTTACAGGACAGGCGAATACTTTCTTCATTACACATTTAAAATCACTCTCCTTAGTTTGTAAGGTGCACGCAGGGATTACATTTAGATTTTATATGCGTATGTGTAAGTGGTTTAAAAATTCCTGTCTTTAAAAGTCTCATTTAATCTTAAAGTGCATTACTATATTTTTCAGTACCAATTAAAGTTTTGTGCCTTTGTACAATCAGTGGGATCAGTTGCAATGCATATTTGTGAATGATAAGTCAATTGCACATTTGTCTAAGGAAATATGAGGTGTTTCATGAAATGTTTTGAAAAAGGATAGTTCATTAAATTTCAATATTTTCCTAATGTTCTTGTGCTTCTTTACACCAAAACAAAGGAAAGACATGATCTTTTGGTTATTTATAGCAGAGCATGGTATAATTTTAATGGTCCGGCCCACTTGACATCTCCCTAGGCCGTATGTGGCCCACGATGCCAAATGAGTTTGACACCCCTGCTATACATGGTCATTTTTAAGGAAAAAAAGACTTACTATACATTGTGCCTGGTTTTCCGTCTCCTTGTACCCTAAGATCGGCTGGCCACCGATTCAGGATGTCCGCCGCCTCTGGCCTGGAGACAGCTGGGATTGGCTCCAGCATCCCCCGCTACCCTGATGAGGATAAAGCGGTTCAGAAAATGAGATGAGATGAGGCTTACTATACATGGTCAATTGTTTAAAGAAAAAGCCTTACTATTCTATGTCGTTTTTTAAGAAAAAAAGCCTTACTATACTATGTCGTTTTTTAAGAAAAAAAAGCCTTACTATACTATGTCGTTTTTTAAGGAAAAAAGCCTTACTATACTATGTCGTTTTTAAAGAAAAAAGCCTTACTATACTATGTCGTTTTTTAAGAAAAAAAGCCTTACTATACTATGTCGTTTTTCACGAAAAAAAAGCCTTACTATACTATGTCGTTTTTTAAGAAAAAAAGCCTTACTATACTGTCATTTTTTTCAATAAAAAAGCCTTACTATATATACTATTTCGTTTTTTTAAAGACAAAAAGCCTTACTATACTGTCGCTTTTTTAAAAGAAAAAAGCCTTACTATACTATGTCATTTTTTTTTTTAAAGCCTCACTATACTATGTCGTTTTTTTAAGAAAAAAGAGCCTTACTATACTATGTCGTTTTTTAAGGAAAAAAGCCTTACTATACTATGTCGTTTTAAAAGAAAAAAGCCTTACTATACTATGTCGTTTTTTAAGAAAAAAAGCCTTACTATACTATGTCGTTTTTCACGAAAAAAAAGCCTTACTATACTATGTCGTTTTTTAAGAAAAAAAGCCTTACTATACTGTCATTTTTTTCAATAAAAAAGCCTTACTATATATACTATTTCGTTTTTTTAAAGACAAAAAGCCTTACTATACTGTCACTTTTTTAAAAGAAAAAAGCCTTACTATACTATGTCATTATTATTTTTTTTAAAGCCTCACTATACTATGTCGTTTTTTTAAGAAAAAAGAGCCTTACTATACTATGTCGTTTTTTAAGAAAAAAAGCCTTACTATACTATGTTGTTTTTTTAAAGAAAAAAGCCTTACTATACTATGTTGTTTTTTTAAAAGAAAAAAAGCCTTACTCTACTATGTCGTTCTTTTTAAAAGAAAAAAGCCTTACTATACTGTCGTTTTTTTACGAAAAAGCCTTACTATACTGTCGTTTTTTACGAAAAAGCCTTACTATAATATGTCGTTTTTTAAGAAAAAAGCCTTACTATATTATGTCATTTTTTAAAGAAAAATGCCTTACTATACTATGTCGTTTTTTACGAAAGCCTTACTATACTATGTCGGTTTTTAAGAAAAAAGCCTTACTATACTATGTCATTTTTTAAGAGAAAAAAAAAAGCCTTACTATACTATGTCGTTTTTTTAAAGAAAAAAGCCTTACTATACTATGTCGTTTTTTTAAGAAAAAAAGCTTCACTATACTATGTCGTTTTTTTAAGAAAAAAAGCCGCACTATACTATGTCATTTTTTTTTAAAAAAGCCTTATTATACTATGTCGTTTTTAAGAAAAAAGCCTTCCTATACTATGTCATTTTTTAAAGAAAAAAGCCTTACTATACTATGTCGTTTTTTAAGAGAAAAAAAAGCCTTACTATACTATGTCGTTTTTTAAAAGAAAAAAAGCCTTACTATACTATGTCGTTTTTTTAAAAGAAAAAAGCCATAGTATAGTAAGGCCTTTAAAAAAAAAAAGACATAGTATAGTAAGTTTTTTTCTAAAAAATAAAATAAATGACATAGTATAGTAAGGTTTTTTCTTTAAAAAACAACATGGTATAGTAAGGCTTTTTTCTTTAAAAACGACATAGTATAATAAGGCTTTTTCTTAAAAAACGACATGGTATAGTAAGGCTTTTTTTCTTAAAAAAAACGACATAGGCTTTTTTTCCATTAAAAATGACCATGTATAGTAAGGCTGTTTTTTAAATAAAAAAATGACCATATACAGTAAGGCTTTTAAAAACATAAATACATACAAAATGAACATTTATAGTCAAGCTCCTTTTACTTATAAAGCCCGGTGGTGTGACTTGTTAGTGCGTTGGTCTCACAGTTCTGGGGTTCTGGATTCGTATCCAGGTCACGTCCACCTCGTAGAGTTTGCAAGATGTCCTTGGACCTGTGTGGGTTTGAGATAAGATGAGACCATGTATAGTAAGGCATTTGTCTTCAAAAAAAACAACCATGTATATATAGTAAGGCTTTTTTCTTTTAAAAAAAAGACCATGTATAGTAACGCTATATTTCTTAAAAATTGACTGTATAGTAAAGCTGTTTCTTTTAAAAACGATCATGTATTGCAAGGCTTTTTTCCTTCTTTTTTTTAAATGACTATGTATAGTAAGCCTTTTTTTTCTTTAAAAAATACGACCATGTATAGTAAGACTGTTTTCTTAAAAATAAAATAAATAAAATGACCATGTATAGTAGGGCTTTTTTCTTCTTCCAAAAGTCCAATCCTTTCGCATTAAAAATCCTTGACGGAAATATCATAAAACAAAAACCCAAAGAGAGTTCCGAGCGAGAGCTTTCAACGCATTCATCTATACTCCGTCCGGTCTAGAAAAGAAATTACATTTTTTTATCTTTTATCATCTTTGGCGTGCAGAGGGCAAAAAGCGGCCGGTGCAACAACAGACACTCAGTCGTCCTCACGTCTTACGGTTGGCTCAACACTCACTGTCAAGTACTTTATTCACAATAAGGTCATTTTCTTCTTTAAAAAATCATTTTAATATACAACACCATTTTAGACGAGACACGTCCGTTGACAACTAAATTTGAATGAATTCCAGCTTCTCGTAACCAAAGCGAGCTCGACCAACGGTGGGTGGAGTGAGGGGGGGAAACGCGCGGACCGACCGACGCGCTGGAAGAGAGACGGGCCGAGGCGGGGAGGGGGACCGGGGTCAACTTTGCGCCGAGAACCGGAAACATACAGAAATAAAAGTAGAAAAATAACAATTTAAAAAAAAAAAAAAAGAATCGAAGAACAGTAAGAACACAAGAGTTAAAGAGAATAAGGGGGGGAGAAAATAGCTGAAGTGTGCCAGGATGCCGTATCCGCGACAACCTCACATGCATGTCTGACGCTCTTCTTTTTCTGCCAAGTCCACGTACATGAGCGCAACACACACACACACACTCACGTCTGCGCACCCCCGTATTCCAAGCTAGTGTGCATTTTGGGCAAGGGGGATCATGATGAAGGGGATTGGGGGGGCTTGGGGTTGAGAGAGAAAGGGCCAAGAGGGGAGCGAGTGCCTCACCCACGTGCACTCCCCCCTACCTCCATCATTCCTATCCTTCCTTCCCCTCTTTTCCTGGAGCCGAGTAAAAGAGTCTCTTTCTCCTGGGTGTGACAGCTCCGTCCGTCCATCTGTCCGTCCGTCCGTCCGTCCATGCCGCTGTGTCTGTGTGTGTGTGTGTGGTATATATAAATAGAACTAGAAGCGATTCCTTATCTGTATAGACTGTTTTTGGCGGGGCGGGAGGGCAAAAAGTCGGGGGGCGGAAGAAGGGAACTCGTAGAAGGTCTGTTAATACTGTCTGTCATTAGTTTACAAAAGATAAATTAGTAGAGGCTGATCTTCCCGGGGGGAAAAAAAGTGGCGTCGTTCCCGTCCCGCGGCCGGCCGGCCGGGCGTCCTCGGCCGGCGCCGCTATCCAAAACGGCCACGCGGCGACGGGTCCGTTCGCGCTGGGGCGGAACGGACGGAAAGAGGAGGCGGGCGAGCGGTCGGGCGATTGGGGCGGAGAGGAGAGGAAGGAGAAGACGCGGTGCTCCGTTCCGTCATTGACGCGCCCGTCGGCGGGAAATCCGGCCACCTGGTGGGAGAGAGACAAACGCTCCGTTAACCGGGTCTGCACCAGAACTGTTGAAGGCCGTGTGCGGTCGATTGGTCGCCGGTCTTTTGGTCGCTGGTCTTTTGGTCGCGGTCTTTTGGTCGCCCGGACCGCGACAACGGGCGACCAAGAGACTGGCGACAAAACAAGGTAAAACAAGACGGTCTACGCATCAATAAAAGGCAACAATGGCCATGATCAGTTTCACTGAGCCGACGTGTGAGTGTAGAAAAGTTTGTATGTACATGCGTTGTCCCTTTAAGAAGCGACGTCCGTCAGGGTCTTAACAAGATCTCCAACAAAAAACAATAAAAGTCCAGGAAATTTGGAGCTTTTCTTTAGCCTAATTAATATGGCATTAAGTATGACTAAATAGTAATTCGCAGTTTGTATTTAGGTAATTTGAGCAGCGATTTAAAATGGTAATTAACAATAACCTTCTGGGCGACCAAAAGACCGGCGACCAATCGACTGTGTACCGTTGAAGGCGGGCTTGAAATATGGAACCCGGCCGAACTGGACCTACCTGCTATCTGGAAATGTAAGTGTAGGTGCGGGAGGGAGAGCGTCCCTCGGACTGGCCGTTGGTGGACACGTTGAGAAAGTCCCAGATCAGTATGGTGTCGTCGTGAGAACTGCTGATGATCTGGAACTCGTCGAACTGCAGGCGGAACACGCGCCCCGAATGCTCCTGCAAACACGCACGACGAGGCGTCACGCTGGAAACTAGCACACCTTTGCGGGCCAGAGGCCCAGCTCGGCACACTTGGACATGGGGTTTGAACACTCACCACCAGAGTACGCAGGCATAGCGTGCTCGCCGGTGCTCGGGGGTCCAAGGCGGCTTGCAAGTCCCACACTTTGATTTTACTGAAAATACAAACGAGTAAAGTCGGGCACTCCAGAAAAATTCCAGCCAATGCTAAACATGACAAAAATGTGCAATTGTCAGGCAAAAGGAATTAAGGGGACATCTCCGCAATGATGAGACTGGGAAAAACAGCGGTATAATCGTCGCGGTTTGGGTCGCCACACGACACACGATCTTCTTTCTTCTTGAAGTCTATTGACTAGACTAGGGGTAGGGAACCTATGGCTCGGGAGCCATATGTGGCTCTTTTGATGGGTGTATATGGCTCGCTGCTAACTTGTGTGATAAAATATGGCAACCGCTGGTGAGAGACCACCTAAGCCCTGAACGCACCAATGGGAGCGTCACACCGTGGCGCCGACACTATCTCTAGCGCCTTTTTAATCATAATTTTTCTTCATTATACTCTTTTGCATGCATACTCTCATTGATACTCATTGATTAGCAACAGTGAAAAAATATTCTTGAAAGAATTCAGACTTTTTTTTACTTTTAAAGTGGTGAAATGCATAATAAATGCACACATTTTCATGTATTTTTACTTTTAAATTATGAGTATGGCTCTCAAGGAATAATGTTTGAAAATATGAATTGTTTATGGCTCTCTTCGTCAAAAAGGTTCCCGACCCATGGACTAGACTTACCCGTCATAAGCGCCACTGACGATCCTCTTGTTATCAAAACGGATGCAACGCACCAACTCTTCGTGACCCTCCAAAACTCGCAAACACGCCCCGCACTCAATGTCCCATAACCTGTGACGGGGGGAAAAAAAGAGGCTTTAAAACGGCATACGGGGAGCTTTCGAGTCAAGCGTAAACGCTCCGAGAGGAACAAAACCTACCTTATGGTGTTATCGGATGAGCCGCTGACGACGAGTCGGTCTCGGTACTGTAGACAGGCGATGCCCCGTTTGTGACCGTTTAGAGTTCGGACAAATTCGCAGGTGCTGGTGCTCCACACCTGAAAAAAAAGCGCTCGGTTCAAAGACACGTCACGTCGACATTGGACAGAAAGCGGTGGGTCCGTGGGCCAAAATGGTTGACCTTGATGGTGCGGTCCCCCGAGGCCGACACGATGTACTTGTCGTCAAAGTCGACCACGTTGACGGCCGCCCGGTGGCCCACCAGGACGCGCCGTAAGCTGATGTCGGTGGGAGACGCCATGTCCCACACGGCGATGGAGCGGTCCTTGGAACACGTGACCATGAGGCCGTTGGCGAAGCGTAAGTGAAGCACCGCCTCGTTGTGGTGGATCAGCGTGTTGAGCACCTCGCCCGTCGTCACCTCCCACACCCTAAACGTCGGCCAACGCCACCGAGACAACGTTTGTCAGCCGGCATTGCCAAAATAAGGCAACCCGTATTACCAAATGAAACATACATTTAAAAAAAAAAATGAAACCCCATAGAGTTCAAACTCAAAAACTCTCATTCAATAGACATCACGCCACGAGACGCGTTCGCTACCTGACGGTGGAGTCGGACGAGCCGGTGACGATGACCCTTTCGTCGTACTGGAGGCACAGGACCGAACCCGTGTGACCGGTCAGGATCTTCAGACACTCCAACGACTGTTTATCCCATATCTGCGAGTAGAAAAGCAAAAAAAGGAAATATGTTGGTGATTTGAGCTCGGGCGCAGATGTAGGTCACGGAGAGAAAGGCTATTTGTCATTGGCGCGCTGGTAGCGCGTTCACGCCCCATTTCCTCAGTGGACACGCGCACTTGGAGAATCATTCGGAGGGTTCCTGGCGTTGCTGGCGTTGCTGGGTCCACGCCAGACTCCCGCGGAAACAATAAAATGACAAAGCCACTTTGCTCCCGTCCCGCTACTTCTCTCCTGCCCTCCGTCACCTTCTGTTCCCTTTTTTTCCCCCAGCCCGGACTATTAAGTGGGTCACGAGAGTTGCGCTCTGCGAGATTTTCATTCCTTTGGTGACGTTCGCGCTGCCCGCGTCTTTTTGGCTAAGGTAGGAAAGCGACCATTCTCTAGACCAGGGGTCGGGAACCTTTTTGATGGAAAGAGTCATAAACAATTCATATTTTTTAAATGTTAATCCTTGAGAGGCATGCTCCGAATTTAAAAGTCAACATAAATGAAAATGTGTGCCTTTTTTAGTCGCTTCACCACTTTAAAAGTACAAAAAGTCTCTGAATTATTTTGACAACATTGTTACGTTGTTGCTAATCAATGAGAAAATCCATGCAAAAGAGTGTAATGAAAAAAAAAAAAGATTATAAGGCGCTGGGGTAGTGTCAATGCCATAATACCAACGTAACGCTCTTATTCCTGCGCTTTCTCACCAGCAGCTTCCATAGTTTACCTCACAGGTTAGTGGAGAGCCATATGCACCCATCAAAAGAGCCATATGTGGCTCCTGAGCCATAGGTCCCCTACCCCTGCTCTAGACGTTTGAACTGGCTTCACGATTCCGGTGTAGCAGTGGAAAAAACACACACTGATTTACAGTGAAGACCTAAATGGAAATGGTTTGAGGTTTCTTTACAGATGTCCTGGACAGAAGGAAGCTCATTTATAATTACGACGACACGTTAGGGTTTGATCTTAGACACGTTATTTAGCATTTAAAAAGGATGTGGTTTCTTTTTAAACTACTGACACGACGACAGAAAACCTCGTCTTATTTACGGCTAGGAAATTGTGCTAAGTTTTTACGAGTCCATTATTGTCTGTTGATCTTGACTACGTGTTGATGTGCTCATCCCAAAATACTTTGGAGCCATCTGGTGGTTTGGTTTATTTTAGAGGCGTCATTGTTCCCTTCAGATAAGTCCTACTATGTCCCATGAAAAGTGAAAATGAAGGCACGTTGTGACCATCGCTAGTACCATTGGATGGAGCGGTACACGGTCGATTGGTCGCCCGGAAGGTTATTGATAATTACCATTGACATCGTTGCTCAAATTCCCCAAATACAAACTGCGCATTACTATTTAGTCATACTTAATGCCCTATTAATTATTAGGCTAAAGAAAAGCTCAAAATTTCCCGGACTTTTATTGTTTTTTGTTGGAGAACTTGTTAAGACCCTGACTGAACTGACGTCCCTTCCTAAGGGGACAACTCATGTACATACAAACTCTTCTACACTCACACGTGGGCTCAGTGAATCTGCTCATGGCCATTGTTGACTTTTATTGATGCGTAGACCGTCTTGTTTTACCTTTTTTTGTCGCCGGTCTTTTGGTCGCCCGTTGTCGCGGTTGGGGCAACCAATCGACCGCGACCAAAAGACCGGCGACCAATCGACCGCACACGGGATGGAGGAAATGGCGTGAAAAGCGGACGTACGGAAGGAACACCAACCTTGATGGAATTGTCCCTAAGGCCACTGATGATCTTGTCGTCATCATACTGGAGACAATACACCCCTTTACTATTTTCCGAGCGACATTGAATCCTCTGCAAATTGTGTCTGCCGCACCGCCAGTTGGCTTCAATTGTCTGGAGAAGGAGGGAAAGAAGCCATTCAAAAATATTGAATATATATATATTCAAGTGATGCCACTTACCTCTATGTCTTGGATGATTTTGGGATACAGGGAGTGATAATACGAGTTGGGCGGGACTTCGGATGTGCGATTTTTGAACAGATATTTCTCCCTGAGGAAATAAAAAAACTCGGATTAGTTTCAACCGACGACCAAAGCGAAATGATGATTTCCAAGCAGTGCTCCATGTCACTCACCACTGATGCCTCTCCGACAGTCCTTTCCACAGCGGGTCGGTCCGGACCATGCGCTCTATGAGCTTCTTCCATAGCATCCCCTCGGAGATGACCCTCTGCCACTCCTTGCATACCAGCTCCGCCGCGCAAAGCGAACGCGCGTCCAGAAAAGACAAGATGTTTTCTGCTATGTGATCTAAGCCTTGGGCTGAAAAAAAGAGAAGATCGTTCAATGTGTTATTGTCAACGAAAGAGACAAGAAGGGAGAACGACAACTGAGTTGGGCGTCGTTTGAGGTACCTGGCAGCGCCGTGATGAAGTCTCTTTGTAGCATGGGTTTGAGGTAGGAGTTAATGTGGCCGTGCTGGTAGTGGCACATTCGGGATATCAGACGCTCCACAAACTCCACCTGGTCGGCCTCTGACCACTGGTCAAACAGGGCGATGCAGTGCTCCTTCTCCTTCTCGTAGTTCCCCTCGGACGGGCGTTTACGGGAACCCACCACGGGACCGTTACTGAGCTGCGAAGAGACAAGACCTTTCAATGACCCGCAACGATGCCAACTCATCTTTTATACGAAAAACCTCGGCATAGGTGGCGTTCGTTGTTTAAAGAGGAAAAACCGTTAGCATATCAAGTCCGAGTTTGTGCTTCGTAGCGACCCTTTTGAGGGACACGGTAAATGACAAGAAGAACCAAAAGATACCTTGAGAACCGTATTCTTCTTTGGCGACAGGTCATCCACTAGATTCTGTGACTCCATCCCCGACGTGTTCTGTTCAGAGGGGACAAAACAGATGACAATGGGTTTTTTTCTCGCTAAAAGCGGCAGGTCGCGTCGGGACGGCGGCGGTTAAGAGCCGGACAAAAAAAGTGCCACAAAAACAGCCAAGACGAGCGACACTTGCGTGCATACGCATGACATGTACACCCGCACACAAAGGGAGGGCAACCCGATCCCCACCAACAACCATTCTTTATTGCAGACGATGCCAATGAAGCACACTAAATCAAACAATATCTTGGCCATTTCATAGCAGCTCAGGCACAATATTAGAGAACGGCAGAAAGTGACTATAGTCACAAAAAACTAAAATAGTACTAGATTAATCGCTATTTAGTGCGTTCATTTCAACGACAACAAATATGACATCGGTGAAGACGTCGGTGGCAGTTTCATAGGCACACAAAATTATGATTGACATGTTGCAGACGCACAAAACGGCATGAAGGCAAGTTTTTATCTCGGCACTTTGTTCAAGCTGCAGTTTTAAAATGCAAGATTTCCAAAAAGTATTTTTCGCAGTCAGATGTGGCGCTACCTTTATTCAAGTTTGAAAAGATGCGATTTAATTCCAACGCACGACTCTTCGACCGCTCGCTAAGTGACGTCTATCGAAGACGCCTGACAAAAATGTCCATATAATGAAATATAATGAAGGCATGTTCCTTTTGTTTGGACGGCCAACGACCTCAACGGCTTCAAGATGTCACTCACAACGCGACAATCGATGCCATACAACCTCCCCCATGGATAATCACGCCCTTCCCCTATCAACGCTTTGCACACAAAAAAACCAACAACAACTGAAATCATCGGCAGTCAATACGGAGACATCGACGCAAAACAAGAATGATTATTTGGTAGCGGCGAGACCCAGAGCAAAGCCAAGATGGTCTTGTTGACTCGCTGATGTGGAGGACCATGCACAGTAGAGGGGAAGGTGGAAAAACGGACTAAGGTTGACCAGGCAGGCAGGCAAGACAGGCAAGCAGGTCGTCTCTCAGGGTTTGAAAATAAATTAAAAAAAGACCCTCTCCACCTTCGCCCTCATGCCTCCAGGCAGAAGAATGAAGGTGGCCATTTTTTTTTCTCTTAAATGCTCAGTCAGGTGAATCAAATGATACTAAATGTCTTCATCGCGGAGTAGAGCGCTCGTGACCGGTGAGGTTTATCTCTTTCTAAAAGCGCTCAATTACCGTTGAGCAAAACTCGTGTGCTCAGCGGGGAGGGGTCCCGACACACGGAGGGGCCAAAATTGTCATCCATATCAAATTACAATTAAAAGTGTTGAGTTTCCGTCATGCAAAGTCATTAAAAAAGTGCCAATTTCAACATTCATCGTTATAGGTACACAAGGCATAATAATACTTCATTAGAAAAACACACCTTTACTAGTGGAATATATGTTGGGATTGATGGTCAAAAATAGGAGGGTTTTAATCTTGGTAGTAAAGCAAATCAAACAAGGTGTACTTCCAAAAGCTTTGATTTCTGCTGCTGAAAATTTGAAAACATGAGATTCATTGTCAACAAAACTTGGATAATGTGGATTCCAAAAATTGGCAAGAATGTGCAGTCACGCATACATCACATCTGAAAACTGGGAAACAAGAATGTTCAGGTTTCTCCGAAAAGGCTGACGACAGATATTTGCGAGAGCACAGGAGATGAGGAGGTAGCAATGGTTTTCAGCAGTTCAAATTTTAATACGTTGTCCCCCTCTCCACAGAAACCCAGGACACACAGAGGGGGGGGACCTGAGAGCAGTGCGCTTCAAATGGGAAAGATGGGGTACGGGGTTCAGGTGGATGCAAGAAGAAATGTCCAAAATGAGGTCTGGGGGGAAGAGGGGGGCTTCATCTTAGGGGAGGAGTGGCGGAATTAAGAGAGAGAGAGAGAGGCACAACCTGGTTGTGAGCCCGGCTGGAGGGGATGCTCTGCAGGCACCTGAGCGCACACAAACTCTCGGCCGCCGACGAGCAGCCCAGCCAGAGAGAGCGAGGCATAGAGCACTGTGTGAGAAAGAGAGGGGGAGATGGGGGGAGGGAAGTTGGGGGGAGACCCAAGTGGACAGGATGACAGAGAGAGAAATAGATGTCAAAGTAAAGGAAAGGGGGAGGGAAGGGACACCATGAGGAGGAAAAATGGCAGGAGTCGAACATGTTCATCAAATGAAGCGTGGACGAAAGTGATCGGGAGGTCGGGTGCCGTCCGAGCGCCAGAAATATTAATAAATAAATCAGGTTTCGTTGGGGAAAGTTGCCAGTGTGTGTCTATCAAAGGTGAGGAAAGGAGTTGAATTGAGGGGAGAAACCACTATTAGAGCTACACACAGTGAAGGCAGGACGACAAACTCCTCACACACACAAAAACGCTAACAGATACACACAGGACTGTTAGATGATTGATTGATTTTATTTTGGGGGGCAGGAAAAGAGCCCCAACAATTGTTGGCCATGAGGGGTCAGTTAATAATGCTACCACGAGAAATATGGGGAAATATACAAAAAGGAATCTAAAAACACCTGAACTTGGAAAACGCGATACTCAAAAGTATTTTTAATATACACCACAAATGCCCAAAGATCCAAAATGGAAACGGCTTCTGGGAATAGACTGGAAAATTAAAGGTTTAGAAAAATTGGCTGCTATTGAAGCAATTATAAAGGATCGAGACCTTCTACAAGAGAAAGGACTTTCTCCAGTTTCTGCGAGTAGAACTTTTGGCTACTGTGTTGGGAGGGAAACCAAGTGGCTGGTCTTCATAATGTGTCAGCCCAGCAATAAGGTGACAATTGCACCGCATTTTTGGCCGATCGCTGTCTTATAAAGAACATTACATGTGATTTCAAAGTGAAATCGTTCAGTTAGTATACCTGGTAGGGAACCTCTGTCAACAGACTATTTTTATCGGCAACTCTGGTTCAACCTCACGAAGCTACACAAACAAACCAAAGTGAATCAAAAAGATCATCGTTAAATCAACCATGTGCTACGGATCAAAAAGCGCTATCCGACCTTAGGAATTCACATTGGGCTAGTAGATAAATAATACCTGTGGTAACACAATAGTAAGTATTGTAAAGCTAACGACAACCTAGCTTTTGGTGGTCTGTCAGAAACAGCAGTAGATCGACTAAATAAACAACACATCAGGCACTGACGTTGGAAACTAATCGGCATGATGCTTTATTGGCAACGACTGTGTCTGAAATAAATGTCGATTTTGATATGGACAGGAATGTCATGTCCACCTATGCTATGTAGCTACATAGCAACTTGCTACCTCGCCAAGCGTAATGCTAGATGAATGAAACAGCACCGCACTTCCTTCTACGCACTTCAAAAATATAAACAGCCAAGCTTGGCTTTCTGATCATTTTAGCGACATTCCCGGAGGCATCGGAGACGACTGGACGCGGCCGCGGACCCGCAGTCGCCATTGCGATCATCGCAAAACAAGCTTAGGAAGAGAAGCGTACATTTGAGTCACTTCGGCGTTCCTTAGCCGAGAGCTAGCTGGATGGCTAGGTGAGCAGGCAGGGCCCAGTTGGAGTGGCGCAGCGTCACCGCAGTGAACACTACCCCGAGATCCCTACGCTGTCTTCGGCCGACGGCTGTGTCGATCTGGCGTCGACACCGCGAACGGGCAGCCCTAGCCGATCCGACACGTCGCTGGCGGCCCGGCAACAACGACGACGAGCATAAATTCTATAGGTGATAGCGCGAGTTGTCTTTAATTGGACTCGAAATGTAGCGATCATTTAGTTCAGGCCCTCCCTCCGATTCCCGGTTCCCCACTTTTCTGCTCCGGCTCTCCGGATAACCGTTTGGCTTGGCGTTCTTCCTTTCGAACGCGTGAGCGAGCGAACGGCGTTCCTACCGCGGGAGTCGGAGTGGCGATGCCGCCGCGAAGCGGATCTTACCATCAGATCCAGCGTTTTGTCCTCCATCTCCGGCTCCATGTTGACGATCCCCCCCGAAACTCGCTCTGAAAATGGAAACCCAGCCCTGCGTCGGCGGCCCGCAAATGCAGAGACGTCATTCGCTTTGCTCAAGCTCTCAGCATTGGCTAGCACAGCATGAGAGGGAGGGTGGGGGGTGGTAACGCCCATGCGCTGACGCACCTTTCTGATTGGACGACCTCTTCCGAACGGGGCGCGGTTAGGTGCTCTCGTCGCGTGCTTATTGGCCGAGCGCGCTACTAAGGCTTTCCCCGGTGACTCCCCCAAACAAAAGGACGTTTGCACAAGATGCTGTTGCTATCCCGAAGACGAGGCACTAGCGTAGCAAAATCAATCATCCGCATCGCTTATTGTGAGGATGCTCGGTCATTTTAATGCCGTGTGCAATTGGCACAAATCTCGCGCTCGATTTCACACACTTTTAGATAAAGTCAACAACATCGGGAATTGATTTTCTACTTTTTGGATCAGACAGAAAACGTGGATACGACGAGCATGGATAGTATTTGTGTCAGTTGCACTGACATTTCAGGGCCAAAATTGTCATCCATATCAAAGTACAATTAAGTTTCGCCACGCAAAGTCATTAAAAGAAAGTGCCAATTTCAACATTGATCGTTATAGGTACACAAGGCATAATAATAGTTCATTAGAAAAACACACCTTTACTAGTGGAATATATGTTGGGATTGATGGTCAAAAATAGGAGGGTTTTAATCTTGGTAGTAAAGCAAATCAAACAAGGTGTACTTCCAAAAGCTTTGATTTCTGCTGCTGAAATTTTGAAAACACGGGATGCATTGTCAACAAAACTTGGATAATGTGGATTCCAAAAATTGGCAAGAATGTGCAGTCACGCATACATCACATCTGAAAACTGGGAAACAAGAATGTTCAGGTTTCTCCGAAAAGGCTGACGACAGATATTTGCGAGAGCACAGGAGATGAGGAGGTAGCAATGGTTTTCAGCAGTTCAAATTTTAATACGTTGTCCCCCTCTCCACAGAAACCCAGGTAAAAAAAAAAATCCCCCACGCTCATAAAATACAACAGCAGCGGTTGCCAGTAAAAATGAAAGGAAACAGATTTAAGCCTGGAGGACAGCGGGGATGGGAGAAAAGGAAAATTCATTTTTTTTCTCTATTTCATTGTAGACTCAAATGTTCATCTTCCAACTGGGTTGAGGGCGGCAAAGAACGGTGATTTTGACGTTGTGTTCATTCAAAATGGAGGGGGACGGGGAAAATGAGTTGAGTTGAGTCCAATCCAATCCGACTAGGGGAAGGAACCAGCACTCTAAGGCAGGGATCGATTCAGGAAATGCCTTCTCCCTCTCTGGGGGGGAGGGAGAAAGAAAGAAAGAAAAAAAACCCACTCCTCTTCAGCCTGTGTGATGCGCTCGTCAATGTGTGTACGGATGAAATGTATGTGCAAGGTTGTGGATTCAACAAGCAAATTGGAAGTTGGCTGTCATTTTGTGGTCGACACAGTTGAGCCCCTCACTTGCTGCAAAAGAGGTGGCATTTTTCTTTCCTAAATTCTTCATTCATTCCTCCTTCCTTTGCTTTTTTTTTTTTAAATCTCTCTCCTAATATATCAGTCCCTGACTACCTAGTAGTCATCCAAATCAAAGAACTCGTCGTCCTCTCCTTGGTACTCCATGCCTTGGAAGTCCACTCTGTACCGCAAGATACCTGGAGGGAGACAAAGTTGACATGTTGTCATATTACGAATCAATCCAAAAGGCCGTACTGTATGTTTGTTCTTGGTTTCTGATTAAAAAAAAGAGACTATGGTACTCCTGCTGCCGTGTTGTCATATATTGCGGTTTAATCAAGTCAAGCACTCACCGCCGATGCCTCCAAAGCCCTTGACAAACTGAGATCCTTCTTGACTCTTGTCTGTGACGATTTCCAGCGTGGCTCCAAATTTCTTGTAATTGTTGGCGAACCACTCCAAGAGCGGCATGCTCTCGATCAGCTCGTGCTCTTGGCCCGTCTGTCGACACCGAGTCAAAAGGAATTCAAGGCTTTGACTGGCCAACTGGCCATTGGCTAGGGTTCAGCGCAAACCCGCCTTCCTCACCTCCTTGTCCGTAAAGTGGGACTTGTCCTTCTCCTGCTCCGGCGTCAGGTACAAAGTCTTCTCGTCTGGGAATCCAAAGAAAAGAAAGGTTGAGCCCGTCTGCGATCGCACGCCGAGATCGCCGCCCGTCTTCCGCGTACCGTTCTCGGCTCCGTTGCTCTCGGCCCCGTGCACGCGCAAAATGTAACGCATGGTGTCCAAGTTCTCGTAGACTATGAGGATCTCCACGGCTCCCATCTCCAGGGCTTTCAGCGTGTCCTCCACTCCAAAGCAGTATTTTCCCGTATCCTGACTGATCTCGTCAAAGTATCGTCCTGCCGAACCGGGAAAAAAATCTTATGAAAAAAGGGTCTTATATTGGGAGGCGGCGAGTGACCCTTGCAGAAAATTGGGGGTCTCCCGTGGAGCACTCTGGAAGTTGCTGCACCGTCGTGTTCAGACAACCTACCTATTAGCTTCTTTTCTTGGATGAACTTGACGTTGGAGAGCACCTCTGCCGATAGCTCGATGGCCTGGTTGAAACCATTTTCTCCACCGTAGGAAATGTCCACCAACTTCAGAACTTTGGCCTGTAACCTCTATTGATTTAAAACAGACAAATCCAGTTGTTAATGAGTGTTCTGTTGGACAGCGGTGTCGCAAGCAAACAATAGTTTGAGAAATAGTATTTGGATTGAATTCTGGAATCCTTGCCAGATGAGGACAAAAGACTAACAGAGACGATAAGGAAATAACGAGCGTGATGATTTAAGGCTAACCTAGCACGAGAGCTCACACTTACTGGGTCAAACATGTCAGACTGGCTGAGCTCAGTCTTGAAGTCGGCCGAACCGGCCAAAACCATCCCCGCCACGTTGACCTTGTCGTTGGATACGAAGAGCTGCACGGCCGTCTCGGCCACTTTCCTCACGTAGTTGTGCCTCTTCTCCATTCTTAAACGAGCGAATCGCAGGGCCGACTGTCCTCCTCTGCCTGAAGCAAAGCGCAAGGGCCACAGTCAAACTTTGGGGGAGGAGAGTCAAGCGGCAGAAGGATGAGAGACGCCTCGCCGCAAATAGAAGCGTGGCTGCCGTGAGAGAATTGTGGTGTAGGTACCGACCGTGCTTCTTAGGTAGGTCCACAGTGAACTTGTGCAGCACCTCCCTGGTGTTCCCCTGCAGTGTGCCAAACAGCGCCCCACTACCGTCAATCACAATAAAGCCAAACTTACTGTCATCAGAGAGCAGGGCCGTCAATGCCTGTTGAAAGATAAGAAAATAACAAAGGAGCGTGTCAGAGACCAAACGGAAGGAGGTCAAAAGGGAGAGAAAACGCTCGATTCCGCTCAAAACCCACTTCGGTATGGAACTTGTTGTCACAGAGATACAGGGAGGTGTTAATTGGCTTAAAAGGCTCAAAGTCGATGTTGACTTTTTTCTCCTTCCCTTCGTCCGTCACAATAGTGCCGCAGTACACAACTAAGCCGTTGGGTGGCACTGCAGACAAAAAAAGACATCCATTAAAAACGTAACATCAATCTGGCAGAGGCTCGGCCACGTAAACGTTTCGCCAACGTGCCACCAGATCGTGGCGTTTACATTTCAAACACTGGTTGTTCCACCCAGAGGATAAAACAAACCAGGGAACAGTTATTTTTTTAAATATATCTACACGTACTTGTATACAATTGTTTCATGAAACTCGTAGCGCTGGCAACAGGTCGGAAAATTTGCTCAGCGCTACTTGCTCCGCTTTCTCAGCACAGCATACTTTCTTCGATATAAACGTAAGCAAAGGGAGACTTGTTGACGACTGGCGTACTTTTTCAAGAGATTAGATCTGATAACGCCCAAGGGCAAGTAGAGTAACAAACATCTCGTCACAGAGACCTCATTTGAGCAGAAGTTGAGTTTGATGAATTTATTTCCCACGGCAGTGGTTGGGAAACACTGCTTCAGTTTACATTGAGCCAATCACTCAACAGGTAACGTATAATAAAACAGCAACAACAACAGCTCATTAATGGCAAGAATAGTATTGTGCTTGGGTTGCACATGTGGCACCTACCCTTGTTGTACAGCTTTAGTCTTTGCTGCACAGAGGTGATGGCCCCGAGAACCGAGAGTCTGTTGACGCGACTCTTGATGTTGGACGCTGTGCCAAATTCGTCCGCCAACATTTTGGCCACTCTGGAAATCTGGTCCTTAGGTGGGATGATGAGGGAGATCATGCTGGTGCCGTTACTAAAGAGAAGAGGACATTACTATGAGGGTGGGGCGGTGTGCCGGTCCTCCCCATTTAAATGAGTTGGAAGTCTACAGCTGTGAATAAGATAATGGGATTATTAGATTGATCCAGATAAACTATGGTTGGCAAGGTAGAGAAAGGGAGCGGGGGGAGGGTGGCTGCAATTGCATGGCACTGGGTTGTAACTCTCAACACATGATGTCCGCGGCCCATTGACTAACCATACAAGTGGGCTGAAACAGCAAGCAGCGGCAGTCTGGCAGGTAGCAACAGTTGGCAGGCGGGCTGCCCGGGCTATATCATTCAAAACCACCACTGAATAGACTGGATCACATTTTTTGTTTTTTTAACCATCTATACCATTGCCAAATCATTGATTACGACGAAACTACTATATTAACGCAATGAATTCATTTCCCCGCGTGACATCACCAATGACAACTATGCAGCTCGGCCTAATTTCCATTTTCATGAACGAGTTCTCTTGCAGAAGATAAGCATGGCGGCCTCCATCCGTAGAAGACGTTTATAACGGCCAGCCCCGGTGCTCCGGTTGCGCTCAACGCGCCGTATTTCTCATCGGCGTGTAAAAAATGTGTCAGCCAAGTGAGCCAGACCGACACCACCTTTTCATTCAAGTACAGATGCGCTGAATGAGACCACGATCCGCCGACTAGCAGCGACAGAAAAGCTAGCAAAGCTAAGCTAACCACTCCCAAAGTCGGCCCCGATGTCCAGCTGTTGCGACCGGACACGGTCTCATCACCGCGGCCACGCAACGTCCCGTCTAACCCCCTTCGCCACTCGGGCAAACGCGCGACACAGCGTCCTTACCCACGGGCGGCCTCCAAACTTTTGATCAGCTTCTTGATTTTCCATATCTCCACGTTCCTGTCCGCCGCGCTGGGGTCGTCCGCCATCTTTCTGCTGTGGTTGTTCAGCCCCTAAAATGTGGGGAAAGCAGCGTTATTACGAGAGAGCGGCGATCGTGACGCACCCGCAAGCTGGGCCGACGTTCAACGCCGCGTACCTCGCGAAATAAATGGCACGGTGTCCTTTATGGCACCGAGCCTGTAACGGGAGCTCGGACTGACGGCAAAGGAGCGCTTCCACTCGGGCTATCTCTCTCAGTAAAGTGCGCGGAGAACTAACAGGCCTACCGTCTGCCAGGCCCTAAAGTCCACCCTGTTCTTACCTAATTCGACCTACTTTCCTCCGCTTCACTCGACGACGACGACTGCGGTAGTGATTAAATCAGAGGCGGGAGGGACAACAACAAAGATGGGTGCCTACCTGCCTCGGACAACGCCGCTCCGCTCGCTGTTTTCTACTCTACGTCGAGTCGGTGGTCCGAGGGATGACGTTGCCTTTCCGACCGGTCGGTGTCTCTCCTCCGCACGCCGCGCGTGGTGCCGCCGACTGGGCTCACATGTAGGAGGTGGTTCCATGTGCCGGCTTACACTTCCTGGAAACCGCATAGAAACCAATGGGAGCACGTCATCTGCCCGTCAATCATCTTATTGGACGCAACCATTGGGTGACTGGCGGAAGATCGTCGTCATAGAGAGGAAGGAATGGGCGTCGCTCGCCTGTTCGCGGTGGCTTGTGGGTTATGGAGTCAATGTGTCCTGGGCTCTTCCCAGAAGTGTCGAAACTTCTTGCAGAAACCGCCCACAGGAAAAGCTAAACAAAGGAAGCCGAGTGTCTTTGACATTCGTCACCTTTAACATCTTGAAAACGCTAATACAACTCAAGTTCTACATTTCTTTGACACCAAATCTAAAAGAATAGCTCCATGTACTAATGGGGAGCAGAATCTCCTCAATCAGTACAAAATCGTTGAAGAACGTAATGCATGCATTCGTATTACTATTAGTAATTGTATCACATGACGTCCTAAAGCTGTAAACCCAATCATTCCCCACGAGAGGGCGACATTGTTCAACTGAACAAATACGCGTCTGTGGTTATTTATTTATGTATCTATTCAAATGGGTTGTTTTATGGCTAATGGGGAAAATGTTGCCAGGGTGGCATACATTTCATTATATTGTATCAATTTTCCATTTATTTAGCAACGGTGCTGTATTCAATTTTCCCAGTGTAATTATCTTGTCTTATCCTCATCTCTCGTGAAATTGTGGCATACATTTCATTATATTGTATCAAGTTGCCATCTATCGAGCATTAGTGCTGTATTCAATTTTCCCAGTGTAATTATCTTGCTTTATTCTCAGCTCTCGTGAAATGAGGGGAGTACATTTCTCTCGCTCTTTGCCACTTAACAGGTTTAGAGGTTTACACCACCAGTGAAAAGTGAGAAAGACGCAGTGAAAATGACTGCCTGCAACATTTCATTGCATTAGTATTAGAGGTGCTTTATCACCGTCTGTCAGTCATCGGAGCAGCGTTAATCTGTCGCTGGCACATGCTCCGCCGATGATGGCTATCCCTACGTAAGGCACGAAGATGTCACCGTGTTGGAGGTGTGGGCGTTTCAACACTCGCAGCTCTCGACCAAAGGTTTCGGCACCCACACTTTGCCACTCTTTTAAATCCCACACTATTGCCGCTGAAAGGTTTTAACACCCACCATTGCCATTAAAGCAGGTGCCAGGCCAATTCAATATTTTTAATTTCACCCAGCGAAGGGCCTCCACCACCAGACTTTCCATCACAACCACGGGATACATGGATGTTTAACCTTTGACCTCTCCTGCTGCTAATTCACGACATGTCCTCTGCTCATGGACACTACGGAATTTGGATTTAGAGAGAGAGTTTCAGCTTTTTGGTCGTAATTTTCAATTTTTTGTTGGGTTTATTCTGGGATGTTACTATAGGTTCATTAAGCATTTAATAGGTAATGAAGTTATAATTAAATTTGTGAGGACACTTTCCCCCCACAGCTGCTTTCGAGGCCAGTTAATTACTTTCAGGACTATTGACTGAACAGGACACCATGTTCCAGGCAGAGACTATTGATCTGAGTTGGCAATGAAGATCTACAAGGGACTCTTAAATTGCTTTGACTTGGATTCCGGCAGATGGCGATCATCGAATCAACTTCCGAAAATACTCGCATTATGGTTTAAAAATACGGTCGCTCTGTTTACCTTATAAAGAAATTATTATGCTTACTCGTGCAAATTCTTACACAGTTGTTTTGGTTTCCGATCCGCTCGGGTCACTTTGTATGCTTACTTGTGCAAATTCTTACGCAGGTGTTTTTGGTTCCGATCTAACATGAGATTGATGTGGCAGTTGTTTTTTGACCTTAATGGTGTTATTCGGTTAGCTTATCCAATTGTTTGAATCAGATGACCTCAAATGTTTTGATTATGCGCCGACTAAATTGACAGACGAAGATGCCGTTTCTTTAGAATCATCCTGGACGAGGGCGAGTTGGGAGTGATTTTCCTTGCAAGTTGTAGCCATTGTATGTTAATGATGTCTCCCTGTTTTGATTAAAGTGTATTAATAATAAACCTATCATTTTTCCTGTTAAAAACAGCGATTTGGACGGAAAATATCCGCTACTTTCATTTCAGTTAAGGGAAACATTTATATCATCGGTACGTACGATATCTATTTGGCACTCTTGCATGTACTCAATAAACACTTTGTGTAGTCCTGTGTGTGAGTGTGTGTGTGTGTGTCACATGGGCATACATATGGAAGACTTGTGGAGTAGGTGACAGCTGCCTCCAGGTTCATCCAGTTCTATTTTTTCCACCTCTGGCCATCTGCTTAAGTAGTGCTGAGCAGAGAGAGAGAAAAAGAGAGAGAAAAAGAGAGAGAGGCAAGTGAAGGTGGAACTCGGTGGCGTCTGGGGTATTCAAGGACACACTTTTGCTTGCACTCGCCAATTGGAGTGGAAGTTATGAAACACGGAAAAAAATACTTGTATATTTCACTTTCACTTGCCAACAAATGCTGTATTGTAAATGTGACAAAGAGAACCCCAGCAAAGCAGAAACCCAGCATTTGTGAATATATTCACTTCTTTTTCTGGGACATAACCTTCAAAATTCACTGGATTCAAACTATCTAGTCCCTATTGAATGGAAATGCACCTTTCAATGATGGGTATGTGATTGCTACAGAAAGAAACGGCCTCACATGAATGTAAATGAATAAAATGGCTCCATGGGGGAAAAAATTGGTCCCAGAATACGAAAAAAAATCCAAGTTACACAACGTTACACATACATACATTTGCATACCCGGTTCATAAAAAAAAGTAAGATTGTGGCAAGAAAGATGCTAATTCGATGCCAAATACGTCTTTACTGGAGTATGATCCATGTGACGAAAGCCCTTCTGGAACCAATTGATTTCATAAGTAGCGCCACTACTGTATTATTCATTGGTGAAATGGTTCAGCAGCTCTTTTCACAAATGACATGAAGACTTTTCCACAAGACAGTACTTGACTAATCGCCACTTTCTTCATTTTGCGCCATCCGAAGACCAGAAGGCCTCGGCGAAAGCTCTTCGCCACGAGGACCGGGAAACCTTTCAGCTCGGCTGAGGGAATTAGACAACGTTTACTCTCTGCTGACTGGCTAATCTGCCACTCGCTGCCCGTTTGTCTCTCGCCGTGAGAAAGCCGATGATCCTCGTCAGCACTTCCGGCGAGCGCTGGAAAACGCGGGAGGACGTCGTGGAAGACGCGTGACGCCACCCGTCGCCGCTCACGACGCCAAGTGAGACCCATTTGGAGGAGGAGACCTCTTTGGGTAGCGTGAACGCTTCTGGCTTTGCAAATCGGCGACTTCGCATTCACGTCACGTCTTCTCTCTACGCTGGCGGCTCGCAGGAGGTGGACCCATCTGACTCCTAATATTAAGTGGATCCATCGAGAATGGACACTTTTAGACATACAAATGAGATGTGCTGTTTTTTGGGGGCAAGTTAAGCTCAGACACACTTTTTAAGCATATTTCAAGTCCATAAAAAACAATGGAATGAAGAGCAGGAAGCCCAACTCAGAAGAGCTGATCTGTCTTAATGAGGCTGAATTGTCCCCCGAGGGTTTGTCATGAATGCTTTGGTGGCAATCCTTTTCATCCGTCAGAACAAAGCTTCCTCCATGACGACCAGCTCATTGAGAAAAGGCGCCGTTTCCAATTTGTAAGGTCGTTTTACAGACATGCACGCGTGGCTTTAGGGTCCGCGGCGTTCCGCGGGGAAATAAAGATTTTACGGCGATTACGCTAATCCATGCCATCGCCCCGACTTGCGCGCCTTCAAGATAGATTAGATCCGAGCCACCGGCGTGACAATCTTGCGGGGAGATGGAGAGGCCGAGCGGGGATGGGAGAAGAGATGAAAGACGCTGGAAATGGATTTTCTTGCAGTTACATTAATCAAATTTACTACTGAAAGGGCATTATGAGTTCAGCGGATTTGATATGGCGGATGAGGAAGACTCACTTTGAAGAATGATGGAAGTGATGATGGCCTTTCAATGGAATGCCTCCCAAAAACGACATTTTTCTACAATTGACTGAAATAACGTTTCTTTCTTTATATCGGAATCATCTGATCGTCTCGTGTGTGAGTGCTTGGTGGAATGATTTTGTTCAGTCAATGGTCGCATTGAATTAAAGCATATGCGTTTTTTTTAATATACATAAAGACACAACACTTTGATGTTGATTATTATAGCAAACTACTCCGGTGGATTTAAAAAAACAAATTCACGGGCATGATTCTCATTGTGCCAAATAAATGATGCTGGAATTGGAAAAAAAGTTTTAACGCATACCACTCCCTCTCCCTCCTGTTTAAAAAAAAAAATAAAAATTATAAAAGAAAATCATCTTAATGAGTACCCATGCTAATTTCACCCCTGTGTTAATTAAAACGCAACAGCTTGACTGCAAGCCAGTTTGGCTCGAGGCTGTTTTTGTTCTCCAGGGACAGTAAAAGGGCTTTGGGGCTGCCCTAAAAAAAATAACAGGCCGACTGAAAAACTACCCGCGCTTTTCTCTGATATCATTTTCGGCCTAATTCCCGAGTTCATATCCGATGCGGGAAGGGGATGCCTGCAACTTTTGCTGCTCTCCCGAGCAGGAACACCAAGAGCGGTTCAGGTTTTGCCCGAACCGACTCACTGGCACGAGGCTGCCTCCGAGCAAGTAGCACAATTGGATATTTCAAGTCTTTGCCCATACAAAATCAAGCATGTGAGTTGCGAGTACAAGTTTTTTTTCTTTTTTTTGTCCACCGATCCACCGTCTCGTCTCTGGAAAGAAAGTCAGCCGGGCAGATTCCATTGAATCATATTACGGCGAACAATATTTGATCCCTAATAACATCAGATCCAGACTGACACCACGCATTGAAAATGTAAATAAAGGAACAAAGCCATCCACTTCCATAACTTGGCGAGCAAATGTCGCTTGAGTGATTTGCAATTAGACGGGAACATTTGGCGCTTCCAATGTCCGCAGCCAAACCGGCGATAAACGGCGATAGCACGAGTCAGCGGAAAAAAACATTTTTACCTGAGCGCCACACAAAACCCCTCGGCTGATGGATGACCGCCGTCAACACGGCGTGGCTCAGCGTTTCCCAACGACGTACAATTACAGCATTTCCTGCGCTTGATTAGAAGTCCAAATGTCTCTGGCACTTTCGCTTCGCGTCCGGGCTCATCTGGACCGGCCCAGATAGCGGGAGAGGGCCTGTCGTTTTCCGATAACGCCGTTAAATCTCAGCGGCATAAATCTCCGGGGGCAGACAAAAATGGAGAAAAGCGCGCCGGCTCAAAATTTGCCCGTCCACGGCTCGGGCCTTATCTGCTCCTTCCTCGGGACACGCTTAGACGTCTTTGCGTCCGACCGGAAAATAATACACGCTCGGGAACAGGAACGAAGTGGCGTTTATTGAAATAGCCCTTCATCCCAACAAACGTCTCCATGGGCTTCGCACCAGCAAATTCCTCCTTAATTTAGCAAAGACGTCAAATAAAATTATCGTGGCTCATTTGGTTGAGTCGTCACCTGGCAACCCAAACCAAAAGAGTGGCAACAGTAGAAAAGCCCATACCATGGACACCCATCAAAAGTCTCCTATGTACTCATTCATTCATTTTTCATACCGCAAATTGTCACGAGAGTCGCGGGGGAGCCGGAGCCTATCCCAGCCAACGGTGGACGGCCAACAACCAATCGTATTCATGTGCATCAAGAATGTGTAGACCAGGGGTGTTGGTTCGTGGGCCGCGTTAATGTCAACTCGATTTTGTGTTGACCATTTTAGATATAATATTTAGATTTTTTTACAAATGGATTAAAAGAACTGGATTAAAAGCCCTGAATATTCAGTTTTTTATAGCTCTATAACAATGTTTATTTTAGCTTTTTGAAATATATTTTTAGATTTTACAAAATGATTTTTGAACTAAAAACACCGAAAAAATGATTAAAAAAAAAACAATTGTTGATTTAAAAGGGGGGAAATCAGGAAATTTAATATACATTTATACTCTCATTTTAATTTGTTCCTAAAACAGAAAGTCGGCACTCATGATTTACTTTCCCGGGTGTTGAGGTTATTCTGGGATGTTATTATATATGTGCATATTGGGGCACATATGGAATATGTGCATATTATTAAATCATTCTTACGAAGCTCGAGGCAGCTGGCTTCGAGGACATTTAATTGTTTTCAGGACTATTGACTCGGACAGGACACCATGTTCCAGGCCGAGGATTGTTGATCTGAGTTCTAATGGAGATCTTTAAAGGACTCTTAAATTGCTTTGACTTGGCGATAATCGAATCAACTTCCGAAAATACTCGCATATTGTTTAAAAATACTGTCGCTTACTTGTGCAAATTCTTACGCAGTTGTTTTGGTTTCCGACCTGATATGCAATGGTTGTGGCAGTTGTTTTTTTACCTTAATGGTGTTATTCGGTTAACTTATGCAATTGTTTGAATCAGATTACCTCAAATGTTTTGATTATGCGCGACTAAATGGACAGAGGAGGATGCCATTTCTTCAGAATATTCCAGAGGCGAGGACGAGCCAGTACGATTTTCACTTGCAAGTTTAGTAGCTGGAACATGTCAACGATGTCTCTCTTTTTTATTAAAGTATACCTATTAATAAACCTATCACCGGGAACCACACAAAATGATGCGGCGGGCCAGATTTGGCCCCCGGGCCGCCACTTTGACACATCTGGTGTAGACTGTTCAAATATAGCCTATCCTGCAAGTATTGGGGGATGTGGGAAGACACCAGAGTACTGGAGAAAAGTTTGTGCAAACTGCGCACACGGGGATGTCGGAGCCCACCGGGGATTACGAACCTGAACCTGTACTCTTCCCGGCGGGATCGGCTCGAAATAAAATAAAACGTATTTGCAGAGGGAGACGGAACACGCTTGCAGATAGAGCATGCCAAACTCTGTTCCAGTGAGGAACCTCATTTCTGAGAGAGGAATCGTCCGCTTGCATTCGATTACCTCCAAGTTGTGATAAAACGAGATCTCTTATAAATCTTAAAGTGCTACCCTCTCGCCGGCCTACCGAATGGTGGGCGTTGGCTTTTTATCCACGCAAAGGATTTCATTTGCCACCATCTTGTGGCCTCAATAGGCCATGGCAGACTTTTCTTATTCACAGCACGCAAGGCTTGATCTTTCACTCACTCCCGCCAAGTGCATCGTTAACAATACATACGCAAGAATGCCAGTCTGAGCTCAAAGTGAATAGCACACATTTTTGACATCTCTCAGATAGCATTTGCGGTAAAGAAAGAGAACCGAGAGTCCATCGTGGACACATTCCAGTTGAAATCACACCCACTTGGCTCGGCGGCGTCCTTGCACGGGACATTGTTTAAGGGCTAGTCGCTTTCTCACCTTCGCGTTCATAGAAAATCAAGTCAATATTGATACACGACTGACATTTTCACGGCGGCTCCGCCGAGCGCAGATTGCTGCAGTCAGTCTTACTAGCTGGCAGGCAAAGAACAAGGACGGCCGTGCGTGGGAGACACGTCTACTTTATGTTTGACGCCTCGTTGTGCGCGCTTCCAAGCAATTAGTGGTGTGATTAACGCTGTCGGATTGGGAAAAAAATGGAGGCGATGACGTTTCATCGTTAGGAAGTGGCTCCAAAGACAGTTTTGTCATTTGACACCCTTCAGGTGTCATTTGGCATAGACGTATTACCTTCTTTTCATAGGTTGCACTTTTTGGGAACTTGTCTGAAATGTTCTTATAGTCAACATTGCCGTTACGTAGGTTGTAAACATTAAGATAACAACCAAGTGCCATTACAATTCAATTTAGGCAGTTGCTAGCTGTAATAAACATTCAAATTTCAATGAAAGTTGTAATGATGATGCACTTTAAGAACACTGATGTCATTAAAAGTAAAAAATGTATATTTATAAGACAAAAAAAAAAAAATCTGATTCAGGGTGTCCACTGCCTAGTTCGCTGGGATAGGCTCCAGCACCCCAACCACTTCTCCACATGCCTGGTAAGGATTAGCGTTTGAGAAAATGAATGTATTTATTTGCCATCAGCGCAGCCTATGGGCTTTCCAGATTGACTTTGTGTCCATGTGCTCTGGCCAATAGATGGAGGATGAAAACAAAGACAAAGTGGCTGTCGTTTTGCCAAAGCGTTAATATTTCATGGAAGCGCTGCCGCCGTACGTTCCCATTCTCCGGCTAACTTAAAGCTCTGTCACTACTCTCTCTCTCGATGGCTTGGCGGCCATTGCAATTTATGAACGAGGCCTGCGTCAGCTGACATTAATCTCACAAATACTGAACGTAAATACCGTACTGTAGACTCAGTGACGCATTGCTATTGCATTAAAGCACGGCAGGGGTGTCCAAACCACTGCCCGTGGGCCAACAGTTTTTGTATTGTTCCGTGGCAAATGATAAAAATATCCTCCAATATGGCCCGCAAAAGAAGCTTAAATTTGGCCGTCATTGAGTTGCACATCTCAGCCCTACCACTATATAGAGCTAGTCAATTAAACAGCACTTTTTAGATAACCACAAATGTATATTTGTCGGCTCCTATGTCTGGAAGGATACAAAAGTGAAGAAAAAAAACTGATGGAACATCCAAATCTATACATTTGAACCATACAATTTCATCATGACCTGTTTTTGTCAATAGCAAAGCATGAATTTCTTGCTTCATTTAGGCGACTAGCTTCACTGCATAGATGTCAAATGCATCAAACACTTTAATGTCGTCCTAAAATGGAATCTTAAATGACAGTCCTTCCTTGCCGGGCTTTAAATCTAGCCGAATGAAATATAGATAAAACTTGGTAATTTATTTGTTGTTAGAGGGGAACCAGCCAGCAGCAATAAAACAAGGATATGATAAAAGAAAAAAAAGGAAAAAAAAGAAGCCGGACAGTTTTATTTCCTCGTAATGACTACGAAGACTTTGAATGATAGCGCCCAAGTCTTGGAAATGTTTTGGAGATGAGCGTGCTTAAATATTGATGGGACTTTAGTGAAGGAAAAGGTCATTCTAGAGAATGGACGAATCAGAATTCAGCCACTGGCGACATCGGAATGTCTCTCAAACGTTGGATTCAAAAGTTGTCTCCAAGAGAATTTGGAATATGCTCAGCGCTCGACCACCAAAGTCATAGCCGAGATAAATCAAATATTTGTCATCAAGAAGGTTTTTTTGGAGGCATTCGATTTGGCGATGAACTGAAACAAGGGTTGGCGTATCCCCAGAAATCCTCAGCCATGTTTCTCTCTCTCTCGCCGTGCATCTCATCTATATTCTTCTCCGCTTTCCCGTCAGCTCCATAATGTCAAAAGTTGAAGGCTGAAAGTATTTCTTGTTTTGATGTATTTCTGAGTTAAGTATCAAGGAAAGGTTCGAAGGCAAAGCTGCGCCCAACTTTATCGCTCGGGAATGTAAAATACGGCGTTGGAGGGAGAAACGGCGGGGGAGAGCGAGGCCGCGGAACGGGCGTCGATGGAGGAAATCACCAGAGAAACTATTGGAAAAGTTGAAGTCAGGTCGGAAAGGGTTTGCCCAAAAGGGATTCAAATAAATTTGAAAAATTCGTGCACCCCCGAGAACGAATCTTTCCTGGTGATCAAATCCATAGCGAGTTTTATTTCCGATTTTATTGAAAGTACGCTCACGTTGAGACGAGAAAATAGCTTTAGACTTCTGCTCTGATTAGATTTAAATTTGGGATGATTGCCTCTCTTCATTAAACCACTTTAATATACGGAAAATGATTTGAAAAGGGATTATGCTACGCACACTGAAAAATCACCAAGAGTTGAAGTTGAGTTTTTTGCACTGAGAAATGTTGGTTTGGTTCACGCTGGCTGAGTAAGACGTCGGATGTATTATCCTGTCAGGATTGAGCCCGCAGCAATTTTCCGTCCACTTGCTTTTTTTATTCTTCTTTTTTTCCTCAATGCCAGGCGAGCAGAATGCAAGTTAATAAAAGATGGAAACTACTTTGTGTGCGGAGAAGCTGCGTTGTTGCGCCAATCCATCCAATTGAGCGTCATGTGATTTCTACAAAGCATTTTTGGGGGGGTTTTCTTCATTAAAGGCGCCAAATTAGTACTTTGAATATTGCTCATTTCAGAGCCAGAGTCTTTAGAAATTGCAGGCCGTCAAAAATCATCCATCTCATCCATTTTCCACTCCACGTCCGCCGTTCAGGGTCGGGGAAGACGTGGGCCGCTTTGGGCGTGCGTCAAATGCAAAAATGCTCCAATGCGAGTGGCCGAGCGGCATTTCAAGTGAATTACTAAAACCATTTCGCTTGCTGACATTTTCCAATCCAACAGTAAACACTCAATGAGATGAGAAACGAGCGTCCTTCCCGCCGCTCAAAGAAAGGCGTCTTCCGCGTGTGTCCTTGTCCAAAAGAAGGCATTCGTCAATATGACAGCCAGCCAGTGCCGTCCATCAATCAAGGCCGGCGCCGCCCAACGGAAAGCCGAGTGACGGCCGTGGCCGCCGTGCTTAACGAGGCCGCCATCGGCTTGATGCCGAGCCACGCTCTATTTGTCCCAATTCCAAAAAGAAAATAAAAATCCAATGGCGTCCACCCATCGGAGACCGTCTCGGTTGCGGCGCCTGATGGACGGGTGATCCTTCCGTCACGTAGCCTGCAAAGAATACAAAATGAAAAGGGAACGATATATCGAGCATCAATCTTACCGGAGGATAAAACCGACGATGATAAACGGGCGTAAAATGGAGAACAACAGTGTCAGAGAGGGAAAAAAAACAGTATTTTTTGCAGGCCTATGAAAAAAAATGTACTACTAATAGGCTGGAAAATATGGCATATTCTGTGCAGAAGATCCAAATATTTCAATCAGTTGTGCGTGTCTTTTGATGGTACTAACAAAAACCTACAAAAATCCACCTATCAAAATCAATAGGAAAGATCCCAAGTCATTCGTTGTCATTGGTTTTGGACTCCACTGCGCTAATCCTATAGAGGAACGAACGACTGCAGTGGAAGTCAGAGCATCTCAAGGGCCCAGACAGCTTGACATTTCCACTCAGACACGGCACTTTTTTGTCTGTGTTTGTTTAGGAGGAGATGGGGGTGGGGGGCGCCGGTGCCCCCGTTGTGTGGCGAACGTGGCTGGATAACATTTGAGAGTCTTCTTCATTTGTGGCGGCTTGCCTCTCGCCCACGCAATGGAGAAGAGACACCTTTCACCAAGCCAGCCAGCCAGCCAGCCAGCCAGCGTGACCTTCTCCATGAGACCTGGGGCCAAAAACGGCTTGCTCCGTGACTGGCTTGGCCTTTCCCAATTTGCCCGCTTCCTTGTCGTGGGGCTCCACCTTTCATCTCATGTCAGCCCCCCTTGCTTGGAAATGGATGTCCTCACTTCAAAAATATTTGCAATTAACACCTCGGTATGAGATCTCACCTGTCTCGCTGCGCTTCATCTCTTCTTGCCATAACACCGTGCTCTTTTTAAAATGGGCCAAATAAGTACATCTTGGAGGGATAAAAAAAAAATCTTCCAATGACATCATTTTATGTCACTTTCTTCTCATTTTACGGTCATTTTTTGGATCATTTCCAATTGATTTCGGGTGAATTTCCGTTGCGCAACAACGTTGCAGGCCGAATCGGACAACCTAGAAGGACCGCTCCCAGCCCACGGGCCGGACTTTTGACAGCCCACAATTATACCACCGCAGATCCTTCTGACCTTGGTCAGTCGTATTGTCCGTGCACATAATGGACAGCTTTGACGATCGCCGTGCACAAAAAGCGGAGATTACAAATGCACGGACGGATGGCTACTATGAAAAAGAAGATGGAGTTCATCTACGGCTCCGCCGGAATCAGGTGCGGCGTTTTCAAGAAAAAGATTCAAGTCACGCAGCACGTGAGTCAATATCACCGTAAAGCGCCTTTGGCGGACGACTCAAAATTGTAAAGTCGTTGTAAAATTGTGGCAGAATAATGCTTGGCTTTTTCTAAGTGGCTAAACACGTGCACGCATACCAACACAATGGACACTAAAGTCTCTTCAAATTTGTGCCCTCTATTTTCTCTCATTTATTTTCAGTGATTCTCCCACACGGCTAAAGAGGAAAATGTTGCATTTGATAAAATGGCTCTTTTATGGATCGTCCTATTGAGTCTGCAATGTCCCATTATGCTTCACATTACAATAAAAGTACTTTTGTCTTTTTTTGGGGCTGCACGAAGGCTGGGCCTGTGAGTCGTTACTCGTATTTTGTCTTTTTCAGCATGTTATGTCATTGGAGGCTGGCCAGCGTTACATGGCTGCACTCTCCTAAATTAAAATGGGAGAGCGTAGTCATGGAACAAACAGTAAACAAAAAAAAACCCTTGCTGACTGAATCATGACAGCATACATACATACATACATACATACATACATACATACATACATACATATATATATATACATATATATACATATATATATATATATACACACATATACATATATATATATATGTATATATATATATATATATATATATATATATATATATATATACATATATACACATATATACACATATACATATATATATATATATATATATATATATATATATATATATATATATATACACATATATATATACATATATATATACATATATATATATATATATATATATATATATATATATATATATATATATATATATATATATTCTAAAGGAGAATCTAAGAAGATCCAGATATTTCAGGAATGGAATTATAGTTGATTTAACATGACATTTTTGGACACACAGGAGAGACACGTTGCTTGGCTGTCAAGCAATCCGGGGTTGGCTGGGATAGGCTCCGGCACCCCGGTGGGTGAAGACTAGTCGTGGGGAGTGCTCCTTTTCCAAAGCATTGATGGAAATGTGAGGAAGCTGGCTACCTTCCATTTTCCACAATGTTCCCAACGAATACAATGAAAATGTGTCTATTTGTTATTTGAAGTGCAGATTCTGGCTCTTCGCCGGCGTTACGAACTATTTGCGACGACGCTTAAAGCGACGCCGTGTTCCATTGCACGTGTCACAAAGCAAATTGAAGTACTGTCAATTGCCATTTTATGGCTTCACTCTAAAACGACATGAGCGTGTCGTGAGACGCTTTGGGATGCGAAAAAAACGACAAAAAAACAGAATCCCATTTGTCCTTTCTTTCGCGAACGAACGTTTGCTGAAGAAATCCAGGGGCGAGCGGCGTGGTAGTGACGAGACACGGGGCCCGCACTCTCGCCTTTTTCCTGCCACAGAGATTTATTTGCTCTCATTTCAATTCAAATCACTTCCCTTCCTGTCCCTTCTGCTAATGTTGTTCAGTAAAATTGTGCAGAGGAACGCCATTGACAGGCAAAGTGAATTACCGCGTCCTTCCCAAGATAAAAAAAAGAAGGTACCAAGATGGGACATGGACGACCTCTGCCTATTTTGTCACCGAGCGAGTGCTAAAGCACGGACGGGGTTTAAGCTCAAAACAGCCGCATTGTAGGATAAGATCAACCAAAAAGTAACTTCCGACCACATTCAAGCTCACCTTAATCTCATGTGGGCTGAACCCCTTTATTTTTAGCCCCCAAAAAGCGAACGTACTGGTCGCCAGCGACGGCGCTCGATGTCCAAATCATACCTGAATCGTGACCGCACGATTCGCTGAAAGACGCCAGAAATTGTGTCACGTGTGGGTAGATGTATTATTGACTATTTTTTATTGAAGGTGAAAATTTATTTTCAAATTTATTTTCAACATTAAGAACATATTATTATTCAACGAAAGAGAGCAGTCTTTAAATTGAGAGTGATGAGCGGTAAGGGAAATGAATGAGGTCATTGATTTTTACTATAATTTGGACAACGCTGGCGGCGGGACGGATTAAAAATCCTAACGGGCTGTATATGGCCCGCGGGCCGAGGTTGAAAAACCTGTACACACACGATCCGGGGGCGGGGCGAGCGCGCGAATCCCGCGGCGGCGAAACATTCGTCCGGCGAACTGTCCGTTGCCCAAACGTCTGTCGACCAAACGTCTTTCGGCGAATCGTCCGAGTACCATTTCAAATGAACAAGCATCACGAACAGGTCATTTTCTGTCCGTTTGAGATCATTTCAAGCTCATCGCTCGCTTTTCAGCTCACTTTCTGTTGAGCCTAGGCCTTTTTAAGGTTCCCTGTCAGCTCATTGGCTGCAGTGGACGGTGCCGTTTGGAATGCGGAAGGGCAAAAGAACGACAGCGGGTAAGAAATGAAGCCAAGCACTCGGTTCCGTATGATTAGTAGGAAGGAGCTCCGACGGGACTGCCGAGTCGCTATTAGTTTTAATATGGTTTGACGCAGTGTTTTAAATGCGACATTAAGAATACTGATGGGATCGGGGGGGCTCTAACTGGAAGCGTTCCACTCGACTGGAGGACGAACAGATGAGAGCCGGCTCGTAGAGGAGAGCCCATCGCTAAGGAGGAAAGATCCACGCCGGGCTTAATGGCGACGCAGTCACTTCAACGCGAAGAGGGAGTGCTTTGTCATCGCGTCTTCTGGGCCGAGACGTCGGGAAAATAAAGCTCCATGGCAGCTCCACTCCAGTGAAGGTGAATCAATATGGTGGATGGCGGGGGAGGCGATGAGGACAATTAAAAAAGGAGCCCACGGCCGGGGGAAGAAAATGCAAGATCGGGGACATGATTGCAGTCCAGCTAGTGTTTCACAAAGCCTTTCATCGTAAAAAGAAACGTACATGCGAGGATGTTACGTATGTATAAATAGCCCCCAATTTGTTGCAGATATCTAAGCCGTGACTTCTCGTAGCTATTGCTCTTGCTTATTTTAGTAACGAGCGGTACAAAAGATAAATATTCATATTCACCCGCAGCATATTTTACCATTCAATTGATTTCAACGTTATTCCCCTCGGAAGACTCTTGTTTTAGAGAGAAAAAACTGAATTTTGCAACATGGACGAATACTGCACTATTTATGAACTTCATTTACTATGTACACACAGTATGGCTTAATGACCTTGGCAAAGTGAGGGAAATCCAAAGGAAGCCACTCAAATGATTGATAGCCCTGCTGCAGTAAGAACACTACGTTTTATTGCAAAGTGTCCCTCCCTGAAAAAGAAAAACAATAAAAAAAAGCAGAGGCAAAAATCCTCCTTTAACAGATAATGTTTTATTGAGAGCATTTAATCTTGAAAATGTGGCTGCCAAGGAGTTGCACTGTATTGGAAATTGGCCCATATGCTACAGAGCCCTTGATTACCCTTGTGTTAATTAAAGCTCATTTAATCTTAATGAGACGGAAAACAATTTACCGCTCACACACTTTTGCGGGAGCGGCCATTTTGCCGGAGTAGGAACCCAAAACTTCAGGCACGTGAAACTCATCGGCTAATCCCGCGGACTAAACTTGGCCGCATTTCCTCTAGTCATTCGAACACGCGGCGTTAGAAGAAGAAAGCATGTGTGTGATTAAAAAACTGCAGATTTCAAGAGTGAACGCTGGCCGTGATTTCAAAGAAAGAGCAAGTTGGGGAACGGATCCCATTTGCAGCCATTTCCTCAAACGAGCTCATCATTTTTCTTCTTTGCTCAGCCCTGAGGTCATTTTCTTTGTTGGTCATTTGGAGCTGGGCCAGGGAAAGGCCCCAACCGGTCATTACTGGGAAAGTGACAATAATTACTGTCTTTTCAGTTCACCGTGTGCAACATGCAAGCTGTATTCCACCTACGGATTACAAGTAGGGATGCACTCATCCACACCCGCGGATCTCGATACCTTAATGCGGTACACGGTCGATTGGTCGCCGGTCTTTTGGTCGCCCGGAAGGTTATTGGTAATTACCATTTAAATCGTTGCTCAAATTCCCTAAATCCAAACTGCGAATTACTATTGAGTCATACTTAATGCCCTAGTTATTATTAGGCTAAAGAAAAGCTCAAAATTTCCTGGACTTTTATTGTTTTTTGTTGGAGAACTTGTTAAGACCCTGCCTGACTGACGTAGCTTCTTAAAAGGGACAACGCATGTACATACAAACTCTTTCTTCTACACTCACACGTCGGCTCAGTGAAACTGCTCAGGGCCATTGTTGGCTTTTATTGATGCGTAGACCGTGTTGTTTTACCTTGTTTTGTCGCCGGTCTTTTGGTTGTCAGTCTTTTGGTCGCCGGTCTTTTGGTCACCGGTCTTTTGGTCGCCCGTTGTCGCGGTCCGGGTGACCAAAAGACTGGCGACCAATCGACCGCACACGCCTTAATGCCGATACGATTCAATTACTATGACAACGGCCATCACATTTATGTGTATGTATGTATATATGTGCTAAGCAACACGCTTATTTAATTATATATTTATTCATGTATTTATTTCTTGACCTACTTATTACCTATCTACTTATGTCTAAAATGCCTTTCCTATTCCTGCATCCTCACCCTCTTGCCACTGGAACAACGAAATTTCCCGAATACGGGATGAATAAAGTTATCCAATCCAATCCAATCCAATCCAATCCAATCACAATTCAAATACAGCGGCACCTCCATTTACGAAAAGCCTCCGGTGGAACTTCATAACAAAGGCCTAATCAATCATTTTCATAAAATTTTTGCACTTATCTGTCTGCCAGATATTCATTGGATGCCTCTTGATCCGTGATGCCCACACAAAAGCTCAAGTGCACTGTAAGTGCGCTTTAGCCATTCTGAAAAGATGGCCGGGATTCAGCCAACGTGTACTTGCGCAAGTCGAAATAATCCAGGGAAAGAAATGAGGCTAACTATCCCAATATCGGGAGGACTGCCAAGAAAATGGCTTTTCTGCGAGCCTATATGATTTGATTTTAACAGCTCATCCGACGGCACCTGAATTCTCCTCTGGGAGAATTATGAATCCGGAATCGTGCCCGATCAACGGGTCGGCGTCGTGGCGGACGGACGACGTCATCGGCCAGTGAACGTGCGTGTTGCATACGTGTGTGTGGGTGTAAATGCTGAGATGGAGGAACATTATAAAGCACTTAGAGTGCAGGTTGGGGGGAAAGGTGGTGCACAAATGCAGCTGCTGCGAAAAAGGTAAGTGAACTCTTACAAAAAGCTTTGCATTGAGACTCCTTTTTATTACCAGATTACTTTTGCCAACTCAGAAGAGCGGTGAAAAGACCGCTGGCGTAATTGGGAAATCTACCGCGGGTGGATATTACTCATATTGCCATCTGCGAAGAGATTAAGATGGCTTTACTTTGCTGCTTTTCAAAACTCAAACCCATTATTATTAGAATTCAACCCATTTCCCCAAAAAATACCGGAAAAATGGCCACTTGAAAAATGAGTAAAAATCTGTTTTTTATCTGTCTTTTCCATTGTTCTTGACCTGAGGCTCACAAAGGGGTGCCGTAGCCTATCCCGGCCAACTGTGGGCACCAGGCGGGAGACACAACCTAATTGCAGGACAAAATAAAAATATTAAAAAACTATAAATGGTCTTATAGACTTGAATGCAATGGAACAGCTAAAAATCTTCAATCTTTTTGAAATAGCTTTTTTTTAAGTAAGAGGAGATATTTTATACCAGAAACTAGAGACAAGTTATTGGGAGGAGTGATTATTTTTTTAAGAGCAGTAATGTCAGCGTCATTGTGGTTAAAAACTATAAATTGTCTTATAGACTTGAATGTAATGGAACAGCTAAAAAATGGCTTTTCAATCTTTTTGAAATTGCTTTTTTTTAAGTAAGAGGAGATATTTTATACCAGAAACTAGAGACAAGTTATTGGGAGGAGTCATTTTTTTTTTTTTTTAAGAGCAGTAATGTCAGCGTCACTGTGGTTAGCATGAAATTCAGTGTACATTTTGTTTGATAGAGCAAAAGCCATCCATCCAAATTATAGCAAACACTTTTGAAAATGGATGGACGGAGGGACATTTTCATCCCCCGTCCCTTTGGAAGCAATTAGTTTTGAGCTCTGAGCTTTTACCTTCTTGAAAAAAGGCCAAGAAAAGAACCAGCGCGTCTCTCTCCATCCAGCAAATGCGGCGCACGCGTGGCCGAGCCGCAGAGGACACCAGGCTTGTTTTCAGGGCCGACCGCGGGCGACGGCGGCGGCGTTAACGAGCCAAAGTGATTGAAGGTCCTAATTCGTCCGGCTTCTCCGAACACCGGCGGATCTTTTCTGACATGCTCCTCGCCGGCCGAGCCAAATGGATCCAAAAGAAAGCTGGTGGGAGCCACAGAAGAAAATGATGTTGTAGAGTTGCGGCAATGTCACGCCGGTTTCCGGGCTGCCACCGTGATGAATTGCACTTTGGGAAACTTGTCCCGCATTGCTTTTATTTCTCTGGTCTGGCCATCTCGCGTCACCTTGTCAAATCTCCCACTTACACCAGACATCCGTTCTCAAATTCTCGTTTTTCTTCTCTCCGAGGTGGCGTGCCTCACGTTTTTACAGAGTTTCACCTCTTCTGGTCACGCCGGACCAAACTCGGAAGGATATAAAATACGACCCGGGGGGGACATTTTATGAGGAGATGACGTTGTGCAATTTGGAGATGAGGCTTTTCGCAGGATGAGTTGCTTGTTGCAATTGGCGACCTTGCGATCTCGCAGCTTAAAGCCGTTCGCTTTTGTTTTCCCCAGTTTGTGAGGCTCGCTTCGTTTATTGGCCGCAAATTGCACTGACTTGCCAGCGTGCGCTCTTCTGGACCAGCTGTGATAATGGAACACTCACTTGTATTTAATCCTTCCGTTGACTTCTTTGGTTGGATCATTTCCAGGCGAGGCGAGGGGGGGCTGGGCAAAGACGGCCCCAAAACCTGCCCCAAGCTGGGAAAGAACCCAAAACAAAATGAGAAAGTTTCCCCAATACTGATTAAAGCCGTCCACGCCGCAGCCTTCCGGAGCGGAGCGCCGTTATCGCAATTTTACACGTGCGTCTCTTCTTGTGCGCGGAGGTCAAGGCTAAGGTTAGAGGCAATTCTCCAATAACTTGAGTCTAATCAGACTTTGAGAGAAACAGCGTTTTGAATAACCCGATGGAACTTACGGCCCATTTCAAATAGGCTCTATCTCGGGGAGCCGCGGGAACCGGCCCGTGGCCGCCCGCCGCTACGTCGGAAAGCCGATCTGTCGTCGGCCCCCGGCGCAAAAGTTGGCCCTCGGGACCCTTGGGAGACGACGGACGTCGCGGGGTGGGGGGGCGTCTGGTTTAAGCACTTGCGGGGTGAGCATTTGGTACTCGGTTGTTTGGTCGCCGGTCTTTTGGTCGCCCGGAAGGTGAGTGATAATGACCATTTAAATCGTTGCTCAAATTCCCTAAATACACACTGCGAATTATTATTTAGTCATACTTAATGCCCTATTAATTATTAGGCTAAAGAAAAGCTCCAAATTTCCCATACTTTTATTGTGTTTTGTTGGAGAACTTGTTAAGACCCTTAATGACGTCGCTTCTTAAAAGGGACAACGCATGCTCTTCTACACTCGCACGTCGGCTCAGTGAAACTGCTCATGGCCATTGTTGGCTTTTATTGATGCGTAGACCGTGTTGTTTTACCTTGTTTTATCGCCGGTCTTTTGGTCGCCCGTTGTTTGGGTCCGGGCGACCAAAAGACCGGCGACCAAACGACCACACACGGAGCATTCTGCGGCAAGTCGACCTCGGCGCTGCCTACCATCTTGTCTTGTTGCTGACAGAAACCCATTTCTCGTTAACAGTCTGAGGTGTCAAATTAGGGTCAAAACACTGAAAATATTTGGCGAGGAAAAAAAATCGGAGGCCATCTCGTTGGCTTTTGTTCCATGAAATTTGTGCTTTTTGTTTTGCAGCCACTTTCGTAGGCACAGACCATTTCCTATCAATCCACAAGTTGTCGGACATTGCAAATATATTTTTATTTTTTGGGAAAGTCTGAGTCAGGAAAGATGTCATCAGGCGCTCCAAGAAATCATTTTAAGCCGAACTTCAACATTTTCATGATGTTGCGTGTCATTTACCATTAAAAAAAAATCTAACTTCAACTAAAGTTACAAAATAGGCTCATTCAATCTTTTTTTATTGCACAGTATGAGCTGGACTTTTATGCAATGTCAGCATTTTCATTGAGCTACGACACGGAGGAGTTGGAGCCCGACCGCGTGGAGTCCGCCTCGCCAATATTGAGTAGAAGAACGGATCTTTATTGCTGCATCTTCAAGATAACTAGATTAATATGCAGTGAAATCCTGACCTAGCACTCCTCCTTTTATAGTCCGTGTTTTTGTTTTTCTGCATTTTCTACCTTCACTTCACCGTTTCAAGACTGGAGCGGATGCGTACGTCTTACCGTGTTTTGCCCAAGTCCCGCATTCGCTCATCCGAGAAAAGCTACCGCCAGACGGTCGACGTCATCGCCACGTCGACGTCGTCGTGCCTCGGCAACGGCCATACCGAAGGTTGTTAAAGTGGAGCAGAGGGTGACTTGGTCTGTCAAGGGAAAAATAGCAACAATAAAGAAGGCATTGGTGTGCTTCCAATTAAATATTGCCACGGGATGCCTGAAGGCTTTTCTGTTGTTGTATCAGATTTGCAGACAAATAGAAAATAAAAAGAGCCAAAGCAGAAGAAAAAAAAGGAAACAGCATGATTTCTCATTGTTTGTGCTCATTTCATGCGCAGGGAAATGTGCGCTGATAAAGCAGAAGCGGGCGCTGTAATTGAAGGCATACATTTGCACGGATGAGATGGGAGGACGCGCTAATGAGGGGGAGATAAGAGGCAACACCAGCGGAAGGAAACCAGAAAGAAAAAAAAAAGAAACGGCGAGGGGGATTTGCAGCAAATGCAATGTGGGGATGACATAATGGTCCAATTTCACAGGGCTAATAGGGCTGCCTGGGCGTAGGGCCCATTCCGCAATTAGCTTTCCATTCAACGGGCAACACAAAAGAGGACCTCGACCCCAAAAAAATAAAAAAGGGTCTTCTTACCTATTGACACGCTGGCATTTTCTCATTTCCACATCTTTCCGTTGTGTTTCCGGTGCCACGCGTATCGATAATCTGCGCTTAAAGCCTAACTGTGATTCATTTGAAGCAATGCATGTATTAAACAGGAGCAAAACTTGGGCTTTTTAGGAGAAACAATATAGTTGGATACTGACAGGAGTCCTTAACTACCTTCATTAGTGCCGTCAGGTGTGTTTCTGGCCCCGCCCCTTTTAGCTCACCCAAATCCTGGAAAAAAAAGAAATGAAACAGGCATTGTTTTTAAGGATTATTTGCAGATGATGGTGACATTTTGGATTTTTTTGCACCATGTCAGACACTGCAATTCACTCTGTGGGAAAGTTCCAATCTGTCTTTAACTTGTTGCCACTTGGTTTTGTCAAAGCACCACTTTGACAATGTTTATTAGAGCTGAGCTTCAGGGAAAAATAATATTTCTACTGAGATTGCTTTCAAAAGCAGAAGCAATTATGCCAAATGATCCCAAATATGCATGGAGCAAAGCCCCCCCCAAAAAAGCCCCACCACAGTGCATCTCTTTCAGTGTCGTGAATGGCAGCACGTGGTTTTCAATCCAGAATGTGACGTAAGAACGCTCCTACGGGCGGAGGGAGACATGAGTCCACGCACCAGTTAGAAAATGGGTTAAATTGTGAGGAGAAAAAAAAATTCTACAGAGCGAGCAGAGAGGACAAGAAAAGGGAGAAGACATAAAATAAAATAAAAACAGAAACAAGGCTAACATTTTGTAGAATGTGAATGAAGAAAGAAGACGTTAATGCCGGTCTTTTCTTTCCCAATATTTCATCAGTGGGGCCGCCTCTTTGTTCAAACCGCTCTTCTCCTTTGATTGCTTTCCGTGTACATGCTCGCTTCACTTGAAGACGTTGCAAATGTGCCCCGGGTCTTGAAAATATGGCGGCCAGGCCATGGGCCGCCCTTTCAAGTCATCACCCCTTACTGACTTGACGTTGACTGCTGACAAGTTTTCCCACTGAAAACACGGTCTTTAATTAAATCGCCATCCTGCGCGTTCAAAGAGGGTGCCGTGAATAAATAGTGGCTTGCCAGCTCTTGGGGGGGATAAAATAAAAGATAGGGGCCCACCTCGTTGGTGGAGCCGGCCTGCCCGAGAACAGGTGTCAAAGTGGCGGCCCGGGGGCCAAATCGGACCCGTGGCATGATTTTGTGAGACCTGACATAGTAAATGCCGACTTTCTGTTTTAGGATCAAATTCAAATGAAGATTATAGACCTTGTTTTCTTTGACATATTGCCTCAGGCAAAGGGAATATATTGAGGGAGAATTTGCAGAAAAAAAAGACTCAAAAGTCGATGTGTATGTATATGACATATACATATAAACACATACTAAATGTGTATGTGTATATATTTCTGTATATGTCTGTAGTACAATGTTTTTATTCCGTGACGTGTTTGGTCAGGCGATCCAGGCAACAAACTTTCAAGGCACGTGGAATGGCAATCATGAATCGCAAATCTAGTGTTTTGATATTTGATTGATTGGAGGCGGCGCAATAAATTAAGCTTGAAGAGACAAGCAAGATTTAAAAAAAATGGGACAAGTCGCTGGTGGCTGCGTGCTTTTTTTTGTCACCAAAATGGACAGATCTCAATTGCTGGGCTAACAAGCTTTTGTCGGATGACATCCTGCTGGATGCTCATTCCGATCCTACGTTTCAATTTTGCTTTGCAGTTCGGTAACTTGCAAAATGGCAAAAGTACCCCTCGCATCATTTTGTCGACAATTCTTTCGACAAGAGGCTACTTAGTCCTACTCCCAGGTGAAATTTACGTTCTTTCGTTTTTGCAAGATCTGCGGATTTCGATGAAGACAAACAATGAAAATACGAGACGCTACTTGGTTGAACGTACACTACTAGTATTAATTAGCGCGAGCGCCGTAGGCCGTCTTTGATGTTTAGCCTCGGGGGAGCCTCTCTCCCGAGGTTGCACTTCCTCAAAAGTCTTTTTCTGGAATGAGGTCGGACCTAGGGGGCTATTTCTTAAAAAGAAACAAAAAAAATGGGTCAAGCACGTGATGGGGAAAAATACTAAGGATATATTCAAATGTCATTTGTATTGGAAAATTCCCCTGGCCTTATCAGATATGATATTTAAGCGTAGGACTCATTTATTTGCAAATCATGGCGCAGCATCAATGAAAAATGTAACCGGTCTTCACGAAGAGACGACAAGCTGGTTGGGCTCAGCCGTGCTTTTTGTTTACCGCCGTGACGGAGAGAATTAATTAAAAAGTTGAGTCGGGGCAGGCTGGCATTTGTCAATACTTGGAAGTCGAATGGATGCCTAGCTTTGATTTTATTTCTTCTTTTTTTCTGACTTTGTCTATCTCCTTGCCAAAGGGCTTGCTTGACCAGGTTCCCTCAAATAGATTATTTTCTGCCAGGTTTGAGGCAAGACACGCACAGCCCCGAAAGTTGCATTGCTCCAAATTGTCTTACTATCATCAGACAGGAAGTGTGACTGTAGGAAACTATAAAAATGCCACATTCTCACTAACCGCATTTTTTGCCCGGATTCAAGTATTGTTCGGTCTGGATGCATTTTTGGGGGGGACATAGACTGCGCTCACATACACCTATATTTATCGGTCCGCAGTCAATTATTATTTTCCCATCATTTTACAGATATAATTGTTTTTTTGGGGGGGCCTTGAGCGTAATAATTGCCGTTTTTGTAAGCGTGCCATTGACATTCAAACGTTCCTGGAAAATGGACGTCAGCCCAAAAAGTTTTTCTGTCTCTGACTGCAGTTTGAGAAGCTTCCTAGCCGCCAAATCTTTGGTCCAATTGACGTTCGCTTCTCCAATTGTCACCCGGTGACATCGGAGGACAAATGGAATGATTGCTACCCGGCGATTGTGCGGGCGCCGTGGCAATTCCATCAAATTCGGGCGCTCCGGCACTCGAAAGTTTCGCGCTTTGTGCCAATTGACAACGCGACGTCGTGCCAAGTCCGTCGTATGCCGGCTCGACGGGAAAAAAAAAAATCATTACAAAGCAGTCAGCGTGTCATTTAGTTGGCCAACCTTTGACCTTTTGTTTTTCAGCACCAAAAAATGCCCGCTGGAGTCCAACGGGTCAACCAACCGCCTGCTCCAAGGCGATATTCCATCGAAAGGAACATTGATAAAAGATTATCCCAAAGTCTTGCCCACCTCGTACACTGGCGCCTCTATTAACGAAACGCATCGGTTCCAGAAGGGGGTTCCGTAACTTGGATTTTTCGTGAGCGGAGACCGATTTGACATTGAATTAGCGTCCTCCGTTCCACGCTCTTTAATCGTACGGTACGAACAAGCCCCGAACGGGATGCCCGATCCAACGGACGTTTTTCCTCCCGCCATCTAAAACGTTGCCAATTGCAGACTCCCTCCATCACGACGCAGTTTGCCGCCAGCACGAGGAGATGAAGTCATTATTAGTCCATAAACCTCAGCACAACAAGCAGCCCGACTTTGCTCCGCTGCCCGACGTTAGTTTAAAATAAAGTAAACCCGTAAATAATTGCGGCAGTCAATCAGGCGCAACTCTATCTATCTAACCTTTATCTGTCCTCAACGGGGTCACGTGGGCCCGCCGTCCCCCCCGGCTTTCTCCGGCCGCTATTGATCAGTTCTCGCTCGCAGCTGTTGGTTTACACAGATTAATTGATCCCTGTGAGGTGGGGGTGCTGGAGCGGCTTTCCTCTTTGCCATCATCTTATTGCCGTGCAACGAGCACTACACGAAACGAGTGCTTGCACATATTGGAAAATGTACTGAGCCTGAATTGATTCGGGGTGGTCCATTTTGTCCACGTAGCATGCTGTAACCCCCCCTACACACACACACACACACACTCTTTTTGTTAATCAGTTGACTTTGTCCCTGAGCAGAGGTGACAAACTACTGTTTGTTGTGAACGAAATTACAGAGCCGATGGAAGCAGACAGGCCAATCTACCGGCTTTGCTTTACCTTCGGTGTTACTCCTTTTTTGGGCCTAATTTAGAATTGCTGTCCCACCAAGTACAACACGTTCTTTCTACAATGGCCCATTTATTGGTTTAACCCAGGGTTGGGCAAATTTTTCGGCCCGGGGGCCACATTGACTTTAAAAATTTGACAGGCAGGCCGGGTCAGCACAAGATATGATACATATAAAAAATAAAAACTGCATCCGTTAACAGTACATATGAAACACAAACAGAAAAAAAATGACTAAAGTATGAACATACTCATCACTCATCTGGGATTTATGGGGTGCTTTCTTGGTTTTCATCAGACTAAAGGTCTGTTCACACACATATGTAGAGCCAAATAACACCAGAATCCTCTGTGCCATCTTCTGGATGTTTGGAAATTTGAACATGAAGCCTAAAACTCAGAGACTTTGAGGGAGTTGAACTTGTCACATTGGAGATCAATCCGTTCCAACTGCAACTCCTGTGGAACCGTTTCTGGGTCTTGTGAGAAAGGACATGACACCAGCTGTCAATTTTTCCAAAATCACAAAACCGACGGCAGAATTGCTCATGCAGGTCATCCAATGATTTCCTGTATTTTGACCGCATAAAAAACAAAAATATATATACATATATATATAATAATTTGGACAACGTCGGCGGGCCGGATTAAAATGCATAACAGGCCGCATATGGCCCGTGGGCCGTAGTTTGCCCAAAGGTTTTTCAGAGTTGTATGGCCTGTCTCATCTTTTGAATTTAGTCATTTTCTTTTGCAGAAAATGGCCATTTTACGACGGGCGACCATTGCCGGTCAAATGTCACCTTATAATAAAAGAATATTATAAAGGTTCTCGGTGGTCAGGAGGAGGGGGATCTATACAAATTGCTCTTGAAGATTACTTGAGGGCTGATCCATGAAAAACGTCGATTTAAAGTCTGGGAAATACAGTATTTTGTCACGTAACGCTTCAATTAAAATGCTAATCTGCCATAATCTTTTCTTTCCATTAAATACGTCCCGTTTTGCTCAGCGCCGTTGGAATTTGAAACATTAAAGTCCGTCCGGTGGGAAGAAAGACGAACGGGAACGGGAGAGAATGGCGAGCAAAAACAGCCGGCTCTCACTGCTGCAAAAACACGAGAGCAAAGGCTTCCGTGGGAAGTCTGGCTATCTGGACTTGCCAGGCGGGCAAAGGCAGTCACTTTTAAACCTTTTTCTGCTTGTTCTCTTGATTTCCAAGCTGCCTCGCCTCTGTCTTTATCCTGCTCGTTTGGCCTCCCTTGCTTGAAATATGGCAAAGTTGTAATCCCCGTTTTTTTCTCTCAAAGTTCCCCCCCCCAAATCCACTCATCGTTTTAGACCTCAAAATAAATATGGCGAGACGATGCGTCGTTGTAATTTGACGTATAGGTCAGTTGAATTCCCTTGGGAAAAATATGGCGGATTTACTTTACACGATGGACTTCATTTACTGAAAGGTCAGACATTCTGCTCCGTCCTTTCAAAAACAACTCTGCAAGTCAGATTTTTTGGGTTTCCAGATCGAATATTTCATTAGCCTGTGGAGTAAAGTCTATTTTTGACACACAGATTAGATTAGGTTAGATTAGATTAGATTAGATTAGATTAGATTAGATTAGATTAGATTAGATTAGATTAGATTAGATTAGATTAGATTAGATTAGATTAGATTAGGTTAGATTAGCTTAGATTTGCTTAGATTTGCTTAGATTTGCTTAGATTTGCTTAGATTTGCTTAGATTTGCTTAGATTTGCTTAGATTAGATTAGATTAGATTAGATTAGATTAGATTAGATTAGATTAGATTAGATTAGGTTAGGTTAGGTTAGGTTAGGTTAGGTTAGGTTAGGTTAGGTTAGGTTAGGTTAGGTTAGGTTAGGTTAGGTTAGGTTAGGTTAGGTTAGGTTAGGTTAGGTTAGATTTGATTAGATTACGTTAGGTTAGGTTAGATTAGGTAGGTTAGATTAGGTTAGGTTAGGTTAGGTTAGGTTAGGTTAGGTTAGGTTAGGTTAGGTTAGGTTAGGTTAGGTTAGGTTAGGTTAGGTTAGGTTAGATTAGATTAGGTTAGGTTAGTTTAGATAACTTTCATCCCTTATTCGGGAAATTTCATTGTCACAGTAGCAAGAGGGTGAGAATACAGACACAGCAAAAGACATTTTAGACATAAATAAATAAATAAATAAATATATGAATAATAATATAGATGCATTCAACTGTCTTTAATAATAATGCACGGTGATCAAAACATTGCTGATGTGGCCTTCAATAAGAATAATTGTTATTGTCAGTTTGAATATCATTCTTCATTAATTTTTATCTGCATGTGAACTCTATGTCAAGGGGAGAAAAAACATCCGCTCATCTGTCATCAAGAAAAAAAAGGGTGATGAATTTTTCCCATTTTGATTTGTTTTTAAAGAAAATAATGAGCAGTAGCTAATTTGCTTTACAGTCATGTGTGGCTAACCTTTCTGCATCCCTCTGGTCTCATTAAAAAAGAGACGGAAAGAATCATGACTTTGTTATTTATATCAAAAAGCTTCCAAGATGACACACACACAAAAAAACACCTTTGTCCGTGTATTTTTGCCGGTCTCCGTGGCTACGTAAACATGGCCACTTGGAATGAAAATGCCACACTAATTTGATTTAATCTCTCTCGAACGTAAGATTTGTATTATACATTAACATTCCCCCGCGCTCTCGTTAAATGCGGCAAGAGAATGGCGCCACGTAATATCGCATGATGTATCGTCGAATCGGGTCGTCGTCCCTCAACGGATCTGCTTACCTTCTATATTGGTCGATTAAAAATGTTGACTGAGAGCAATATGTTGATGAATTGATTCCGTCCAAGTCATTGAAGCCAATTATCTCCCCAGTCGTCTGGTGCACCTCAAGCGTATCGAGAAATGCGCAACGGGCAATTTTGTCCTCCTGAATGGAGATAAAAGTGCTTCAGAAAATGAATGAATAAAAAACATTTGTCAACACCTCTTTAAATAAAAAAAACAGTCACATCTCCACTATACAAAATAAAAGATAGCATTGTGGATCAACTGGTTTGTTGGGGTTATTCTGGATAATATTATAGATGTATGCATTTGAATGACTTTTGTGTAAGAGTGTCTTTAATTTGAGACTGGGGCAAACTCGAGGTCACCCTCCAGGAAGGCTGGCTCCAGCTTGTTGACGTAACACCTCACCCTCCAAGGACTGTTTACTGGGAGATACACCTCGATGCAACCCAGACACACCCAGATGCAAGTTCGCAATGAAGATCTACGAAGGACTCATAAATTGCTTTGACTGGGACACCGGCAGTTTACCTTATAAAGAAATTATTATGCTTACACTGCAAATTCTTACGCAGGTGTTTTGGTTTCGATCTAATACGAGCAGTTGTTTTTGACCTCAAGGGTGCTATTCGGTTACCTTATGCAATTGTTTTGAATCAGATTACATTAAATGTTTTCACTTATGTGCGACTAAATACAGAGAAGAGGAGACTGCACGTCAGAATGCTCAGGAACGAAGGCGCGTCATGAGGGTATTCTCCTTGCAAGTTGTAATCAGTTCTGTGAACGATATCTTCCAGTTTTAATTAAATATGACTAATAATGATTTAATGGTAGTAATCATTATTCCATCAAGAGTAGTTGTTGATGGAAAAGGGGACTCCTCATATTTCCTGCATGGTTTTGGCTTATAGTCGTGAAGGGGAGCTGGAGCAAATCCCATTTGAATTTGGCAGGCAAACAAACATCACGTGGACAATTTAAGCATTGAATGGAATCGGCTATATTGCCTTTTTCTTTGGGAATATCGTGCTCACTGGCTGCATTCTGGCTGTCATGGCTGCCTTCCTCCCATTCAGTCTCCACGCTTGCAATTGGCAACTTCTCAACGCTGAAGAGCATGAGACGAGAGCAATATTCAAATGTTCCAGGATAGCACGCAGTTTGTGCACGATACAACTCGTGTTTGTTTACAGGCCGAGTTTGAAAGTAAACAAAGAAGTGTTCGTCCAGTACGCCGAAAGATTGGATGGCGGGCACCTCCCGACTGGTTGCTGATTATCGCAAAAGTGGAAACTCCGGCGTGGCCCGAGTCGGGGACTAACGGGACCCGCGGGGCCCGGCCAAGATGACGCCCGCCATTTAAAATGGAGGCAAAGAACGACATAGGTTGGCTTTATGGCCTCGGACTTGCGTAACCTCCACCTTCAAATGCCCCGAACGCCATTAATATTAAAGCGGGCTCCTCCGGGGAGGTCGAGCGCAACCGCCGCCGTCCATCAATCAATCAATCTGCTGTCCGTCCGGTCGTCTCTTTTGTCGGAGCGCGCTTTTCAACCTGGCAAAAATCAGCTCTGGATTTTCCCCCTCGCGCGCTGACATTTATCTCCCGCTTCCACCGACAGCTAATTTAATGCGTTGAAGACGTGAGAGAGAGAGCGAGAGAGAACGAGAGAGAGAGAGAGAGAGAGAGAGAGAGAGAGAGAGAGAGAGTATGAGAGAGAGACATGCTTTTGTCAACAAATGTCATTAACTGACATTATTGGAAAATGAGGGATTTAAAAGAGAATGTGCAAAATGACAGCTTTGCGTGCGTACAATTCGCACTCGTCTGCCTCCACTTAGAATTTACATAAGCCATTCAGAAATTCGCTTTTTCATTCCGAGTACTTGTGCAATTGGATTTTCCATCTTAACCCATTTTTTTTTTCATCCAAAGTGAAAGCCCTGCTAGCAAGTCATCTCGTTTTCCAGAGCATCGGATTCAAACGTCTGCTATCGTGGCTTACATTAAGCAATGTCCTGACACGTTTTTAATAAATCATCATTTTCGACGCATACGAGGTAGAAAGTAGAGAGTAGCCGGGAATTGGTATTAACGTTGCTAAAATTGCAAAGGGGTTACCATTCTTAATATGAGCGATAAAGGCGCGTGATGGCGGATTTGCTCTTTAATTAAACTTTAAATGGCCCTAATATTTCAATAGTGTTGGAAAAATGATCCTTAAATCGATGGTCAGCCTGGAAAAGATCCACTTGATATAATTCTGTGCTCACCACAGACCAAATAGGTAGGAAAGAATATTTTTTTGTCTCGGTACAACGACATTGAAAGTATCGGATTTCCCGGACTAATAAGCTAAATCCCTTGAATAAGAATCATAATGATAAAAATGCATCTCACAGACACTTCATACATTTTTGCAGTGTTTCCCGACTTTTATTGAAGAGCCATGTCAAGAAAGGCCTTTATTCATTATTTGTGGACATTGATTTCGGATGAAAAGTGGCTTTTCAAGTGATTTGTATTAAATTCAAGTACACTTTGTATTATTATTTATCATCTTGAAGCACTGCAATATAACATCCAGCTTTAGTGTTAAGAGTTGGGTTTCTGTTCATTCATTTCAGCCCGATACGTTTCCTTATTTTATGTCGTCTGAAGATAAGCTAAATGACTGCACTTCAAATCTTTGAAAAACTTGAAATACAAATAATCATCTTACTCCAAAAAGAAGAAAAAAATGGCATATGAATGTTCTGCTATTGAGCCGAGCGGCAATAATGAGGCAAATTTCCCCGTGGGGGATTCAAAACAATTCATGTTGTGACCTCCCTCAGCGAGCTGATGTTTTCCTGGCATCTGTTGCTTTGTCTTCCGGCACAATTATGCAAATACTACTTTTTATTTGATTTATTTGAATTTCAACGTGATGGCGGGGGTGCAGCAGGAGAGCCCGACTTTTCCTTGGGAACATCAAGAAAATCCAAACACGCACCAACGCAAGAATACATTATCTTAAACTAAGCCTTAAAAAAAGTGTCAATTCACGAATCGGGGCAGATGACAAAAATGAGTCTTGACATCCCCGTATACAACATCTGCGTAATGCGTCAACACGTATGGCGTCGACATTTTGTTGTCTCCTTCCCTTTCCCAAACGTGAGCCATCAAATTCAACGTGTGCGGTCCATTGGTCGCCGGTCTTTTGGTCGCCGTCTTTTGGTCGCCGTCTTTTGGTCGCCGTCTTTTGGTCGCCGGTCTTTTGGTCGCCCCAACCGCCACAATGGGCGACCAAAAGACCGGCGACCAAAAGACCGACGACAAAAAAAGACCGACGACCAAAAGACCGGCGACAAAACAAGGTAAAACAAGACAGTCTACGCATCAATAAAAGCCAACAATTGCCATGAGCAGTTTCACTGAGCCGACGTGTGAGTGTAGAAGAGTTTGTATGTACATGCGTTGTCCCTTTAAGAAGCGACGTCCGTCAGGGTTAAGACCCCAAGTTCTCCAACATAAAACAATACAAATCCGGGAAATTTTGAGCTTTTCTTGAGCCTAATAATTACTAGGCCATTAAGTATGACTAAATAGTCATTCGCAGTTTGTATTTAGGGAATTTGATCCACGATTTAAATGGTAATTATCAATAACCTTCCGGGCGACCAAAAGACCGGCGACCAAAAGACCGGCAACCAATCGACCGTGTACCTCAAATTCAATGGCCATAAAGAGGCGCTCCCTTGACAGTAATAAAGCAGATTGCACTTTAGTCTGTCTGGCTAACGAACGCGGTTATTTTTAGCTGAGAGAAGCTGGCAGTGAACATTAAAAGCCCAAGCAGCGACGCCACCGAGGACCGGCCGGCCGGCCTCGCGTCTTTGTTTCTCCATCGTTCCTTTGGAATAAATCAAATGCAAAATATTTCCGTCCCCGGAGTGGAACGCCACTCGGCGGACCTGGCGCCACAAAACAAACAAAATCATTTGGGGAAAGCGCCGAAGCCAAACGACAAATGCGCGCGGTGTCTTGGCCGCCGTTCGCCAAAGCGTCTATTTATCACCCAGACATCATCGGGCAGTTTGTTTACTACAAAATGGCGTTCTGAATTAATGATAGGCATTTGATTTTGCAGCCGTGCTTTTCTTTTATTAACCTGTGAGTTTTCAGCCACATCGATTGAAATATTAGGACCATTAAAGGGGCTTCTAAAGGCTTTAAAGTCTTTAAGAAAAGAGCTTACTTGCGTTCAATTGCTGCCAGCCTCCCATTTCAAATGGCTTGGGCGTTCACTCGTCATTAAAAGTCATTGCAATTTGCAGCGGAAGGACGAAAATACTTTTGTTTGTACCGTAAATGATGGTGGAAGGCTTTCCCGAGCCACATGGCGAGCGTTTCCGTGTGGCGAGATCATCGTTAGCCTTGGCACGGCGTCGCCAGGTAAGCCTTCGCCGTCCCATTCCTAATAGAAAGCTCACCCGGTCGCATTGGAGATTTAGGACACGGCTGGAATAAAAAGAAAGACGTGATGAAAATACTGGAGTGTTGATACTGTGTGTGTGTGTGTGTGTGTGTGTGTGTGTGTGTGTGTATGTCGATTACCATGCCGACTGACGCCCTTTCTGTGCATTCAAGCTTGGCCTTGATGGCCTCAGCGGCCCACCCTTCTTTTTTTGGGTCTGTGTCTGGAGCAACAGAAGCATACCAAGGCTCAAGGATGGACTAAACCAATGTTATTTTGCTTGAATATCACATTTTTTTAATACTTGAACAGTCTTCCAAGGACAAATAAATGCTGAATCTAGCAAGAAAATTGAGCTGCAGGTCATTTTTTAACCTGCAACGACGTCTCCATTTGGAATAATAAGCCTGTACAAAGGTGTATTCTTGCTCCATTCTAGTTTTTAAAGTCTTCACTCGCTTTCGTTTCTGGAAAAAAAACATATTTAACATCATGGTGCTTTCAGGTTGTACAGTGTTCTTTTGTTTTTTTCAAGTTGTAAACATGCCTATCATTTAGCCCTACTTTGAAATGAATGGAATTATCAACACTTTGCAGCCCATGCGTGGATTTTTGGGGGGGGGGGAGATAAACGATGTCCCCAATAAATGTAAGTGAGGCAAGAATACGGAGGATCTAAGCCGGCGCCCCAGGTAGGCTTTATCGCTGCCTCCAAATCTGGCTAATCCATAGATAATTCATGGAGCAGAACAAATCCTCCGAGACCAGACGCCGCTCTTCACTCTGCCAGCTATTATTTATTTTCTCTTTATGTATGTCAAGCATTGCTTTCCTTTTATTGTTTTTTTACTGTACCCAACAACAGCGGGAACAAATGCAAATAGAGCTTGATTAAATCCGTCTTTTTAACATGCAACAATCTTGTTTGTATTATCTGGTTTCAAATCAGTCTTACAGTTTGGAGGGAAAGACCCCTTTTCAAGACCACTTGTTAAATTCCCAGGCTAGCAAGTGACAAGTTACAGTATATAAAAAAGAAAGACGCTATCATTTTTGAAGGTCGACAATTGGTTCCTTTGTGCCGATTTGATAGGACTTCATTTTTTTATATTCATAGGGCATAATAGAAATGTGTTCGAGGTCAATATTAATAGTAATGTCCATTTTACCACAAAGGCAATCTTTTTAAGTTCTTCTATTCAATGTTGACTTTTTTTGAAAGGTTGAATGCCGTGTTTATATATATATATATATATATATATATATATATATATATATATATATATATATATATATATATATATATATATATATATATATATATATATATATATATACTATGGGAAGCAGAACCAATGAGTTCCTCCCTTTTGGGACCCACGGAGGGATGAATAAGCCGACGTTTAGGAGAGTAGATACGCTACCGCAGAGGTCATTTATTCATGTGAGCTTTTGAGGAAAGGGAGGCTAGTTGAGAGTTCCAAAAAAATAACAAATAATGCCTTGAAAGGCAATGTCTGAAAAACAAACGATAACAATTTGTTTAAAGGAAATGACAGGGGAGACTGTGCACAGCAAGAGGTAACAGAAAATGGAAAAGGAAAGATCCACCAAGGTATTGTTTGGACAGGGCGTCAATAAATCTTGACAGGGAAATAAAAAAGAACAGAGAGAGAGAGAGAAGATAATTGTTTTTGGTGTTGGCCAAGCGCTTGCTTACACCACCTGCAGAGGATTCTTGCTATAAAAAAATCCATTTTTAATGTTGTTTGAAGGACTTTCCACATATAGAAATCCTTCATTCAGTCATTTGCCGAGTCACTCGTCCTCTGGAATGTCGAGGGGGTGCTGGAGTCTATCCGAGGAGGCGGGGGCTGTGGGTTGCCAGTCCATCGCAGGGCACAACAAGACAAGCAACCATTGGTGTACAATTAGCCTAGCGTGCATGTTTTTGGGCGGAGTGGGAGGAAACCAGAGCACCCGGAGAAAACCCACCCACGCACACACGCACGCATGCAAGCCCCTGGGCCAGGATGGAAGTGAGAACCGTGCCGTCTCGCATATCAAAGTACGATAGCGCATGTTGCCGAAGCCCAAAGCTGGCTATCTGCCATTTTGAGACGTTATGACATTAGTATGATTATGAATATGCAAAGAGTAGCCGTAGCAGAATATCAATCCGAGACACGGGAGCGCAGGCAAGTGAATTTCCTGTGTGCTGCAGCCGTATGCTGCAGGGCTCAAGCGTGATTTGGCAACAAAACGCCTCTCCTGCATTCGGACTTGGACTTTATTTCTTGGTCTTTTTCTGCAAAATGCATATTAACGTCATAACATCCCTTCTTTCTGCCTCTTTTCATGGATTTTCTGTCTTGATCTGAAATTCTTGCTTGATTTGCATCCCTATTTCATGTGAATATTTATAAATGTTTGGAATTGTGGGTTGCGCCAGCACCCCTCGCGATCCTTGCCAGGAGAAACGGAACAGAAAATTAGAGTGTATGCTGAATGTAATGTTATTATGGGAGTATTATTAACAAGGGAGTGTGGTCTGAATGTTAAATGCCCTCATTCTGCAATATTTAATCTTTTTTTATGAAGTACGCGAGGAATTTGTTTGGAGATTGGCTGCCATGATGGAGTGTCCGTCATGAATTGTTCAGCGATTATTCTGACCCGCGGTGGGAAGAAGATACACACGGACGGAGAAAAGTCTTTTTAATTGGCTGTCAGTGCCTGTCAGTGTCTGATGTTTGACGGAAAGACTGATTTATTTCTGGGCTACAAAAAATAAAAAAAAGATGATGACGGACGGCATCATGAATACGTTTATTCACAGTCTTGCGGCAGAAATGTCGATTAACGACGGCGTCCAAACCTTTTCCTCCTGGGCCCGCGTTCAAGGGTTAACTTGAAATCCATCCACTTCAATTTGTTAAACTAACCATTGGGATCCAGTAAAAAAAAAAGAGAAGTCAGATTGAAGCAACAAATTGTCAGGTTTCTTTTTGGTCTATTTTTTTTCCTCCCCCTCTGTGTGGCTTGTCCTTCCATTAAAATTCACCTGCGGCGATCTGGCCGGCCTCCCAGCCAATCCCCGCCTTTCGGGTCACCCACCTGTCGCCCGCCGGTTGTCTCGTCTAGCTAGGCCAGTCCACTTACTAAACCCTGTCTTTGTCACGGTCGTGCCCTTGCCGTCCCCAGATAGACTTGGGAGTCCAGACTCGGGCAAGGGCAAACTTTGGAGGAAGTACTGGCTTTCTGGTCCATATTTACAGCCGGCCCGCGGGGAGGCCTCGGCGCTTTCACCCTGCACGGCACGACATTTGGCTGGCGTCCTCTGCAAACAGGCCATCGCTCTCAGGGGAGCGTCTCCTTGGGCCATTCCATCCCGGCGCTTTATTATGGCCTTCTCTTCGGCGCTATTTCAACAAACGCTCGCTAAGATCACCCGCCAAATGCCAACGGCGGAATATGTTACTCCGGTATTTTGGCTGCCTTTCCGGAGACAGACGTCCCTCCGCGGACGGACGGACGCCTCATTGTTGTTTATATCGGAGCGTGGCTTTAATAGCTTCCCGGCCCGTTGCCACATTCCGCCTTTTGACTCATCAAGTATGGGTTCCCGAACCAAAGGGAAGCTTGCGGACTTTGTCAGTGAGAAATTGCCGTGTTTGCATGCCACAGATTGCTCCCTGTCTGCACCATTTGCTTGCATCATTACACCTCAAAGCGGGATGAATTTCCCGACTGTCGAGACGCCGTCGTGTTTGACGAAATGACACATGGCGCCAGCTAGGCAAATATGGCGTGGCGGTATTTATTGACATGATATGACACCAACACTGGATTCCACTTTTTCACTGCCTATGCCGAATGCTTTCCGAAAAAAAAACGACGTCAGCTTGGCAGAAAACGTCGAGTGTGAGCTTTAATGAGATAAGCCATCGTACACAAGTGCTTGCGCACCAAAATGGGTCCATTAAACAAACCCCCTCCTCCAGCTTTAGCATGTGGAAGAAAGTCGCCAGCAGACAGTTTCCCATCACGCCTGTGTCAGCAACCACAGCAAATCCAAGCGTGTGAAAGACAGACCAAGTGTTGCGAGATCCCCGCAGAGAGTCGTCTCAGAGAGCTACAGATTAAATATTTAAAAACATACCCCAATAATGAGTGCCCCAGTTTCTTGGCTGTGCTACCATTTGGCTTTGGTCGTGACAGGCGATGGTGTCGCTGGCCGTGGTCCTGAAGCAGAGAGGAAAAAAGGCAGTCAGAGGTTTCACATAATTAGCTGAGGGACAACGTGCTTGACTAATTTGAAATTTGTGTCTGGACATCCATAGCAGCACGGCTCGCAAATCCTGTCAACGTTTTGGGGCGAACATGGAAGAAGAATTAAAAAAAAAAATCCTGCCACTGAAAAATCGATGCCATGCATACTGAGGGGGAGAATGAGAGTAACAAGGACTCCACTGCCCCCATTTGTGATTCTTTTTATAAAAAAAGGAAAAATGAAGGATGCTAGTAAAAGATGGGTTATTAATAGGAAAAAAAGGAAGTTCTTTAACATTAAACTTTCTGTATTCTGATGAGATCGTGATGACGCAGACATATGGTAGTAGTACAGATCTTTTTATACTACTTGCTGATATGACACAGTGGGTTGGTGTGCAAAATGTAAAGCTGAGTATTTTACATTTTGGAGGACGTTTGATTTGGCTTGATATTTCGTAACTTGAATTATTTTTGTATCTTAGAAAAAAAATATCCATCAAGGCTTTTCGTATCCTGAAAATGTAGTATGTAGAAGCATTTGTAAGTAGAACTACCACTATAGTATATACGTATCGCTCTCACTGGATATATGTGTGGAATCATTGTAAGTGCTTCCCAAAGCAAGAGGCTATGTCTTGAATACATTTGCTTTTCACCTTGATGAATGGGTTTTGCCCATAAATGAGTCGCTACGCCCCTTGCTTGACTCAGCTAAGGAGAGAAGAGAGATAGCGGAATAGAGAGAGAGAGAGAGGAGAAGAGAGGAGAGGAGGCGGGGATTTTTTTTGGGGGGGGGGAAGCTTCAGCAAGTCCACTCGCGCAAGCCCGCCCGCCCGCCCGCAGTCAGTCAGTCTCAGAGGTGGTCGCTCACACTGGAGTGCTCGCAACTCGGACTTACTGGATCCCCAGCAGGGCACGGATTGTGACACCCCCCGAACGTACGCATGCCGGTGAGTGACGCACTTTTGCTCTTCTCTTACTATTGTACACTCGACAGTAAACAGCCGCACGTTGTTTGACTCGAGGGTTGGAAGAAAATGTCGAGGGGGAAAAAAGAGAACCCCCCTCTTTGTTTTCTCAAATCATAATAAACTAGTAAAGCTGCAAGACCACAAGTCCCCGAATTGTGGCCATCCAAATGCCACATGAGCCATTTTCCAACATCGCTCGGCCAATCCGCTTCTATTTTCCACCGTGCCGTTTGCATCGATCGATGGCCGTCTAAAGCGGATCCCGGTTCCAAGGCTCCCCCCCTTTTCACTCGGGTTTGATGCTCTTTTCTCGTCCGCTTGGGCTTTCAGAGGATGCTCTTCTCGCTGCTCCCCGTCGTGGCTCTGATGCTGAGCGCGCAGTCCGCAGTGTCCGGCACCATCACCGGCACCAGCACCGCGGCCGACAACGACGACATCGACAGACGAGCGACTCCCGCGGGTCAGCAGCACTCCAAGGACAGATCCTGGAACCGATACAGAGACGTGAGTTTCCGTGGCCGAGCCGCTAAATCCAGCCAAAAGCCATTACTAGAGGGTTGTGCATCACTGACTCGCATGTCCTGCGGACCCACGCAGTAAACACCCTGTGGCTGATAACTTCTTTATGTGGCTTGAGTTAAGACTTTTGAAGCATCAAGGGACTTGGCTTGGTACTTTTGCGCTTTGACGCTTTGTTCGGAGTGCTGGCAAGACCGCCCCATATCAGATATATACTAGACTTCTATTTGTGTCCAAGACCATGACATGTTTTTGTAGGTTTTGTGTGTGTGTGGGTCTTTATAACAGGGAGTTGGCATTCTTTTATTTATACATCAGCCTTCAAACCAGGTGTGGAACTGGCATACAGAATATTCATTGGTTTATTTCCACTACTGCTTATCTTTGAGAACTTTCCTGTTCACGTCTTCTATTCGGTCAATGGAAGGCTCGTAGTCAGGGGTGTCAACCTCACCTTAGATTGCATGTGGGCTGGACTTTTTTTTGGCCAAAAAAAGGGAACTTGCTGATTGCCATAGACATCACTGAAAGATGAGAATCAGAAATCTACCATTGTCGTCAATGGCAGGCAATGAGTCCCTTCCTTGTCATTTTAGGGGACTTGCAGGTCACTTCTTGTAACTTTTGGAACATGCACTATTGGTTTGGGAGGAATTTCGTGCTTGCTTTCTATTTTTTTTTCTTTCTGCTGATTTGGGGGTATTTCCAGATGACCTCCTTATGAGTTTGGGGCATTTTAAGGTTTCTTGTTCACTCAATGACGGTGCTGTTTTTTTCACTGCAGTGTCCGAAAGAATGAATGTGACTGCGGATAGAAAATGGACTCACTATTGCAGCTGCGAATTGCAGGAATTCACCAAATTTTGCTTCCACGGCCCCCATGTGGAAAATATCCGAGCATTTGAAGAAGGTTGATTCTGTATGAATAAGCTACAAAGCGGAAGAAGGATGCGAGCCGGATGGGAAAGCGGGCCGAGGCTTTGACAGCCCCGCTCTAGCTAACTAACTAACGAACGAATAGCACGCCTTTCTGTAATAATAATGGAGAAGCTTTTCCGTCTTAGCAGCTGCTGCAATCCCGGGCCGGAGCGCAGCGATGAGTGGCATTATTATGCACGAGGTTCCGCCGTGAAGCAAACGCGCGCTGGCTGCAAGCGTCTACCCAGGGGACTTCAACAAAGAGTCACATAACTTTGGCCTTATTAGAGCCTGCCTTACTCATCCTACCGAGCTGTGACGTGGCAAAGAAAATGGGCCTTTTGCACCTGCGCTGCGTGCTTGCCGATTTAAATGTTCTACTCGGTCATTATCTGCAGAGGGCATAATTAGAGCAGGTACAAATGATGGCAGACACCTTTTGGTTTCACGGCTCCGCGCATTTGAAATGTGCTTACTCGATGTCGCATTCTCTGTCCTCCGCCTCATAGAAAACGGCCATCGCGGTAGGGACGCAAACTAAGGTGCAGAAACGACTTGCTTGTTTCAATGCTCTCTTTGTTTGATGTCTGCGAGACCAGCTCGCGTCATAACAAGCTTGTTGTCTAGGATGAGACGGCTGTGGAATTTGCTGACACGCCGCATCGGCTGGCGTGTGCGAGCGAGGCTGAGCTGGTCTAATTTTTCTCTCTCGCCCAATCCCGCACACGTGCCTCAGCTTGGTCGCCGTGTCGTGCCTTGGGGATTCTTTCACGTTTAAATTCATCCAATTCATTCAATTTAAATTGAAATTTTTCACATTTCAACAAAAATTTAAAAACTGGCCACGTTTGGACTAATTGGCAACATTTTGCTTCTTGCACCGCCAAAGGGAATGTGGTCCCATTAGTATGCAATACTTAGCTGGACCAGGTTTTGTTGAAGCTTTGCTGTTCAGCCTTCATCAGCACATTTTCAAGACGTGTCTGGTCCAAAAGTGATTCGACAAATTCCTGAAACTAGTGAACCCTCTCACTGTATAGAATTTCAAAATAAACGGACTAAATGCCCATAGAAGAAGCTTGAATTGTGCTCACATGCTGTTGCACTTTTTACATTTACCACTTGATGGTGTCCTGTGAACTGTGCCTCATTCTGGTTAATTGCCCAACTGCAAAATGTGATTAAAACAGCGCTTTTGTGTTGATTTTTCAACCCAACTTACTGGAGTTTGTGGCCTAGTCACGTCCAATCTATGGAATTGACTAAAGTAGCCTCCTGGGAGCGACTTTAATTGTTATTCTCGGCCCTATCCACGTGTTTGCCCATGCTTTACAGCAGGGGGGCAGCTGAAAGAATCCGATTATTGGAAGTGAGCAGTCACCTTCAGAAACGCATCCCCTCTGAGGAAATACTTCCCGGGCAGTGCCCCCCTGTATTTCTTATAATGAAGCCAAGACTGGGCTGAACAGCTGTCGCTCTTTCTTATCGCCAAGCCATGTTGTCCCCCGTTTCCTGTTCTTTTTCTTTAGGCCGCTTCCATTTTTCCGCACTGGCTTCATCTTCATCTCCACTCTGGGCCGGCTCTTTCGCCGTCTCCGGTTTTATACTCCACTAATTCCAAATGAAAGAGTGCCCTTCAAAATAAACCCCCTCTCCGCACTTGCCTTAGAGACCACTCGTGCCCACCCCCCCTCCCTCCTGGCTGGCGTGCCTCCTCCAGCTATTGATTGTAAACCAGAAATTGCAGATCCAATCTTCGGAGGGCAAACGACTAAATATTGCACGGCGGCCGCGTTTTACGGCCCGCCCCGGCCTGCCCGTGTCTCTCCGACTGCCGTCTGTGCGTGCGTTTCACCGCACCCATGTAAAAAGCCAGCCCCACCCTCACCCCCACTCGCCGCCTCAGGCTCCGGAGTATTGATCGATAAATTAGAGAGCTGGCTAATCCTGCCGAGCGCCACAGTGTCATCAATAAGTGCATGAGATGCAACAATGCAAAAAGAGAATGTGGGATGAGATAGCAATATGTCGATGGTCATCTACCATTAGCCTTACTGCAGTCGTACCTCTTAATTCATTCATCGAGTAGAGCCACATTTTACATGTAAATTCTCCATTTCTTCCACGGTTCTCAACGTACCTGCAATTAAACCCTTGAAAATGATCCAAGTGGACCCGTTTTGTTTGAAATATGTGAGAAACACACACAAAAGATAAGAAAAGGATTGAATTAAGCCATTAAAATGAACAACAAGCATATTCTATTGTTGTTCAAGTGGCGAGTGCAACTAACAAAACACACGCATCCAAAAACACACAACTTCACGATTTAAACCCAACATTTCAAAATAACGTAATTTTCCTTGAACCCCAATTTTTTTTTTTAAAGAATAAAGTTGCAAAGTCTAAAACCGGAATGTTTGGTAAGTAGATCTCATGATATCTTTTCGATATATTGTCACCCTCCTAATTTAGACGTTTTTTGCAAGAGCATCGTTCAGTTCGACTCGCATTGGACTAACGGGGTGCAACCAATCACGGGCCTTCTACTCAGCTTTTTCAAACTTGTCTCCTTTGGATCAATGCGGAAAATGTTCCTCTCCGTGTCGTGTGGCGCTCCGTCTTTGATGTTTACGGTCTGGAGAAGCGTGTCGGATAGAATTGGTCATTATCAAACTCCCCTCCTCCCCCCCGAGAACACGGATACGCTGACTGTTTGTGTGCGCCCGGCTGTGTGGGTGTGAAGGATGGCTTGTCGTCGTCAATAATTCAGGGCTTTCCCGCCACCGCCGCTCGCTTCCGCGGCTTTTCGGAGCGAGAGGAAAAGGAGAAGGGCGGCCGATGGACGCAAACATCTCCCATTCTTGCCTTCCTGACGTTGTCATTTGGCAAACGGTACGTCCCTCGTGCACACTTTGTGTTTTGGTGGACAAACTGTTGGCTTTCTTCGTGAACTGGAAATGATGGTTGAGCCCCGTGGGCTTCTTGTGAATACTGCATGAAAAGTGCATGGAACTTTGTGAGAGAGTGTTGGCAGGTCAACCTTTTGCCCTCTGGGTTGTGTACTTAAAGTGGATTAGCTTGAGGAGAACGGCAACATTGCAGCATATTTTCTTTTCCCTAAAATTCCCCCTGGAAAAAAAATAAGCCGTTTTTGTTTTCTACCTTCCTGCGGTGAAAATGTCTGCAGACCTGCACACTAAGACCAACATTTTTTCTGTTTCGGTCTCGAGTAGAGTATGAATTATTTTGGCTCGGAAGATTCTCGTGGGAAGGGAGTCCAAATTTTATCCATCTCGCGAATGGGATGGAACGGGGATCAAAAACAACGGGGAGCGGCAACACACAAATAGAAAACAACCTAGAGAACCGAGGCCTCCATTCACGTACAGTGGTGCCTCTTCTTACGAATGTGCATAACCCTATTTGTGGAATAACCCATACGGAAAACGACTGAAACGCGTAAAAGATTCAAACGACCTCCCGTAGCAACCAGTATTTAAATTTGAATGACTTGCTCTCTAATCAGCTATTCTTATTTGATAGGTTGATTATTAATACACTTTAATCAATCACTGAGACATCTTTAACATACTCTGGCTACAACTTGCAAGGAAAATCACTCCCAACTCGCCTTCGTCCAAGAGGATTCTGAAGAAACGGTATCCTCCTCTGTCCATTTAGTCGCGCCATACTCAAAACATTTAATGTAATCTGATTCAAACAATTGCATAAGCTAACCGAATAACACCATTAAGCTCAAAAAACAACTGCCACAACAATCTCATATTAGATCGAAACCAAAAACACCTGCGTAAGATTTTGCACAAGTAAGCATACAATGTGACCCGAGCGGATCAGAAACCGAAACAACTGCGTAAGAATTTGCACGAATAAGCATATAATTTCTTTATAAAGGTAAACAGAGCGACCGTATTTTTAAACAATAATGTGATGATCGCCATCTGCCGGAATCCAAGTCAAAGCAATTTAAGAGTCCCTTGTAGATCTTCGTTGCCAACTCAGATCAACAGTCTCGGCCTGGAACAAGGTATCCTGTTCAGTCAATAGTCCTGAAAACAATTAACTGGCCTCGAAAGCAACTGTGGGGGGAAAGTGTCCTCGAGCTTACTCGGTCCCAACATAAAGCACAAGTTAATTTATAGCATTACCTATTAAAATGCTTAATGAACATATAGTAACATCCCAGAATAAACCCAACAGTAGGGTAGACGGAGCGGTCCTGACCCGACAACCCGCAAAATGTGTGCTCCAAAGCCCTCTTTGGTCAAGTAGTATTCTGTGGCCGTTTGCCAGGCAATTCCTTTCTCCCTGACAGCAGAACGGCTGGGTGATTGAGCAGTAGACACTGGAAGAATAACCAAGCCAAACGACCGACGCTGTCTCCGGAATGAGAAAAGGGATATCGATTAGGAGAACGTCAGTCTCGGCCAGACGGGGAGGAAAGATGAATCCGGATGGTGCTGGAAAAATGAACCCATGAAGGCGACACACGGCTCGTTTGACGGTTTTAACTGATCGGGAGCCGAGTCCGCTGCAGCCTTTGTCGTGTTTTCCTCAGCCTGTATTTGTGTTTATCAGCATGTTGGAGAGGAAATATAGCTCTTGGTTTTTATTCCGTTGTTCAACAAAGAAAGAGTTCATTCCAAGAAATAACAAGTGTGGACTGCAAGTGGCTATTTTTCCTCCCCTCGTGTTGGCCACTCTTTTTCATGTACTCTGCGTCCATAGGACAGAGTAGGTGAAGTTCCCATAATGGCTTGTCACGGCTGTAAAGAGGTTTATGTTTGCGCTGGCTGGCGCAACCTTGGAGACGGCGTTCCCAAGCGGGCGCAGTGTCGTTTGTGACAAACACGTTATTCCATTGTGTACTCCGCACAATACTCGGCAGTCTCGCCGTCGAAACGCAGTGGCAAAGTCAAGATGTTTGTTAATCCGAGTACAAAGCACTTGGAAAGATTGTATACGGCGGGAAGGGCGGTAAATGCTAATGTATTCTTAATGACGTTCCTTTGCGAGGTCATTCGGAATAATACAAAGCTGCAAATACTGCCATACCAATAATTCAATATTTTGCGCCGTACGTCTAGCAAAATCGGAGCTCCGTGATTGTTGACTTCTGTATTGTCCGTTTGCACATGGGTAGCTTTTGTTGTCAAATCCTGGGCCTTTGTCTTCTTCAACCTACGTATAGTCGGGAGCTTTTGTCTAATCGGTCATCCTGTACTCCCGCTCATGTCTTTTTTTTTTGGTATTTCCGAAATAACCCTGACATTTACCTTGAGCAAAAGATCGCATCACACTCCCCAAACGCGCTTTGCAATATGAAACCCAAGAGATCTATCTATGGCCTCGTGTAAAGGCATTTACGAGGATGACGAATGCCATGGCGAGGGCCGGGAAATGGCTCTGGCAAAAAGGTGTACGCAGATCAAGAAGTTCAGATCGAATATACGCAGGTTGGGAGAAGGAAGGAGAAGGAAGGACTGGCTTTTTAAGGATGGCAAGAATGACAGCCGTGGTATTTCCGTCACGTGCCAAGCGCGAGCAAAGTCATTAGAGATCGAAATGAAGCATCGGCACTCCGACAAAACAACGGCGGTGTTGAGCCTCAAACTGAATGCCAATCAACAGCGACGTGCGCAGCTGCTGATGAATAGTCATTAAACGGCGGCTGACACAATGAGGATCGTCTGATGACGGAATTTCTACCGTGGTCTTTGGGAATCATTTCAACGCGTTTCTGTGTTTGTTAACTGCACAATACTTTGTGTATCCACACTACTAAGGCTTGTGGTTATGCAAAATTAAATGGACATCTCTATGTGAAAGAAAGAAACCAGTGAAATACTACAAAGTCTATTTGAATTTTTGTGGTGTCGAGAGGTCAAAATACAAATAGGAAAAGTAAGGTATTAGTTTCCCCATCAGGTCATAGAAATATTATGGCTTGCTCTAGCTCTGATTTTCCATATTTGCAAAAAGTATTTGTTATTTTGATGTATTTTCTGATGAGGTCATCGGGGTCCTTTGGATGTGCCTGTGATAGCGGGAGAAATAGCTGCTGCGTTTCTGTGCGGGCGGGCGGGTCTCGTCTTTCTATTCTTAGGCACAATGTGAAGCGTGCCGACGCAGATGTTTGTCCACGTTTGGAGACGGCTCCGACCGTTCAGGGCGATTGAGAGGAAAGCTCGCCATTGGATGTCTAAGACACGCTGTCATGACTTCATTTTGAATTGAACCTTTGTTAAACCGTATGGTATTTATTGCCCGGTTGGCCTAATATCATGAAAACAATTGTTCGCGCTGCTAATCGGCCCATTCGGAAGCGAGAGTATCAATCTCTGCAATTTTATCATTCTTGGAGGCAAGCTCCTTCTTCACTCCGTGTCAAGCTAACCAAATGTCAACATGAGATTCAAAGTTTTTCCACACTGACTGACTTCTTATTTAGCGTAGACTTTGCCAGAGCAGAACTCCTTCTTAACATCTCAATCCCCGGGAAAAGCTTTTCAGTTCAATGACTGCAAAAGTTGAGGGGAGACGTGTGATGTGGAGTTCTCCTCTGGCTGGCGCAGCGGGATATCAGCATTTTCTTTACTTGAGTGTACCTTTTTTAGCACATTTGCTGTTTCTAACCCAGATTGGATTCATTTGTATGATTGCAACCACCCGTGTCATGTAAATGATCAGCCACGTCCCAGATCCGATCGGAAATACGGCAGAGTCGCGACATTTTCAGAGGATTGGAATTGGGTTAAACATTTTTTTTGATTTGGTAGAAGAAGTGTAGCAACCTCCTCCAATCGACCTTTAGCGCACATGCCCTTGTTGTCACTCCAATTATTCTTGGCGGCGTTTGGAGACTTCTCGTCGGAGTCGCGACGCTCAAGTTTACGAGGAAGACGAATACGATGCGACACTGTGGCCATCTCCATTAAAGTCGCACTGAAAGTCAACAGCCAACTGGCGGTCATCGCGCCCTTTCAAATCCAATGCGCCGGCCAGGCCAGAAGAAATATGACTACCTTAATGCTTCCCCGAGCGGCGCCGCCCTCGACGCCATGGCTGGCTTTTTATAGGATGCGCGATCAGGGATTCTGGTATCACCTCCAAAGTGGAAAACGAAGCTTGGTAGCGGGGGCGCTTTTCCCTGGAGGGCTCATTAAATGGGATTTTTGTTTTTTTGTTACCTCCAAAAACCTGTTCTGCGAATCCCGCTTTCTCACACACGTTTGTCGGCGTGTCGCCATCAAGGTTACCTTGGAAGCTATGATCTATGAAGAGAAAGCGCGGCACCCCAACCGATCGGTGTCGAGATCCCGCAGCTGAAAAATGCTAATCCCCTCATGGACTTGTTAGTCGGCTACAGTTGTTTGTTTGGAGCAAAAGGTGTGGAGAAAAAAAATGAAAAGCCAAAAGGAGAGAATATTTGGATAGAATGAGACGCAAATAGCAATTTCAGCCCGTCATTTCTACTTTGCAAAAGGTACTCCGGTACTTTCCGTTTCTTTTGTTGTTCAAACAAAAGACGTTTTACTTTTAGTGCTGAATGAGGCTTATGAAATCAATTGACACAAATATTACTCTTTAGCTTTTCCAGAAATTGTCGTCTTAAAACGGGGACGCAATGGAATCGTGATCTACGAATTATGATGCCAATCATATCGCCAGACGATACGCAGCCCTAGTCTGGATTGTGACCGGACTTTTGGGCGCCGGAATTTTGGTCACTGGACGTTTGGTCGCCGGACGTTTGGTCGCCGGACGTTTGGTCGCCCGGACCCAAACAACCGGCGACCAAACATCCGGCGACCAAACGTCCGGCGACCAAACATCAGGCGACAAAACAAGGTAAAACAACACGGTCTACGCATCAATAAAAGCCAACAATGGCCCTGAGCAGTTTCACTGAGCGGACGTGTGAGTGTAGAAGAATTTGTATGTACATGCGTTGTCCCTTTAAGAAGCGACATCAGGTCCGTCAGGGTCTCAACAAGTTCTCCAACAAAACACAATAAAAGTACGGGAAATTTGGAGCTTTTCTTTAGCCTAATAATTAATAGGGCATTAAGTATGACTAAATAATAATTCGCAGTTTGTATTTAGGGAATTTGAGCAACAGTTTTAAATGGTAATTATCAATAACCTTCCGGGCGACCAAAAGTCTGGCGACCAAAAGTCCGGCTACCAAACGGCCGAGTTCCAGTCCGGATCGAGACTTGTTAAGAAGGCCATTCCAGGGGAGCCACTTCTTAAATCTGCCACTAATTTATTGGACTTGATCTCCCCGGTGCCTCCTGCTGTCGCTGGCGATCCCGATTCCAGATTTACCTTTACAACTCATTTAGCTGCCTTTTTTTTTTTCTCAACATCAGCACCATTTCCCCGCCTTTTGTCTCGCCGTCTCTGCTACTGAGCAAGCGTTTTTAAAGCCCAAAGGAGTGTTCAAATTACCTCTGGAGGTGAATGATTACACGCGCTACACTCTGCTCACATTAATCAGTTCCAATGCCGCATTGGATAGCAAAACCTCTCCATCCTCTCATTAGCCACTCTTTTTTTGTTTGTTTTTCTACACTACTTGGTAAACTGAAAAAGTTCAGGTCCAAATAATTCCGCGGGATGAATAAAATAATATTTGCGACCTATCCACCAAGATGTAGTGCTCCTTTTATGAGTTTGAAGTACAATGAGCTGGCCTAAGCGTTTTCTCGAAAGAGGACGTACTTATCTACAAGCCGCTAAAAAAATGATTAATATCATGGCGTCGGAAGCGGGATAAAATCATGTTGGTAACTGCAAAAGGACGGACGTAGAAAGATTTTTTTCTCAGGCTCTGGATTGACTGGATGCCATCCCGTTGTCATCCGCTCATCAGCTGTAAATTGACATTTGCTCATTGAAAAAAAATATATTTAGGTACTGTGGACACTAGAATGATTGACAGACGGCTACGGAAATCCTTCCTCGACGGGGCCAACCGTTTTTCTCCCTTTTAAAGACCTTCATGCATGTACTCATCATTTTATCATTCATTCTAATCTTTTCTTTCACCCAATTCGACCATTTTTTCATTTTGACGTTGACTTTACGGAACCTTTTTAATCACCCCGTCAAAGTCCGTCAGTGAACAGATAAGAAGGTGAGTAGAAAATGGCCGATCCCAATAAAAGACGAACCAGAAGGAGCAAGCGGAAAGGGAATTGGAGAGCGGGGGGGGGGGCGTCCAATCGCTTGGAACAGACGTGTGGGGGTGGGGGATTTGGGTTTAATGGGCAACTTCGCTGAGAAGAACAAAATCAGGGAAGAATTAAACAAAGAAGAGCGAGCAGAAAGCATATTTATGCTTTCATCCTCGCCGGCGCTTTGCTCGTTTCCCCGGTGGAGCGCTCGGATAAGAAAGTCTGTTTGATTGGCTTAACTCTTGGCTTGCGGCCACGGCGCCGGCGTCGCGGTGGGGAGCTGGCGGGAGCCCGGGGACGCCGCCGTAAAAACATATTCCAAACATAATTTAAAAATAAATTTAAAAAACCCCACCACTGATGAATATTTGCAAATGTGCGGGGAATATACGAGCATTCTGATGGGCGTGTACGTGCACAAGCCGTATTCGATAATTGTCTGGAGCCGAAACCGGCCACCTGCGGACATCATTCACCCTGAATGGCTTGCCGGCCAATAGCGGGACACCGACGGACAAACACCCAATCACGCACATGCTACTTTTGAAGTGTTGGATTAGAGGAAAGTACCCAGAGATGAGCCACACGTAGCATGCAAACTCCACACGGGAAGGCCGGGAACCTGCCTGGGATTCAAACCTCCATCTCAGAAGTGTGAGGCGCTGGTGCAAACCACCGTGCTGCTAAACTTGATGGACACTGCACTTTTATAGCTGTACCAAAACTTCTCACTCTTTTTTTGCATGCAAAATATGCTCCTTCTATTAAATTGTTCGTCTAACGGACGAGAAAAGAGTAAAAAAAAAGAATATTTTCCAGCACTGACTTTGTATTATTTCTTATAATTTGACAGTTCGGGATTACGAAACTGCCTGGAGAATGCATGCATGGTCAACACTTGAATGCTTTCAAGCGGAGCTCCCGTACGAACGGGGTGCTCTTTTGTGGGGGTTTTGCCCAATTTAATCTTGGCCAAGAAAAACGGCCACTTCAATGGTCGCTCCTGAAAGAAAAAGAAATTGCGGCGTAACCGCGGGCGACGAGTTTGACTGCTCGGCCGTTAGGATTATGACGTACAAAGCCTTCAAAGTCACGCTATTAAATGGCCCAACAAAGTCATGTGCAGAGAATGTCGGCAGTAATGAGTTTCCGCAATAACCGCTCCTTATTAAAGATGATTGTTATGAGTGCTGTGATCTTATAAACCTTTCCGAGTCCTGTCACCTCTAACGCAAATATTTATGAGTCTTGTAAAGAGCCGGTGGACGTGACAGGATTTAAAAGGGGAGATAAAAGAAGGTGCCCAGTCGCTCATTCAGTCTGCTTTCCACGTCTCTCCTTCTCTATACCTCAATCAAATCATCAGGACGGTTCTGGACCGCTTGCTGAGGACTTAATCATTTGCTTCAGGTGTGCTAGAGGGGGGAGATATGGGAAAAACGACGGGTTGGGGACCCCCAGGACCGGACTTGGGCACCCAAGGTGGATAGTGTCCATTCATGATGCAGAAAATTTCAATGAAATATCTGTCCAGTTTGTTTGTTTGTTTGTTTTCCCCAACTGTGCGGCGCAGGTAGACCGAGTGTCGCATCCTGTCAGCGTGATTTATGAAGCCGTTTGGACCTGGAGGCTCAGTGCCTTCATCCCAAAGACAAGCTTGACGTGGGTGGGAGTGGGAGACTTGAGCACAAAAGCTGAAAACGCTCCGTCTACCTGGCTGCCAACTAAATCAGAAAAACTTCATACTAGTCGTTCAATTCCCTCTCCAGAGAGGGATTTTTTTCTTCTTGAAATCAAATTAAAAGCGCACACTGTGACACAAAGGGGCCTGGACTCCACCATGCTGCCAATTAGTCATAATTACAAGGCAGGCGGCCGCTAAATAAAATCAAGCACGTGGAGTTTTACAACCAAGGAGCTCTAATTTCAGACAACAGATGCCAGGCTGCATTTTAAATAGCATTTCAATCGAAGCAGAAATAAAGTCCCTTTCGTGCCCAAATCTTTCAAAGGATTAATGCAAAGTTTGTAGTCGAAAGGAGGATTTCTGCTTGCCAATTCCGCCAACTTCAGGGTCAAAATTTAATAACGGGGGGTTTCGGGAGCCTTGTAGTCACTTCCAAGGTTTTGCGCGAGCGAGATCGCCACTTTATGTTTTTTAGATGGGCGCGTTGAAATATGAATGGGGGTCACAGAGGGAAGGAAAGACCGCCATACTTCAGAAGAGAATTTACAAAACTACAGCGTGAAACTTCTGTTCCGAATGAATGAATGAAGGCCTTTGCGGATTTCATGATATGAAAATTAATGATGGCAACGCAGCTATCAGTAGAAAATTTGAGTTCAGTCGTTGAAATGAGTGGAGAGCCTAAAATGACAACTGTAAGTGTGCCTTTGTCTCATGCGCTATTTGTGATTGATGTTTATTGAATGTCTTGTCCAATATAGTCATATAGAGAAAGGCTAGCCGAGCGATTGTTAGATAAGACTGACCTTTCTTTTCTTTTCTTTTCTCTCTGATCTGCAATCGTTCATAGGAAGCGGAGGTAAGTCAGTTCACCGTCTTTGTAAATTCCTGATCCCATGTTCAATCAAACACGGCTAATCACATTGTAATCACGAGACATTTTTTCCGTTGGCGAGGCGCCCGTCGTTTGAGCGCAAAACGCGTTCGGCTCCTCCCAGGAGAATGTATCCATCATCCCTAATCCCACTGATCATTTTGGTTGTCTCAATATCTTCTGATCATCCGACTTTATTGTAACTTGCTTGTTAACGACATATACTTAAACAATCGCAATCATTTTCACTCGCCTCTCATTGAAATGTTCTTTTCGATAGGCATGAATCATTCATTTGTAATTGTGAGCCTGCGACCTAAAAGCACGAAACGAGGCTAGCGCTGCTGAAGTTGGGAAACTTCAACTAGGTTTCACCTCATTTCCACTTTTTCTTAACTCCTCCATATTTTTGTCTTTCTTCCTCCATGTGTGGAGATAAAGGAAGGCAGAGGCCTTTCTTTTAAAATTCCCTGGGTTTTCTCCGTCCGATTGCCTTTTTCTCAGCGACACGGGGGGACTGGCGCCTTCAGCCGGCTTCCACTTGAAATTCAGACGACATCTCGAGAGCCCCAACGAGCCGCTAAAGATGTCCCAAACATCTTCAGAGCTCTTCAGAACTCAAAATGTCAGCCGGTGCAAATCTAAAAACTCCATAAGATTTCTTTTTTTCCAGTTGAGGCCAATCATGTTCTCCTACTTGTTCAAAATGAGTGAGCGGAGAATGTGTAAAAAAATTAAATTGGACTTATGAAGCCCGTACTTCAATCAAGAAGAAAATGCCTTCAAATAATCATTTCTATTCTGAGTGTTTTGAAAAGCGACTCTATGTAAAAATCAAGAATAACCCTTTCAGTTTCAACTCTTTTCTTTGCATTCAAGATTTTTGACCCTTTTGTTTTTAGCTCCGCAGGGTCTTTCGTTATGCATGTGTATAAGTCAGTGGTGGTCCGTGCATTTTCTCGTAGCGCCTTCAACAAATCAATCCAACCCTCAAAAACTATTTTATTGCTATAAAACCTCTACTTCAGCTACAGCTGCGACACGTAAAAAATAATCAAAAAATCAATGCCCCAAAATGGGGTTAAATCCACTTCCTAGCAGCATTTAATGATTAAATACAAATACTGGAGCTTTTCAGACATTACAACTGGGCCAGGGGGGGGTGATTTTCCCGGGAAAAGACAGCGATGAACGTATCGGCAAACATTGCCCTCTTGTTTAATGCAGCAGAGCCTGCAGAACCGATTGTGAAGGCCTTGAGGCAGATTTCGGACCCTGACAACAAATAATGGCTGAAATGTGATTGGTTAAATGCTTCAAAATGAAAACACATCTGGATTTATTTATTTACATCTACATTTATTCATGTATTTATTTATTAACTTACTTATTACTTATCTATTTATGTCTAAAATGCCTTTCCTATTCCTGCATCCTCACCCTCTTGCTACTGTGACAACGAAATTTCCCGAATACGGGATGAATAAAGTTATCCAATCCAATCCAATCCAAGCAGTGCAACCAGGGAGGAAAACCAATGAAAGGAAGCTAACAGACAATTCGGAATTATTTAATAAGTATTGATGGACAAAATATGATATATGATTCAGATATTTCTTAGGCCAACAGAGAAGGCCTTGAAGGCACTGACGGCCCGCCACTGGTATAAATATATACATATAAAAAGATATGCTGCTTTCTGCTTTGTGAAATGTTAAGTGAAATTCTCGTGTCCTTTTTCTCTTTCAGGATGACTATTTGAAAAGCTGGGCGCCTGCCAGGTCTCTGGACCAAGGTCAGTCAGTCAGTCTTTTGGAAAAATACAACGCATCATTCAAACACCATTTAAAAATGCTTGGTGTTTGCCTTCAACCGTTTGGATTCTTCATGCACATTCTTAGACATTAGAAGGCATTTTTTACACAGAAAAATACAACCATGATAGTCTCTTGGCTATGGAATGAGATGAAATGGAAGGCCGCATTCCAGGGTGTGCAAACTTTTTTTTTCTCCGAAGGCTTCGGTCAAAAATGAAAAGAATGCAAGGCCCACTTGAACTCCGAATGCTTTTATTTGTTGGAAAGACCATCAGAATCGGGTTTAAAAAAGCGAAGGTCTGGTTGGAAAACCTAATTCAAGTATTCATTCATTGACTGCCATTGACGGCCATAAACGTCCCATAGTAGTACTCTATTTTAGCGTCATTATGTGGATGAAAGTAGTTGTTGTGGCTGTCCGTGTGGTATCTACAATTCCATTTTTTTGGTATTGGAATGCTAAAATAGCTTTGTTCCTGGGAGGGAGAAAAAAAGCTGTTTGACAATGCAGACAATTCACAGTTATGTTCCTCAGTCTCCTTTGATTTTCCATTTTTTTTATTTATTTTTTCTCCCCATTCAGCCGCGGCGCTCCAACGGCTCCCTTGCCGCAGAGCTAGCGTGACACGTTGGTCTATTGCCAAGCCTCCTCGGGAGACTAATGGACAGGAGAACTATGAGACGGAAAGTGAATAAAGGAAATCAATGTGACAATTTAGGAACAGTCGGTGCGTGTTTTTTGGTTTTTTTTTTTGGAGGGGACTGCCTTGCTTCTGGTTGAAGTTCATTTTCACCCAGCTGGCGTGGGACTCGTTTCCCTGCCAGCTCGCAGCGTTCAAGTCTTTGTGAGGCGGGCACCATTTGGAAAAGTGCTTATTCTCAACAAAGCCAATTCATCAAAAACGGCGGTGGAGAGCAAAATCGGAAAACGAGGAGTCCAGTTTCTGTATTTTCCGGGTTGGGAGCGTTAAAACCAGCGGTGGTCCGTGAATTTTCTAGCCAAATCAATCCAACCCTCAAAAACTATTTTATGGCTATAAAACCTCTACTGCAGCTACAGCTTGCGACACATAAAAAAATCATCAATAATAACCTCATACAATTGAAATATTATTTAGGAACATAGGCAAATTTTACTCACCAAAAATCCTCTTTACCTGTACACAATATCCATTCTCCTTTCTTTCCTCCTTCTTTTCTATCGCCATCAAAGCGAATGCTGAAATTCGAGCCTATCCTGTCGTATTTCTGGCAAACATTTTTATGTTCCTTACCGGTTGCGACAGGCTTGCTGGCTTTGGAGTTCTCCGACCTTTCTTAATTTTTCTTGAAAAGTCCGTCTTGAAAATGGCTTTAAATCAACACAAACATTTTCCACCAAACCCCTAAAAACGGCACTTTTACTTTTTCCATTCAGCAAAATGCTGAGCTCCTCCGTTCAAGAATTCAAAGAGTGTAGTGTAACCACTCTCCTTTTAGTTTAGCATTCCATTTTGTTAAGCATACAAACTATCTGCTTCCTTCCACCTGTGGACGGTTCTTCGCAATCAAGTGTTTCCATGGCGACGCATCCGTGACCTGTTTGCTGGCACCAGATTGCCAGATTGGTTCCCAGTAAATGTTATGCTACGACTAAAAGAAGAAAAAAACGGCCTCCCTGTTCCGGAAACAAAACTGTTTGAAAGAACACTCCGATCGGCCGAGATTAAACGTCATAGTGATATTCCGTTTGCAGAATTCACCAAATACATCAAAGTTTTAGCGGGCAATCTGTTGTACCATCCCAATTTATTCTTGAATGTGGCGCAGTTCATTTCGACTACTAAAGCAAATTAGAAATGGATTCTTTGCTGTTTCCATGACGGCGAGTGGATCAGGTGTGTTAACAATGTGAACAATCTACCGAGGGGAAAAAAAAGATACAGCGCTGTAAGAAATTAATTTACTCCACAAGTGGTTTCATAATTTGTATTTTTCACAAGTAGAGAAACACACCACTTGATGACTTAAAATGAGGAATTGAACACTCTGTTGGAGGCCAAAAGGACAAAAGACATCTACTTTAATTGCACTGGAAAAGCGCCATGTTGCAACCCTATAATGACGAATGATGGTCAAAAGGAGGCAAAAAGCGGCATCTTTTTTACTCCATCGCGTCGGCATTGCGCGCAGATTTTTCCTCCGATGCCGGCCACGTGGACGATAGGTTCGCGAGAAGAGTCCTTGGCAGAAGATAGCGACGGCGCCGTGAACCCGACAAATGGCCAAATCAGTATTCGAGGCCACACCGTCTTTTCATATCAGCTCGCCCGACAGATTTGGGAGGTTGTGATTGCGACGCGTTCTCCAGGAACGGGAGTCAAAGGGAGGATTGTAAAAAAAAGCTGCCGGCCGGCTGGCTATTATCGCAACCCGTGCAGAACGGCAGAGGGGAGTCAAAATGGCGCCCAGAGACTTCTTCAGGGTACAATAGAGACAAACCGGGGGCGGGGGACTTGCTTTCAAAACATTACAAAAGGTCAACCAAGGTCACTAACCCGAAGACTGACGCATTCATTGTAATTCTGCTCAGCCGTTAACATGATAGTTGAATAACCAAATATGAACTTTTCTCCCTGCACGCAACAAAGGTTTTTGTTTTCCACTTTAGCATAAGTGGCTGCAAACTCTTTCAAGCGTCCAAATTAGCCCGTTTTGTTTCGAAGAACAATTAGAATTTGCATCTTGAAATGAAAAAAGCCTTTCAAAAAATGGAGGTTTGCAATTGTTACGCCGGTAGCAACAATTCCATAAATGTTGTGTTGCTCTTGGAAAGGCCTTCTGGCACGGATGCGGTTTAATTGACCTTATTACAACAAGCGTTTGGATTTATTTATGACCATCTGAAACCATCTGGATGCTTTGTGTTGCAATTACAAATCTGTGTGCATTTTTTTATTGTTTTTTATTGTGGTCATTGACCAAAGACCACAAACCACTGCAGATAAAAAAGGAAACATGAATCCATGTGAAAATATAGTATTTATTGATTGAATCTATTTGAATGAGTGGAAAATACTCAAGTCTGAGTAAGATAGTGTGCCTTGCTTGTAGGATTCATGGTGACATTTCCCAAATGAAAAAAATCTGTGTTTGCTGTGAATGAATTGCTTCGCAGATATGATCTTGACTTTCGCTACCTTGACTTTTATTATATCTCTGTATGTATTTTTTTTTTAGAGGGAGCGACCAAGCCTGGACGATATGGACACCCGGGTAGCAAAACCCGCATGAGTCCTGCAAAGAAGGCCACACGGGATGGTGAGTTTGAAAAATGGTTTTCAACGCGTCCAGTTGTTGCTCTTTTCAGAAATGGAATGTATTTGTAACCTATTTCAAATTTCGATCCAACATCCGTCTCGGCTCTCGCGCCATTACGTCAGCGTGGCACGGCCAGATAAGGCAGCGCTCCCGAAAATAGAAGCGTGCGTGGCTAATGCGCGTGCAATTATCAAAGCGGTTCCCTCCAGGAACACGCCGCTATTTTCAGGCTTACGCTAACATGGTTGGAGTAGTGGGAAAACACTCAACATCTCCACTAATTTGATCAGGGTTAAATCTCCCCCCTGGACCGCTTGTCAGTTCTAATGGTTTTGATTTTGCGATGCTCCATAAGATGAGGACGTACAGATGTCCAGATGTAGAGATTGTGTGGGAGTGGAATGAATGAGGCTGATGTCGTCCAGAGAACGGAAAATGAAAATCTGGAGAATGGGGTTGAAATATAAGGAATGTGGTTCTTCTAATGCTCTTCATATGAAAAAGTGTGATAGGTTTATTATTAATACACTTTAATCAAAACAGGGAGACATCATTAACATACACTGGCTACAACTTGCAAGGAAAATCACTGCCAACTCGCCCTCGTCCAGGAGGATTCTAAAGAAACGGCATCTTCCTCTGTCAATTTAGTCGGCACATAATCAAAACATTTGAGGTAATCTGATTCAAACAATTGCATAAGCTAACCGAATAACACCATTAAGGTCAAAAAACAAATGCCACATCAATCTCATATTAGATCGGAACCAAAAACACCTGCGTAACAATTTGCACAAGTAAGCATACAAGGTGACCTGAGCGGATCGGAAACCGAAACAACTGCGTAAGAATTTGCACGAATAAGCATAATAATTTCTTTATAAGGTAAACAGAGCGACCATATTTTTTAAACAATAATGCGAGTATTTTCGGAAGTTGATTCGATTATCGCCATCTGCCGGAATCCAAGTCAAAGCAATTTAAGAGGCCCTTGTAGATCTTCATTGCCAACTCAGATCAACAGTCTCGGCCTGGAACATGGTGTCCTGTTCAGTCAATAGTCCTGAAAACAATTAACTGGCCTCGAAAGCAGCTGTGGGCGGAAAGTGTCCTCGAGCTTACTCGGTCCCAACAAAGTATAGCACAAATTAAATTATAACTTCATTACCTATTAAATGCTTAATGAACATATAGTAACATCCCAGAATAAACCCAACAAAGTGTGAGAACAGATTTTTTTATGTTGGGGAAACCGATATTGAGCAATGTTGATTGAATTCCTAGTGCTGTTTTTGTCGGGTTTTTTTCTGTATTGGGCTAAGTTTTATCCTAAGTGATATCCTATGAGACCTATTTCCATGCAAGATGGAGGCTTAACGAACAAAAGACTTGGCAAAGCTGAATCAAATCACAACTTAATTGTGCGCCTTGTACTATATTACCGAATGGGTAATTGTTGAAAAAAAAGCAATGATGTGTTTGGATATAATTGAGCATGAGAGGAGCTGCATGTCAACACAGCGTAATCTTGATATCAAGAGCTTATAGAAGAAGAAGAATAAATCCACAAGAGAAAGCATAGCCTCTGACTAAATACTCTTATTTCATCTGCATAGTAACAAGGACTAATCAGACCTGATGTAACAACATTCCTTTGCAAAAGCCCAAATCTATACGCGTGTGTGTAGAAATTGCAGAGTAGGAAAGCCTGTTGATATTTGAGTGGATTCTAAATGACGTCTCAAAATAGTAAGGGCACTCTGGTGAATGGCAACATGTATTATAAGAGTTTTTCTTTATCACATTATTACATTCGAGGGCTCGCGCACATTTTTGGATCCTTTGTGGGCCATGATAAATCTCAAAATAGTCCGCTTATGCACAGCCAGGCGTACGTGAAGAGTTTTTCTTTATCGTCATTATTACATCGGAGGGCTCACACACATTTTTGGGGGGGATCCTTTGTGGGCAATGATAACTTGCTAGATAATAAGAAAAGAAAGAGAAAAGCAAATTCCCTTCCTTACCTATTTACTCTTGGGCACACTTTGATATGTGTTTTTTTTTTTTAAAGGAAAAACATTGAAACGATAAATATAAAAGGGCGACAACCAAAGAAGAAATTTTTAGTGAGAGTAATGGAAGAAACATATTTTGTATAGAGCAAATGAAACCTTTACATTTCTTTCGTCCGAGCCAGCCAATCATCGAAATGCTACATTTATGGCTTGCAAGGGAAATTGAAATAAAAGCTGATTTGTAAAGTGTACGTAAAGCGTGACCATAACAACTTGCACCTGAAATGTATCCTTCACGCTGTTCCGCTTTGAAGCTGCCTTCAAAGACTTGAATTTCCTTCTTTACTGCTCCTAAAAAAAAAGAAAATACATTGCTGCCAGCAACAAATTGCCACCCCCATACAAGCCGCCACTTCCACCATATTGTATATGGTTATTTATGTTTATATTTGTAGCGTGGTGATGATGAATATTTCGAGTGAAGCGCAGCCCAGCCGAGTCTGACACGCCAGATGGATTGTTCCATATGCCCGCAATACAAACACGACACGGATCAATTTGGCAAAGATTGGACGGAGACCTTTTTAGAGAGACCTTAATATACGGCCGCCGATTGGATGGCGCAGTGGCAATATTTTTTGTCCTCAAAAGAGCTTTTGGTGACATTCTCTGCTTTTCAGTTAAGGGTCAAATGGTGCGTAATTCAGACCAAACTTGAGAAAGGACCTATCAACTGTTTGCATTTTTGCCATAACATTCTAGCACAGGGGCAGGGAACCTATGGCTCGGGAGCCACATGTAGCTCTTTTGATGGGTGCATCTGGCTCTTTGCCAGTCTGTGAGCTAAAATATGGAAATCGCTGTTGACAGAACTGAGATATTACATTTAGATCTGCTTTAATCTTCATTTTTTTGCTTTAATCTTCATTTTTTTTGGCAGTAGACTCTTCTGGAATGCATCCTCTCATTGATTAGCAACAATAAGATTTTTTTTTTTTTAATATTTAGCTTTCTCTACTTTAAAAGTGGTGAAATTACTAAAAAAATAGAAAAGGCACTCATTTACATGAAATGTACATCAAATTCGTAGTATGGGTCACAAGGAATAACATTGGAAAATATGAATTGTTTGTGTCTCTCTTCGTCAAAAAGGTTCCCGACCCCTGTTCTAGCAGATAGTTGCTTCCTGGCCACGCCCCCTTTTCCCTGATTGAATCGCCATTAGGATCTTATTTTAATGAGGAATGTTAGTGTGGTTCCGGTAAAACCTCAGAAATAGACCCGTTGACAAGAATCGCTTTCACGGGAGCGGGCTCGACAGCCACGTGACGAATCGATAAATCGACCAATCCCGTCAATCCCAGCAAGATAACTAAAAATGAGCGCGTTGCTGGCCCATCCCCGCCTGACCCCCCGTGCCATTTTCCACGTTCTCCTCGCTCAACACGCACAATGTTACGACTGTGTTTTCAATCATGAATTTTCCGCCCGGTGAAGCCGTTCTGTCACTGCCCCCCCACCACCACCCATAGCCCCCCCGCCTCCCGATCCGTGTTTTCATCTCTCCATCATCCTTTGCTTGACTGGTTTTCACGGGCCAAATGGCAAAACCCTGAGGAGTATCGACTGTACGTGGAGGCGCTTTTAGCTCCTCATCATCTGTTTGTCTTGTTTCCCTCTGTAGCACCCCCAGAAGAAAGAGCGTTTTAATTAGTCAGGGACGAAAACGAGGCTGGTGTTTTGAGCCATGGACAGAATTTGTCCTTTGGGGGATGCTTGTTGAAGTTCTTGTTTGGTGGTTAAAAAATTAAAAAAGGACAGTAGATCAGGAAAGCGCTCATTCTGCAGGAATGGGACAGAATGGCATTGACTTTTGCACTCGCCCGCCATTGGGAATGTTTCTCTGGGAGCGGGAGTAAACACGCACTCCCCGTTTAAAATACTGCACCTGGTCCAAGTCCAGCTCCGTGGCAATGCATCTGAGGTCACCCTTTGGTGTCTGATGGCTCTTTTCAGCAATGCGGCCTCTTTTATTAAAGCCCACGTTCCAATCAATAGTCTCCATTGGGGCCTCCTAAGGGACGCAGCCATGTTTTATCAAGGCTGACACGCTCTGCTTTTCTTTGGGCCTCTTAAGGAAGTCAAACACGCGGCGTGACTCGAGCTTTCGGCGGAATTAACGGCCGCCTGTAATTGTGGTAAGAGTTTGGCTGGCTTTTTTGAAGTGTTGCATACATGGAAAGGTCACTCCATCCACCGCAAGGACAAGTACAGAAAAAGAAGCCAAAAAACAGAACCCTCACCCTCAGAAAAACCCAATCCTAGCAGTACCTGACCAAGGAGCTGCTTAATTTGTGGATCCATCAACAAAAAAATACAGGAATAATCCCCAAAACAAAACAAGACAAGACAAAAACACACGCGAACAAAACAAGGTAGCAGCCCGCAATAAGAAAAAAAATGGCCGTCACTACTTTATAGTACAGCCTATCTCATGATGACTGCGTAAAATATAAGAGCCAAAGAGGTCCAAAAACGTTTCGCTGCTTAATTAACTCCACATTTTGATGTCTAGGGCAGCATATATCATTTGTCAGAGTTTATGATGTCAGACTGAGATCAAATCCTTCATTTACGCCGCTTTGTCTTTATTTCAAATCGGCGTGGAAGCGGAGGTCACAGACTCGCCATCCCTAATTGTCCTCTAGTCGTCTGTTCTAGCCGGATCCCAGCTCCGCCCATCTTTGCGCCTTTTCATCCTCTTAACGCGTCGCCCTCTTCGCTACACTCGTCCGTCACTCCCCCGCGGCGATAAAGTCATTTTCGAGTGAAGTGAAATAAGATGGCTTTTTCCCCGCCACTGATAGATAGAGGTGAGGACATTTCCAAATAACCCGGTGATGGAAAGGCGGCGCGATATGGCGGCCTATCGCGAGCGGAGGGCGGCGTATCATCGCCGAGGAATACCGACCGTTTCCAAATGTCTTCTTTGCGTCGCCCGTCTGCGCACGAGCCGTTCTGGAAACGATAAGAACTTAAGCTGTAGTGACTTGGTTAGTGGAGTTCACGTAAAAAAAACTGTTCTCAAATCAGTGTTGACAGTCATTGCCCGTCAATGCTTTTGGCATTGCAATTCTCACAGAGAATCCAAACATCATAATCACACCGGCGTATTTGGCCGTAATGCTGATAAAGTGGCTTGTAAACACAAGTGCATTGTGGGATGGGGTCAGTTTATAGTTTGATCTCATCATTTGCCAGATGGGCCACAAATGCAAGCCATTATCCACCTAATGAAGACAAGGACACTCGTTTTTATATCACGCCAGCGCTAATGTCAAGGACTTGGGCGGGATTTACGGAGTGAGCCATTTGGAAGTAACAAAAAAAAATTGAGTTCTTTGGGTTAAAACTGGCTCTCCACAAAATCATTTCTCATTTCTTTCACCTTGAATCTGCTGTTGTTTGTGTCAAGATGTGGTAAATACAGATGTTTTGTTTTCATGTTTTGGCACAACAGATGCCATTAGTCAAGAATTTTTTTTAAACCCTAGTGATGGAATAATGATTAATACCATTTAATCATTATTAGTAATATTTAATTAAACAGGAAGACATCGTTAACATACACTGATTACAACTTGCAAGGAGAAATCACTCATAACGCGGCTTCGTTCAAAAGTATTTCTGACGAGCAGGATACTCTTCTCAAAGCTAACCGAATAACACCCTTAAGGTCAAAAAACAACTGCGAAACCGAAAACAACTTTGTAAGAAATTGCAGAAGTAAGCATACAATGTGACCCGAGCAAATGGGAAACCAAAGCAACTGTGTAAGAAATTGCAGAATAAGCATAATACTTTCTTTATAAGGTAAACAAAGCAGCCGTATTTTTAAACAATAATGCGATGATCGCCATCTGCCAGAGTCCAAGTCCAAACAAGGTATGAAGTCTCTTGTAGATCAGCATCCTTGGCTTGGAACATAGGAGTTTGTTGCCGTCAATAGTCCTGAAAACAATGAACTGGCCTCGAAAGCAGCTGTGGGGGAAAGAGTCCTCTTGTTTGGTCCAACATAAAGCATCAATTAATTTATAGCTTTATAACCTATTAAAAATGCTTACAAAACATATCGAACAAGCGCTGATTGGCAAGAGCGTTTATTCGACAAATGTTATATCATACCTGTCAACCCCTGCCGATAACTGCCCTTATAAATGATTATGATTCCCCTTACAAACCCCCAAAAACCCTTACAAACACTGTACGAGTCGTACGGTGTTTGTAAGGTTTTTTGGGGGTTTGTAAGGGGAATCATAATCATTTATAAGGGCAGTTATCGGCAGAGGTTGACAGGTATGTTATATCGACAAACTGCGGCCAATTGATGAAATTCCCAATTGTAGGTCTGCCCAGACCATGGGGGGGCATTAAATAGCGCCTCTCTCAAAGACTCTCCGGTTTTGTTTCCTAGGTTCGGACAGCACCAAGGAGCCGTGCCTTAAAGTGCGCTGCCCCCCTCACAAGGTGTGCGTCAGCCACGACGACCAAACCGCCGTTTGCACCAATCGCAAGCAGGCAAATCACAGGTAAGACACCCCGGCGCTCCACTTTCCAGACTGGCCAGAAAGCGTAACCTTACACGGAAAGTGAAACGCTTTCAACACGTTGGCGAGAGCAATTAATTCCTGTCAAACAATGGCCTTATTTGTGGAGCGCGCACTCAGTCAAGGCTCAATCGGCTCTAATTTGTTTGTGCTTTCAAGCTGGCAATCCTTCCAATTCGCTCCCTTTTTCCTCACAAATGTTTCATCGGAACGGCTGGTGAAAGTCTTTCTTTTTTTTTGTCAGCGCCTTTAATGGATTCCTCATTAACGTGTAAGTCATTAGCTTCTAAATCAATGGCTTTGTATTCTTCCCAGCTCATATTGGACGACGAACACTTCCAATTTAGCGCTTAACGCGTCCAATGATTCCGAGGCAATCGGGAGTTTGCCGGCGCATCGCTCACTTAAGCCGCCGACCGTAAAATAATTTGAGCTCGCTTGAAATTGTTTTCGCCAGCGTCTCGTATCATCGTTTCTGCTTCAATAATAACTTTGTCACTTGATGCGTGGCGTTGAGGATTTGGATTCAAGACGTTCTTAATGGGGAAAAGATTTGATTGGCTCTGGCTCTGACTTTGACAAGTAGAAATGCACCCCGCTCTACAATTTTGGAATGTCGGGAAATTTTCCAATGGCTATCGATTCTGTCCGCGACTGACTTAACTTTTCACGTAGCGTGCGAGGACGGAAAGACGGCCGGGCCGGCCACAAGCAAAAGCTCCAAGGCTCGCCTCGCCGGAACTGCAGACTGTGTACGGCACCCCGTTCCCGTCCCGTGTGCGGCTCCGACGGACACACTTACTCGTCCAAGGTAAAATTTGCAAATTGTGACGTTGAATACAGAAAATCCGTCTTTTTCCCTCTATGCCACACTAGAATCATTGTTTCACCTAAAACATAAAATAATCCAACGGTATCATTTGACCAAGAAAGTGAATTTTTTTGCCTTTCTGTGCTCTGTTGACATTTTCTCTTTGCCCTGCAAAGTTCCTTTCAATTGTGTAACTCTAACTAAAATAGTAAATACTATACATTCCTGCTTCCAAGCAGCGTTAAACTGTTAAAACGCGGGCACTCCAAAGTTAACTTGATGTTTGAAGGGCAAAAAAAAATGACTATTTATTACAATATCCTGACATTTCTGGATTATTTTTACGTTAACACATTCATTAGCACAGACATGAAATCTATCCAAGTCTGAATATGGAATACTAGTTGTCCCCAATCAATGGCATTTTCCGAAGCGCCCCCTTCCCAAAGTTGGAAATACAGTCGTTAAGAGGGACAGGTCAGAGTCTAAATATAGATTCCCTACTATTCCTCCTGGACTGAGCCGCCTCGGCCCGTACCCTAACCTTTCCCGCTCTCTCTTCCGGTCTTATCGGCAAAAAGTCAAAAGAAATGGAGGAGCGGAATTAAGGTGGCGCTCTAATTCTACTAGAAGGATTTCAGGGCAACGTGCACTTTTCTTGGCTGGCAGCCACGCCACGTTATTACGAGAGACGTTCCTCTCATTAGATGAAGCAGGCGCACGGTAACCTATTAGGAGATGATCTCCTGGGGACCAGCCCGCAGTCTAAGTCAAGTCCACGACTCCTTTTTTTCCCCTCCTCTGACTCTGACGCTGTTAAAACATAGTTTCATTAAAAGCACATTAACCCCCGGAGAATGACAAGTCGAGAGATTCATGGGGCGTCTGGCATCGCAGACGGTAACCAGGGGAGGTCTGAGGTCCATTTCCCGGACTCCCTGGCTTACTCTGGCTCGCCCTCTCCGGACATCTCATTCAATAGCTCGACGGCAGGTACAGAGACTTGTGGCTTTGTTCATCAACAAATGCCAATAAAGCCCTATTTCGAAAGAAGCACGACTCACCAGCAAAGCAAAGTACCGCGTATTTATTATCGGCGGCGTCCAGCAAGAATAATTCAAACGAGGCTCATTCGAGCCTGGCCATCGATATCTTTTATTTCCTTGACCTTCTAACATTTGCTTGTTTTGATTGTGGGACAGTGCAAGATGGAGTTCCAGGGCTGCCTGGCCGGGAAGATGGTCTCGGCTAAATGCGAAGGCCAATGTCAGTGTTTGCCTGGACGAGTGCCCAGCGAGAACACGTTGAAAAATGCCAAGACGGGTGAGCCCACTTCTTCTTTTTCAACGTTTGCTCGGGATTTGGATGCTTCGGAATGGCTAGGCGGGCAAAAGTGGAGCTTTACTTTAGAGTTGATCCATTCTTCCTGGCAATTTTGGAGCTCAAGCTGCCACTTTTGGCTTTTCCACCTCCCACCAAATCTGCGCCGATCCCTCCCAACATCCAGCCATTCTCCTTCGCCGTAATTCTTTCTTTCTTATTTTTCCGCCTTCCGCTATTTCCCTGACAGCCGCGGCGAGCGCTGATGGAGTGAGTCGGCGCGTCTCGTTGTTCGTCACCAAAATAGGATTTTTTTGTGCTGATAGATGGAGAAATTCGGAGAGAAAAATGCCATCCAAAGTGGTGCAGGACAAAAGAAGGATGGATTGTTGTTGGAAATATTCCTCCCTTCTCTTTGCGGCATGATGGGAAAGAGGAGGATTCTTTTCATCCTTCACACTCTGAGAATTATGACCCGAGTTTTCATTGGACTTATGGTTTTGGGACGCATGCTCCGTTGTATATGTACTTGCGGCGTGCAAGAATTTATGAACTTGTCTGGGTCTCTTCCCAATGAGTTTCCTTTTTAAATGCGCTTCTCTCTAATGCCTCGCATTCCAATGTCACATTTTTTTGATTTCTCGCTGACTCTGGCAATATAAATGTCGCCCACGTGTGTGTGTGTGTCGCATCTCCCGACCCGATAGCATCTCGCATCAGATCAGCGGCACAGAACAGCAAACAGATGGAGTCGGCGCTAAAGGTGCGCGAGTTCGGGCACGCGTGTGTGCCAGATTGCGTCCCGACGATAAGACTCAGCATTTTGAACTTTGCTATTGGTAAACATGGAGACACATGCTTTAAGTGCACTTTTGTATTCCCAACAAATGCTCTACGGCGGTTTTATAGTCAGGAGTGGGCCGCAAAATACAAATAGAAATGTTTTATTCATTAACAAGTCAACGGGAAAATAGACTGTACTGAAGCTGGTATACAAACAACGCAGATTTGCTCTTAGAAATGGTTGAACTATTATAGTAGTTCTCATTTTCTTTGTCTTTTTGTACGTATTTTATGGATGAATCAATACAGTAAAGTAGCACTTATATTAGGATTTTTTTCTAAAAAATGTTACACTCGATCCGTCACGTCAAGCAGCGTCGTCGTTTTGGCTAAAAATCTCAAATGATTTGGTTCAGATTGGGTTAAAAATAAACCAAAACTATTTGAATGTGCAATTTTTAATACATTTGAGCGGTATCGGTATGGGCCGATCCATCGAATCGGGAGACTGGGACTCGACTCAGTGCGTGCAAAAATATGCCCTCCCTGTTAATAATAACCTTTTCACTTTGACGTCTCATAGCGTACGAGCACTCCGCCCAGTCAAAGTTCCTATTTGGCAATGAGAATCATCCACAGGAAATAAAAAGAAGCTATTTACCGACTGACCCTCGGGAAGGAGGCACCTTCTGCCCCGTTAGCGACTCCCTCGCGTTTCCATTTTACTGATAAATGGCCAGTGTCGGAGTAGCTGGCGCATCTGGAGAGTCGGCGCGTCAGAAGAGATGCTTATCGTAACCCAGTGGCCGGATAAAGGGCAAACCTCAGCCCACGTAGCCACCGCCCTATCTCTTTAAGCCGAGCCGTCTCGTAACCTGTTTGGCGACGGCGCCGCGTCGGCCGATTGTCTTTGCTCGTGTCTGTCTGAAGGTCACCCTGGTGAGCGAGCTAGTCTTTTTACACGTGGTACTTTCTCTTCGACGGTAGGACCGCTTTCGACCTGGGTCGAAGATGTACGAACAAGGACGTCGCCAGTCTGGAGGCCCACGTGAGAATACGAGGCCTGTCCCGTTTTCCTTCCTTTCCCGTGGCGGCTCTCACGGTAGCGATTGCGATCGGAGCGAGAGATGAGAAGAGCAAAACGGGGATGAGGTGGAGCAAAAGTGCAGCGGGCTGGAGAGCTCCACATCCAGTCACAAAGATGAAAAAGTGAAGGGGAGCTGGAGGGCAGTCTGAGTGGATATCAAAGGCAGACGCACAAGCACTTATCTCGGGGGTTGGGAAGGGGGAGAGAGCTGGCCAAGCCAGCCACTTGGGTCCAGCAAAAGGAACGGAATATCAAAGCGGTCCTCCCGGTCGGGAGAAAAGTTGCAAACGTGCAGGTTGGGGTGAGGAAACGGGCGTCTGGAATTCCATAGGTTGATAGAGAACGGACAAGTCCATCGCCGTGACGTCGAAAAACGTACAAAAGCGATAACCGACCTTTTTAGCAAACCGTATACATATCACGTATTGTGTGCATTTTTCCGCAGCCTGCACGGACCCGCAACTGCGCAGTCTGGCCGCCAGACTCAAAGACTGGTTCGGAGTTCTGCACCTAGATGCCAACAGAGATCTCAAATCCAGCGACGTCTCCGTCTCCGCCGCCGGACGTGAGTAGTACCTCGACGTAAAGCGTGCGCGTCGGCTTTTCGCTCCTCGCCGGAGACGTTCACGATGTCGCCGGCGGCGCCCTGGCGCTGTCGACGTGTCTGAAGAGATGAAAAGAAGCACGCCGGTGAACCCGGCGGGCACAGATGCTCATCCGAGCGCCGTGGGCTTTTCAGACTTTGACACCAGCATCCTGCCCATCTGCAAAGACTCCCTGGGATGGATGTTCAACAAACTGGACGTGAACTTTGACCTGCTGCTGGACCCGTCGGAGCTGAGCGCCATCTACACGGACAAGTACGAGCTGTGCACCGAGCCCCTCTTCGACTCCTGCGACTCCTTCAAGGACGGAAAGCTGTCCAACAACGAGTGGTGCTACTGCTTTCAGAAGCCCGAGGGTGAGAATGGACACGCCGGGTTCCACCTTTTCGGGGGCGGGGCTCCATTTTGCCTTTTCTCGGCACGCAGGTTCGCCTTGCCGAGCTGAGAAGAGCAAGATCCAGAATCCCGGGCGAAGAAAGAGCCTGATAGGTGGGTTGGATTGACGTGTTATTTTGACGGATCTTTTCCTTTCCCTTTTAGAGGAGAACCGTTGGGCATTTGCCACACAAGGCTCACGATAACCCTCTCGTAGGACGACAGGGGGGAGCGTTGTAGACCTTTCCACTATGGGAGCGCTTTTCAAACGTTTGCCTTTTCGTAAACGACAGGATAGGGCTATCTGGAAAAGTCATAAGATGGGGAGACGGCGGTATTGCGCTGGGTCGTGATACGAGGACATCGGAGTTGGCATTTTGGTGCTCTCCCACTAAGTTCCCCTGAGAAGGGTTTTCATTCGGTGCCATCTGGTCCAGCGTCGCTAACAACACTGTTTGAAAAATGAGTCTGGCCTGCTGTTTGTTTTGTGTGTTTGTGCTGATGTCTGCAGTGAGATTGTCTGTGTGTGTGTGTGTGTGTTTGTGTGTTTTATGGAACGTGCCTGCCTGCCATTAAGCAGGATGTATGACTATTGTCCCGCGAGCCTGTGGACAGTAATTGCTTGCCCAGCTCTCTCTCCAATAAAAGAGCGTTCACATCAGGTGATTTCTTTCCGTTGCGTAAAGGCCTCCCATGCCACGCGTTCTATTTTCCGCTCGCAGGTTCCTACGTTCCTCGCTGCGCCGAGGACGGCTACTTCAAAGCCACCCAGTGTCACGGCAGTACCGGACAGTGTTGGTGCGTGGACAAGTACGGCAACGAGATCGCCGGCTCCAGGAAGCAAGGCAACCCCAACTGCGGTGAGGGCGCCATCGCCGGCGTTTTCGGATTCCATTTTCTAACCCTAATTTTGCGCTTTCAGGTGAAGAGCAGGAGACGTCGGGGGATTTCGGCAGCGGCGGCGACGGCGGCGGGGCGGTGGTCCTCCTCCAGGACGACAAAGAGGACCAAGCCCGGCAGAAGAAGAGACGGGGCCGAATCCACCCACGCGAAATCAGCCAAGACGATGACGACGAGGACGAGGAAGACGACAAGGATGAGGAGATGGGCTACGTTTGGTAGCTCCGCCCCCGGAAAGGGTCTCGTCCGCCGAGCAGTCCAGCCTCCAGATTTGAAGCCATTGCAGCGTCTCTTTCCGGTGGCCGCCACAGCAGATGAACACGCTCTCGTTAACTCGTGGGAATTTTTTTCACCAGTGGACCTCATTCTTTCTTTTGCAAAATGTCTTAAAAAAGAGAGAGAAAGAGAGAAAGAGACAAAGGGCGTCCAGGCTCCTCCCTTTCTCGCATCCCACCCGCAAAGGCGCTATTGTTAACGTAGTCAAACACGGACCACGATCCCGTCTTCTTGGCGTTTGTGTCTTTTTGCCTCAAATACGTACAAAGGCCAATCAATCTATTGGATGTCAATACGTACAGAAGAGTCTGTCCGCCTTGGAGATCAGGAGTGTCCAAACTGCCCGCTTTTGATTGGCCCGCAGCAAATGATGATGGAATACAGGAAGCTTCAATTCGGCTTACCTCATGCTGCATTGCTCAGCATTAACGCTATATGGAGACGGTCACTTAAAGAGCATCTTTTCAAATTAGGCAAGGGCTCAAAACCTGACAACAGTCATGAATTCATGTTCCCAATGGCGTATCCTAACAAATAGTGGTCGAAAAGTCTGTCCAATTTTTGGCCGTCGCGTAAATATAAGTACAGTTAAATAGAATGTATTTGACAAAATCCTTTGGATTATCTTCTGGCTTGTAGGCCTTAACTCATTCCCTCCCATTGGCAGTTATATACGTTATATCCATCTCAACTTGGAAAGCTAGTATCGAGTCATCATGCCTAACTGCCGTTGAGAGTGATAGACGTCCAATTCAAACGCAGTGAAAATGGACTGGACGTCCATCCACGTCAAGGAAATCCAATGAGTTAATACTTACAATCTGATTTTAACAAATGAAAGTGAAAAGATTTAAAGTTGGCGCTCTTATCCTTGAATGTTTTTTGAATGCAACCCTCAGAAAATCAAAACGTTTGGACACCCCTGTTGTCGACGATGACGCGATTCCTCTGTTCTGTGTCCAACAAAATACCATAATTTTCCGACTGTAAGCCGCACAAGCCAAGGAGACATCTTAACTATTTTTGGGGATATCTATAGCCTGAAAAACAACAACGTAAGAAGAAAAAAAGGAGGAAAATAAGGTCAACCCACAAATTCTGGGTCAAATTCTCTCTTTGGTTTGTTCACGGAAGATTGTAAATGATTAAGTGTTGATCTGGAATGTCGCGGGAAGAGCAGGTAGCAACCAGATTTAATGATGTGTCGTCATTGTTGTTGCATGTTTCTCATCGTGTTCCTGTAAAAAAAAAAAGCGAGATTTACGACCTGGCCCGGCTGGGCGGAGCTCTATGCATCTCAAAACACAACGTGATGGATGCCCATTTGGCTGCTACAATACTATGTTGCTACGTGGATGCTGTCTAGTGTCTTCTTTTTTTTGTTTTTTTGGTTGGGGGTGGGGGCATCGTTCTTCTCCTCCAATCGTAGGAGGTTAGGAAGGGGCATCGCCAAGCCACAGACGCCCGACGGGCGTTTTGTTATTCGGCCGATGGGCCAAAGGCGCCGTCTCTGAGCTGAGTGGGTGGGATGTTTTTGGGGTTGCTAATCGTTCCGCCTCCCGACCGAGTCAACCTTTCTTTGTCAGTTGGAAAATTTGGAGTAAACTTGCACTTTGGGTGTCTTTTCAACCTCAACCTTGTCCCTTGCTTCTCTTCTTAGCCTTACTAGGGAACAGTGGTCATCCATTAGTTCTGAAAACCGGTATTCAGTATTGGAGTATGGGATTTGATTCAGTAGTTGCGTGTGTTTTTGCACCATGGGGATTTTGTTTCATCAGCTGTAAATCCAACCAGTAAGCAAAAATACACATTTACGGGCCAAACTCAATGAAAGATGTGCACCAAACAGGTAAAAGTTTGGTTGTTGCTAAAATTATAGGTGCACTCAAAATATGGGATCTCAAGTATCAGTTGGGCTTATGGCATACTACCCTGAAAAGGTCTGATTATATCTGATCTTAGAGGATAAGCAGAGTTTGGCATGGTTAGTACTTGGATGGGAGACCGACCGGATCGCCTGGGAATACTAGGATCTGTATGCGCTTATGTTACAAAGGAGAACTAGCTCAAGTGATAGAGTGCTCACGACACAGGCTCTAAAGAGGACTCTGTGGCCTGAAGGGTTTAGTGCGTCAGCCTCACAGCTTTGGTGTCTTGGGTTCAAATCCCGGTTGGTCCTGTGTGAAGTGATTCTTATACATAAAGAAAAAATATACAGAAAACTGTTTAAGTAGAAGTTAATATCTGAGTGTAAACCCCAGAATCTTAGTCCCTGGTTTAGTGGCCAGCCAATTTCAGGGCAAACTCCACACAGGACCGACCGGGATTCAAACCCATGCTGCCACTGCTGTGAGACTCCATGGGCGATGCACTAACTACCCAGGCCAAACATCACACACCAAAACTTGGAACATTTCTCCACATGCTGTGAAAATTTGAGGTCAATCCAACGAACATTGTCAAAAACGATTGGCCTACAAAATGGACTCAAACATTTTTGGAAGTGTACATCTGTCATCTCTTTCCAAACTCATGACAGCAACAGATCATGAAGCAAGCATTTCTTGACTTAACGATACAAACAAAGCTTTAAACTCTTGAAAACGACGCAAACGACAAGAGTCGTCTGGGAGAACTCCTTTGTTGTTATCACACTGACGACTAACGAGCGGAGATGTCTCTCAACAAGCTTTTCGCCTCGCCTCCAAAATGTCAGCCTTTCACGGGCGCTCGTCATGTGTCGTTTCCCCGTTGTGATGTTTAGACGTGGCGTCGGGCGCGTCTTTATCTAGGACGCGTTTGGGACTCACTTAAATCATGTGCTATCTGGGATAGGCTGCGTCAGGACAACAATGCCTGGAGTTGAGTCGACAAAAAAGGAATTTTCCCACTGAAGCCTTTCAAAAGGGACCCGTGCTTGACTTCCTTTTCTGTCGGCCCAGGTCACACAGACAATGTGCGGTGGGAGTTAATAAAAGGGCCAAATTCCAGATTCTGTATAATTACTAATGAAAGTGGAAGGATTTCAAGTCAGTGCTCAATTCCAGTTTTCTAATGGCGGCCCTTGGAGAAAACAATTTGGACACCAATGTAATTAGCGTCGGGGAGGAGGCCTGGCTAATCTGTGGAGCCTCACCGGTTTTGCAACTCGTTTGCATCCGAGCGCCAAGACATTCCTCCAATTCTCCGTCGGGAAGGCGCTCACGCCGTTTTCAATTAACGCTCGGCCGGGGCGCCGGCTCCCGCGTGACGCCGTCAAATTGCGGAATGGCCCCCCCAAGTCGGGGAATTGAAGAGGAAATGATGAATTCAATGGAAATGGTCAAATGGGGCAGGCCAATTAAAAGGAGAGTCACACCTGTAATTTGACTAGTCATTAGTCTTATCTATTTGTTGCATTTGTTTGCCCTAAAGGCCACATGGCGAACTCATCAGCCTCATTTTATTGGAATGTGGATGCAAAATGTAAACAACCTGAAAAGAAATCCAGCATAAAGTGCTTTAAGTATCAGCGAGACCAGTAGTAAAACATAAGAAATTCATCAGTTGGGTTTCTGGACGTGAATTAATGTCATAAAAGAAGAAATAAATAAATAAAAATGGAGAGAATGTGACGCTACTGCCCCCTGGTAGCCAAAACCGGTAGGAATTTAATGATTTCATTTTGTTTTTTACATTTGCGTCATAAACACCATTGAGATACATTCTGATGGAGTCATTATTGGTTACAGCATCAATACAAAATTAGAGAGACTAATAAAAAAATATACACCATAAAAATGGAGTATGATTTTTATAAACCAGAGGCTTTGGAGGTGGAAATATCATATATTTAATTTTTTAAGCGGTAATTAGTTTTACTGATTTCAGTGTACAATGAATTTCTGATGGAGGCAAATAGAAATATTGCAAGTGTTTTACAGCACTTTTGTTGGCGAGTAAAAAACATAGTACGATGGATTGTAATATTCATTCATTATTCAAAATTATTACAATGACGTCTTTTAAAATCAAGTTATAGAGGCCGTTAGTGTCGTGAAAATAATAGCAACAACAACAGGTTACTACTCAAAAGATTACCTTTGGACCTTTGACCTTTGATAGGGCAAGTTTTTTTTTTTTAAATCTATATTTGCAATTGTTATAATATTCATTCATTTTCAACACCGCTTAAAATGTTATTGTTATCATTTTATTTACTATCACGGTAGAGTTTCACTTATTTTATATTATTAAGATAATATGATCTTATTATTATTATCACTATTTACATTTGCAGAAATGTAGCGGTTAGAATAGTGAAAGCGTCAAAAACAAGCATTCGCAGGAGTACTGCTATCATTTAGTTGGATGTTAAGTTTGACTTTTTTGCAGAAAAATATGACATTTGGAAGAGAAGACCTCCTTGTCAATAATAATAATAGTTTTGTTTTGTTTAAAAAAGCTTTGGAGTTTGGCTGTTCTTAAAAGGCACATTGGCGGCAAACGGCTTGGTCGCTGGTCGCTTTGTGAACGTTTTGTTTGTCTGTTAGCGCTCTGGAACTCACGTAAAGAAGATCGGACCGTGCGGTCCAAATCCCTCTTCACCAGCGGTCGCTCAAGGTGCCCACTTCCATGTCGGCAATGCGAGGTAATCTGCCACTGGCGCCGCCTTCCAGGTATCCAGCTTTGACACCGGGCGTGTCGGAAGGCCTCCTCTTGCTCTTGTTCACATCTGGACGACAACATTGAATTAAAAAGGGCTCAATTGAGGAATCCGAAGACGTGGGCCATTACCTGAGATGGCTAACAGCATCTTGCGTCTGGCTCCAAAGGTGGACACGCCCACTTCTTTCAGATCTTCGTCGGACAGTGTGAGGAACGTGTGGTAGTCAATCTGAATCCACATACAGCAATTGTACTTACTACATGGGAGTTTTTCAGAGTAGTATAAGTCAAACCAGCCAGAGAAGAGCCTCTATTTACAAATTCTTCTACACACCAAACATTAAGGTGACAAAAGGCCTTGATGGGAGCCATTTTAGATAGTCGTATCGGGGGTCTTAGCCCAGTTGGAAGGAGCAATGCTTGATTCAAAGTAAAATATACTTTGTAAGTAGAGGTACCAGTGTGGGTGTTTGCCCAGTTTTCACCTCTTGTTGCTCCAACACATCAATGTACTTGAGCAAGCCCAGTTGGCCGAGGAGCCGCGGCAGGTCGTCCGTCATCGGGGGCGACGGGCTACGACGACTGCAGGCCGACGCCCTCCTGGAGGAGCACGCGCCGTCAAAGTAGTTGATTCCCGGGAAACCATCCTCTGCATGAACAAAAATGTTAAACGGGAGGTGCAGAGTTAGCATTGTGTATCCTTGAGCAATCTTTCAAAGCCTGACTTACGGGGTTTGTCGCTTCTGTTCCTGCTCGGTGCAAAGGAGGAAAAGTGGGAGGAGAAAGTGGAGGAGGAGGAGGTCGGTGGTGGGGAGGAAGAGGAGGAGGATGAGGGGGAGGAGGACGAGGAAGATGAGGAGGCAGGCTGGGATCCACGTCTGTCCCTCCAATTGTCGGAATTGCTCCCGTTGGACGCCGTCGCGCTCTGATTGGCCCACGACTGCAACGACCAATCAAATGATACGATATAATGGCACTCTGCTCTCCATTCAGATGGGATATTTAGTATTCTTGTGCAAGGTCCTGTTTGAGGGAGCAATTGTTTATTCATTCTTTTTCTAGACCACTTATCCTTTATTTATTTGTATTGTTTACAGCAAGGCAAACACAAACATTTGGAGGAAGTGCTTTTTGGATTATTAACACTGTACATCACTGTCTGCCTTTCGCCGGCGACCTTTTCCAGGGTGTAAAGCATTGCAGCTTTAAACACACTTTCAACATTAATGTCGCTATAAATATAAGAGGCAAAGACACTACGTAATGGCTCCATTAAAATGGATTTTTCATTATGGTTAGCATATTAAAAGGTACACCGGATTGCAAAGTTTACTTTCCGCCATTTCTAAGGTTCACCTGATGACATAGCAATTGGTGCATTCATTAACTATTGTCATTTTTTGTCATCTTTTTACATTGTGACTGTTGTTTTATAGAGTGTTTTCTGTTTATGCATTTGATGAATGTGTGTCTTGAAGACTCTTTAGGCACAGATTTTAGTGTACGAGGATGATTATTTGTACCTGTCCGCCATTAACGCTCAAGTAGGGTTTGTAGCTGCGATGGCCGATGTTACGCATTTCCTTCACCGCCTCGGCCGGCATGGATTTGGAAAAGCCCAGGCCGCTCCAAGTGTCGGTGGGTGTCCGGACTTCGCTCACCACCGGCTTTCTCTGCATCGCTAAAAAGGAAAAGCGTGTATAAATATAACTGAGAACTTCCTCCCATCAGCTGTCAGGCTCTTTAACAAAAAATGGCTGTGTGTTAAGACCTACCGTATGCATGCATGTACATCTATATGTATGTATATGTGTGCTTATATATATGTATGTGTATGTGTATGTATATGTATATGCATATGCATATGCATATACATATATATATATATATATATATATATATATATATATATATATATATATATATATATATATATATATATATCAGCAACACGCTTATTTATTTATACGTATATTTATTCATGTATATATTTATTAACCCACTTATTACCTATCTATTTATGTCTAAAATGCCTTTCCTATTTCTGCATCCTCACCCCCTTGCTACTGTGGCAACGAAATTTCCCAAATACGGGATGAATAAAGTCATCCAATCCAATCTTGGATCTGACAAAAAGCTGCACATGCAAGGCCAACCTAGCAAATTTGTTTTAGACAGCAGTGTGTGCACTTCTACTTATGACAACTATTTTTTTTACTCAAGATGAAGTTGTTGGAAGGTAAATAAATTTAAAAAAAACAGTGGATGGGCAGCTCTAAAAAACAGACCTGCGAGAGGCAAAACAAGCCAATGGCATCTGTCCATCACCGCGGTTGTTTGAGTTCTATTTCCAAAATTCTCAGTTGAGTCTGGTGCTGAATTATTCATTCAAGCCAGCATTTTTCATTGTTGCAGTTGAGGCGCACCCGCCAAAAGCACCGTATCGCTCGATACGAAGCAATTGTGTCAAATGTGGAAAGCGCTCTGCCAAGAATCTCCTCGCGTGCCGGAGTGCCTCGGATAAAATGATCCGAGGGCAGCGATATCGCATTCGGAATATCTCATATACTATTTTTGGCCCATTGTAGATGACTCTCGGCACAGCTCTGCCATAATTCAAGATGCCATTCCTATCATTTAGAAATCATACATTAATAGTGTTAAAAAAAACATTTGAATAGATTTTAGTGGGGGAAAAATGAGGGCCTGACTGTACAAATTGTTTATACAGTACATTATACGACAGTCCTACTTTCCGATCCAGGTTGATTGAGATAAAGAGGGATTCCAAACATGTCTGGTGGTTGGTTTGGTTAGGGTGAGGCCCAAACGGTTTGTCCGCAGTGCGCTAAAGCCGTAGTAGAAGAGCAATGAAACATTTAAAGCACAAACCTCGAGTCGCCAGCAATTTCTTTTTCTCATAGTCGTAAACCTGCGGACCACAAACAGGAAATAAAGTAGGTCAATAATGCATGAAATTGAATCCCTTCTGAGTGCAGGCAGGCAGGATAAAGCTCATTTACCGCACATGCAATTATTTACTATGCCACTTCCCGAAGGGAGCGTTTTTTTTCCAGCTATAAATCGCACTGGAGTATTGGTCGCAATCAAGTGGAAAAACAAAGAAAAACCCAAGCGTTGCTCGTTTGCACGTTTCGGCCGACGTGGCGTGTGCAATGGTGCCATCATTTGCACCCTTGTCACGGTTAATGGGGGGTGCGATTGATTTTTGGCACCTCCGATGGGGAGACGTCTGCGCAAACTTCCCGGAGCGGCGCCGCGTCTCGCCTCAGGCTGTTCCTGCGTTCCGTCTTTGCTCGCTCCATTTCCGCATTCAGCAACCTGCCGTATTTGGAAGTTGACACAGAGAGAAGAGCATGAACTCAGGCGGAATGAAAAGAGCGCTTCTCCTAAAACGCAACAAAGCCAAGACTTGCAAGTCCAGCGTGAGTCCTCCTCACCTGCACGTAAAGGCCTGTCCCGTGGAATGACGCCGGGCCTGGTTGAAAACTTTGCTCAACTCGGGATTCTGTAGACTTCCCCTGCGAGCCGCCCTGGGACCGCCGGGGAAGCTCATCGCGTCCTCCGCCGGCGTGGTCGCCATCGGCGTCTCCCTCATCCGGTCCTCATCGTCCCATGGGCCGGACTGGTCCTCGTTTTCCGGGATCTAAAGAGGAAAGGCATTTACTGTGTACGTACACTATTGTGCGTGTTATTTTCTTTTGGGGGTGATAATGATAAGACACCTTCTCCAGCGGGCGACTGTCCGTTGCCTTTAGGGTCGCCCTGCTTTCTTCATGGGGGGCCGGTAACCCGGGTGGGGGTAACGGACGAGATTTTGTGGCACCCGGTACCTCAGGAGCAGGTAAGGGTCCTGTGTAACAGATAGGAGGGGCAAATCCTTAGCCTGAGTGTTCAGGAATATAAAACAAAAACACCACAGGACCAAAAGACATTATTCCACTTGGCTGTGCAACAATACTGAGGTAGAAGACTTGTTTTGGTTTTGGGGATTACTGCCCGCTTGTTGAAGAAATGGATGTCGTAAAATCTGATATGCAACTTGAGCTGGGGAAATTCGCCCTGGCGCGTCCAAGCAAGGCTGCTTTTTTTTTTAAACACCCTTGCTCTCAAATGTATGGAGCTCACCGTGTTCAGAAAGACGCAGTTGTTGCAGTAACATGTTAAGCCAATAGCTGGTCAACTCGTTGGCGGCCAGAAGAGGCTCCGGGGCCGAATTGCTTTCCTTTGCGCTGTGGGCGTGGCCAGAATCCAAGCCCAACAGCAGGCGACGGGCCTCGTAAAGACACTGGATGTTCCTCTCGAGACCTTTCACCACCACGGACTGAAAAAAAAAATCACAAACAGCTATAAAACAAAAGTATTCGCTCAATTCGCACATTTTGGTACCTTGTTGCTCTGTTTGACTTTGGGCTTGACGCTGATGAAAACGCCCAGGTTTTGCATCATCTGAGTCAGCACGCAAGGATCCGCTTCCGCATCTTCCCGCATGTCAAACATCAAGCACACTGGCAGACAGTCCTGTGCGGCCACAGAAAAAATAGACACTTGTGTGTGCTCCAACGAGAAGCACTTGACTGCAATTCGCTGATTGCACTTGTAACATACAATATTTGAGGAAAGCTTTCCACTTTACAGGTTGGAACCAAACCCTGCACCCACTGCGGGTGGCCCACAATGGAATAGTTTTCCCACCCTTGGTCTAACCCTAAGCCTAATAAATGCACCTTGGGCTGTGCCATTGCGCCTAAATATTATACTCGCCGCCTGGGAAAACTGACCATGAGTTGCTGGCGGGCCAGACAAACTCCGTCGGGGCTGCCGTGGATGACCAGCGAGGGCACGTTTTGGGGTGCGCTGAGGTCCGGGAGAATGATCTGGGTCTGGGTGTGGTGCATCACGCTCAGGAAGTGGGCTCCATTCTGGCCCAACAAGAAGAGGTGCTGCTGCGAGGTCACGTCCAGCTGGCTGCTCACCGCGCTCCCCGTCGAGTCCGAGCCCAGGAGCAGCTCCATCAGGACGCAGGCGGCCTTCTGGAATGAGATGGAAGTGGTTGAGGGGGGGTGGCGGCCATGGCGAAGGCGACTCGGCCGGGCGTGGGCCTGGCTGACCTTGACGGCGGAGGCGTTGCCCTGCAGGCCCCAAACCGTGCAGCAGCTCCCAAAGAAGGCGGGCTGCGCCTGGGCTTGCTGAGGCTGCGGTGGCAGCGCTCGGAAACTCACGCTGACCCCCAACGTCTGCGCCACCTGCTGGATGAGAGGCGAGCCGGCGTCCGGCGGGCCGGCGGGGGCCAGGCCCACCGGCAGCTCGAACGTCAACGTCAGCGGCTGGAGGTCCTGCCGCGTGGAAAGATACAAAATGGAGGAGAAATTGAGCCCAGGCCGGAAGGGAACGGACAAATGTCATGGCGACGTCAGATAGGAGCAAAAAAATCCCAAAGTGCCGTGACCATAATAAACACTATAAGAGTAAAAACTGACTCGAATCCTCCTCCGGGCCTCCTCCACCCCCTGGACGGGTCCCGCAATGGACACCTGGGAAGAAGGGAAGAGTTGCTTTTGAATTTGCGGGGGCGAGCGTCCGTCTAACCCACATGTGTCAAAGTGGCGGCCCGGGGGCCAAATCTGGCCCACCGTATCATTTTGTGTGGCCCGGAAAAGTCAAACATGAGTGCCGACTTTCTGTTTTAAGATCAAATTAAAATGAAGAGTATAGATGTATATTAAACTTCCTGATTTTTCCCCTTTTAAATCAATAATTGTAATTTTTTAATCCATTTTTTCTGTGATTTTAGTTCAAAAATCATTTTGTAAAATCTAAAAATATATATAAAAACCTAAAATAAACATTGTTTTAGATCTATAAAAAAACTGAATATTCTGGGCTTTTAATTCAGTTCTTTTAATCCATTTATAAAAAAAATATCTAAATATTATATTTAAAATGGTCCGGCCCACGTGAAATCAAGTTGACATTAAAGCAGCCCGCGAACCAACCCGAGTCTGACACCCCTGGTCTAAACGGACACACTACCTGGTTGCTTTTCTCTCCCGCGGCATTGTGGCGGTTGGAGTCTGGGAAGTGAATGTGACAAGACGTGACCTCCATCACCTTCTTGATGTTTCCGCCACCTTTTCCAATCACGTGCGAGTGCTCCGTGTAGGCCACGTCCATTTTCAGGGTCACCTTGTTCACCTGCCGTATTTACACCGGATCCCTTTCTCATTGAGTCGGCCAACATGAAAGGGAAAAACCCTTACCCTGGTTTCCAGAACTTCCAGAATCTTCTTTTTGGCTTCCAAGACGTTTTCTTTCTTGCCTTCCACCTTGACGTGAGGGTCTGCGAGAGGCAACACCTTGAGATTAGACAAGATTTCAGCCCTTTTTGTGCACAAGTGATGATACTTTCCCGCAAATATTTTTGGGAACGACGGTCCTATGGGACGGGGGTCTCGAACCCGAGGCCCACGGGGGTCCACGTGACAAAAATACATCCAGAAAAGAAAGGACAAAGAAAAAGAGGCAAATGACAGGACCTTTCTTTGACTTGGCTCCAATCTTCAACTTGGAAGGCCATTTCACCTGAGTGTGGGTTTCTTTCATCACCTGCAAAGTGAAGAACAATGAAGAGAGCTCCGAACAAACAAGCCTCCCGCCGACGAGCGCCGCGAGAATCTAGTAGTACTAGAGGACGCTCGTATACGCATACAAAGACTGATTTACACTTCAGAGGTTGTCGTCATTAGGCTATGAATGAAAGTGGAAATCTCCCACAGTGCAACAGGAAAATTCTCCTTTGTACGGATTGTTAACGTGTTTGACTTACTTGCTCAAAAAACTCCTCGCCCGTCATGGTGTCTTCACTCTTTGGAGCTGAAATGAATAATTAAAAATATAAATTTACCACTGGAAACTATTGAAGAATTTATCTATCACATCAATGTGTCCACTTTGTGTCTCGTGCTAAAATTCTAATGAAGATGTTTGAGAATGTTTGACTCTCTTTTTTTCCAGCACATAATAAAGTAACAAAAATGTTTGAAAAAACATTGTTTTGAAAAAATCAAATATATACTACCATCTTTTTGCAGTTTGTTTTTAAACAAACATTTTGAATAGTCGAAAATAAATCAGTAAAACATCATATTTCCTGTATTCAACTTTTATATATACATTGTACTTACTGTCTTTTTAAAAATGAGAAACAAATGATTAAAAGATGAAAAAAGGCCATATATATGGATTAAAAAAAGGGACCCCTCTCTTTAAAGTCAAATTTTCAACCTTTTTCTAAAATAGGGGAGCATCAAATTTAGCCTTTTTTCATATTTTAATTATATATATATACATACACACTATACATATACTATACATATAGTATATGTGTATATATATGTCATATACATATATCATACATATATATATATATATATATATACATATACTATACATATATACTATATATAGTATATATATTTTTTAACACAAGATAAAAACAGGTCAAAGCAATTTTTTTCACTGAAAATAAATTGTAAAATAAATACTATGACTAAATTCTTCTCCTTTTGTGTGACAGCCTTCCACAAAGTTGAGAGTTTTGTCAACAGTACGGGGATGCTAACTTAGCAACCATCTCCCAAAAGACGGCCCAAATGGCTGGGAATCAAAACTTTTTGGCACGGCCGCGGCTCCACTGTGACATTTCCAGGGCAGCACCCCACCGACCACTTTCTTTCTAGCCCCCTCTTCCCTCATCGCCACGGGTAACCCTGGCTGGGGCCGAGGAATGGCCGGAGAACAGAGAGAAGGTGGCGAGGACGGCCAGGGGGCATCGCAAATTAGCCCCAAAATGGCAGATGACGTCGACGCCATTGAGTCACGTCGACACTGGAGAAATGAGAGCGCAGCTCCAAAAACGTAGGACAGAAAAAAAAGCCCTCGAGAAAGTCAAAGATGGACAAAGAGATGCGACGAGATCAAGTAGATGCCCTCTCTGGACTTGATTGAATTCTGCCGCCATGGCCACTTTATTGAGCCGTCCAGGTCCAGCTGTAAACATTCCGTGGCAACGGATTCGCGGGCCCAAGAAAAGACGCTTGGGGGGTTGTTTACGGCCACTAAAGAAAAGACTACTTGGGCAGGATTCTCACTTTGCAGCCACAATTTTCACTTCTCAGAATTCGGAGGAGAAATTCTCCACTTTAATTCACAATTCTGAGAATAAAGTTGTCCTTTTGACTATATTCTCCAAATTCTGATTTTTTTACCTCACCTAGTGGCTCCATTTATTCTCACAATTCTGAGAAGACATTGCTCTTTAAATTCATGTGTTTCCTGTCAAAGAAGCGATCCGACAAGCTGGGACTCAAACAAAGTCCAGATACTTTGGCGTCTATTGAGGAATTTGTAAATGCCAGCGCAAACACGCACGGCGCCGCCACAGACACAATGAGTCTCCATGGTGACGTCGGGTCGGCGTCCGTCATAAAGCCGCCAGGCCCAAATAAGTTACCGCTCGGTCCCGGACGGGCGTGAGAATGGCAAGAAAAGCCACGAATGCGTCAGCCGTTGGACGCCATTCATCGTCACTCTCGTGCACGCAAAGTCGTTGGACGCATACAGTCAAAGACATCGCTGGATCTTCAGTGTCAACTTTTGCAGTAGCTGAAAGGATTCATTCAACGTGCTGAAGTTTGGAAAATAATGGAAAAATCTTTCAAGTTGAGTAACATTTGCCACAAAGAAGTACTTAGCAAACCTTTTGCCAGCACTCACCGTACAACATGCTCTCCAACTTCTTCCTATTAATCCTGAACCTCTCCTCCAGCCACTCCTGACCTCCGCTCTCTTCCCCGGCGTCCCCGTCCCCGGGCTCGGCCTCGTCCTCCCTGTCGCCGGGGGCCCGGACGGCTTCCGCGCTAGCTTTGGGCTCGGACTCCGCCGGCGCTCCGGCGCCCCGGGCCGGAGAGCTCTCCTCGGGGCCGGCGACGCTGGCCATGGTGGGACTGAGGCCCCGGTCGGGAGGATACGCGTGTATGTGACCGAGGAGATGAGCGGGAGGAGAGAAAATTTGGGGGGCTCGGTGGGGGACACCCTCATGGAATGCCCCGCCCCCTTAGTTGACTCATCTAAGCTCTCTCTTCCCCTGAGGCCCTAAATGCACTGGACAGGACGTGTCATCTCGTCTGTCGCTAGCCGAGGGTCTCCAAACACGGCAAAAACGGATCGTCTGGTAAACCTTCAGTCTTCTCAATGTCAGCCTTCCACGAGTTCCGCAATCTGACGCTTAAAGCTTCCTCGCCACAGGCCTCGCAGCTAACAAAATAATCCCTTTTGTCCAACCGGGGGGGCTCTGGGTCATCTGCCCGTTTCCCTCTTCACACGGAGAACCTTCAATAAAATTTTAAATGCAGGGTTTATTGCACGGACACATACGTGATAGTTAACAAAGTCACCGCCGGGGTGCCGGACCCCGTTAGACCAATGACCTTTCATGCTGTCATATTCACTTTCCTACAGAAATTTTGGGCCCTGTGCAAGATTGAAGAGAAAATAGAAGTCTTCCTTATGGAACAGTGGACATCTTTTCAAAAGTCATCATTAGGTCAACTCATTCACTGACTGTGTTGTGGTAGTTAGTAAGAGAGTGAAACTGATCTCGAAAAAAACTTGTTGACCACAATGGAAACATATTTTCAATTAAACAATTGTACGCGTTTGAGAACAATGTCTCTGAATGATTCATCAGCCAAACTTAGTCGATTCTTTCTAACATAAATGGATGCAACAACCATGGAAACGAGTCACTCTGCTGTGCGTGGCACGTTACACCACCGCCTGCGGGACAACAGGGGCACTGCGCTCAATGTGGTCAAATGTTTACAAATTTACCACACGCAACTTTTTCTCCTAAACAGGTACTATTTATCGATATAATATAAACAGCAACAAAAAAGGACTGAACGGACCAGAGAAAATGTCGCAAAACTGCATTTATTTAAGAACAAAATAAAAGCTGGTCATCCTGACTGAGAACAGCATCAAACATGAGCTCGTCAATTAAATAAAATAAATATACAACATGACTGACGGTGTGGGAGCAAACTGCTAGTAGTAACAGTAACAATCAGAAAGGTCTAACCTAAGACTTCCCTGCCACTATACAAATTTCATAGCAAATTCTTGTGACATTTCATTTGCTTTTCTTTTTTCCAGCTGTTTTGTGTAATTTTGACCCATCATTAGTAATATGGAACAAAGCATAAAAATGTCAGTAGTTTTTGTTTTTTTTTACACAAAGCTGCCTTCATTTTCAGTCCTTCTGAGTACAATCAATGCCTTCACTGAAGTCAGGTCATGAAAGAAAAAAAAATAAAGATAAGTCACAGGATTGGACGGATGTTGGTGGGGTTGATTGAGAAGGTTTTTCTTTTTTGATCATTCGAGCAACGCAGCAAGGGGGAAAACAGTGCCGGAATGATATGGCACTAGATTTCCCAATAACCTCGGTAGACGTCCAATCCTTTCCCGGTCAGAATGGATTGGACGTCTACCGCCATCAATGGCAGCCAATGAGTTAAAAAGCCTATAGAGAAGTGGTGATTGTATACTCATCAAAATAACACAGGTGTATCGTGTATTAGTATTTCCAAATTTGTCAAATTATTTGAACAATTGATTTCAAGAAAAAAATATAACTAAATTGGGCATTAAAAAGGGGAGTGATATTTATATATACTTGGTATATACTAGAATGTAAAATGGAGAACAAAAAATACAATGATACATTTTTCTTACATTTCCCATCCTTGCGTCATTGAACAACCAAGTGACAATAAAAAGCGCGTTAACCAAAAGACCTTTTCATAGCATTGCCATTTGTTGTTGACGCTAGTTTGGTTCCTAACACTCAAATATCACAACAGATGAGACGGTAGATTTTGGACAACCCAATCACGGGCTTGACGTCAGTTTAACGCGAAGCATTTCGCCATAAAATTAAAAAAGAAAGTATCGCACGGCTTGGGAGTGAGTGGCTACTATAAATAACAACTAGGACCAAATCAGACCTTAGAGAAAGACACTAATAACGATTTAAAAAAAATAAAATAAAATGCTCACAACTCCGCCGGATTACCACTGCTGCCAGCTGAAGTCGTCGTTGGATCCGAAGACGATGAAGAAGCCCATGATGGTCCCGAAGATGACCACGCTGCCCGTGGAGACTAGCGCGCACGACCCCCATGCGATCTGCAAAAAGAAAGTGCATTGAAAGGAGCACGCACGGCTCTCGCGCCCGAACGCCGTCCGCCATACTTACGACTTGGGCCCGCGCAAAGACGACGGGCAGGCCGAAGGCGGAGATGACGATGCCCGTGGTGAGGAAGATGGCCAGCTCTCGGCAGGCGTTGCTGGAGCTGTCGCTTTCGTCCACCACCCGCCGCGAGATGCAGTATGGGATGGGCGAGAGGATGTAGAAGAACAGGAGGAAGAGCGGCCAGTATTTGCTGCACACACACCGGGCAAACCCACCCATGTTAAAACGGGGAGAAGAAAAAAAATCCCATCGCCAAAAAGGCTCCATTCCACCTTTAGGGCCTCTCCAAACCCTCTTTTAAAAGCCTCATACTAGCGAATAATAGTCATATATATGTTCATTCATTCATTTTGTCTCAGACGTTTGAGAACATTTTAAAAGGTCCATTCCTAAATGTCACTTAAGACTAAAAACAAAGTTTCCTTACTCATACACGGGCAGGGCACATCCCAGCATGAGGAACATGAGACCAATGGCCCCCCCGAAGGACAACGTGATGAGAGCTAGAAGACAAAAGACAATTAGGACAGCAGCTAGCAAAGGCATTATAGATTTGATATTTATTTTTTATATACGGTGCTTGCTTGCATGCTTAAAATAGATTCAACATGACAAAGTTAGCACAAGAAGTGCAGTGATTTTAGCCTAAATATTGAAGTGAATGAGCCTTTTGGGAGTACTAAAAAATGCAAATTGATGTTATGTCTTGAAGCCGTGGAAAATGTAGTTTATTGTTACTTTTTCGCCCTTAATACCAATGTGATACTTTTAGAATTTTCTCAATAGAATTAGTTCTTCTTGATGAACCCCTCTAACGACTTTAGACAATATTAATTGCATGTAAGTATACCTGATGTTTTGTCCATAATGTCTCCTGGCTTACCAGACCCATACCATGTGACGAAGCAGCTGATTTCACGTTTGACAATAAGCCAAAAAAACTACTAGACAAAACCCGTCTATTTTCTACCTCCACATATTAGCATCACCTAATTGAATTGACGCCTTGGTTAGCTTTAGCCTCTTAGCGATGGCTACAACAAAAAAGGAGATCGCATCACTTGAGGTCCTCTTTTCGTGAAAAAAAAAATCACAATACCCGACCTCTTGAATGCCAAACAGGTCAAGTTAATCAAGACTTTCTTGGTTTATTTTGATTTATGCCTTTCATTAGCCCTGTGGCTGCACTTCTGCATTAGCAAGCTTTAAATGCGTGCGTGGGGCTTACACGCATTGCGTCAAGCTAACGAAATGGAGGCTGTTTTTCATCATTTGTGCATCTAAAATAGAAGATCAAAAAATAAGAGAGTCACTTGCCGCACCTTTAATCCCAGCCATTTCCCCTGGACAAAGGGTCGTCACTGTAACGCCGGGCCAGATGACAACAGCTCCCCCTCGCATCCGCTAAGGACTGCGTCGGAACCTGGAACGTTTGTCGCCAAACTGATGCTTTCAATGACCCAAGAGAGTGTCGGAATTAAATTAGGCTGAAAGGTTTTATCATTAGGTCACAAAATAGTCTTTGAAAATGCATTTCAAGTTTCAAATATATATATCGTGTTATGTAACGTGCAACACTGGTCTATGGGGGGTATTTTAAAGTGATGTGTTAACCTCTCCAACGCTGCAATAGAGCCCACCGGAGAAGCTTACTGTTGGAGTATGGCTGCCGGTCACTCATGCCGCCTCATACCCTATAACATCTAGCCTCGTCAAGGCCAGAGCCATAGCAAATAAAACGTAATAACCAATATCATATAATCGTCTGCATTAACGCAAACCCTTCCAAATCTAATAATATGCATAAAAGGGTCTAAAATATTTCAGTTAAAGTCTAACCTTCAATGTGAATCCGGAAGTACACGTTTCTATTTCCATCCTTCGACTCGTAGTCCACACTCATCAAAAATGGCGAGCGGTGCTCAGTCCACGGCGTCGCTGTGGACCGACGTCAACCGCTGCGGACAGAACGGGGACTACACGAGAGCCTTGAAAGCTCTACCAAAAAGTTTGTATCCGTCCCGTGGCTTTAACTGGGCATTTTGTTGGCTTTTGGGCTGAGTGCGTACTAACTTGTGGCTACAGTCAGCTGTGTTTCTTAGCTAAGCTACATTTAACTCACAGGGAGGGCTTCGGGCCATTTTTGTCAGTCTAATGTGGATTATTTTCCCCACCTATCTTGTTTTCGCTGAATATGTAATTACCACTAGTATGTTGAAGTTAAAATGATGTTGCATGTGCCTTTTGAAACGTCACAGTCTTCTATTTTGCACCGCCTTCTTATGGTGTGACGTGTCTTTCATACCCGGGATCAGTTTACGGGTCTCGAATGTATTTTCACATCATTCTTTCTGAGAATGTCATTATCGTTTGCTTTGACGAAAAATCTGTCTCCTATTTTTGACTTCAATTCTCCCTGTCGCAGTTTTGCAAGAAAACAGGGAGGATGTGACAGCCCTTCATTGTAAAATAGTGTGCCTTATCCAGAATGGCACCTTCAAGGAGGCTTTAAATGTCATGAACAGTCATGCCAAGGTACTCGGCAGGTAAGTGTGTCGCATCAGTGCATGCATGGGTCGGTTGCAATCCTATTTGGTCCAAGTTTAAACCCTGGACATGTCCCTTTCTTCTTCCAGTGAGGTTGTGTTCGAGAAAGCGTACTGCGAGTACCGTCTGAACCGAGTGGAGAGTTCTCTTAAGACCATCGAAAGCGCTCCTCAGCAGACGGACAAGCTAAAAGAACTCTACGGTCAAGTGGTGAGCCTCGTTGGGCAAAGATGGGTCGTTTACATGATCACTTATGGAAACCTATTTGGATAAAAGTGGACAGTAGGACTGTCAACATTAGATATCGATAACTAGTGTGGACAATTCATCCTGATAGTAAATATTGTCATTTTTATTGGTGTTTCAAAAGAGTGATTATATATTTGGAATGAATCCGAATCAGTCATTTGCAAACATCTGCCTTTCAAAAACAATATCAGTCACCCACAAATATTTTTGATTTCCTTTCGTGCAGTTATACCGACTGGAGCGCTACGACGAGTGCAAGTCAGTCTACACGGATCTGATCCGGAATTCTCAAGATGAGTACGAGGAGGAGCGCAAGACCAACCTGGCGGCGGTCGTGGCCGCCGTGAGCCAATGGGAGAAGGCGCCGATGGTAAGCCATGAAACCGGGTCGGCGTGGCGAGCGCCATTTAAGAGCAACGTCCCGTCTCAGCAGGAAGATTTAGGCTTTCCCGAGTCAACGTACGAGCTGTGCTACAATGCTGCCTGCATGCTGATTGGCCAGGGTCGGCTCAAAGCGGCGTTTGATAAGCTTCGACGAGCTGAAGGTCAGGAACCCGCCCCCCATTTTTATATTTATATAAAATATTCAAACTTTCCAAAAATGTGGTTGTCATTGCCCCAATTTTCTTGTATTTCAGAGCTTTGCAGGTTGTCATTGGCCGATGATTCGGTAAGTGGATCTCTGTCTCCATTACGTTTTCTCATAGCGCTCTTAGCCCACTAATGACGCCGTCTCCCACAGGACATGACCGAAGAGGACATCGAGTCGGAGCTCGCCGTCATCCACTCTCAAATGGCGTACGTCATGCAGTCGCAAGGTCGGACGGACCGAGCGCTCCAGCTCTACAATCAGGTCGTCAAGCTCAAGTAAGCTGCGTCCTAGTTCACGCTTAGCGTGGCTTTCTAACTTGAGCTATGTTAGCCATAAAAGATTTGAACATGGAAAAGTTCACACTTCTTAGTCATTATTTTGAAATGTATTCATTTTTATACTTTCTTTTTCAATGGCTTAAGGCAAAATACCAACAAGCCCTGCTAATAGTACCATTTTATGTCAAATTTGGGACTGACTTCCCAACCTTTTATTTTCACGCCATGATGCATACTTTGTCCTCATCCATAAAATGATCTTGTTTTGCCCCTTTTAGGCCGTCCGACATAGGCCTGCTGGCCGTGACTGCCAACAACATCATTACGATAAACAAGGTGGACTGACTCTATATTTTCAGCTCTTTTTTTGAAAGAGACCTTTGGTATTAAGTAATGTTTGTTTTGTTTTTTTGTGTAGGACCAAAACGTGTTTGATTCCAAGAAAAAGGTGAAACTGACAAGCGCGGAAGGAATCGAGTACAAGCTGGCCAAAAAGCAGATTCGGGCCATCGAGTTTAACACGGCGCTCCTGGCCATGTACACGAACCAGGCGAGTTGGGAGTGCTGCCAGCCAATGATATCTCTGCCTACTCTATCCACATTCCGTAACGTTTTTTGCTGGTTATACAGGCCGAACAATGCAGAAAGCTGTCCTCGGCGCTTAAATCGCAGAATCCGGGTCACCCCCGACCCGTCCTGATCCAGGTGGCCCAACTTTGCCGAGAGAAACAGCACGCCAAGGCCATCGAGTTACTGCAGGTAGGACGGATTTCATTTGGCGCCTGACGCAGCGCTCCTATTTATTTTTGCTCTTTTCAGCATTTTTCAGACCAGCATCCAGAAAGTGCATCAAGCATCAAACTCACAATGGCACAACTTCATTTAATTCAAGGTAGAGCCATTTTTTTTTCGAACAGGTCATTGCTTTGCTATAAAAAGTCACTTTTTAGTTTAATTTTACCACGCATAAACTCATTTTGGGTGTTCAGGTCATGTCACAAAAGCCTGCGATGTCCTGAAGTCCATTGACGAGTTCAAGCACAAAGTGGGCATGGTAAGTGTGGACGTAGTTTTTAATTTTTTTTTTGTAATCCGGACGTGGCCTTAACGGGCAACAGTTTTTGCCACCTACTAAACTGTGCGCGATTGACTGGTTAGGTGTCTGCTCTGGTGTCGATGTACTCGCACGAAGAAGACATTGACGGCGCCATTGACGTCTTTCGGCAAGCGATTGAGAAGTACCAGTCGGACGAGGTTTGTTGCTTTTCGCTTTTGCCCCGTCCGCCCCGCGAGTGGGAGCGTCAACGGCTCACCCGCGTCCTCCGCAGCCGGGATCGACGGCGCACTTGGCTCTGGTACGAGAAGCGGCAAATTTCAAACTCAAGTACGGGCGGAAAAAGGAAGCCATCAGTGACTTGGAGCAACTGTGGAAGTGAGTTGACCTTAAGAGGGCAAATGGGGGAAAAAAGAGGGAAAATGCAACCCTATTTTTTTCTTTTTTACCCAGGCAAAATCCAAAAGATATTCACACGCTGGCGCAGCTCATTTCCGCCTACTCTCTGGTGGACACAGAGAAAGCCAAAGCGTATCCTTCCAAAGCCCATTTTTCTTTTCTATGAGTTTAGCTAAAAAGGCTTTTCTGGTTTTTCCTGAGCGCCCCCCCTACCTCCAGCCTGAGTAAGCACCTCCCTTCGGCCGACACCATGTCCTTCAAGGTGGACGTGGACGAGCTGGAGAACTCGCACGGCGCCACCTACGTCCGGAAAAAGGCCGCCAAAGTCGCGGGAGAAAACCTACCCAAAGAAGAAGGGTAACGTAACAAGACGTTCTTTTTTTGACTCCTCTGTGTGAGGACATTTCCAAATTTTGGGGTGTACTTTCCCCCACAGGCGAGGAGATAGCAAGAAGAAGAAGAAAAAAAAGAAGGGTAAGTTTGCCTCACTATCTCCTTTAGCCTTTGGTTCTCCATTTTACTTTGCTGACTTTAACATATGTTCTTGGTTTCTGATCAAATGAAAAAATGGCCCACCATTCCTCTTGTTCGTCCCCACAGGGAAGCTCCCCAAGAACTGCGACCCGAACGCCACCCCCGACCCAGAGAGGTGGCTGCCCATGAAGGAGCGCTCCTACTACAGGGGCAAGAAGAAGGGCAAGAAGAAGGAGCAGGTGGGCAAAGGCACGCAGGGGGCCACCGTAGGAGCTTCGTCAGAACTGTGAGTGAAAAAAAAAATCTGTCTTTTACCCAAAAGCATTGCCTTCACCAATGGTGTTTGGGATGAGTACATTTTTTTCCTCCCCCTTTCTTCCAGGGATGCCAGCAAGACCGCCAGCAGCCCCCCGACCTCCCCCCGGCCGGGTTCCGCGTCCGGCTCCGCCCCCTCCAACGTGGTGCCGCCGAGACAACAGAAACCGGCGTCCTCCGGGGCCACGCGCAAGAAGGCGCCGCCCAAGAAGAAAAAGGGTGGCAAGGGAGGCTGGTAGCCTTGGAGAAGAAGGATCCATTTCAAGTCCCAAATTTTGGGCTTTATTCTTGGCTCGGTCCTCCTTCTCGTTTTTAAACAGACGAAAACGTCAGCTTCCTTCCACTTTTTGTCTTATTTTGAGCGTACGGGGAACGGCACGAAAAGGACTCCCAGGCGGTTCCAATCAAAGTCGACGTGTTCCTTTCGACCTTCTCGTGTCGTCAGACAAAAATCCTGTCAAATGCTCAAAAGAAACTAAATGCATTTGGTTGGAAAATTTCAATGTCTGTCATTCTGTGATTTCCTTCGAGTACCTCAAAGTGTGTGTTTATGTTTGAAATCGTTCACATTTCCGAAACGATCCGTTTCAGCGACATGGGTGAGAGAAAAAAATAATGGTTGGACAAATTGACATACAGATGAATTAGATTTGTAGTATTTGAGTGACAGTTAGCCAACAACACTTAGTATGAATGATTTCCATATGAGGAAAAGCTCCACTACATCTTCAAGTGTGCTAATAGTGAATTTCTTAGACTTCTGATGGTTTAAAAAAAAATGTAATTGGGCCACGCCCACACCCGTGGCCAATGACTTAAATGCTCATTGGCGTCACTTGCCTCGTTAACTGGCATCAAAGCCACGTTGAGCCGGAGATGCCTCGCACCACCCCCTCGTACGCCGGGCCCTTCTACGATCCTCTGACCGAGGACGCCGAGGTTCTCCTCGGCCGCTTCCAGCAGGGCGACTCCATCCGAGTGGAGCGTTTCGCGGCCCTGTGGAGAGAAGTCCGCTTCCACGAAATCTTCTCGACCATCCCGAGCATGAGCGAGGAGAAGAAATTCTGCCGGGTGGCCATGGCCACGGCCGTCAAGTACTTCCTGCCCCCTTATTGCTACCAGGTTCGGGTAGGCGGCCTGTACTTGATGTACGCCGTCTACTACACGCAGCGCGCCGTACCTCCGCTGCGGCTCCGCCTGGCCCTCCGCGACTGGGACGACGTGCAGCAGTTCTTGCGGGACTCCATCGCCAACGGCCACCTGGACGTGCTTTACGTCTACCGGAAGCTGGTGTGCGCTCGGGCTTTCGAGTACACGGCCATGCCGCATTTGCTTGCCTTCCAGCGATCCAAGAGGAATAAGGGCCAGAAGGTGTGTGCCGGGATGTTGGCCAGAGCCACCGCGGTGCAGGAGCTGCTCTCCAAGGACTACTTGGAGGAGGTCGCCAATGTCCACCACCACTACCACAAGATGAAGAACGAATTGGTCGAGGTCTGTATAAAAAAAACTGGGTGTCAACTTTTTTGTATTAAAGGAATGGATGACTACCCCAAACCAACATCGTGAAAGTCCATTCATTAATAATTTTGGCAAGTGGCTCCTTAGCCGGTAACCGGTCAAATAGTCCCAGATGCTATTTAGTCGGTAACCGGTCAAATAGCCTATATGGCCCCATATGGCTATTTAGCTGGTAAGAATTCTGTGTGGGGTAAATAGTAAGAAACTATGGCTACAGAGCCACTGCCTAAATAAGTCATTAAATCCCTATTCACCTAATGTTAAAATCTATCAATTGGCAATTGGCAATAACACATCAAATTTCAGTAAGATTAGTTGAATGGTTTAGAAAATCCCCTATTCACTCAATGTTAAATAATAGGTTACCGGCTAAATAGCCCCTGGGACTATTTGTCCGGTTACCGGCTAAGGAGCCACTGCCAATAATTTTGTTTTGCCATGAGTCAAATCCCAATATTTTATAATGAATGATTTAAAAATATCCTCTCTTATTTTAGCATCATTGATCTGGATGTTACATTTTAGAAGAAAATGTGCATAAAATCCCCAAAACAATATACTGCAAAAACTTGGACAAAAATTGGTGGCTGAACAAATGCTGTCTATCCCATCTGGCACATCCCTATCTTAGATGACTTAACCCATTGATGTCTCTTGCACCCCTAATATGCATGTTTCATAGATTTATTGCTCTCCATAATATATTGAGCCACTTTAAAATTCTGCTTTCCCAACATAGGTCCGTCTCCAGGCCGGCATGACTCATGCCGATTTTGACTCTCGACTGAAAAACCCTTTGAACGCGTTCCTCGCGTGGCAGCGGAAGACGTTCAACGGAGCCGACGACACCGACGAGAAAGAGGACGAGCCCACCGAAGAGGAGGCTTGTCGTGACCGGGCCGCTCTGCTTGCCTCCATTAAAAAGAGGAGCTATGGCCCGGTGGGTGCCAAATCTCCGGACCCTTGCCAGGAAGTGGCGGCGGAGTCCTCCGCTTGGGGCCCCAACAAGACGGAGAGGCCCCTGTCGCTGAGAGCCCGCACTTGGAACGCTCTCGGGAAGAACCCGGAGAAATCGAACCGGCAGGCGGGGCTCCTGAGCGCCACCGACAAGGAACGGTTGCGACGAAGGAAATCAATTTTGCGCGATAAGGAATAGAAAGCCCACAACACTCGGCTGTTGTTGTATAGTTTTTGTTCATTAAATTGTTAATATATTGGTTATTTCTTTATTGCTTTTGAAACAACGGGCTTTGGCAAATGATCCTATTCAGTGTCGTTGCTACAAATGTATAAGTGTATTTTGTTTGTTCAATTAAACAATTTCTTCATCTTTGAAAATGGATTCCACTTCAATTTTTCAGTTAATGTCTTGTGAAGTTCAATTTTGGCCCGTATTAGCATGAGTATGTTCCATGCCTTGTCTTCCTGTATTAACTTTAAACAAGTTGTATAATCAGGTGGTTGCTCTTGATTTACACTAAAAGACCGAAAATGACTACTTTTGTTTTATTTATACACCTATCCTGTTTCAACGCCAGTTATATTCCTCGCAATATTATATATTGCCTTTGAATTAAAACTATTTTCATTTCAAATCGCGCATTCAAGTATGTGTCCTTTGCTGCCCCCCGCGGCAAGGCCCGGAATCGACATCAACAAACTGTTCCAGACCGGAAAAACGGTGAAGAAGTTCCTCTCACGCTTCCGGTCTAGTAATCCACTTGTTGATGGAGGAAAGCGAGACGAGTTTGTTCACTTAAAGTAAACCGAGAGTGTTTATTTAAACGTTCAGTCGTTTATTGACGCCTCAGATAGTGTGTTGTTGCTGCACGATGGGATTGAAAGAAGCCGGTTTTCTCGGCTTCTTCGCGGCTCTGGCCGGGGGACTGGCCTATGTCGTCTGGAACTACGCAGCGTTCTTCTCTCGAGAGGTCGGTAAAAGTTGCCCGGAAGATAGCGATGGCCACGAAAGACAAAGGCCCGGAAAAGAAAAGACGAAGAAAGAAGACAGCGGTGATGAGGGCGAGCAAAATGTCGCCGTTGACCGCGTTGAGCCGCTTTGCGCCAGCGTCACGGAGCACAAAGTATCCGAGGTAAGCGTGGTTACCGGCGGCCACACTTTGGTGGACGCCTCGCTTCTGTTTCAAAGAAGCAGATTGTTATTTAGCATCGTTACCCTCAACGATGATAACGTTTTCGTGATAAACTTTCTTGTGACACTTTTCAAGCACGTTGGCTGAGAAGTAGCGAGAACCATCTGTTTTTGACAGTCGCTAATAACGAAACACTCAAGTAGTTTAATGATAGAGACGCCGCTTCTAACCAGTAAGAAAATGGCTTAAACCTACTTCAATTCAAATCAAAAACCTTTGCAGAAGGAAAAAATACTTTGATTTGGCAATTATTTCAAGGGTCCGCTAAACAAATGAGTTTCGCCACAGATCATATCTCTGTACGGTACAGCGAATAGTCCGATGAATTCCATTTTGAAACTGTATGTGCAGAAATTGGGGAGCCAAGTGCTGTTTCTGGGTCTGGAGGGAGCCGGCAAGTCCAGTCTGCTGTACTCCATGGCCATCGGCAGCCCGGAGACCGACGCCGAGCCCACGGCGGGCTTCAACGCCGTCTCCGTAAACCGAGAAGACCTGCGCCTGGAGTTCCTGGAGAGTAAGCGAGACCCGAGCGCCCCACTCGGGCGCCCACTTTTTTAAACGCCCGCCCGTTTCCCCTCAGTCGGCGGCAGCGCGGCGCTGAGGCCTTACTGGTCCAAGTACATTTCCAAGGCTCTGCTGCTGGTCTTCGTGGTGGACTCGGCGGCCCCGCAGCTTTTCCCCGAAGCCAAAGCGCAACTGCACTCGGTGCTGACCTCTCACCCCCGCCTGCCTTTGATGGTACTGGCCAACAAGCAGGTAAGAATGGTAGAAATGCTACAAAAAGGCTTGTGGATTCGTCACCCCTTGATGTTTTGTACCAAATGAGTCACATTTTTTGTCTGATGTAGCTACATCAAACGTACAGTGATATATATTTTACTATTATTATAATTTATTTAATATTATTATTATTATTTTGGTCTTGCAGGATCTCGCGGGTGCCTGCGGCATCACCGACCTGGAAGACGCTCTGGCGCTTTCTGAACTGGGCGCCCGGAAGCTGTTGCTCATCGGGACGTGGGTCAAGAAGGGCCAAGAGCAAGTCAGCGCCGGCGTGCTGGATGCCCGAGAACTCATCGCCGAGATGGCCGGCACCAAGTGAACGCCGGTAACTTTTCTTTACGTCATCACTCCCGGGTTCGTTTCGCGCCCCTTTCGCTCCGGTAGACTCGCGATTGTTAAAATTCAACCAAAAATGTGTGTTTTTTTCTGTTTGACTTTTAGAATAATGCCATATATTTCACTGGCGACAGTGCGTTGCTTTGCTTGTCATTTTACAGCTAGTTTTGTAGTGGACAGAAACAAAATGTTTAGACCAGCAATTGTGGAATTGGAGAATTTCACACGGCATTTGCAAAATAATAGTCAGTAATTCATTTCATATTCAGAAGGTGTCAATACATAGAAAAAGGGCTTATATTGCAAAAATCCAACAACTTGATATTGACTTTTCCTCCTGGAAACATTTTTTCCCTGGCAGAATGAGTGTTTTTGTACCCTCAAGCATTTTATTTTCATTTAGGTGTTTTTCCCTCATATGTGAATGGTTCCCTTCTTTCTTAATAAGATGATATATTTTTCTAGCAACTAAATAACATTTTTCAGAGGAATATTTTTTGGGTTACTATTAGTCCAAAGACTCAGTTTTTTTTCAATTTGAGTCATTGTACTTTGTTACCACAGGGCGGCGACAGAGTTCAATATACAGACTTGTAAAGGAAAATCAATTTGAATTTAACTCGAAACTTTTTAATGACGTTAGGAAATGAGAGAGAAGTCCTGCGGGATTATTCTTATTTTTATTATCATTTATTAATACAATTTTACACCAAGGTTAAGTCACTCTATAATAAGTTAAGGGTGTAAATAAAAAAAGCGGCACATAGCTGACAAATTCCTGCCAAGTCTGCCCTGTCCTCGTAGCAACAAACAAAAACAAGGCCCCCTTTGCATCCCTGTTTGCATTTTTGTTTCCTGGAACATCAGGGCATGCTGTGGACATTTTGCAGGCATTGTCACGTTCTTGAACAAGACAAAGCAGCTGGATGCAAAAGTAGTGAGATGAGGAGAGGAAAAAAGTTACTATTTATAATATTGAAATAATTCCTTGTTAAACAGAAGATCAGAATCTGAATTCTCAAATTTTATTTTTTTAAGTCAGAATTTTCTGTCTAGTAATATTTGATATGTATGCGCAGTGAAACTTGACATCACATAAACAGCTTACTTCTTCCTAATGTTTTTTTTATTATTTTTTGGGGGGGGTTATTTTTCATTCCTTTCCCGTTGCGTCATTGATGTCGAAATGACCGTTTGCTCAATCCACCAATGGCGTCCGAGTCGGAAAAGCAGCTGCCAAGACTCATTGTTGTGCACTTTGTTTATCGTCAACGGGCCGCTGCTAGCGAACTGCCATGAGGTCACATCCCTTTTACAGACGGTCGCACAATAGAACGACATCACCTGTTGCTCATTTGTCCCGCCGTCCCCATCGCCATTTGGCCGTCGGACGTCTATCGCCGTCAACTGCACTCGTTTATAAAGTCAAGTTAGAGCCCTTCTGATTCTTGTAATGCGCCTCAGTGGCAGCGAATGCGTTTAAAAGGAAAGACAGAAAACAGCTTTTCATAGCTGAGCTCTTAATTTATTAACAATCATCTAAAGACGCGGCTAATATAGTCGACAGCACACAAGCACCTTCACATTGGGACAATAGCTTCATTGGCCAAAGAGAACATCGGGAGGAAGTCGGTGGGGGGCCTGGAAAGGGGAGGGGGGGTTGGTCCAGATTCATGCCGGCCTCAGTCCAAGACGGAACCCAGCTCGGCCGGAAGCCCCTCGGCCTGGCGCCACTTGGAGTTGCGCTGCTTGAACCATTGCTGCGGAGCGAACACAACATTTAGAAAAGTCGTACAATGAATAGAAGCGCTCGTAAAAAGCTGAACGAACATTCCACGCTGTCCGACAAGACCGACTGGTTTGTTGAGTTCTGCTAGAGGAAAACAATATTTGTTGTCCTATCAGCACAACTTTGTTTTTTATGTCAATATTCCTGTTTTATATAGAGTTGGCATCCCCCAGGCTCCAATAAACTCATTGACGGTGACAGACGTCCAATCCAGATGAAAAAAACCCCCAATTACATACAGTAACACGTGTAATTTCAGGACTGCAAGAGTGAAAAGTACTAATATCCCCACCCCCCAAAAAAATTGAATAACTTACATTTACACAAATTCGCATCCTGTCAATATTTTGACCATGAAAAAAAATGAAGAAAGAAGTCCATAATGAAATAAGACATTTTAAAATATGGCCTATAAACATTGGGACAAAATCGAATTTCTATTCATACAGTTGGGATGTGCCCAAAATAATATTAAAATGTATTTCAATGGTCAAATGTCTAGAATTCTATGAAACATCCTTTATCCAAAGCGCTTATCCTCACGAAGACGGTGGGTATTTGAAAGCAAAAACATCCCCCCCAAATGTTGTATGATCGCGCGATGGCATAACGACAAACGGACAAACTTACCTCCGTCGCCCCCTCAGAGAGTCCAGTCTCCGCGGCAATGAGCGTCAGCGTCCACGGGTCGGGACGCCGATGCTTTTTATAACTTTCCTCCAAAACTTTGGCCTGCTGCTCGGTCAACTTGATGCACTCCATCACTTGGGCTGATCACGCCAACGCCAAAAAAAGAGCGAGAAAACAAAACAAAACCAAAAAAACGTCAGGAAAAGCCGTTCGCAAGCCTGGACGCGGCACCGTGCTCTCGGAGCAGTCCTCGCCGGAAAGTGAACGCTCTCGGCCGGCGTGCGCCGAGTCCGGCCGGGCAGGCAGGTCGGAGCACTCCTCCGGTAGAGGCGGAGCTCTGAGGTGGGCGTGACACTCGCTTGTCCATGTCGCCGTTTCGGTGACAGCTTGTAGTGACGTCACGCCACTGCCAAGGACTGTCGGGTCCAATTTTATTTAAAAAAAAACAAAAACAAAACTTCAGCAACTTTGGCTCATTAGGCGAAACCACGTCGATTGGTCTTTTGAATTAATTTACGGTGTTAAAAGTCGTGATCCGTTAATGAAACGCATTTCATGATATTATGACTGTTTGTATTGAAATGAAACGTGACTAAGTCCAGTTTTTTTGGCATGCTACTATGACAACACCTAGTTTATTGACATAAGCTGTAAAAGTATATAGCTGCCTTATTATGGCTCACGCGCTCGTCAAACAAACCGCTGGTCACCACGGCGATGCAAGATACAGGTGCTGATAAGAAGATGCCACTTGGGACAGAAAAAAACAACATTACAGTCAATATTGATATTTCATTATTTGTGTTCTCAACTAGAAGAACTAATATGATACTCAAAGAGAATTGGAAGAAAGAGCAGGGATTGGTCAAAAATACTTGAATCCATCAATGCCAACAATTGAGAAAATGCTATTTCACTAAACTGGTAAAAAAAAAAGAGTGGGAATTGAACAAGATGGGAAAATAGGTTAGCCTTGAGATCAGTTTATCGTCGACCGGTCGGCGTTGTTGACGAACGCCCATCTGGAAATAGCCAAAGACAAAAGAGCGCGTTGACAATAGGACGTGCGCATGACACCAGTAAAAATAGCCCGTCAGGTTGCGACCCTTTACTTCCTGCTCCTTACATATGATATGCTCCCCTAAGGATTATGGGAAAACAAACATCCTCATTCATTTTTGACTGCAATCGAACAACAAACTTTGCATGCTTCATGTAGAAAAACAACAACATTAAACATCTCCCCTTTTTTGAATGAAACCATCACCTTTTTTTGTATAATGTTCATCAAAAGCACTGTATTTTTCTTCACACTTTAAAAGAGGCCCTTTTTCTCGCACTTTGGCTTTCTGTCGAAAATGTGGCTGGAGGCAAAGGCTTATGTCAGTGGAGCTGTCGAGATAAGCCCAGTGCGGCGCATCCTGGCTCCTAACAAACCCAGCGTGCGTTCAACCTTCCCGGTTGCGCATTCCAACTCCTTCAGCTCATTTAAAACATCTCCCGTTCCAAGCAGCCACGCTCACATTAACACCGAGGCCAACGAGGCCGCGGGCTATTTGGCGACTGGCGTTTGGAGGGGAAAGAACGACGACGACGGCCATCGGTGCTTTGGGCTCGATGGTAGAACCTACGCTAGCTAACGACTACCGTAGTCCGTTGCCATCAATTTGTCACAATGCGCCGTTGTGCCATAGCCAAAAGGGAAAGGGTTCCTCCCTTCAAAACAAACAGTGGCTGTGCTCAGAAGAAGGATTCCCTGAAGAATCTGAAATGAGCGGTGGGTCTTATGTGGGAAATCGGGGAAGCCCCCCCCCCCCGCTCCTCACCCCTCGCCCCGGTGACGCATTATGTTCCGAGGAGTGCGCCGCACGGACATTACATAATCGGTGAATAGCGGTCCTCCCTTGACTCCGTTCCAGGTGGCCCACCCTCTCTCTCTCTCACTCTCCCTGGTTCGCTCCTTCCGTGTAAAAAGGTATCCGGGAATAAAAGACGCGGCAACCCGTGGACATCTTTTTGTAGTCTGTTTTTACAACCTGTATAATTCTAGTGTAGTATTTATTTTCTAGACTCGCTTAAAGCCACTAACTGAATCTGCATTCAACTAACTCATTTAAATCGACTCAAAATGTTAAAAAAATGTCACTTTTTTATTCATTTTGAGGCATTTCAGAAGGAAGGAGCGAATGAACAAATGATTCTATGTCGTTTTGAGGACGTTCTTCCTCTTTTTTATGTTTCGAATTTGGAACAGCGTGAATTGGTCAAAACTCGAAGGCGGTGCGACACTCCCAAAAAAGTGCACGTGGAAAAAAAAAGAACTTTCTATGTGGGAAGCTGGGCTTTGCAAAACAATCCCTGCAAAAAAAGAAAAACAATGTGGATGTCCGGTCCACTATGAACATTCACAAGGTCGAACACAAATAAAGCACACCGAGACAGATGAGTGAGATTTTGAAGCTTCTGCAGAAGGAGAGTACGGAGGTGGTGGGTCCGATGACTCTACTTCTATAGAAAATATTTTACTTAGGGCAAGATTTCATGACATACAAATTCTCTGTTACAAAGATGCATCGCGACAGTGACACCGATGATGGTGGTGATACTGATGATGTTAAGGGCTACATATAAACATATAAACCAAGGACATACCCTCTTACAAAGATGCATGGTTTGAAACCGATGGCTGTGATGTGGATGGTCTCTATGACATGGGCATGACACGGATTGAAGGTGATGTCATAGATGTGAAACATTATTTGATTACTTTTCAAGATTATTTCACAGTGGAGCTAGGTAACTTTTGTCAGCCAAGTTCCAACACTTGTTTGGAGTGGCTGGAAATTGTGACCACGTTGTCTTTGGGGACTTTTTTTCTCTTTTTTTTTGTTGAAACTCCAGCATGTTTTGCTTGCTGGGCCCCCCCATCACATCCCACAATGGGCAACATTCCTTCCACTATTTTAGTCAGAGCTTCAACTTATCCATTCCGTGTCGACCACTCTACCAGCGGGCTGCTGCCTTTATTATACTATATTTTGGGATTGGATCTGAGGGTCTTGAGACACTTTTCTCACCCAAGAAGAACAAGTTGAAAGAAGAGTGTTGGAGAGTCAAAGCTAAAAGGCTGTTTTTAGTTTGACACGCTGGCTCCTCAACCCGTGATTTAGTCGGCGCGATCGCGTTCCGCTGGAAGCCTCGGCAGATGAGAAGGAAAGGAAAAGCCTCCGCCGGGGGTTCTGAGGTCCCCCGCGACGGCGCCGCGTCCCTGTCAAGTGGCTTTGGGGAGAAGAAAAAGTCCAGGCCGGTGGGGGAGGGGAGGCCACGCCAGCGGCGTCGGGAAGCTGAACAAACGGCGGCGATGAGTGGTGCTGACCAGAAACACGGGCTTAATTACCGAGGAGACAATGATGTTGTGCTCAAATCAAATCTTAAGACCAAACGATGGGGCGGGCACTTTTAGGGAGCCAAAACAAGACTTATCTTCACCTCCCAAAAGATGTTTCTTCTCCGTCTAGAAAGCTGCTCCCTTTTTTTATGGCGAAAGTTACTATTTTTAGTGCCTTAAAATTAAAAACAGAACATCTGAAAGCATGGGTGTCCAAACTTTTGACTCTTTTTTTTCCCCTGCCAACTTGAAATCCTTCCACAAAGAGAGGATCACAATTGGATGAAAAAAAAAAATCAGGTGTTTTATTTTTTCCCAAATCATCATTCATTGGCTATATTTGACGAAGATATCCATCGTATCCATATTTTTCATTTCAGTTGATCTCAAAGCTAACACTTGGACCCGGAAATCACGAGGTCGAGGTCACGGCGCCCCTTGGTCACGCAATGCCGGCTTTCCCAATCATGAATAGTCAGGTCAGCGTTGGCTTTCTTCTTGATTTTTTATTGAATAAGATGCTTCATAAATTATCGCTCATAAAAGATTCTTTTCAGTAGTTACAAACAGGGTGGAACATTTAGTCCATTGGTCAACCAGGAGTCTTCAACGCTCCTCAAAAATGCACACTTGCCCATATTCAGTGTTTTCGAGGAGGGAAATCTTCAAAATGAGGAAAACGAAAAGCCCAGGACGGACGGCGCTACCACCACAATCGTCTCGGCTAAAGTCTCCCATTTAAAAGGACAGGCTACTCTTCTCTTGGTCATTTTTCGCGGCGGTCCACCGCCGCTAGGATACCTGCTGCTGGATGTGGCGCAAGAAGTCTTGGTAGGAGGAGCCCGCTTCGGAACGGTCTTCCACCAGGTGCTGGAAAAAAACGCCGTTGCTCGAGGCCTCGTCCCTGAAACAAAGTCGCGAGTGTTAAGCAAGCTTAGTCGACTAGCATCTTTTTATTTTCTACATTTGGTGCTTACTTAATGACGTGCAGGATGGAGCGGAAAGCTCTGTTGTCCTGCAGCCAGTCCAGGAAGGCTCGCACCCGCTCCGATAGCGGCGTGGGCAGCTCAGGAATGCAACCCTGCCACCGCCACAGCGGGAAAAAAAAATAAAAAAAATCAACAACAACAAAAGCACTACTACCGCATTGGAGCGCACAATGCGGCGCCCAGAAAAAAAATGGCAGTTTGGAATGTTTGGCATGTAGGTGGTGGCTCTGCGAGAAACATGCTGACAGCAACTGTCACCCAGAACCTTCCAGAGGTGGGGGGGGGGAAAGAAAAAAAACAAAAACAAAACAGCAACAGCAGCTCTGATTTGCTGCACGTGCTCTTTTTTTTTCTTTTTTGGAACCGCAAATACAAAGTGCTTCCGAGTGAAATGACTCCTAACTGACCATGTTGGACGGGATGGAAGCAAAGTTGGGGTAGTCCAGAACGTCTCGGATGAACATCTCATTGCAGTGTTTGCCAATCCACAGGTAAAACACCTGCGCGGATGTCAAGAAACAACAATCAATTCGATTCAAAACTGACCCGGCAATGCATTGTGGAAATGGGTTTCCCCTAGTGCTTTTTAAGCCTGGTGGGCCGCCAGGGTGAAACTTTGCTAGAAAGTAGTAGACATATTTTAGCTGTATCTGGTGAGAATTTTGAAAGAGCACCTTTAACATTTGCACTTATTTCCATAAAAATAGGACAAAATGTGAAGAAAGGTTCGAGCCAATTGGGACCGGGAGGCGATGGATCGGACGTCCATCGGCGTCAGCGGAAAAGGAAAGGAAGACGTACGTTGCCACAGTCCATTAAGAAGGCGCCGTTCATACTCAAGCGCTCAGCCGACAAGTGGAGGAGCGGAGGCTGCGGCACCAGCGTGTCGTCGAGATGGAGCGCTCCCTGCAGGTAGATCCCGTCATTGCGATCAAATAGGAAACTGGCAATCTTTTGTCTGGGGTGGCTTTCACCGACCTGGTCCGACATGTCATCCAGGCGGTAGAGCTCGGGATGAATCATCCGCATCAGCTGCTGCAGCGGCTGCGTTTTGAACTCGCACATGGCGTAAACGCGCTCGTCCAGACGGGTGTTCGTCTCCGTGCAAAACGCTTTCTGAGAGATAAAAGGCCACGCTTCAGAGCGGCGGCGCCACCAGCGCGGTCGGGCGTCGGCCATACTTGTTTGAGCAGGGCCAGGACGTAGAGCAGAAAAAGGCGCATGGAAGCCGGAACCAACGGACCGGAATGCTGCAGGTTGGACGTGCTTCTCCTGTAAGCGCTCACAAAGTCCACCGCCGCGTTGATCAGAGCGTCCCTGGCGTCCGATAGGCTGGATAGGACCGAGCGGTCGATGGCTTTTGCCCCCAAAAAAAGAAAACATATCCAATGAAAGGAATAAGCTCACGCCGAGAAGTGCGACGGCCAACGTCGGCCACTTACCCATGTTGGCCAGCAAGCAAGTGATGGCGTGAACGTCGGCGCCGGCGTACACGTCGCTCAGCTGGCTGACCACGGGCAGACAAAGCGTGTGCACGCGGATGCGCCTCTTTCCTGCGCCCAAACACGGACACGCCGTCATCGGTTAGAAAACAGTGGAGCCTGACTATTAGATTGTGTAGTGCTTTTAGCAATACCAATCAACATTTGTCAGTCAGGGGAGAGGTGAGTAAGAAAAAATGTTAAGAGTGTTAAGACCTACCGTATGCATGCATGTACATCTATGTGTATGTATGTATATGTGCATATATATATATATATATATATATATATATATATATATATATATATATATATATATATATATATATATATATATATATGTATATATATAAGTATATATATATATATATATATATATATATATATATATATATATATGTACTTCAGAGACACGCTTATTTATTTATATATTTATACATGTATTTATTAATTAACTTACTTATTACCTATCTATTTATGTCTAAAATGCCTTTCCTATTCCTGCATCCTCACCCTCTCTGCTACTGTGACAACGAAATTTCCCGAATACGGGATGAATAAAGTTATCTAATCCAATCCAATCCAAAAGCCTGGCGGCCCACAGGGTTTATAAAGCACTGGGAAAACCCACTTATATTCAATTTCTTTTGATTGAATGAACACTCCCAGCTAATCCCTATTATTTTGTTTGCTCTACCTTTACTGGACGTGTAGAGCAGAGCCGCCTGAAAGCACGCCAGAGAAGAGTCGGCCAACGAGTCGTCGATGGACATCTGGACGGCGAAGGACGAATCCGGGTTGACGTTGGCGAGGGAGAGAAGGTCAGTGGAGCGCACAAAGAAGTTGCCATGGAATGTGTGGATGGATAACCCTAGCAAAAAGAAAAAAAAGACGGTCGGTGGGAAGTTGCGAACGTCGCGTTTGACAAAGTCACCTTTGGTGCAGCGTATTCTCATGACCGCCTCGAAGCCCAGCTTGCGAGCAAAGTAGCGTTCCAGATCTTTCTGGAATTTGTCCACCTGGGCCGGGTTGCGCACGCCATGAAAGGAGGGGTAGTAGAAGATGCTGCCGGCCGAGTACTTGGAGATGCACGCTGGGGAAAAAGCCAAACCTGCGGTGAAAACCTTGCTTCGTCGCGGGCGCCAACGTCGAGAACCGTACCTAGCGAGGCCAGGTCGGCGTACTGCGAGCTGAGAAGAAAAAGATCCACGGCAATCTGCTGTCCCGAGCAATCTAGGGCCAATTTCTTGTAGAAGTCCGTGGCGGGGCCTAGATGTTGAACTCCCTGCTCAAATGCCAAGAAAGGGAAGACGCTTTCCGAAAGGGCTGAGCAAAGACGAGCGCCGGGCGAACGCTTCTTACCTTGGCGTCGGAGCGCCGCTCGGGGTCCTCCCTGCAGTGCAGCGAGCCGGCGCCCAGCGTGGGCCGCTGCGTCTGGAAGACGCTGACGCGTCCTCCGCTGGGCGACATGAGCTTGAAGGCGGCCTGCAGGGCGGGGCCTAAGGCGCTCTGCGTCTCGCTGCTCCGGTTGAACGTGGACGGAAGCGAAGCCAGCAGGTCCTTGATCAGCTGCATCAAAATGGGAAAGAGCAAAGTAATAGGAGCCAAATGTAGCAAAAAAATACAGTAAATAAATCGCGATAACCGAAAATTCGCCTAGTAGGGTCACCCCAGTTATAACTTTTTGGAGTGCTGAGTCCTAGTAGCAAGAGTGGCTTCCGCTTACCAGTTTCAGCGTGCATTTTCACATTTTCATGAACTTTACAAAATAATAATAATTTAAATAAAAGTTGAAAAAAAATTGCAAAGTCATGAATTCGCAATAATCGAAGGATTACTGTACATCCACATTTAAACAACCCACCTCTTTACTGTCCCTCCAGCTCACCATCAGACTATCGTGAGATGGTATGAAGATATCTGCGGTCATTGAATTGCAAAAAAACAACCAATCATTAATGAATCCACCATTAAAATAATCTGCCTTAAAATCCCAAAGGGTTCATTTGCTCGAAAATGAATACCGTCGATATCCGTCACCACCAGCATTTGCGGTCGGGAAAGTCCCTCCTGGAGGTTGTAAAAATGGACGTGGCTGTCGAACGTGAGAAATCCCACCTTGGTGCGCGAGTCTCCGGGCAACCTGAGGAACAGGAACGCTCGCTCACTCACTCACTCACTGCCATTGACGACGATAAACGTCCAAATCCAGTCATCCAACTGCCCCAGTTCGCGCGGCTATCCGATCATTGGCTTACTTATCCAAGTTGTCCAGGAGCGACTGGCAGAAATAGTTCAGGTAGCCACTTTCCACGGCATTGTGGGAAACGTCCAGCACGAAGAGGTAGACGGCCGGCTGGGGGGGCCGCAGCTGTCGACACAGAAAAGGGATTTGGACATTTTTATAAAAGGCTTCCTAAACAGTCGACTGGCTATCAAAATACGAAAGGACTTGGACAAAGTTGTGTGCAAATCATGAGGACACAGTCACTAGGTTATGGGAAAAAACAGCAATTACTGAATGGAAAATGAGCATCACCGCATAAAAACGAATACAAGACTGCCATCTGATGGGCTGAAGCGCTCAACGCAACCAAACGCGGCCTACCATGTAATCCGAAGAGGCAATGAATTCCACGGTGGCATTTTGGACCTCGGGTCTCTTGTGGGGTTCGCCGTAGGATCTGGTCACCGGGTTGTACATGAACTCATCCGGTACTGGAAATAACAGCAACAAAAATGTAGTAAAATATCAGCGTGCGGCGAAAAACTTCCCACTCGACGTCGGCGTACCGTCGTTGACGCGATAGCACAGGTTGCATTTCCAGCGCCGCTGGTCCAGGAAGGTCACAAAGGGGTTGATGTAGGTGCGGCAGTGGCGACAGCGGACGATCGTGTTGGACGTGATGACCGGCAGTTGCTACGGAGGCATTTTCATTGACATAGTCCGACTAGGGCCGCCGTCGACAGCGCCGGGCGTCCAGTCCGTTTTGCTCGGGAGGGGCCGACCAAAACGGATTGGACACCTAATTTACTGGGTGGCATTTACCAAAAGCGTACATTCCGAAAAATGACGGTCTCGTGAAACTACTCTCAATTGAATAAAAAAAAAAAAATCTAGTTTAAATAAAATCACCCAACACTAGTTTAACCTCCAAAATAGCAACGTTTTACGTGAGCTGGGATCCCACCTGCAGATCTCTGAAGGGGTGAAGAAGAAGGCCGAGAGGCAGTCTGGCTTTGTTGAGCAGCGCCTGCGTTTGGGGGACGCTGGTCAGGGTGCAGCGGAACGTCCTGTTTCAAACACCAAACTTATATGAGCGGCCAATTTGTTTTTGTTTTTTTTCTTCTACGGGCATTGCTGAAAACATTTGACATACTGTGGGCTGCAGTTGACCTTCTTCAGTTCTTGACTCAGGTTGGGTTCAGGCGGGGCCAGGGGTCTCGGGGGGAGCAGGTTCCTCTCCTGCAGCAGGTCGAGGGGCCGGAGAGCTTCCACCTCCAGCTCCGGGACCCCGCTCAGCCCCCCCAGGGCCGCCGACAGCTGGGAAAGACTGGGGAACGGCTGGAGACAAAGCGGCACGTCAGGGCGGCCATCGTCACGGTGTGAGGAGGGCGGGGAACCCCCACCTGGGAGTAGGGCCGGCAGCCTGTCGGTCCCAGCGCGTCCCCGGTAGGCGGCGGTTCCGGTGGCGAGCCGGGGTAGCCGCGGGGTGGCGCCCGCTCGCTCATATGGGCGGGAGGCGGCATCGCTTCTGCGTCGTTTGTATATTGATCTTAGCAAACGCCAAACAGTAAGAAAAAGAGCCAGTTTGCCAACCCGGTTACCTGGAAAATGACCTCCTTCCAGGGAATCGTAACTGTTGGGCAGCGGAGACGCGCTCCCGGTTGTGGAAGACGACGTGTCCCCGCCTGAAAAAGAAACAAATTCAATGACGGTCCGACAGCTTTCTCCCCTTTTTAGCTCATCGTTAGGATACTAGAACAGCAAATGTCAACTTATTTGATCCTAAAAAGAATCATTTGTTTGTTGTCAGACCTGCTTCCTCATCCTCTTCCTCCTCATCATCATCGTCATCCTCGTCCTCCTCCTCCGAGCTGGACGACAATGGAGCTGCGTCGGGACCGGGGGCGGAGCTATTGCCGGCGGAGCCGTAGCGTTTGCCTGTCGGAGACGGTCGAGGGAAGGTGAGTGGAACTTGTCTCTTTGTCCAAGTGGACAAATGTCCTTTACCTTGACGACGGCCCGGCGAAGGATGGGCGGGCGTTCCAGAGGGCGCTCGCTCTCCGTTCACGCCGCCGCTGCCGTAGGAGTCGTAGGGTGGAGAGGTCGGAGGGGCGGAGCCATGCCAGGTTGGGTTTTCCACTGAGAAAAAAAAGGGATACTTACAAAAAAAAACTTGGTTGAAAATTAAGGCGCAAAAGAGACTTTAAATCATTCCTCTTTAAATGTGCTATGACGTGGTGAGCATGTCCCAAAAAATGGAATTGACTGTACTCATTTGCAAGATCAAATGTTAAAATGACTTTCTTATTGAAAAAAAAAAAGTAAAACACTCTTACCTGTGTTTCCTTGATGGTGAGTGGGCGGAGCCAAGCTGTACCCAGGGTGCACACCCGGTACTGCCGTTCCGGGCAGGGCGGCCGTCCGGCTGGACACCAGCGTGCCGTACTGACTGGTCCCCGCCGGGGACGGGTAGGACACAACGGGATACAGGGGGCACTCCGGACCACTAGGGGGCGCTGGCAACAAAGTGGGCTGCTGCTGGTGGCACGGAGCGGCAGGAGGGCGGTAGAAAGACTGTCCGTAATAAGATCCCGCATTGGCGTAGGGCGGGTGCCGCTGCTCTTGTTGGAATTGGGCATACGGGGTGCCGGCGGGCGGCGCCGAGGGGGGGGCCATGGCGGCCGTCTGTGTCCGAGGAAGGGGCGCCGAGCTCCAAGGTGCTATGTGACAGTGATTCTCGTAGTAGTTGTTCGCGACGGGGGATTTGTGTGACGGGATGGAGGGGTGGCTCTGTCGCGGAGGCGGAGGCCTTTCATAGTAACACGTCGTGGGGTACGCGGCGACGCCGGCGTACGGCGCAACTGGACCTGGCAAGGAAAGCAAAGGAAAACAATGTCAGTTCAGGTTTTTTTTAACAAGTTGCTGTTGCAGTTTGAGTTAGGATCTGCACTTTTCTTGTGTTATTTCACAATTTTCGGGAAACTTTGCCCAGGGGTTTTGTATAAGACAGCTGATCCGGATTTTTGCTCGCATAAACAACAGAAATGGACCCTAATTTTCTGATGAAACTTTGACATTCTATTTTGAAAATGAACGAATACTTTTGTTCTTTTTGCAAAACATTTGTCACAAGTGGAATAGATGTAAAATATTCTCCTTGTCTCAATGCAGGAAGGCAAATTTTGGATGAACTCATCAGGACAATGTGACTCTAAATCACACCCTTTTTGAGTTCATCCGAAATGGAAAATCAAAGCAGATGCTTCAATAGGATGACTTGTGTTGGCTTGTTGTTAGGTTCAAACACCAAACATTTGTTTCACCAACCTGTGAAGAAGGAAAGCACAGAGAATTTGAGTTATCTTTATTTAAAAAATGAGAGGTTCTCAGGACCGTCCGCGTCTCAGCCCTTCGAAACACTCTGAAGAAAATCTCCCCTCGCCTATTCTCTTATTGTGTTTTGGGAGTGTCCAAGTTACAGGAAGTTTCAAGCTGATCAAGGGAGAGATAGTTCTCTCCCAGTTACAAAAGGTTCTTTGGTAGGATTGGTTTACCTTCTGGACATATATATATTTGGTTTTTTATTCGCGCGCCTTTCTTTTCCCATTGTTCTTTTTCTTGTTTGGGTGATTGTTGTTGCATTTCTATAAGAATTTTATCATCCATTTTTTGTTGGTCATTTTCGCTATTTACTTCCATGTTTAGAATTGTTATTTCCCCTTGTGCTGCCTGTTTAGCAATCTTGTCCGCGAAGGCGTTACCCTTTGTTATGGGATCGGTACCTGATGTGTGTGCAGTACATTTACATATTGCTAATTGTGTCGGTAGTTGCACGGCTTGTAATAGTTCAGTTAGTAATTCGGCGTGAGTCACTGGTTTTCCAGTTGATGTGACCATACCCCTATTTTTCCAATGTTGCGCAAACGTTTGAGTGGTTGCAAACGCATATTGGCTGTCCGTATATATTGTGACCGCCTGTCCTTTCATTAATTTACAGGCTTCAGTCAGTGCCACTAATTCTGCAGCTTGTGCTGAGAAATGTTGCGGTAACGCTGCTGCTTGTAATATTACTGTTTGAGTTACTATGGCGTAGCCGGTTTTTGTTTTCCCTTTATCATCTTTTTTCGAGGACCCGTCTACAAATATTATTTCTCCATTTTCTAGCGGTGTATCTTTAAGATCTGGTCTACTTTTACTCTTTTGTTCCGCTAATGCTTCGCAATCGTGTTTTTCACCTTCCTCCTCTGTGGGAATTAGTGTTGCTGGATTGAGCACTGTACACCTTTCTATTTTTAGATGCGGCTGAGACAATAGTATTGACATGCAAGACAGATGTCTTGCCGGTGACAGAAAACTCATTTTTGTTTGTAAGAGTAGAGCTGAGACCGCGTGGGGAACTTTTAAAACTAATGGGTGGAACAATACCACCTCAGCGCTTACAGTTACCGCTAGTGATGCTGCGACCACTGCTCTAACACAATGTGGCAGTGCACAGGCCACTGCATCTAACTTTGTGGAATAATATGCCACTGGTCTCAGCTTCTCGCCATATTTCTGAGTCAATACCGATGTCATGAAATAATTCTTACAGTCCACCATTTGTACAAATTCTTTAGAATAATCAGGCAACGCGAGTGTGCTACTACTCACTAGCGCCTGTTTCAAATCGCAAAATGCCGTTTCTGCTTCTGGCGTCCATTTCAATTTGTCTGACATTTTTAGTTCTTCTTTATACATCAGGGCTTGCAATGGCGCTGTTAATTCGGCATAAATTGGTACCCAACATCTGCAGTAATTTGTGAGCCCTAAAAAGGACATCATTTGCTTTTTTGTAAGTGGCTTCGGTGCTTTTAGGATTGCCACCTTTCTTTCTTCTAAAATTGTTCTGCCCCCCGCGCTTAACTGGTGACCCAAGTATTTTTACCTCTTTACCATACCTCCCCCCTGTTGAGACATTTATGGCTCAATTTTGGAATGCATTTTTGGTAGGTACGGTAGGCCTTTAGCTTTGTACAGTTCGTCTGCTGACTGTTCTTGAGATCGGCTCAGTTTTGTTGTTGTGTATGCTGTGCAGTAAGTGTTTGCGCTGCTGCTTTAGCTGCTGTGTTCTGTCGTTGTCTTTAACACGTGCTTAACATTCATCATTATGTTTGTGAAAATTTAAAATACCTTATCAGTCAAAATTAAACATGCTAGCTGATATTCTATTTTGAACACTGCTTCCTTATTAAGATCAAAACCCATATTTGTTTTTTCCTCTTTCCTACAATTACACAAATTAACTAATCATACTAAAAATAGGAAAAATACAAAAAGCAAACCAGGCTGCTTTCTCATCAGGAAAACAGCTTTCCCGTTCTCTGTAACAGTTTAGATTCACATCAATTAATTTTCAGAAACAAAATGCACACATTTATAATTCTAAATAGAATGGAACCCAGTAAAATGTAATCACCCCTTGTTTGTCAGGGTCAATATTTTTAGCATAATTGTATCTTTTAGAGCAATTAAAACCCATTACTTTTAAAATGCATACTAATCAAGTCCCAATTCATTTAACAATGTGTATTGCTTTGCATATTAACCTCTGTTTTTTTTTTCAAAATATCCCAATCTAGTAGTCTTATTATCAAATGTAACATTCCATTGTCTTCGGAGTTTGCCAATCATCTCCTATAAAACTTTCTTAATCAATATTTCTCAATAGTCAGGCATAAAATTAAAATCTAGTTACATTTCTATCCATTGTAGTTTCTCTTTTCTCTCTAATTGTTTACTTTAAAAATATGTAAGAAGATCTAGTCACAATTGTTTACTTTAACTATCTGTAAGAAGGTGTAGTCTCAATTGAAACGCTTTTTTTTATATGGAGACAATAAAACCAATATAAAAAGTTCCTCATGGCTTACAGCATTGCTCCCCGAGCAATAATCTTTCCAATCAATATTGGAGTGCTTGCCATTTTGTCTGATTACGTCAAAAAGTTTATCTTACCTGTCTCATCATACGTTTCAACTGAGAGAACCTTCTTACAGAGCACAAAATGGATCCGCTATTTTCATGTCTGCTGGTTTGGTCAGGAACATTTGCACTCTCATCCCGGGTTGCTCATCATGTTTCCTGTTGAGAAATGCAATCTCCCTCTGCCAACCCCAAAATTAATGCGTTTCTTTAAAGTTTTTTCTTTTATGCAGACATATGATTAGCCTCATCCTCCAGTTCCAATCGTGTAGTTAATAATGGCGTTTGGTACATTCCACTAAATTAGATTTCCATTTTTTTTTTTTTTTCCTTTTTTTTTCGGAAAGAAATATGGAAACTTTTGTCAATTCAGTCAATTATTCTGTTAACACAATTTGGATGCCATTATCACAATAAATCAATAGTACTTTGGAATTTGGTATCAAGCACTGTTTTTTTTTTTTTTTCTCAGTGCTCCTAAATTTTGCATAGCAGATTTGTTTCTCCACTTCAAATTTCACGTTTGGAGTACTGCTGCTTTTACCATTAAAATTTCATTTGACTAAACAATTTTCCATAATTTTCATCAAAAATTTGATTTCAAATTTCTAAATCATTTTCCACCTTGATATCTGATTGATTATATCTTGATGGTCGGCCAATTAGAAACACAAAAAGACAAACAAACAACCATTCATTTACACTCAGTGGTCTGCAATTTTTTTTCATCACTGGTGAAGAGCCATCCCCAGTCTGGGGCTTCTTGGCAGCTAACCACCTTTTTGCTGTGCTATCAGCCTAATCATTCTCAAAAGAAATAGGTTAATGTTGTTTGGTTGACATCAACTGTTTGATGCTAATGCAATTAATATTCTAATAGTCATTAATATGAACCACGCTAAAGCATACTTCACCTGTTCCGGGCAAAACAAGAAATGTGTTTCTGTGCACCGAAAAACATTTCATGCCTCTTCCGTCCTAGGGAAATCATGCCTATCCTAAATTAATTATTTTATCTAAATTTACCTAATAATTTGGATAAATGCCGTTTCTGCATTGTTTTCATGTTTGATATCATTAATAATTTGGATGATTCTTAATACTTAAGTCTAAATCGCAAATCACTCTCATATTTCTAAAACCCAATAGTTAAAGCTCTGGCTGAATTCCTATCCGCTCTAAGAAGGCAGTTTTATTTAAAATAAGAGCCATTTTCTGTGCTCACTATTACCTCAATTACAATTTAGGGAAAATAACCTTTCACTAGGCATTTCCTAATATAAATTTTAGTGTTTAATAAAAGACCCATAATTTTTCCACTAATATATCATAACACTATCAACTATCTCTGTCTCTCTTGTGGTAGTCTTTCCTGCCCTTTGTTTTTGGTGTGAAGGGAGCAGTAAACTGTATGGGCGTACCCCCCCCCCTCTCCTTTTGTTTGCAAAGAGTGTGCTTATCTTGAGGGGGGTCCGCATCTGTGAAGGGGGGTTTCACCACCTTTTTGATCTATCTATTCCCCTTACTTTTGTTAACCATTTGTTTTGCTACCTCCTGTTTTAGTCGTGTGCTATCATGTCGTCGCTGTGCGCGGGGAGGGTTGCCCCCGCATTCCCTGGCTATGTGGCCCTCCTTGCCGCACGACCAGCAGGCCCCCTTTCCCCCCCCCTCGTCGTCGTGCTCCCCGCTTGCGTGTGGAGCCTCGCACGAGGAGAGCTGAAGAGGGACCACTGTTTTTTAACAGGCCTAATATAGTTATCTCTTCTCTTTTTTGTTTAGCTACTTTCTCAACCTCTTCTATTTGCCCTGCTATTCGCAACCACGCTTTGGTTTGATCATAACCTTGTTTTTGCATTTTACTTCGTTTTTTGTTACACGATTTTTCGATTTTTTGTTGTAATTCACAGATATCTTTTATTCTTAGTCTACCAGTGAACCCATATTTTTTTTACCCAATAACGCAAGGATTCCACCGCGTCGGGATCCTCTCTATGGACTATCTTCCAGTCTTTAGACGCAAGTTCCGAGAGGAATTCCTCTTTTTTACTTGTTTTACTTTGTACTTTACCCATTTTTGAATAAAATTTAGTCCCAGTGGGTCTTTGCACCTATAGTGCACTAACACTGGGTTTAGACAACAGGATGTCGATAAATTCCTTTAGTGGTAAACTCACTTCAACCTTTTCAGGCGGAGTCTCATGTCTACATACATCCACTAAAGGTCGACATTTGTCTCCTGTTGTTTGATATGAGATACAAATCACCAAATGGTAAAATGTATTTCCATACACACTTTTTGCACGTTCACTCCTTTTAATTCTATCCTTTTTTTTCACTTTTCATTCAATACACCCAGAACTCCACTATCCGTCACAGATTTTTCCTATTCAATACATCCTGGATTTCGCTTTCCTTTACAGAATTTAATTAGTGTGCTAAAACTAAGGGTGTCTGTCCGCCTGCGAAAGTTTGTTGTTTGAATTTGACCTCTGTACGCATGTGGAATTTTTGTTGTTTGAATTTTTTTTACCTGATAGGGCTCTAGGATTGTCAGGGCTTTCTTTAATCAGGACTCCGCTATCCTTTACAGAGTTTAATTAGTCTTTTAAAACTAAGGGTGTCTGTTACGCCTACGGATTTAATTTTACAGAGTTTAATTAGTCTTTAAAACTAAAGGGGTCTGTTACGCCTTCATTCATTCCTTTTTTCTCATTCATTCCTTTTTTAAATAAAATTTACTCACGATTCTCTGCGTCCTCGGTATCCCTTCAACCTTTGGACCCCAGCCCGTAAGGAAGAAACAGTCCTGAAAAAGGATCTTTATGCTGTGGCCACAGACTTTTCTGGATCTTGCTCACTTGCTGGGATCGTCCGGTATCTTGGAATCCGGCTCGAAGGACCAATTAAATGTTAGGTTCAAACACCAGACATTTGTTTCACCAACCTGTGAAGAAGGAAAGCACAGAGAATTTGAGTTAACTTTATTTAAAAAATGAGAGGTTCTCAGGACCGTTCGCGTCTCAGCCCTTCGAAACACTCTGAAGAAAATCTCCCCTCGCCTATTCTCTTATTGTGTTTTGGGAGTGTCCAAGTTACAGGAAGTTTCAAGCTGATCAAGGGAGAGATAGTTCTCTCCCAGTTACAAAAGGTTCTTTGATCATGACCATATGCCCCTTCGAGATAACATCTTTACAGTCACCCTCCTGATATCTTGCAACCCTCACACAATAGTTCAAACAGACAGGCGTCGGCCCCCCTGGGTAGTTCCTCTTTGGTGAATAAGGTGAAAACTCCCCAGGGGCCCAAGACACTCTCATTCTATTAACTAACATTTCGACAGTCATACCAGAATCAGGATAACTTATATAAAATAATTCCAACACTTGTCTTGGATCCAAACAAGCTTCATCAGATGCGGACGTTAGTACACATTCATAGCGACATCAGTGTCGAAATCTGGCCAAATCGAGAGAAATAGTCGAATAAAACATATGAAAGCATCATCAGTTCGCCCATCAATGCTAGGCTAATATTAGCATCATCCTTTGACAGGTTAACATTCAAACAGTGTGGATGGATGTGTCCTATATTGATAACATTCTTGCTGCGCTTGTTATTTCAGACGGCAGGCGTAGGATCGAAGTATGGATGTAGTATACGTGAAGTACGATCGGCGGAATAGAAGCGCGTGTCATATTAGCAGAAGCATTCTAAAGCTCAGGGAGCTGGCTAATCGCATCATCCGGCCTGCCTTACCCTTTAAACGGGGGGGAACAGCTCCACCGTTCGGCGTCAGCGCTTGACCGGAGCCGAAGTAGCCGTTCACCGGCGCCGACATCACTACGGTGGCCCTCTCGGAAACGCTACCGACGGATAACGCAGATCTGTATTTTTTTTCTCAGATAACCATGAGTGTCACTCGGCGCCGAGCTGCGTGGATAGAGAATCGACTGTACTCCCCTGGCGGAGAGGCCGCAGATGGCTAAAGGAGAGCCGGCTTCGATCTGGGTCAGCGACCGAGCCGAGAGCGCAGGTTCCGGGGACAGGATGTTGACGAGCCGTCACCTTCCTCCGCTCCTCTGGTGCCTTTCCGTTAAATCGGAATTTAAAGCGTCTACCGTTAGAACGAGACAACGGAACGCCCTGTGAACATAGATATATATGTCTCGGGACACCACGTTGTTGTACAAAATATAACCCTTACCTATAAAGTGTCATTAAAAAAATAATGCAATTTTCTATCGTATGGCTTTAGGGGGCTATTGCACTACTAGAACCTAGTAACGCCCCACTCGGAAACGGTACGTGAATGCAACACCACTGTCCAAGATGGCACCTGTTAAAAGTAAAACATTTTGCACATGTGCAATTTGCCACTTTTATTGAAGCAAGATGCATTGACGGAATGACATTTTGGTACTACTACTACTTCTACTACTGCTAGTACTATTATTTGCTAGTGGCAGATTTTCGTAGCTTACTCGTAAGGTATATATATTTGAGACAATATCAGACGTCATTCTGGCACACAAAATGCAAGTGAGGAGAAACGTGTTAGGCGATGAGATGATCATAGATGATATTTTATTAATATACACAAATGTTTATAAATATAAATCAGTGATCTGTCCTACTTAGTACAGTTGAACCACAACAGTGCGTTAGATGTGTTAATACCGCCATCCTGTGCACAGTGATCTACATTACAACCCTCGTTCCGAGTGTGCTGCAGTAAGTATTTATTTTTGCACTCATCTACTAATACTTTTAAACTGAAAGTTATATGCAATGATGTATTTCACGGTATAAAGATGTTTCAGACTTGAGAGATTATTGTGCATTGCATATTGGGAAATTCATGAACAAGGACTAAAATATAGTGACCTTCTAGCGGTCAACTTGAGCAATGACATGACCCAATATTTATGCACGGTCAACCCACTAGAAAAAGTTTTCCTATGTGTGTGGGACATTTTTCTAAGGACATTTTCCCTGCCTGTCGGTGTCTCTCCGTGTACCTTACTGTTGACCGGTGACCACTCTTGGGTGCCGTCTACCTTTTAGCTCGAGGTCAACTGGGATAGGCTCCGGCAACCCTTATGAATGTATTTTTTCAAAATTGTTGTTTTCAATCTCAAAATTGTGGCTAATTGCGTTTGCAATCTGCACGGCTGTACCCCTTGACCCAAATCGTTAAAATTTAGATAATATTGAAGAAAACTATTTAAAAAGTAACCCTAAGCATTTTTCTTCAAACACTTTGCAGCAAAACGGCGGCATAATTGACCCATAAAACAAAGAAAGCCATATACAGTGTTACCTCGACATACGATGTTAATCCGCTCCGGGACTGAGATCGTATGTCGAGCTTTTCGTACCTCGAGCGGACGTTTCCCATTGAAATGAACTAAAATCAAATTAAATCGTTCCAACCCTTTGAAAAAACACCAAAAACAGGATATTGGATTGGAAAAAATGTTTTATTCTCATTCGCCATCTATTAACAAAGTAACACATAACTAGTGGTTTAATAGTATCAGACAATTTGGAATTATGTATTCATGGACAAAATATAATTAACATCAGTCCGTGATTCAGATATTTCTTAGGCCAGCAGAGAAGGCCTTGAAGGCCCTGACGGCACACCACTGATATATATATGTGTATATATGTGTATATATGTATGTATATATATGTATATGTATGTATATGTATGTATATGTATGTATATATATGTATGTATATATATATATGTATATGTATATATATGTATATATATGTATATATGTATATATGTATATATATGTAAATATATGTATATATGTGTATATATGTATGTGTATATATATGTATATGTATATATATGTATATATATGTATATATGTGTATATATATGTATATATATGTATGTATATATATATATATTTAAGAAAAAGAAAAAAACAACCCCCACCCCCCAAAAAAACACAGAACCCCGCAACGCATGGCAGCTCTGGGACCCGCCGTAGGAGCAGTAAAGGGCATGGCAGTCAACATGCATCCCTGCGGGGGTGCTGGCGCGTGACCTCACCTCCCCTTCCAACACTTTCACATGTGCGTGAAATACTGCCAAGTAGGTCCCGTCCCTCAACATGTGCCGAAATTGTTGTCCTCCTCGCGCCAAGACCACTGAAAACGTTGAAGACTCACACCGGCGCAACGTGGCAGTGCGTCGTTTTGGCGCCGCACTGCTGGAGGCCATCATTAAAGAAAATGTGAAAAATCCAGATTACACGAGGGGGGCCAGAAAAAAACAACATGTAAAAGCTGGAGTGTAAAACACGGTGAGCTCACGACTGTAACATTCATGTTGAGTGCTTGTAAAATGTCTTTTTGCTCGACATTAGCTCACGACCGCAAATTTGCGGTTCGGCGTCGGCGAATTAGTCTTTACGATAAGAACGAGAATGTTTTTGTTTCTGTTTCAAGATCATTTTCTTTTGAACTTGGCTGCCATTGATGGTGCTGGAGGTCCAATTCATTTTGAAGGAGACGGATGACAGCGATTTGCTGATCACTGCCAAACCTCCCAGTTAGAACGGCTTGGACGTCTAGCGTCGTCAATGGAAGTGAAACTAGGGTTCTCTCATTAATTATCAAATGAATTTGCAAACATTTTGAGAGTCGCTGATTTCTTAGATGACATGTTTCTGGCCCATAGAAAATATTGTAGTACATGAACACCAATAAGCTGATAGTGACAATCCCAAAACAAATATACAGTAGTGCGAAGAAAACGAGGGAAAAAAAATCAGTTTGGAAAAATAATTTCTTAGTTTGAATGGGAAGGCTATTAGTCATCCAGACATGAGCGAACATTAAATCTTTCCTCGGGAGAGGCGGCTGGAAGCGCCATCACTCTTCAAAACATTTTCCTCAACAAATGTTATGACAAGCATGTCATTTTTCAGCTTGTTTTTAATACCACAAAGTCTTCCTTTTTTTTCTCGTAGAGGAAAAGTCTGTCTGTGAAGTTTTGACCGCGTACGTCTCGCATCCCCTACGTAGCTGCCGTACCTCGCTTTTCTGTCTTTGCTCCCCAGACAGAACATTGGCATTTTTACCATGTAATTAAAAGACAAAAACGGGTTGATATTTAAGCAGCCAGTGACTAAAACCAATGCGCCCCCCAAAACGTATCAAAAATACTCTTCTATGAAAGAACTTATGTGAAGATCAAATTTATGGCTTCCAATCACTGTATCCAAGCAGCGTCCAATCCGTGGCTAATTGGAGAGGAGTGTTACGGGGAATGATGACGTGATATGCTCGCTGCACAATATAAAGGCTAATTAAAAGCGCTTAAACCTAAGAAAACAGAACCCGAGCCCTCCCGGGAACGGCGAGGTCGGCGTAACGTTAGCCCCCCGCGACCTCCCCGAGCACTTAACGGGGGAAATGAGCGCCACGTCCCGTTTCATTTGCGCCAATTAGCCGCCACGACGACCGGGCTCGGGTGTCCTTTAATCAGGCTGCCGCCGTCTTCCCAGGTAGGAAACACGAGGAGGTGTGCCCACGCGTGCCAAGTTTGGGAAATTACCCTTTGGCATTTATTTCGAGATGAGCTCACTGAAAAAGTAGGATTCTGCGTTGCATAAATGAAAAGGCAGAAGGCAGAAGGCAAAGGGCCAGCGTTATTTTCCTTTGGCTTCAATCGACGGCAATAGACGTTCCATCCATTTCAACTGGCAGGGCGGGCGGCTATTGTTCGGGTACTGCCTATTTTCTTTGTGCCCGGGAAAGAATGACTTAACAAGTCAATTCTACATATTTACCCTATGCATGTTTTATTAAATGGAGTTCATTTTCAATATTTATTGTTTAATACAATCCAATTTTCTTTTGCTTTTTGGCTGATTTGAACGGTGTGGCCGTCCGAACGAATTTGAAATGCCATTTCAATTACTGTAATACCTGATTTATGGCGCATTATAGGTTCATAGACCTGCTTCAATAGGTTTTTATGGTGTCCATTTGATATTAAAAACCCCTCGCTCCTCGCTTGCGGTCATGTTGGGCCATGTATTCGTCGCCTGTTTCTCCCACTGGGTTCGGACCTCTATTGGCGTCAATGGCAGCCGACGACTCGAGCGAAGAGACGCTTGACGGTTTGAAAAATGCTAATTCCGCTTGAGAAAAATCTCAGCCAGAAGATTTTTATCCCGTTTTGAACAGAAGGTGTGAAAAATCCTCCTAAAGTGACGTTTCGAAATGGTTTTTGCGTCCGCTTTCACAAACGCCGTCAATTTTTTCCTTCCTTGCCCATTGAACTCAGGACGGAGGCGCCGCAAAAGTCCCCGGTGGGCCAAAAAGTCTCAGGCGCGAAGGGTCCCGAGGCCGCCAACGAAAAGCCGCCGCCGATGTCGTTATTTTCCCCAAAACACATTGACGTGCCACGAGGAAGCGAGCGGGCGCTTTATGGGGAAACGTGGTCTCAATTTTGCAAAAGCCAAACGCTGTGTGGCCCACGCCGAGTGAGCCCATTGTTCTCAGGCAGTAAAAACGCGGTTTGAACTTGGACGCCGGCCCGACAAAAATCCCCGTCCTCGGGGGGGAAACCATGAGTAATGCTCGCACTTCTCTCAGCGTCGTCGCGCCATTAAGAAGTACGCCTTTACCTCAGCGGATAATGGCCGCTAATTGGACAGCTCGGCTGACTGGCTTGTGTTGGCGAGAGCGAGGGCCAAATAGAAGCTGCAAAGAAGCGCCAAACGCTTACTTTGGAGCCTCCATATTTTCTCTTCTTATGGCTCGGTTCGCCCATTTGTCGTCGGCTACGTACGTACATACTTGATGGGGTCCATCCTTGTTTTCGATCAAGAGCCACATGGGCCCAATTGCACATTTTCAAGCCCGCCTGGTCTCGTCCCGTCGTGGCCAGTCACCAAAAAGTATTCCTTGGCCCCGTCTCAAATGTCTGGACTTAAAGTGGGCCACCTCCCTGGCTCCCCAAAAATTCCATCTTGAACTGATCCGCTGGCGATGTCACGTTTTGTCGGGGTTTCGGCTGGATGGGCGTGTTCTCCTTGTGTCTGCTGTCCGCGGGATTACGAACGCGTTCCACCTGCTGGGTCTTTCCGGTGCTCCTTCCCTTGTGCGACCCGGGTGTTTGCGATTGCCCGTGAATTGAAACCCTGCGTCGTCTTCAGTCTGGGTGGGAATGTCGTCCTATTTAGGTGCTTATGTTTGTATTTGTCATCCCCCGTTAAGTTTGTTTCTGTGTTCATTTTACCCACACTTAAGTTTGTAAGGTTTTTCTGTTTTTTTTTGTACCAGCACGCCATTTTGTCGCCTCCTTCCTGCTCCCTGGGTCACACGCCGCTTCGCAGCCAAAGGCCATCGTGACACGCGGTGCCGGAAAGGTTTCGCCATCACACACTTGTCCGGAATGGATGCCACTGCTTGGGATTGGAGAAGAGAATGGACAAATTGCACACCGACCCGACTCCTTTTTACGGTATGTGAACCCAAAAGTTGACGTTGTTTTTTGGCGACGCCGCTCGACAAAGAATGTGAAAAAGCATGCCCGCTCGCGTAACGTCGCGGTGGGTTTCGTTCCCACTCAGCTAACATCCAAAAACCCGAATAGTAATGCTCGTCCCTTTGCAATAGTGGCCTTTGGTTGTGGAGCGACCAATCTTTCACGTCCACAGTGGATGGAATTCAGTCTCCGTTTTCTTGCCAGAAACATAATGAGCGTAATCCGAGTTGCGAAGCTCCGATCCTTAGTGAACTTTTGTTCCGTCGTGGATTCCGTGCCACCCCAAATGTATGCTCTGCATTAAGTATAGAGCCGTCCCACCCGCAAGGCCCAGAAAAATGCGGCATGATGGCATTCCATCTCGGGCCACCGGATTCTTGTCATATCGCCGTTTTTAATAAGGGCCAGAAAGGGGAGCGGCGGCGCACGTATTTCACTGGCTACCGTCAAGTTGACACTTCCTCCCAATCCCCCATGATGAATGCGCACGGATGTATTTTTAAGGAGAGAATTGTGGGAAATGTCGCCCCCCCGTCGCGTTCCACTAGGGCCACGTGCTAAATGTTGGACTATGTATCCATGACTCATTCCAGAATTGGACGAGACTCCATTTTTGATTGCCTGCTCCATCATTATTAATGATATATAATAAGCCGTGAAAGATTGCACGCGATACAGTGTCTTTTATTTTTAAATTAGTTTTCGAAAACATTTCCTGCTCTCTAATTGACAGTAAATATCCTCCTTTCCAATTTCAATCTGAATGATGCCTTCCTTCCCTTGCTCAAATTTCCTTTGCAAAAAGCCTTCGGAAACCCCAAGATTGTCCGTGGAAATTTTTAATCAAGAGACTGCCTCGCAAATTGCTCCAAGCTGCACCACCTTTATCAGTATCAATGTTTTGGAGCACGCTTAATCGTGCGTCCACCCGCATTCTGGGACGTGACGTCTGCGGCGAACCCACGCCAGGGCGAGCGTGGCCGTCCACGGCTCGCCATCTGCCAAACATTTGAGCGCCCTCCCGACTTGGCTCCCACTTCCACCGAGCGGACATGTCACGACATCTCCCCTTGTAAAAATTCCCCCTAAAAACCCCAAGATGCAGTCACTTGAGTTTAAAAAGAAGATACCAATGCATCTTTGCAAACAACAGCGAAGCCCCGCCACATTTAGTTAAAATTGACACCGCAAGTACGGCTAAATCTGCCACCCACGTTGGCTTTGGCACACTTTTCCAACATGCTAAGTTGAATGGAGAGCCCGTCCGTCATTCTGTCGGTGTTTTCTTGCCTCCCACACTTCATTGCTACGTCTAATAGCGGGAGGACCGCCTAATAAAGACCGCGCAAGTGAGCACCAAACTGTCCAAAGCACACCATTTGATCTATTGAGCGCTAATGGAACTACTGGTTAAATCGCAGTTGGCATAAACAGGAGCTTTATTGGGGAAACATATAAAAAAAAATGCATTTGATTGTTTTTACGTGCTCACGTGTGCATTTGGAGCTAATACGACATTTTTTCATTTACGCCGGTAGAATTGATGTCCATTTTTTTGTGGGAGAGGCTGGCGGCAAAAGGGGCGGCCTGGCTCGTTTGTAAATTATCAATTGGACATTTTATAGGGCGAATCGCATTCCAAAGATCCAATGGAAAAAAAGGTGAAACGCCAATCGTCCAATCTTGCCTGACGCATATTAACACAAATGACCATTTTCAAACAAAGGATTAGAGAAGAGGCCTGGGATTTTCAAGAGTTCTCCCGGACCGCTTCCTTATGACTAACTCCCCCTCGGAAAGCGTTCCGGCGTAGCAGCCGAGCTCCACGATGACTTTTCACTTTCCCCATTGATTCAACGGGACATTTGAAATGACGGACGACGAGATTTCCTAGGCCGAGGACGAGCTCATCCGAGCGGATCCGCCGAAGCGTCGCCTGGAAGCCGTAGCCTCGGCAGGAATTCCGAGTGGTGACAAGGTTTACGTTGGCTCGGGCGCTTGAAACCGGAGCCCGGCGCTACGGCGCCGTCAAATAAATCACGTAAGGAGCGGAGAAAGGCAAACAAATAGCTTTTGCGCGAAACCGTGTTTCCAATAATGCCCGCTTGCTCGCCAAGAAAGAGGCGGAACGGCCACTTAAAGGGAGCTCCGTCACATTAAAGGAAGGCTCAGCTCCCCCATTGGAAATGCATGTCACAAACATTTAAAGTCAATGGAACGGATCGTGTTGTTTGGTGTCATTCCGCGGTCGCCACATTTCATTGAAATGTTAAAAGTGCCGTCGTTTCAAAGACAGTCAGACACAAAGACACAAGTCCTTTCCATCGGTCTTTGAGCTTATGGGAGCGTTTCCAGGACAGCAGGCAGCTGCAAATATGGGCCGACATTTTTATTGTTATTATTATGTATTTATTTTTTTGCTCGTCTACAAGATAAAACATGGACGTTCCGGCATAAAAGCCTTAAATTAGACGTACGTCCAAGTTGCAAAGTTGTGCTAGAGATTAGATTGGATTGGATAACTTTATTCATCCCGTATTCGGGAAATTTCATTGTGACAGTAGCAAGAAAAGGAATAGTTATAAGTTAGACAGTACAGTCGCAAAAGCCGCAGAACAACAAAGCAAAAAGCACAAAGTACAAAGCAAATCTGTAAAACACGAAAAACATAAGAGTGTACAGAGCTACTGCCACTGGCTGCCGCGTGAACGGCGCCATCTGGGGAAGCGACATTGTCTTCTCCAACGGATTTGGAGGTGCCGCAGGGCTCCGTTCTCAAACCGCTGTTTTTGTGCCACGGAGGCAATGATCAGATCTTTCTTCGAAAATACAATGTCGTAGTCAATCACGGACCCATGCCTTTTAGTAATTGTAATATTCGTGACTTTCCCCCCAGGCCAAAGACGTGAAACACAATAACGATCCACCGCAAACCGTCGAACGCGCGTAAATCAAGTTTTGAACCCGAGTCAGGACAACAAATGGAAAGTGGAAGGACGGATTGATGCGTTTGCCAGGCCAGCCATCCAACGAACATCTTTTTGCACTTACGTCAAACGTCCAATCACCCGCATCCGTATTCTCCATCGTATTCTCCAAATTACGCAAGGCGCTACAGAAAATATAGGAGAAAAAATATGCTTTCGTGGAACATTCTTCCCCCGCAAAACCTTTGCCACTTCATAGCTGGAATGTTTGGCTTTGGCTTTGGGGAGAAAGCATTTTTGCGTCCTGACGCACATTCTTCTTCGGCGTTACGCCGCCTCCGCTAGTCTTTCTCATTTTTACCTTCCGGCGAATACCTCCCAATTCCGCCGAGACGAACGAAGCCAGTTGACTGGCCTCCACTTGGAAGGTAAATTCAGGTTGTGGGGGGTCTCTTTGCGCTCGATACGAGCCAGCTGCGATAAACAACGACACCGTTCCGACGCCGAGCCGGGCTGGAACTAGTTATGAGGTCACATGGTTGAAATGCATTTAGAGGAAGCAGGTGGTCGGCGCCCGCCCGCCCGCTTACATTCGTTTTCTGCCGCCAATCTTCGCTCGCCTCTTCCTTCACTTTCTCCTCATTCATCTCAGCTTTCGCCATCCAATCTGGCCCATCTTTTTACCATTTGCCCTCCCCTCGTGGCGGCGGATCCAAAATGGAGCTCCGACTCCTACGGTCGCCGCCCGAGCGAGCTTTTGTGTGGTTTCGGCGTGGAATTCCGTCTCCAAACACAATTTACAGACCTATCAAACGGGTTTCCATTGAAGACATTTGCTCGCCCGCCTTAACTAGCGTTTGTATGTCGCCAATAAAAGTTAATGGGGAGACTTAAAATGCCTTTTCGCACTTGTAAACTCAATTGCGTTGATGATTTGTTGGTGCTTTTGGGACTTTTATGAACCACCAAAGTTTTGGAGCCTTTGGATTGGTGTAGAAAGGCCTTTTGATGGGAAATGCCAAGGATGTGGTAAGTCGCTGCCGTGGACGGTGACTGACGTCAAATGGCTTGGTTTTGGATGGATTTATTGAGCCCTTTTTAACTCTTCCGCGGCCATCGGAGGTCATCCGTCCACATGGAGCAAATTTCCGTTTTTACAGCTCTGTACATTTTTAGAAATGTTTCATTCGAGAGCAAAAAAATGGAGAAAACATTCAACACTGCTGCTTTGGGCTCAGGCAAGTTGACTTATTCTTTCGTCCGACTTGCTTTGGTGGAGTTTGATTTTTGTCCAAAGGGCCGCTCGCGGGAAGCCATTTTTTTCCCCGTTGGAAATGAAAAAAACAGCCGAGCTCGTCCCGCGACGTTATCTGGAATGTGGATCTTCGCGTCGAGCAAAGCCTTCCTCTCGTAAGACTTTTCCTTCTTTGCAGCTCCCCTCTGATCTACGTGGGGAATGCGAACCCAGGCAGATGATATCGGCCCCCCGAAAGGGTCCCATAACAAGCACGTGGCCCCGAGAAATACAAAAGCCAAAACGGCCTCTTTATCAGGTGAGAAACACGTCTCGTACTTTCCCATTTTTCTTCTTCTTCAAACGTAGCCCGCCACTTTCTTCTGGCCAAAACCACGCTGCGTCACTCGGGGAAATCAAACGCACCCGCGTCTTATCTCCCCCCCGGAGGACCCCCTCCCTAGCCTTCTTCTGTTTGATGTGAAGTGAAAACAACACGACGTCACCTCGGATCCAAGACGTCCTTTTGGTTATTGATAGCCCGTCTTCCTTGATGTTGCTTTGCTCTTATCTCGTTGCAAAAAAAAACAAGATTTATTGAATGATAATGATGTCACCCGTTAGCACCGGTTTCCGAGGGGTCCTCGCCGGGGGCGGAGCTCCGGGAAGGCCAGGGGGGCGTGGTTCGGTGAGGGGAGAGGTGAAAACCAGCTGAGATATAGCGGTGAAGTAGCTAACTTGTCTGGAGTTGGAAACATGAAGGAAGCGATATTCCCAAAGGCAAGAGATGTTGTGTTTGGCCACTTATATTTGCGGTGGAATTTGGTCGCTCCACTGACAGACATGACGCATCCGCAAAGCATGTTGTCTTCTGGCATTATATACGATGAATCACCCCCTCCCCCTCAGCGTGTTACCGCATTTACTCGCATATAAGCCGCCCCCTGAATATTGCCTTAAAATCCTTGAATGTTACAATTTCTCACGTATAAGCCGCCCCAATTCACAATTTTCACTTCCATATTCACGATTTTAATAGGGAGTACAAATGTGTTGCTTTGATGGGAAAATGTTAAGAAAAATCATCAAACTCATGTGGTATTTCTGAGATACTGTATGAATCAAAAGCACATTTTTAGCGTCAATATCATAAGGACTTTATTCATCCAGTAATGGTTGTTTTCTTACTGCAAAACAGAAAATAACCAACAAATCGTAAATGTTAATTTGCAGACATCTAATGGTGAAAAAGAGAATAGTACGTCTTATAAGCCGTACCCTTGATTCAGTCATCATTTTTTGGAGTTACAAATACGGCTTATACGCGAGAAAATATTGCAATCCTCAGTAACATTTTTGATGCTCTTCTTGTTGTTGGTTTATACACTATCATTTTTGATGGATCACAATGGTATAGTTTAAGCGTGGATCTTTGGAGCCAGATTATTCTTTTTTTAATAGAAAATGGCGGGGAACTCATTTCACAGTAGAAAAGATGAATAGTTGCCATAGCGCTGAAGGAGTTAACCGCTCGCTGGATTTGAAACTGAAATTTATGAGGTGGGGGCTTAGTTTGAGGACCCCCCAGTGGGTCCCTTGGCTACCAGGGATCAAACACGGGATCAAACCTCCCCAAGTACTACTCCAAGCCATAAAAAAAGCCAATGTCGTCAACAGAACCGAGGACTCGTGCTAGGTTATCAACATCGCCGGGGGGCGGAGCTTGGGTGCCGAGAGATCCCGGATTAGACGCACGCTAAGTGGACGCAGGTGGGAATTTTATTCATGTTTGCGTACGTGGGTTTCCTTCAATAGAGGCTTATGGACCAATACGGCCCTTCCCAAAGTGCGGTGTGCAAAAAGATGGATTGGACCACGAGAAACATTACAAATACAATAAACAACTTCAACTATCCAATTGGAGTAAGAGTTTTTTCCCCTCCGAATATTTGAAGTGTTCAAATAGACGCCAGCCAACGACTTTGCCGCAAATGGACGACACATTGGTTCTAAAGTTGAAAGATTTTTCGAGCACGCATGGACACTTCTAGTATTTCTCTGGACTCCACATCTGAAAGTCATTTTTGCCGCCGTCGGTTAAGGGGCCCGCCGGATTCCATGGGAGCCCCCCACCCCCATGGAACCCCCCCTTCGCCCCTCGCCACCAACAACAACAAGCAGGAAGGCGGGAGCAACGGGCTAGGTAAGCGTTTTGGGAAACGTGGACGGAGAGGGGCTGGCCAATTAAAAGCCCCCCGTTCCTTTTGATGGAATTCCCGGCGGAGCCCGCTCTTTGTGGGATTAATCACCGGGCCCCGGCCCCCTGAAACTTCCATCGCTCATTCCCTCTTTTCTTTGTGTGCGTCATTTCCTCATTAATATCCCGAGAGAGGAAAAGCCGGCTTTTCCCTTCTCAACTTTTTTTTTTTTGTCGTCTTTGTTTGGATCATTTGATTTAAATGTGGAGGATTTCAATTCAACCTCGTTCAAGTTTTGATCAACAACTTTTAGTGAAGATATTGACTTCAAATCAAGACGTCAACTGTCGCAACTCCGAATTTTAACGGGCCTTAAAAGTACTATAGAACGGGTGAGCATGTCAAAATGAAAATGACTGCACTTTTGTGAATTTTTTATATTTTTTATTTTTGACAACTCGATCCCGAGGACTCCGCCTGACGCTTAGATCAAAATTAATAGATTACAATCCCAGGGTTAACGCGGATAGCCGTTTGCCCGAGGTCAGGCACTCTGGAGGTTTTTTTTTTTTACAGACATGGGTGAATTTAGCGACTTTTTTTAAACTAAGGTGCTTTTGCGTTTTCAGACGGGTACAACCCCTATACCAGGGGTCGGGAACCTTTTTGACGAAGAGAGCCAGAAACAATTCATATTTTCAAACATTATTCCTTTAGAGCCATATTCAGAATTTAACAGTAAAACTACATGAACATGTGTGCATTAATTAATCATTTCACCACTTTGAAATTTAAAAAAAAGTCTCTGAATTCTGAATTTTCACTGTTCCTATACAATGAGTATCAATGAGAGTATGCATCCAGAAGAGTATAATGAAGAAAAATTATGATTAAAAAGGCACTGCAGATAGTGTCGCCATGACGCTCCCATTGGTGCGTTCGGGGCTTAGGTGGTCTCTCACCAGTGGTTCCCATATTTTACCACACAGGTTAGCGGAGAGCCATATACACCCATCACAAGAGCCACATATGGCTCCTGAGCCATAGGTTCCTTACCCCTGCCCTACACGATCCCGACACGATGATGTCGTCCAACTGAGAAGGATGCAATTCCGCGTACACGTTGGGTGAGTAAAATGCTGAAAAATTGTCTCTCTCCATCTGTCTTTAGATTTTATCCCCCAAAATCCAGGAAAAACCTTTGGACATCCTCGCCATCATTTCATCGGCCCTATTAGTTAAGCGGGCTGACTCATAGACGCGCATTGAAGTGCAACGCTATCAGTCATCTCCCCTCGGCCTGGCCAAGGACAAAGTCTCCCGTTACACAGCTGTAGTTGCCTAATAAGACCACTTGTGCGTGAGGGGAAAAAAAAAAACCAAGTACACTTGTAATTCCGGGAACAAGATGGAGGCTTTCTTATAATTTGTATCCTCATCTTTTCTCATTTTTTTTCCCTTAACGCGGCTACTTTTGCCATGCTAAAACACTTTGACATGACGAATGGATGTCTTAATGTTTATAGCTAAATACTTCCAAGCGAGCACATTCAGATTTATTTTCCACATTTCCATGCTTTTTAAATACATGTTTGGGTGAGCTACTGGGAGAAAGAGCGGCTCGCTCGAAAAGACGCTCCGCGTCGTAAATCATCGGGCGCGTCGCTTGAATAAAAAAACTGTGAACCTAAAATAGTCAAACCTGATAAGTAGAGTATAGCATATTTTCACCGGAGTTTTCCTCGAAGTCTTGTCATATCTGGCCAAAAAAATCAGATTGGATCGGAAGTCAAAACTTGGGTTGGGCTGCTTTCAATGCAAGGGATGCCAGGTCCAATTTTCATGTGTTTAAAAATAGGGACGGAAATACAAAATTCAAAAGAAATTCATGTTTCGGAATCCAAAATCTCCCCAAAAAGTAACACGAAGAAGGCCAATCAAAATGATGGCCCTAAACTTGACGGGAGTGGAAATCTGCAGCAACTAAAATTGGATTTTCAAGTCCTGTAAAATATTTTAAAAGTCAAATTCTGCATTGCACGCATCCCAATGACACGGGTCGGGTCTCCTTTAGTATCTCCTTTTAAAACCCAAGTCTTGAGGACCCCCCCAAGTGCCCCCCGCCAACTTTCTCAAATCCCCCTTCTTTATTCCAGCTCACCGCGCTCAGCGTTTGTACTTGGACATGACTTTACGCAATCCTCAAAAATATTTCACCCGAGCCGGGGACTTCCTAAAAGCCGGCGTTCCCGTTCATCTGATCCCGGGGAATTTGTCTGGATTTGAATTGATGTATGAATTGGAGTCCGGAGGCGGCCTTCCCGCTTCCTGGCGAGCGTCGGCTCGTCCACGAGGCCACTTTCCGATCCGTGACGTTAGCGACGGTCGCGCGCCTAGATCGTGAGATTAGGCCAATCACGGTGGATGGAGCGTCCAATGCCTTGAAAGCCATTGTGCCTTGTCCCTTTCCCAGCGCATCCCGTTATTTGAGTCCGAGTCTTGCATTCCGAGCCTGAAGTTTGTAAGCGCTGGTGATGCAAAACAGAAAAGATGGGAGTTTCCGCCTTTGCCACTGCAGGCAATGGGAACTCAACTCTTGTGAATTCCTATCATATCTTGCAATAAGTCTGATCGTTGATAACATTCCATGTTTATGCTAATGTCAGCCAGCTGCGTGATGAATGATCTCCTATTGCAATTCATCTCCAATGTCCCTATTTGACCATGAGCTCGAACTTGGCCTCGTTAGGGAGAGTGTTTATTAAATATATCCCTTATTGAATATATCCCACAGAAAAAACTAGGGGAATACATCACAAGATAAAAAAGTACTATAAAAAACGAAAATTAAATTACAGTAAACAAAGAAATTGGACAAAAAATAGGAAATTCCTCATTTTGAAAAATTGCCATTGATTTTTCATTTTGTTTCTATTGTTTATACTTTTTTTTTTTTACTTTGAGTTGTTTTGCGATTTAATTTTTGTTTGTTTTTTTCTCGGTGGGGGTGGACGTCCAATCCTATTTGGATTGGACCTCTATCATAAATTGAGTACTATTTTTATTCATTCGTGTATTCCTCAATGCTTTATCTGGAGTATATTTAAATTGAAATACAGGCATCAAATGGTTAAATGTTATTGTTGTTAGGGAGAGTGTTTATTAACCCTTGTCCTTAAAAGTGGCAGTGTCAAGCAAGAGGCTGCTTTACTGAATTGGATGGATGGGATTTGAGCAAGCCGCAACCCGTCCTCCTTTTTCTTTGTAAATTCATTTGACTTGGTCTGCGCTGTAAGCAAGGAAATTTCCCGAATTCAATGTTTTGTTTCGCAAGGTCCCGAATTCCAACCAACTGGAAAGGAAACGGCGCTTTAACAGATCCCTCAAGTCGTCAATTAGCACCAACGATATCCACCGTCTTGTCGAAAAGCTTTCGAAAGCAATCTGGCTTCTCGATCCGAAAGAAAAGTCATCATTACGCATGTGGTTACGTTTAAAGGACTGCTAAGTATTACTTTTTAAAAATTTCCTTTTCTCCGTCGCCGTGGAAAACGAGACCGATATTCAAACCTCAACGGTGGGCTAAACCATCCAGTGTGCGTCTCTACTCAAGTATGCGCGTGTGTGGGACACATTTTTGGCTCTCAACGATTGCATACGCTCACGTTCCATTTTAATTAAAAAGTCAGGGTGAAAAAAATTCATTTTTTCTCCATTTGATCAAAATAATTGAATAGTATAATAGAATATTTGCTATTAAGAGGCTCAAAATAGAATTTGGACCCATTTTTATGATGTCTCAACTATCAGTAATCAATTCATTGTGGCAGACAAAAATCGGACAAAAAGGATTTCATACCTGTCAACCTCTGCCGATAACTGCCCTTATAAATGATTATGATTCCCCTTATAAACCCCCAAAAAACCTTACAAACACCGTACGAGTCGTACGGTGTTTGTAAGCTTTTTTGGGGGGTTTGTAAGGGGAATCATAATCATTTATAAGGGCAATTATCGGCAGAGGTTGACAGGTATGGGATTTTGACCTGAATATTGATCCCTGTCATTTTTTTATCATTATTATTGAGCAGTAAGAGTGTGTATGGAGACGAGTGACCAAGAGGGGGCAGCAGGATTTTAACAAGACAGAGGAGGGAGAAGTTTTATGATAGTGTGTGCGGCTGCGGAGACAATTTAACCGTCCGTATCAGCCAATTTTGTGCTTCTGCCGATACCCAGTCCCCCAAAAATAACACATCCAAATGTCTTTTTTTCCCCCCAAATTTGAGCAAAGCTATCCAACATTAAAGGCATACATTTAGTAGCAAAAACACCAAAGCACAAAGAAAATCAATCAATCAATAAACTCAAAAAAGCCTAATGTGATCCATTGATTGGGATTTTCTTGACTTTTATGCTGTCTTTAAATATATACATAGTCTATATGTATTTTTTTTGCAATACACCTGTGGATTATAATGTCAAGTCACTCAGCATTTTTAGATGATTTTTATGGCATTGGAATGTTTGCCCTTTGAAAAGCTTTCATTTAAAGAAAGACTTTGATTTTTGACCAGAATTTTGGCATTTTTGGTCGACATTTTTGGCGCCACTTCCAATTCCTGAAAATGGATTAGACGTCAATGAGTTAAAATGAGTTCAAAACGCCATGTGTAAGTTTGAAAGAGAGAGAGAGAAAGAGAGAGAGAGAAAGAGAGAGAGAAGAAGGGAGGAGATGATTTGGGCTGAGGGGGTGTCGCAGGGCCCTCCGTGCGCTCCCTCCAGTCTGCGCCACTTCCCTCCCGACTCGGCTTCACTCCCGATGACTCCTTGTGCTGGGCGTTTGAGGTTTTGCTTGGCTGTGGGACGGGATGCCACCGGCCCTTTTTGCCTCCGGGATGTGCCCGTTTAGCGGATCCGATGGCCGGCGGGAGCGCTCGGGGAGACTTTACGCGTGGGCCTGAGGGACCGTTGACTTCTTCGCCCTTTCTCAACGCCTTTTAACTCGTTCCGCAGAGAGAGGAGCCTCGGAGGACCACTTTGCCTCCTTTCCGCCGGCCCCCCCCGTCGGACGACGGCTTCGGCGGAGACCATGGACCAACGGAGCCGACCCGGAGCTCTGTCTTTGGCGCTCTTGCTGCTGGTCAGCGCGGCGGCCGGCGCGCAAGCCTGTCCGCACAAGTGCAGCTGCTCCGGATCTCACGTGGACTGTCAGGGTCTGGGGCTCAAAAGCGTACCCAAGGGGATCCCACGCGGAGCTGAGCGACTGTAAGTTTTTGACAAACTCTTTCATCCATCTTCACGTCAAAATTCAATAGCCGATGTCTTTGGTTTTTACGCCAACGTGGATTTCCGTCCAATTTTTTGAACCCGGACAAAGTGCGAAAGTGTCATCTTTTCTCTCTCCCTATTTGTGCTGCCAGCATCCAAATTGCAAGTATTGACTACAGCAACGGCAAAACTCCTCATTAGTCATTCCCCATAAGAAAATCGATTTCTGTTAGTATGGGCTAATCAGAGTGAAACATGATTATCCGGTTGAAATGGATTTGATGTGTCAATGGCAGTGAGGGCTACAAAGGACAAAATAATACTGTAAAATATAGCATCATTTCTGATTTTGTAGCACATGAAAAAAGTTCTAAAGTTTTAAAGATTTAGTTACACTCCTGACACAAACCCGTCAATGATTAAAAAAAAAAAATCACAACCCTGATGGCCCTTTTACAGATTGGACGCCTCTGTTATTGATGTCAAAAAAAAAAATTCTACACAATTTGCTAAATTGCTTGCAAATAATAGAGAGCCACTATTTAAGTTAACAACATTCATCTTGTGTTAAAGCTGAGAAATGCAAAAGAATGTTGGCTGGGTTTACCATTTATCCGCCAGGCATATTCAATGATATTTTTCACCATTTGCCGCCGGCCATTACAAACTAGGCAGCGAGCCCCAGGTAGCCCCCTGGCCATGGTTTGGACATGCCTTGTTTAGTTTCACGGTTTAGGAAAAAAAATGGCAATGCCGCTCGAAAATCTGACCACCATTATTTTTTTAAATTTATGTCATCGGTCCCAACTTTAGCATTTATCAAGTCATATGATTGGACGTCAATGGCGACCGACCCGTCGGATTCTTTCAAAACCCGTCTGGGGTCACGGCGATAATGCCGCACACGTACACGCACAGCTCTGGTGCGAAGCGACATGGAAGTGATTATGCATGCTAATACGAGGGGAGGGGGCGGGGGGCCATCTTTAGCCCCCGACACCCCCCCGCGGGCCATCCACAACTTGGCCGAGCCAGAGACAACAAACACAATCAGCGCCAAGGTTTGAAGCGGGGCGCCGATATGATTTGCGTGCTGTGAGAAGTGCAACATTTGATTAGCTCCTTTTAGTGGGAGCCCCCCAGCTCCCCTTACAAATAGACAGGCGTCAAGCGTTTGAGGAATACCTCCCAAAAATTGTCAGTAAAATACAAATTGACATTGGAATTGAATTATATGCGATAATACTATGAGACAATCCAATAACGATTCATAATTCAAGTAAACTTAAGTGCCCCAATAGAATGGAGACATTTTTCCTATGTACTTTTAAAAGCTATTGTTTATTTATTTGTCGATATTTTGTTGTCATTTTAAAATCTTTTTTTTATTTGACAAAATATGTTCCTATTAATGCATCCAATACATATAGTAATAATCTTCAGTCTTCTCCCTTAGCTGTTTACTGTTTGTTAAATGCAAATTCAGGCGTCCAAACATTTCTTTTGCCCATGTTATTCCATGGCAGGTGTTCCTAATAAATTGGCCAGTTAGGAATCGAGCGTCCCCCCCTAATCAGCCCGGGGGCCCCTCTCCTTTTTTTTTGTTTAGTGACCTTCCGGGACCTGTTGGCTTTTACACAGCAATCCCCTCAAGATATTTTACACTCTAAGAAAATAAACGCTTGGAGGAGGTGGGGGCGATGCAAGACCAGATTGGAGGGGCTCCAAGCCTCGGGCTGGAATTTTTGAGCGGACGTGGAACGACCCGTCATAATAACCCACTCGTCTTGACGACGTCGAATTGCGTCTGGCTGCAACGGGCTCGATTGGGGAATTTTATTGAGACAAAATCATCGCTTTGACGCCAGCTAGTCCTATTTAGACGCTGTAATGCGCCTCTAATATTTCAATTTGCCTTCTTCTATTGCATAACAGAGAACACTACGTGTGAACAGGAATGTCTCTTTATTTTTTAAACTGTCTGTGGAGTAGTAGTGCGCAAGAAAATTACCCAAAAACAAAAACGAGATCAAATCTAATGATTTGAAACCAATAATTGGATTCAGAAAGAAACTATGCTATCAGGTCTTGACATTTTTCATAGCCCAAGCATGTTTCATGCTAGAAAAATAAATAAAAAGTGCCCAGTAAATACATTGAAATAAAAAAAAAAGTTAAAAAGTGAAACAAAATGTAGAAAACATTGAAACCCACAACCTTGTAAGAGGTTTTCCTTACTTCCCTTTCCTTATAAAAAGCTCTCCCACGATTGGTCCCCGCCCACGGCCTCCACTGAACATTCCGCCGAGTTCCGCTCGAGCCGAAGAAGCGCTCGGACGGTTTGGCCTTTTCCGTCCGCCGTAAGCGCGAATCCGAGACCGCCGCGACGTCTTCCCTCCGAATTTTTGGCCAGCTTTTGTTTGTGCCGCACTTCTGCGTGTTTGCGGTTTGGCGTTTGGCGCGACGATGGCGCTGATGTCATGGCCCGGCCGTATTGCTATTGCAGACTTTTCAGAACATCCGTTTTTTTTTCTTCTTAAATAACTACTCCGATACAAAAAAGCCACAAGCCGCTCTTTTTTACGAACCCGCGGTCGCAAACTGTTGGATGCACTTACGCCGTCGGTGCCCAATCTGCGACCCGCGGGCCCACTCCGGTTTTTACCAGCCGGAAGCAAATGGTGAAAATATCATTGAATACGGCCTGCACAAGAACCTTCAATCCAAATAATTAAGGCCCCCCGGGAAGCCACTTTGACACCCGCTCGGTCCCTCCCCCCGTCCAATTGGATCGAAAGTCCGGCGCCGTCAACGGCGACCAACGACTTAAACGAGCGTCCTCTCAAGAGTTAATCTATTCTGTCATCTGAAACACCATCCAAAAAAACCTCACAGGCCCCCCAAAATAGTGCAAATTTCCCCCGTTTCTGACCAAAGTGTTGAAAGCACATTGTGAGATGACATCCCATCATTTGGTGCAGGGATCATTAACAATGCAAATAGAAAGGACGGGCCAAAAATATCCCTCCCGCACCACTATTTCGGTGGCCCTAACGTTGGTTTGTTTGATGGAAAATTTGACAGAAGTTGCTCTGAGGTTCTTGGTCTGAATAAGGAAGCACATTTGAATAATGTATGTATAAAATAGCTGCTCTTTGTTTGGACTCATTTGATGTGAACAAGCTGGCCTGCTATTTTGTTAGACCTTTGTCACCAGAGCAACAACATTCTCTGGTCCCCTCCACTTCTTTTTTTATTTTTTTTTCTTCTTCAGCAGACCAGCGGTCCCTCCAGCAAACCAACTCAAATCTGGCTTTTTCCCCCTAAATATTTCCTATTTATTCCACCCAAACGAATGCACGAAGGAACGCCCACCTTTTCCCCCGCCATTCTGGTTGTGACATCACAACAAGAATTGACCTTCCCAATACATGTTGCCAGAATGACAGAACGTGGCCACAAGAGAATAGTGCGCCTATGGAGAGAATACCTGTTTTTCCCCTTAATTTATACATTTTTTGATCCTTTCAAATTGTGTACAAAAGGCTGATGGCACTTCAGACTTTTAAGTGCACCCTAAGTCAGTAAATGTGTTTATTATCGCTTAATACGGGGAATTGCAATCATGAATAAGGGGAGCCATTGGCCGAGGTTGACAGGTATGTGCTGGCAACCTGCAAAAATAATTGAGTGTCACCAAGCTGTTTCCATTGGTTCACTCCAAGATGAAATACTTGATGTCCCCAATATCAATTAGAGAATGAGGAAACCCCAATAGAGGTTATCTTTTGCCATAATGTAAGCTGAACGAGAACCCCATTGCAAGATACGGCCGACCCGTGGCTTTGGAACGCATTTCCACCGGTCATCACCAAAACGTCTGACGACCGAGAGTTCTCCCGGCAGTGAAAACACCCGCAGTGCCATCTCTATCACCCGCATGAGTAAACCCAGACAGAAGCGACCGGCCCAATAAACTCTCACGCCGCTAACCAAACGCAGCCACGCTTTACGAGCTCATTTACTTGCCGCCCTGGAATCAAGAGGGACGCCGCCGGGTGACGGGATTCTCTTTCTTTCTCCTTCGGCCTCCGAGCTTGGCCATGATCTCGATTAAAAGCCCAAAAATAAAAGGGGAAAGGCCCATAACTATAGGAAGTGACCCAACACAGGCAGGTCGTAATTTGGAATCGCCCCGGAATCAATGGGAAGTGAACTCGAATGGCCCCCGACTTTATTTTGAAGTGTTTTGGACAGCCCAAGTCCGGATGGTCCCTTTAAGGAAGTACTCGTTAGTCGTAAAAATGTGAGCCACCGACTTCTGCCTTTTTTCAGCGTGTTTATTTTTGATCCCTCTGCCTCTCGTCTGTTCTTGGACGCCAGGTCCGACCCCGTTGGCGCTAGTTTCCTTTGGCGGCGTCCTCATTCCGGCCCGTGACAAAGCGGCGAGACGGTCCAGCTGTAAGGTTCCGCGCCAGATGTCTTCTGGGAAATGTTTAAAGGCGACACCACGTCGTGACGGCAATAAAAGCGCCGAGGCCGAGCCCATTCTTCGGGCCGGTGTTCGCTCGGTAAATCAGGGATGTCCCGAGACGGCTTATTTTTGCACGCCAGTCAACCCATTTAGCGTTTTTTTTTTTCCGATCCGACATCTCGGAAATGTGTCAAGAAGGGAAAAAAATGCCACATCCAAATTCAAACTACGCCATCAAACATTAAAGGGTTACTAGCAAAAACCATTAATTTTGCATTCCGCTGTGGAATCAATTCCAATCGCGTTTGATTGCGATTAAATTCACCACAATTACGTTGGCGTTTTCTTCGGTTACCTTGCAATTGGATCGACTCAGATTTCAAATGACAATTCACCCCGATATGATAGCCCGGTACAATTGGGGTTGTTGGTATGTTTGCCATTATTCTGGCGCGGGGTTAAAAGGAAGCAATTAGGATTCCTTCACGTGGGGGTAAGTTGTCCCGGACCAAATTGAGCAAAGCGGGAGCGATTAAAAGCGCCGTGTGGAAAAAATAACAAAAGATTAGTGCAGGAAGTCCAACCCTCCCCGTTAGACGGAGAAAAGAAAGGCGGCGGTCCCAGACCGAGAGGTCAAAGGTCAAGAAAAAGGCAAACGGAGAGCGACTCGCGAAAAGTTTGTCATTCCCGAGAACACCTGCTGTTCCACTCCCGCCTCCTCCGTCGTAAAGTCGCGCGCTCAAACGCCAAGCCGTCGTTGTTAGCGCTGTCACGCCGCCAGACTCGATTGAAGCTTTGCAGCAGCCAATAAGACTTGGGAATGAATTTCTCTCGTCTTTCTTCCATTTTAGAATGATTTTTTTTTGGCGCTACTCGGAGCTTAGAGTTCAGATTTCCCTCCTGAACATTCTCGTGGGAGCTATTCTGTGAGATCAATGCAGATTTTCAAAAATACATATATCATATGAACACAGGGTGATTGAAAAGTAACTCCCTAGTTTCAAATAGCGAACATTCATTTGCATTTTTTTCTCATGTTCGCTGATGGATGGGAAAAACTACACTCATGTTATAGTTGGATCAAGTTCATTTGGTCTTCTATTAGTCTTTTTTTTGTTCCTTTTAGGGCCTAAGTATTGCCGAATTAATTTTTTTCGTCACGGTCGATGATGAATGGGAACTACTTCATTCATGTTATGCTTGGATCGACTTCATTTTTTCTTCTTTTAATATTCTTTGACTGTGTTTTGTTCCTTTTAAGGCGGAAATATTACAGCAAAACATGCCGGGTGAGAAAAGGGCCAGTGTTTGCTGTCTTTTCTTATCGGTTATTTTGTTTGAAATGTAGAAGCCCGGTAAATGCGGCGAGCAGCGTCTGACAAAGTTTAGAGATAAAATCTCATATTTACGCGCTCCGGCAGATGCTTTACGGGAGCGCGAGTACGCCAGCGTGAAACAAAACGGCGCTGGTCCGAATTCCTTCCGGGCGACGGCGTTTCGATAAACGCGATGACGGAAATGACGGTCTGTTTTTAATGAAAATGTTTTTGGTGCGGAATGTGCATTTTTTTGCCTTTAGGTTTGTTTGCACGTATGGCGGAACGCGAGCGTGTGGGCTTCAACGCCGCCGGGCATTCTCACGCTCGGCCGGCCTGTTTGTTGACGCTGGTTGGAGCTGACGGACCTTCCCACAAATTTCAATGCGCGATTCGGGCTTTGCTTGTTGTTCAATGATGGACTGATTTTTTTCCTTCTTCGCATTCGCAGGGACTTGAACAGAAACAACATCACGCGGATCACCAAAGTGGACTTCACTGGCATCAAGAACCTACGAATTCTGTGAGTACAAAACCATCTTGACGGAGAAAAGCCCGAATGAATTGGAGGTCAATCGTTGTCAATGGCAGGCAGTTGGGGCTTTCCACACTTGTTTTTTCCTCTTCAAAATGGTCCATACTTGAAATCCTTCCTCTTTTATTGGCCAAACACATAAGTAAAAAAAAAGAAAAGGTCGGATTTTGTTATGTTTTTGAAGTATGAACTCTTTGGCTTGCATGTTCTCCCCGGGCCTGCGTGGGTTTCCTCCGGGTACTCCGGTTTCCTCCCACATTGCAAAAACATGCATGCTAGGCCGATTGGACACTCTAAATTGCCCCTAGCTATGAGTGATTGGTTGTTTGTCTCATTGTGCCCCCCGACTCTGGCCCGGACTCAGCTGGGATTGGCTACAGCACCCCCCACGAGCCTAATGAGGATGAAGCGGTTCAGAAAATGAGATAAGATGAGAACTATTTGGCTGCCATTGACGCCGATAGATGTCATTTTCGGGCCATTCCGGCTAAGCCTGCCGCAGTAATGTAGTTTAGCGGGCAATATATTGGTCCATAAATGATAGTCAATATGCAATATGATGATCACATTGACCACATTTGCCTAATTTGACCACTAATGTAGTGTATTCTGAGAAAGCACATTCCATTTTGACCATGTTTCACATCATTTGCAAATTGGGCAAACCGGCAAGTTTTCAAGTTTGTCCTTTGCCTTTTGGAGAAGACCGCTATAGTAGTTAAGACAAACATAGGCATGGTATTATCCACATGTTGTCCGTCTGAACTTGACTTCTTCGGTGTGTGTGATTGAGCGACCACCAAATATCTGCGTGTGTCCCACGCAACCAACAGGCCCAGGTTACTCCAATCAATGGCCGCGTGTAAAATCCGCCAGCTCCTTTTCATGGGCCCCCGCAACCCACGGACTTACGGGACATCTCGCCCGATGCCGTCCGTCCAAAACACTTTTCCTCGACGGGCGCACGTGCGCGAGCCAGCGCTCATAATAACTATAATCACGCAGGCGCGCTCCTCGGGCCGGCGGATAAAAATACACCCGCGGCGCGGGCCGAGCCCAGAAGTGGAAAGAAAGTCGGTGTGGGCGGGCGCGTGTTTTCATTTGTAAGCACATTTGTGGACCGCCGCGACTTTTGGCGCTCGCATCGGCCAATGTGACAACTGCGAGCGCCACGCATTTACGCGCGCCTCTGCGCGTCTGCCGTGAATAGAGAATCATGTGGAGTGTACACACTTGGTGTGTGTGTATATGTGTGTGTGTGTTTGTGTGAGAGTGAAGGCGATGGCTCGGCGGTTTGTTTCATGTGGTGGCTGAGAAAGTGCTGTGACATTTCCCCACTGTAAATCTCTGCAAATTGGCCAGAAGATGCTGTGTGGAAGTGGAGATAGTAGTCTGAGAAAAGCATCAGCTCCAACACACACATGTACACGGTGGCCTATGTAACACACACACACACACACACACACACAGACACACACACACACACAGAGACACACACACACACACACACACACACACACACAGACACACACAGATACACACAGATACACACAGACACACACACACACACAGACACACACAGACAGACACACACAGACACGCACAGACACACATGTACATGTTGGCCTATGTATGCACTGGGAGATCAAACAAACAAGACTTTTTTTTAGATGTGTATAGTAGTCATTTAAAGACATTCTTATTTATTTATATCTATTTATTTTTTAATTCAATTCTACATTTCAATTATGCATAGTTTTTTTTACACACGTACATGTTGGCCTATGTAGGCACTGAGAGAGCAAACAAACAAGACTTTTTTTTAATTTTAGATGTGTATAATAGTCATTTAAAGACATTCTTATTTATTTATATCTATTTATTTTTTAATTCAATTCTACATTTCAATTATGCATTGTTTTTTGGGCTCTTTAATGTTGATTTTTTATATATATTTTTTATTTTTTTCCCCCTCTGTGTGGCTTGCCCTTGTGGTCAGCCAATGCTTTGACCTATTGTGATCGTCCATCTCAGCCCAACTCCGCCTTCTGGCTTGTGGCTGGTCCACCTGTTCCTCATTCCCTCGTCAAGCTCTTTCTGTCCGTGCATAGTTCCTTGGTCAATGTTTGTTTGTTTTCTGTGCACGTCCAATCCTCCAAGTAAGCTTGCAATGCCTTCATTTTGACCAGTAAGTGTGTTTTTTTTTGCTCTTTTACTTTGTGGTTTTCCCAAAGTCTGCTCTCTGAGATGTTTTGGGAGTTTAGAAGTATGAGTTTTGCATGAAAGAATTCTCAATGCGCCCCGCCCTCGCGTCCTGCCTTCTTTGCCTGCACGTGCCTCCACACAACTGCACGCTAACTTCCTATTTATTTCAACTTGCATGGCATATTTTCACATATTTAGTCCTATTGTCATTAAAAATGTTATTTGCAATCCAAATAAGGATTGAATATATCCAATAATAAACTATACTTATGAAAATAATATGTAATCATATCTATATCTTATTTGTTTGTATAGTAGGGTTGTCCTGGTTGTCCCGATCACATATTTTTGCAGCAGATTTTGACAATTTGCTGATACGGAGACCATTAACTCAACAATTGAGTTTTTTTTATTTAATATAATAACTCAATGCCATCTTATTCAAGCACAAAAGTGACATTCACAACAAATGAATGACTCATTGAGCACTAGACTTATTTCCTGTTCATTTTTTGTCCTTTCCTATTCATTGATTTTTTTTTTGGGCCATTCGGGTCACTGTCTGTTGTTTTGGCGCAGTGGTTTATAGATTTTTGTTGATATTTTTGGGAGGAGTAATTTCAAGTGGCGTTCTGTTGATTTGATGTTGATTTTGGGGCGATTCCTGGTTACTGGCTGTTGGTTTTGGGGGTAGAGCTTTTTTGGTTGATTTGGAGGCAATTCCAGATTGCTTCCTGTTGCTTTCGGATCACTTTTTCTTCATCATAGGCAAAGTTAGAAAAAAAAAGAATGAAAGCAGTGAGCTAACTGTCCAAAATATTTGACTGTCAATTTTTTATTTATCTTTTTATTCCAGCAAATTCTGGTTGAACTCCAAAATGCACAAGTGTATATCTCAACCAAATGAGTCCAGAACGATTCATCAAATGAACTCTCGAGAGGCTTTTCGATACCTTTTTTATTTTTGTGCGCTTGAGCTGAGAGAATCCAGCTGGGTTTTAAAAACACACGCGACAGTACGCTAAATGATTGGGATTCGATTGAATGGAGGAAAAACGGATGGCCCGTTTGTCCTTTCCGAGGGAAAATGACCACGATGCCACGGCTTTGAGAAACGGCTCAAAGATGGTCGTTGTGGACGGCAAAGGGAGATGAGCCCGCCCGCCTTGGTCGTTTTTTTGGGTGACATTGAACGCGCTCAACCTTTTTCGGGTTCATCTTTCAATGGGTCCGCCGTCTCGCGTTTGTTTTCACAAGCATTCTTGAGTCATAAAAGTGCGTCGGCCTCCTCGGAAAAGTCTCAATTGCAATCTGACCGACCGCCCCGCTGTATTTGTGTTGGCGGCGGGAGGACGTTCAACCTGTTTCTCTCCTTCCCTTCTCGGGTCAGTTGCAAACATCTGTCAGTGAATGAAATCCTTCCAAAACTACTTAGAGGGAATAAATTCAATTAATCAGATGTAACCGAGACCTCAGATGTTCCTTCGCTCCGTGCTGGGGCTTATTTTTCGGGGTCGCCACGGTGTTTTTCCAATGTTTTCTCACCCTTTTTTTGGTGTGTTTCTGCAGTCACCTGGAGGACAACCAAATCAGTGTCGTGGAAAGAGGAGCCTTCCAAGATCTGCGACTACTGGAGAGACTGTAAGGAGCACACTATGAACTATATACATACATGCATGTTATGCTTGGAAATCGACAATTTCATTCGCATACGATAGCAGACGACGATATATTTCTATTCAATTCAAAAATCCTTTGAATTATGATCTTATTGGCTTAGATCAGCGGTGTCAGACTGGGGTTGGTTCGCGGGCCGCTTTAACGTCAATTTGATTTCACGTGGGCCGGACCATTTTAGATATATAATTTTGATTTTTTTAAAATAAATGGATTAAAAGAACTGGATTAAAAGCCCTGACTATTCCGTTTTTTATAGATCTAAAACAATGTTTATTTTAGCTTTTTTAAATATATTTTTAGATTTTACAAAATGATTTTTGAACTAAAAACACAGAAAAAAATGAGTAAAAAATGACAATTATTGATTTAAAAGGGGGAAAATCAGGAAATTTAATATACATCTATACTCTTCATTTTAATTTGATCCTAAAACGGATAGTCGGCACTCATGATTTACTTTCCCGGGCCACACAAAATAAAATAATAATAATCGCAACCGTCAGTTGGTTGGTCATGAGCTATTTTGCTTAAAAAGTCAAAGTGGGGGTTTTGATTGACACATCCACAAATGTAGACGTCCGTGCAACCCGCGACTTTTGCCACTGACGGCGATAGACGTCCAATCCAATTGAAATGGTTGAGACGTCTACCGGTGGCAAACACCTAACAAATCACAGCGGCAGATCGGACGCCGCGGAAGGTCGGAAAATCCTCGCCGACAGCCGCTCCGATAGGACGCCCGGCGGGGGTGAAAGGTCGCCAGCCTCCGCCAGGACCCTTGATTAATGGCGCTCGTGGGGCGGGGGGTGAAAACGCTATCTTGTCTTCGCCGCGGGTGAGCGCATCCGTCTCGCTCCACACGTGAAAATACCATAAATCACGCAGAACGTTCCAACGTCGCCTGATGGAGTTGTAACGTGGGTGGGGGGGAGAGGGGAGTGAGTACTTCCAGATTGCGGGGGGGCTCTCGCTCGTAAATAATTGCTGGGACGCTCATCCCTCTTTTTAACTATTTTAATCATCTATGCCTGTTTTCTCCCTCAGTCTAAAAAAATAGCCATCACATATTTCATGGCATTTATAATGAACTGTGGTAGGTATTTTTTACTTAATTGTTTACTTGAATTGAATTTATATATATATATATCCAAGTGTTATTTGTATATAATGCAATTATTTGTAGAAGAGATTATTTTTTTAATACAGTTGATGAAGTAGAATAAAGATATAATTTTTTTTTTGTTTTTTTTTTAATGAAGCGACCACCCGGAATTCGAACTTTTTTATGGGGCTTTGGCTCAGCTAAATCTAATCAGGAGATAGTCGTTAAATCTGAGCGTCTTTAAAGTTAGACATCGTTTTCACATCAACGCAATCCAAATAATCCCGTTTTTCACGGAATAAGCGGCGGGCTCGGCGGGGGCGTAAGCCGCCATCTCGTCATGGGGATGACCGGGGTTCAAAGGTGGACGCCTGCGTCTTCTCGCCATCCGCCGCCCTTTGACGTGCTCGCGCCGCCAAGATAACGCACGCGCTCCGTCTCCGTGTCGATTCTGGGGAAGGAGGAGAAGGAGGCGGAGGAGGCGAAGGAGGCGGCGCCGCTGCCGCCCGCCACCGCAAGTAAACAATGTTGGCTTTTGATCCCAACGCGGTAGCAGCTCGAACGCAACGTGATAGGCTTGAACTTCTCGCCGGACATTTTTCAACTGGGAAGCGTGAGACTTAAAAGGAAAGACCCCTTGACCCCACGTGCAATTTGTACTTTGGCCTTTCGCTATCCCACATCCAGTCGCAATTAGTTTTCATTCTACAATGCAATTGAACATAGTTCGAGTTCCTCTGAAGAAGCAACAGCGGTGGCTCAAATGATCTGAAAAATGGAGGAAATAAGCTTGAAACGAAAAATGACGCCATTTTGTGAGGTCATAGCAAGCTCCACTAATAGGTCCAACTCACCTATAGTGGACCAAAAATAAATCAATAAATAAACATCCTCCTCGGATGGATATAATATAGGTGTTGTCTTGTTTTCTTTTAAATGTCTGCATTTTCTGTGCTTTGATTTTTAATTAGTCAATCTTTCCTTTTACTCCACAGTCGCCTCAACAGGAACAGGTTGACTTTGCTGCCAGAACTTCTCTTCCAGTCCACTCCTAAACTGGGCCGACTGTGAGTACCCTTTCAGTTCTACCGACTTTTCCACGGTTCGAAATAAGAATTTTTCTCTGAGGGCTGTTTAAAAAAAAATCAAAGGATGCGAGGCACACTTATTTGTTAAAGAGCAGATCAGGAAAAAAATATAGGCTCTTAAAACTGAAGCATGAACTCCCGCACTTATTTCAGCATCGTAGAATTGGTTAGCGCGTCTGCCTCACAGTTCTGTGATCAAGAGTTCAATCCCCAGTGTGTTCTCCCTGTGCTGATGCCGTCGGCACATCATCCAAGTAATCCCGTTGCGAGAAGGACCTAGAAAGAATAAGTCGCCTCTCGGGGCGCAATCCACGTTGGGGTGGATACTAAATCAGCGAGGACCATTTCGGGCGTGGGTCTCCCGCTTGAAACGGACGTCTATCGCCGTCAAAAGCAGTGCACGAGTCGATAGTCGCGCCGCTAGGACTTCTTCTTCCCGCGCTAAGTCACTGGAGACGTCTCTTCCTCGGAACGAAAACGGAGGAATCTGCCTTTCATCTAAGCTAATTGTCTGTCCATTTACCTGCTGGAATGCTTTTGGTTAGTGTTACAGCAAGCGGGCAAAAACTCTGATTGGTGAAAGGGAACCCGCTCCTTTCCATGTCTTTCTTGCACGTCTAGGTTTTTTTGGGGGGCGTATTTCTTAGAATGCCGAATGAACGGCAAGTCTAAGAGTTTGTGTCAAATGGCGACGTCTCACAATGCTTCTTTGTCCTCCGTACTTCCTTCCGATCTCCTCTCTTTTTTTCACGTGTGACCAAAACAAGCAAGCCCGTCTCCTCTCGTTGCCTTTGACGTGCGCAGGAATTTGTATGTTTACCGTGAAATAGCGGCGAGACGGCACGTGATTGTGATTTAAGCGTGCGAATGCGGGCGAGCGGGATGGGGAGAACATTTTTCCTTTTTGATCAGCGCGGTTGAAGTTGATCTGTTTACCGGCACGCTTTATTTGTCCAAGGCGTATTTTTAGACGGCTCCGACGTATGTTTGCGCATGTCATTTCAACACGTTTCCTCGGGCCCGTCCGTTTTTAAACTCCGGAGGGAGAGGCCCACTTGACGGCGGGCCAAGCGCGCTCGCGTCGCGTTTGTTTAATCGCAATTTAGGTTTACACCAGAAGGATAATCATAAGCAGACGCCTGGAAAAGGAGATGAATGGGGAGCGACGACGGAAGGCAAGAGGAAGGAGGAGAAAATCTTTGATAAGACGTCGCTTAACAGAGTAATGATGCGTCCCCGTGGAATCGGACCCGACGGATTGTGGACGCGCCGTCGCTTTTCAACACGGCGGACAATTGAAAAATCGAGAAGGCCGGTATCCAAAAGTAAAATGATTGAGCGTGCAAAGGAATGCCAGAATTCCAACCCGACCGTAAGACATCATTTATTCGTACTTTGGCAGCTTCAGTCTTATTTTTTTTTCAATCTGACCACCAATTGCCAAAAAAACAACACGTTTAATTAACATATTGTTATTCCCAATTTTACTAGAATATTTGTTCTTGGTTTGGGTCTTTGGGTCCCTCCCCCCAAAATGCAAGCGATTCACCAGTGCGGCTGTTTTCTGCCGCCCTCCCTCATGGAGAGAGCCGCTGTTTGTTAACCAGTTGCCGTAAGGAAGTAATTTTCCTCCAAATATACACGCTGTGGAATCGACGCGGGTGCGCTCGGATCGGTCGCCCCATTCCTCCTCCAAGGTTTAACCCTTTTCTGCCTGAATGTACAGTTCATGCTGCATAGATGTATGTACACTGTCACTTTCGGACTATAAGACGTTACTTTTGCGTTATCGGTTTGATGGATTTGACAGGGTTTTAACAAGTTCTCCAACAAAAAACAATAAAAGTCCGGGAAATTTGGTGCTTTTCTTTAGCCTAATAATTAATAGGGCATTAAGTATGACTAAATAGTCATTCGCAGTTTGCATTTAGGGAATTTGAGCAGCGCTTTAAATGGTAATTATCACTTTCCTTCCGGGCGACCAAAAGACCGGCGACCAATCGACTGTGTACCATTTGACAGAATTCTGAGCTCTTGGTTCAGCATTATTTTCGTGAATACAAGTATTTTCCCATGCATGTGTATTCCTCGAACATTTCTTCGCTGAGCCCCGAAATACAAACAGATTGAACGTCGACTAGCGATAAAGAGGATCGGTCGCCTCTCATCCTCAATGGCGGCGAAAGACTCGAACCTCAAGTCTCCGAGGAGTTAAATACGGCGCGGCGGGAAGCTAAAAGACGGCGATGTGGCGTAGGTAGATGCGCAGACGGCGAGCGCCACATGAACGGACCCGACCTTTAAATACAGAGCGCCGCAAAGCCACTTGAAAAGCCCACGGCACGTATTTATACACGCGCTGGCAAACACGCGGTGGGAGCGTGAAGCGCCGACGTCGCCGACGCATAAACACGCCGTCGCCGCAATCAAAACTCGAGACTTTCGGAGGGGATTTGACACCGTCCGCCAACGTATGGCTTCCACTTTTTCGTCGTTTGCGCGGTGCCGGCACGATCAAATGCGGATAATTAAAGATGCTCCAAAGTCGACGGTTCGTGTACGTTTTTTTTAAAAATTTTTATAAATCGAGCTCGTAAACACGAAGCTTTCAAAGCTTTTGCTGCTCTTTCAACCAATCACTTTTACTTTTGTTCGAGCAAGCTCAGTCTGGGCGTCTTGTGTTTGGACCTTTATTTATTTATTTTTACTAGGCGAGGTCGTAAGCAGATTTATTCTAATCCAATTTCATGAAGCCTCTTCTTCTTCTATATTTTTTTTGGATGAGTTTGTATCCAAAATGTAATTTGCTATCAAGTGAAAGTCAACAGCTTTCCCGTAAGCGTCGCTCGCCCCTTTGACGGCGCCGCGTCAGATTTGCCGTTTCCGCCCGCATTTCTTTCATAGCTGCCGCCGTCGCCTGCAGTCTGACGCACGCCTCCAAATATTAAAAGGCGCACGTGGCTTTAATTAGAGCGCGGAATGCGCATCCCAGACGAGGACTCCCATCCCCAGGAATTTGCAGCACATGTGCACGCTCTCCATTTTGAATGAGGTCGTGCCGCCATCCGCGGCCATAGACGTCCAATTCAATTCAATGTGTGTCAATGTGTTAGTGTTTCTCACGGCTACGATAATATAAGCCTTACCCCCTAACCGATGAAATGGAAATGTGCCACGAGGCTTTTCTAGTCGCCCGTGTCGACCCACGCTGGCTTTTAAAATGAAACGTGGGCCGCGTTTGGCCTTTCACGACAGCACATGTTCGGCAATAGATCAACAAACCCGCGCCTTTCGGGTGCTATAAAAGGAGGGAAGTATTGGAAACAGCTTTGGACGCCAAGTGGTCCGGCCCTACCACACCGGAAACCACAATAAACACGTTGTCGTTGCAAATAACAGTCGCGAGAAGACGATTTCGTGGAATTCCCAAGAACTTTTCAATAATGTCGACGTACTTTGACCATCGGTGACCTCATCCCCACGTTCACGGCGAAATCACCATTTATCCCAACTCGCCACTTAATGGCTCACGTTGGGATGCGGCTTAATGGACCCCAAAAAAAGTCTTTCTTTCTTCCCAGTAATCCTCCTTAAGTGACTCCTCATCTTTGCGTGACTTTAAATCACTTTTGCGGCGCACGGGCACTCTATTAATCACTCGTTTAACTCCTGAGGAAGAGCTAAGTAATAGTAGCGGATTCTTGCTGGGTAAAAAGCCTCGCTCGGAACAGGAGGGGGGGACCGTTGGGGGGGCCGGGGGTTTCCTTTGAGCCCAAAGCACGCTGGGGAGTACGCTTGTTTAATGAAATGTGCTGAGTGAAAGCTGAACCTGGACGAAAGGTCTAATACCTGCAAACGTGCCTTGTTGTGGAGCGTTGCACTGAAATGGCTCGCTGAACAGCAGCAATGCCCAAAAAAGTCTGCGCTCACGTGACCTTTTTGATGTACGTTAGCCAGGCGGTGCCGTGAGGTAGAAACGTTTAGCCACAGGAGCTGGATTTTCTTTGGAACCAGCACCGAGACCAGATCGCGCTCGCTTTTTGGGGTTTAAGGCAAATCCGGCAGGAGGTGCGCAATTTATCCACTCGGAAATCAATATTTAATGCTAATAAATAACAAGTCAAGTCAATATAGAGGATTTGCATGTCTGCAAAAGCCGGCAATAAATTATGGCAGATATATACGTAAATAACGTGTTAAAACCGCGAACCGACGTGGCCCGCGACAAAAATGAGTTGGACACCCATTGGGGTTGCGCGCTCCATTTCACCTCAATTGCTACGAGACAAAAGCGGCACATTTCAACGTAAAGAGCGGAAACCAAGCGAGAGGGTTAATGTTGCTCGGCAACAATCTAACGACAACAACGAGGATATTGCGTCACGTTTCGGCTCATTGCGTTCCGAAAAAACAAACACTTTAACCGTGGAGTCCATTCCTCGGGCGCCCCTACGCTGCCCCCTCGTCGCCAAAATATCGTCATAACTTTGCTAGAATTGAGATGATTCCAGCACATCGTCAATACAATCCAAAACCCATCCAATTGTCTCATTCTTAACGCACGAACGTGTCGAAGAAAAGAATCCGTCTGCACTTAAGAGTCGCCGCTCGCCACCAGATTGCGTCGACGGACCCTTTTTTTGTCATAACCATTACAGCGTGTGTTGCGGGCCGCGCTGGGGGGTCTGCCTTTCAATTTAAAAGACCCCGCGGTGGCGGCGCCGTCAACGCCACTCTATTTTCCACTTACAAACTCTTTTGTGTTGACAGTGCGACACCCACCCCAGCGCCATTTTATGCGTCTTTGTTCAATATCGTCCTGACCGGCCGGCGCGAGTACGTCGGAATGACGCACGACTGTTCGAATGTTTTACTCTGAGGGCCCCTCAAAAAAATCAAAGCATGCCATCCTTCTACTTTTTTAAATTCGCGGTGGTCTACTCGAAACGGCCCGTAGTTTGAACACCCCCGCGTTGGCAAGAGTAACGTTTTGAGGCGGCCGGGTCACATCTCTCTCTAATCATAGTTGTCCTCCAGCTGTAAATATGCGTCTGGATTTACGTCGCATTCTTTAACCACCCACGTTCAGGCGAATTTACGCTCGCACACACACACACTAAAGCGTGTCCCTCCGTTAACCCGCGACGGCAAAAGCAAACCGCCGTTGAGAGTACAGCCGCAGCTTCCTTTTCTTTTTGGAAGGCTGAACTTGAAGAGAATTTTTCAACCTTGAGCAGAATCAAAAGCAGGAAATCTTTCACAAGAATTGAACTTGCCATCGTCAAGTGCGTCCCGACAGAAACGAAATCTTGCGCGAAAAGTGAAAGTTGAATTGAGTTTCCTTTTTTCTGCATTCACAGACTGATGTCAGGAAAATACAAGTGTAACAAATTGGATTTTATTCAGCGTGTTTTTTATTGTGTGTTTTTATAGTTGAGAGTCAAGAGTGATTCCTAGGTATTTAAAGTATTGGACTACTTTGATTTTTTGGGGATAAAAACGTCACCGTTCTTTGTCGCTCTTTTTGAGAAGTACATACAGACAGTCTTAGATATCTTATATGTTTAACTCATTTCATATTATACATTCCACAAATGTAAACATTCATTATATTTGAATAGGTGGTTGATTAGCATGTACGTATATGATCATTATTATTATTATTTTTTGGACAATAATATCACTTATCGGCAATAATTGACGAGACAATGTACCGGCCAATAAAATGAAAGTTATGGCAACGTGACATAGCGAGGGTCCACTTTTCTGGCCCAAACCTTAACGATTTGCGCAATTAAGCCCACCAAGCCATCCATCACCTAATGGACGCAAGCACCAAAGTCTTTCCCCTTCCCAAACTGACCATTAACATTCCCGCCGCAGCGGCTAATGGCGCAGCACCTCCACTTATCGTAATGGCCGAGCGGGCCGGGGTCAGCGGCCCCCACGTCAAAGCTAATGGCGCCAATTGCCGCGCTTTCAAGTCCAAGCGTCGCGTCGGCCAAAGTCGGCCGCTTTGGGGAAAAAAGAAAAAAAGGCAGCTCGTAAATCTTGATTTGGGAGTCGCCCGGTCTGAGCCCGGCACGTCGCGCGGCGGCGGTCGCTTTAAAAAGCTTGGGGCCCCTCAAAGTTCCTTTCGTTTAGCCGCCGTCAACTTGAAATCTTTTCACCGTCATTTGTTAAATAGACCACCGGATTAGGCTAGTGAATTACATTGCCTTTTGTAGCGTGTGCCCTTGTAAAAATATAACAGTATGTTGTTCTAAATCTCTTAGCCACTTGCGCCATGTTATCGTGTTTTTTTAAACCCGTATGGTTAAATCTTCCAGAATGGTGTTTCCTTAGAGGACCTTCAATTTTGTGTTCCGACCTGTCGCACGATAAGCTCGAGTCTCGACTACCGTCTCCATTGAGTCGTAAGTCCTCTGCTCGGTCCTTTCCCCGACTCTGTCGGTTTCTTTTATGCAGAGGCAAACCGTTACCGGAAAGGTGTGTTTTGGTGAGAAGAACCACCCTCGTTCAAGTCCAGCATTGAACATGAATTTATCTCTAAACAAAAACACTCAACAAAGCATATATGAAACACATTGTACAAAAGACCGATCACATCACAGCCTACAAAAAAACTTGCAAATTAATAATATATCCGAGTAAACCAAAGTACCGTCCGTCGTACATTTTACTGACAATTTACATACAGATTTATACATAAATGAGGCATTCTTGTGCTCATGATGTTTCAGGCAGTGATAAGAACCCTTTTAAAAAAATGATTTGAAAATAAATAGAGATTAAATAAATCCACACAAGCACGCATCTACTCATCGCTGGTTTTGATTGGTTTGTTGTCGTAAACGGCGATCGATGTCCGATCTAACCTAGTAATGGCAGCTAACGAGCTAACAAACACAAACTGGTTAACCCGGCGGTGTCAAACATATGGCTCTTCACCATCACCGTCTACTTTTTTGAAGGCTTCTCCCATAAAACGGTTCTCCGCCGGGTTTTGCCCAGATGGATCTGTCTTATCTATTGGTGGCGGATATATGGGACAATCCACTTAAGCTCCCTAAACGCGAATCTTTGGAGACCACCGATCTCAACTAGAATTTACCCGCCATCCTTACATTTGAAAGATTGCATCCTAATGTTTTCCTTCCGTCTTTGATCGACGTTCTGCGAAATCCAATTGATTTTTTTAGTTGTTGTCCTCGCTGGCTTTCAGTTCATTTACTCCCATTTTGATGTTTCTTTGCCAGAAGTCCCATGTAGCGTCCCGAGTGGGAAAAGTCGGCACGTTTCTTGTGGTGCCGCGGCGTCGCTCGTGTTTGGTTTTGGGCCGAAAGCGAGCGAGCCGCCACCGGCTTTGTTTGACTTGCTTCAACTTTTAATGAGCATCCGGGGAGGCCGCATTCTTCTTCTTCTCTTTTTTTCATTTTTTCCCCTTTTTAAAGTGACCGGATCCTCATCTGGCTTTCTTTTTTTTTTACTGTCTGCCTTTGTGGCGTTGACTTTCTTTCTTCTTTTCTTTGACTGCCGTCTGAAAGCTTGGCCGTATTTACCGTCTTAGCTCCTTAATCCCTGGACAAACTACCAACACTAATGACTTTCTCGCTGCGTGGAGCAGAAGAATTGGATTGGGGGGGAAAGAAAATCACTATGTTTACCTTTAGTAAAAGCAGGGAGCATTTGTTCACACGGACCGGCCAAAATGATGAAAACGCTCCATGTCACTTTTCTGTCTGCTTGTGGGTATAGTTTAGTTTTCCGGATACCTCTTAGAAAATACTTGAAACTAGTGCTGCAACTATTGATTAAATGGAATCATTCGAATTAGAATTTCGCTGCTATGGTGATTCGTTTGATTGCAGCGGTGTTGTCATGGTTTGTTTTGAAAGGGTTGTATTTGATGTTATGGATTTTGGGGGAATTCATTCCTGGTGGCAACAGTGAAAATGACATATGAACTTGCCTGGCTGTCGAGTGGCTGCTTCCTGCACAGTACTTTAAGTTTGGAAGTTTTTGCTTGAACTAAGGTTGTTTTTTTTAAATGCATTTTGTTAAGAGGTATTTTTAGTAGCTTTGGTCTTGTCCAAATAGGTGTTGATTCGCTAAGTTTAAAACATTTTCGCGTTCCATTGTGCTTAAGCTCGTGGACTGTTGCTATTCAAGTTTGGTTCGTTTGATCATTTCAAGTCGACTCATTGGACATTTTTAGATTAAAACTTGCATTTTACCAATTTCGTCGTACGCAGCTGGATATGATGACACTTAGGCTTTTGTCGAGTCAATGATGATGATGACAAAGCCTATGTCCAATTATCCGATTATTTCATTTTCCTTCTGTATCGATACTTCAAACAGATACTGTATACTAAATGCAATTTTGCATATAATGCTTAAAACACTGTCTTTCTAAATCTAAAAGAATTGACAATGTTAGATGTCTAATCATGCGGCGGTTAAGCTGTAAATGACAACATTTAAATGAATCAATCTTTCGTAGACCTTCAGTCCATTTGAAGTGGAAAGAACATTTTGGAACAACATTTCAGCAATCATTGGATAATTTGACGTTTTTAAGCTCCTTTGAAAACTTTAAAGAAGGCACCTTTTATTGGGTCGCCGCGGACGACGTTTTCATGAGGAGGAAAGAGAGAGGCGCTTGGCGTTCAGTCATGCGCGTCCCCCCGCGTTTACGTCTCCGTGACATTCCGGCATGCTGCCGCTGCCGTCCCGTGGCGGTGCGCACCTGCAGGGTACCTGAGGTCACGGGGTCGCGCGCACACTAGACATTCTTAGCGGTGCGAATGGGGGAGGGACGCCGAGGCGATGACCCGTCGGGTGGAAAAGGAAACAAGGACTCACTCAGTGCTTTGCATGAGGAAAAGAACGGAACTCCCGCTCCGAACATGTTTGCGTTTTTTTTGGATGGGCAAATAAAAACACGGACATTGGCAACGTTTTGACGCCGGTGGCCATGTGTCGGCCAATGGCGCCGAGGTGCGAGCGCATCACTGGCACATTCCGTCCCGTCCCGTGCGAGTTAGGCGGCGTTTGGCTCGTCGTCTTGGCGGCAACGTGACGCATTCTGCCGCGCGTCGGAAACTTCGGACTATAAATCTGTCAGCGGGGTGCGACGTGGGGGTTTGGATTAAGAAAACGAAGAGATTCACGTGGGGAAACTATCTTAGCTAAAATTAAGGGACAGTGGCTAGGCCTGTTGGATATCCAATTGTATTAGGTCAAGGGTGTCAGACTCGGGTTGGTTCGCAGGCCGCTTTAACGTCAACTTGATTTCACGTGGGCCGGACCATTTTAGATATAATATTTAGAATGTCTTTTTTTTATAAATGGATTAAAAAATTTTGATTAAAAGCCCTGAATATTCAGGCTTTTATAGATCTAAAACAATGTTTATTTTAGCTTTTTTAAATATATTTTTAGATTTTACAAAATGATTTTTGAACTAAAAACACAGAAAAAATGGATTAAAAAATGACAATTATTGATTTAAAAGGGGGAAAATCAGGAAATTTAATATACATCTATATTCTTCATTTTAATTTGATCCTTAAACAGAAAGTCGGCACTCATGATTTACTTTCCCGGGCCACACAAAATGATGCGGCGGGCCGCCACTTTGACGTGTGCCTTAGGTGATATAACTGCCGATATGTGAAATTGAACAAATGAGCCAAGTTGATCATTAACGTATCAAACCATCCATTCTAATGTAACAATGTTTATTTTGTCTGTATTTAAAATAACAATATAAGAATATTTTTGGGAAAGAATCTCAATGCTTAACGTGCTTAGATCTTGAAAAACCAGCACCGTTTTTGTTCTCTGCCCATTTAAAAAGATGACATCACAAAAAAGCCCCCAAATGAATAGGAAGTGATCCGCGTTTTCTGGACAAGAATGATAAAGAACTTTTAGATTTGGATCTGGTTTAAAAATCTCCAGGTTATTGAGAGAAATGCCGCTTCTCCCCCTTTTTGTCTACTCGCCTTCCTGGTGTCGGAATTGATTGGAAGCCAGGAGCTTTTAATTAAAGCCACAATAAATCACGGTCTCAGGTAATGAGAAAAGCGACAGGCGCACCCCCCCCCGGCGGTGACCGGTGGCGATGACCCCCCGGGCGCTCTCGCCGCCGGGCGGATGTCTGGGCCTTTTAATAACAGCCCGCCGCGACTAATTTACCATTGGGTGATTGGGCAGTTAAATCCCCAAACGGGGCCCGAGCATTGTGTCGGCTGTTTTACTCTCGGGGTGCTGGACCCTAAGCTAACTTGCGCCCAAGAAGTCATTTCATCCCCCAATACGCGACAGAATAATCACGGCGATTCTAGACGCGACATTCTGCGACGGTGGGAACTACTTTGGGGACAATGGTCGGGAGTGGAGAGGATTGAAAGCCTGGACTCGGCCACTCGTTGCGTCTATGTGCGCCAGTGGAATCAATCGGCGCCCCCTGAAAAGCGGACAAAAGCCTCCTTAAATGACGAGTGGAGACGCACGCTAACCCGGAACGGACGGACGGACGGATAGACGAGGCCATTCAGACGGAGGAAATGTCAGTCAACGCTAAGATTTAGACTTTGACACCAATGAAGTTCTCTCTTTATTAGCAGCTTCTCACCGTTCTACCTTTGTCTTGACCTCCACCAGGGAGGTCAGATTTTTTTTTTTCTATTGCCGCCGTAGGTTTGTTTTCCTCTTCAAAATGTTTATTGAATGGACTTCCGTATTTAAAAAAAAAATAGTATCGGGGTGGGGACATACATTTGTTCATACTGACCAATGAGTTGGCGTCTTATGAAATGGGTAGTCAGTCAGATGACCTGAACCCAATGGCGCATGCACTTTTCTTGCACAATTGACACTGATAAACAAACCAAAGTTGCTCTCAAAGTCAAGTTTTTTTGTTAGAATTCAGAGGTTTTTAGCAACGCTGCCACTAATGTAACAAATGGGCAATCTGCCTCCTTTCCACTGACTTTAATGCAATTTTAAAATCCAAGCCATTGGTCAAAATGGAGTCCGTGTCTATCGGCGTCTCACTCCTTTAGGTCCACATGTGGCGCGTTTTACATGGCATTTTTTCAAAAGATTTAAAGCCATCGTATGCTGTGAGCACCTTCCGTCCTTTTCTTATCTCCACTTTCTTTCCTTTTCAAATATTTGTCCTCTCTCAGGCTTCCTTCCCGCTCGTCGCCGTTCTTTCCTGTCTTTCTCTCCGCCAAGATTTCACTTTTCCTCTTCTACGTCGTTGACGTCGGCCCCGGACGCCTCCCGCCTCCCGCCCACCGCCTCCCGCCGCTTGTCAACGGATGACTAATGACTCGCCGCCGGTAGAGCGAAAGGAGCCTCGGCGCGCTCGGACGGCCGTGACCGGGTCGCAGTTCGACACAGGTTATGTCGGCCAAGGAAATGACTGTCATTTTTTTTTATCCGGCCAATCTTGTTGCCATTGTCAGGATAAAGCTAGCCATATTCAAACTTCAGTCAGACGTAAAAAAAAAAATCCAAGGTTGACTGAGCTGACTTTTCCCGGAGCCCCTTTTAAACAAAAAAAATGTACGTCCATAACCGCCCCCCGTCTTTTTTTGCCCCCTTACATCCAAACATAAAAAGTTTGACCCGGGACCCCTGCGTTGTACTAATGTCAGCCCGAGGAAACGAGGAGAAAGAAGACAGAAAACAGAGATGAGTTTGCTTGATAAAAGTGACACTTTGGGGGGGACGGATTCTTGGCATTCCTTCGCGGCTCCCGTGATACATGCACACAAACACACGTTCTTCTGTAATGACCAGAACAGACGTTCCGGTCGAAGCGCTTCACCTTCTTTTTCTGCCTTTCTTATTCCCCCATTCCCCCAACCACATTTGGATTTTTTAGCCAACTGTCATCTGACTGTGTTAAATCAAAATCTTTCAACTAGGCAGTCACTCCTATTGAATTTGGTTGAATTTGAGTTCACATCTTGCTCGATGATTGGCCAATCCCAGATCTCCTTTGTTCATTTTGGTTGACTTCTTGTTGATTTTGGGGGCAATTCCAAGTGGCAGTAAAACACAAATATTCAAAACGACTTCCCTGAGCCCTAAAATATGAAAAGCCGCACGCTTTGAATAGCACGGCTCCCAATTTCCGCCCGCTAATAGCACCTAGGTACGTTAAGCACGTTTAGCTAGTAAGTCGGTTGACAGCGATGGAGAGTGCAATCAGGCACTTTATTTTGAAAAGAAGGATTTTCAATTAAACAGGTCTAACCAGGGCCACCACGTTGGATCGCCTGCAGGCTTTTGAATTGCACGCCGTCTCGCACGCAAATAAAGCCTTATATGAAAATTCATTTTCAATATTAGCTGCTATTTTCCTTTCCTTTTTGTTGACCCTTAATTCTGCAGTATGGAGCACACCAACCAAATTCTCCCACATTCAATTAAAAAAAAAGTAAGCTGCACAATATGACACCGAAAGACTACATTGGTGACATTTTTGAAACATTATAAATCAATTTAACATCACCACGCTGAGTTACATCCTCATATTTCCTGCAATAACATTTAAAACAAAAAACGGCTCGCTACAATTTCAAAGAAGACAAAAAAAATCCAATTTGTTTATTTTGACCATCAGTAAGCGAAATGAATGAAGGAAACATTTAGTTCTTTGATAGCAGTAAACCTGTAAAAATGTGAAAATAAAGAGAAAAAAGTAATAGCGACAATGTCTCCCCCTCTAAAGCTGTACCTATTTTTTTTTTCTTTCCCTCTGTCTCTCTTTCAAACACCTTGTCAGCTCCCCACATTTTACCAGCTGCTGCTTGTTCACACTATTTGCTACACACAGACACACACACACACACACACACACACACACACACACACACACACAACATACAACACACACCACACACACTTATGCACCCGCGTTAGCAGAATTGGACGCTCATATGAAGCACATTGACGAGGCTGCTGGCTGATTTGTTGCCTGTTGTAGAAGTTTGCGATGTAAAATAATGGGATGGCGGGGGGTGGCTTATATGGGGGGGTGTACCTCCATCAAATGCGTAACTTGACGGTACAGGTCCGTTTTTATTTCAACCTTGGCAATGTTGTTTGAGATAACCAAACTCGACTACCGTGTCCATTGAGTTGTAAGTCCTCTGCTCGGTCCTTTCCACAACTTTCTCGGTTTCTACTATGCAGAAGGAAACCGTTACCGAAAAGGTGTGTTTTGGCGAGAAGAACCATCCTCCAATTGGCAACCGTATACTTCATTTACTCCCATTTTGAGGTTTCTCTGCTAGAACTTGAGATAACCAAACTCGGAATACTCCTTGCGTGTTTTCCATCCCAAAAAGCAAAAACTTTCAAGTCAAAACGAGAACACAAACTATTGTAGTTAGTAGCACTTTGCGCTATGGGAAAACTATGTATACATTTGTATTATACCGATATGCTTTGATGTAATACCTATATGCAATCATTCAGACAGATTTCAACCCACTTTATTTTTGAATTGACATTGAACTCACCTGCCACCATTTTTTAACGGATCAAGTAGTGCTGCAACCTAAACCTGCTCTAAACGGAAACAGCGCATTAGCATGCATACATTTGTTGCAATGTAAAGATAGCTCAGATTAGAATTGGATTGTGTTGTCTGTGTTCCCTGGACTGCCGGTGGTCAGGTTGCTCTTTTCAATGCTCTTGCACGAAATACTGCCGTAGTATTGGCTAAAAGGACGAGTTGGACACCATCTGCTGGCTTAATTGTGCATGATACTATCTAGTAGAACTGTAAAATGTAGATAGAAACTTTTAGGTCCTGCTTTTTTCTCGTACGGTTGCCCGAAGGATGTGGCTCGTGCGCGTCTTCACCGCCGCGACGTCATTATTGGAAACCTCACATTTCCGTCGGGGCGTGATGACGACAGACTGGACGGAATATCCGTGGCTTCCCTTTCAAATCCATCCAGAAATGTTGAAAACGGAACGCAAACATTTCGTTTGGAGGCGCTGTACCCTGCGTGCGTCTAAATATAGTTTCCGTGGCTGTGCGGCGGTCGGCTTGCGCTCTCGTATGCGGCGATAATATACATTACAGATGAATCACACGTGGAAAAGGATTATGTTCTGGTGCTGACATACTCTTTGGCTTTTTAGACGCACATCATCGTAACTCCACGGGACGCCCGGCGCTTCTAGAATGTCAGCGAGGGCCAGTCTTCACGTTGGCTTCTTTTTTTTTCTTTAGTGAAACAAAGGCTCACGTATTCACGTGTCAAAACAGTTTTTCGTACCAATAGTATTTTATTTGTGTGTTTCCGAGAATCCCTCTAGCCTTGACACTTTTCCAACTTCACCAGGCTGCAAACCCATAGTACGTATAATATAGGACACACGTGTCAAAGTGGCGGCCCGGGGGCCAAGTCTGGCCCGCCTACATCATTTTGTATGGCCCGGGAAAGTAAATCATGAGTGCCAACTTTCTGTTTTAGGATCAAATTAAAAGGAAGAGTATGGATGTATATTAAATTTCCTGATGTTCCCCCTTTTAAATCAATAATTGTCATTTTTGAATCCATTTTTTCTGTGTTTTTAGTTCAAAAATCATTTTGTAAAATCTAAAAAATATTTTAATCCAGTTCTTTTAATCCATTTATAAAAAATATATATCTAAATATTATATCTAAAATGGTCCGGCCCACGTGAAATCAAGTTAATGTTAAAGTGGCCCGCGAAGCAACCCGAGTTTGACACCCCTGATAGAGAAGTAAACCCGCTTTAAATTATTCTGTTTTGCTCCAAATATTTGACGTGGAAATTGTTTGGCCAGCTCACAAATGAAGAGATCTTAACAAAAAAGACGGGGGATTTAAAATGGTCGTCTAAACAGTAGAAAATCCGAAAAGGGAAAGCAAACGGCACCCCCGCGCGCCATCCGTCTGCTCCCGTGTTTGTTCTCGTGCGTTCCAGAAGCCCAGCGTTTTTAATGTGTTGCTTTAGAAGCCATTTTGACGCTTTGGACAACTCCGGCCGCCTCTTTGATGGGGGATTCCGTGGGGTGGTGGGCTCGTTTTTTCGCTCCCCCCCCCTTCGCTCGCGTATACACGTTTAAACAGTCGCACACGGGCAAAGAGCAAGCGCCGGATGCAGAGAAATAGATGGCCTTAGGCATAAAATGTCCACGCACCGACAGGACGTGTCGAGGTGGGAAGCAGATGGAAGCTGCCTTTGATTGCCACGTCCCACTTTGACCTCGGGGTCAAAAGGTACAACGGGGTTCGGCAGGCGAGCGCGTACGTAAACCACATCTCGTTTTTTTACACTCGCCCTACAGCACTTTGTAGAAAAGCGGAGTTATCTGCCGTGTGTGTGTGTGTGTGTGTGTCGGAGGGTGGCGCCCCGCCGCATGCGAGCTTACGATCACTACCAGCTGCATTCACTTTGATCCATGAAAGGCCAAAGGGGCCTGCGGGGGGTGATGGGAGTTTTCTTTTCTACCGTCTTGGTTAAGTTTAGGCCCGCCGCAAATGTTGTTTTTATTTTTTTTCCCGTGATTCACAGATCGTCGCCCCGCAATGGGCTTGCGACCCGTTCACGGTGTCCCCCGCCTACCGGGCTAGGATAAATGGTACAAAAAATGAATAGAAGACCATTGACTTTCCGAACGAGCGAGTTCAAGGCGAACCTTAAATATGGACGGACAGGAGTGGGATTGACTCTTTGACTGGCTCTCGGGATTGGGATGGAATGGAAATGTTCCTGTGAAAATCCACTCCCCGTACGCGCTCCGGCGTGAAGCCGCTCTGACACGTGTTTGTCGCACAGAAGAGGGAAACCGCGGTGTGAGGAAGGGGGTGGGGCTTGTTTATTCTATACAAAATACCTAGCAATAACCACCATGGCTGTCCTCTGCTTGACTTTCCTCAGACTCTTTATCTTCACGTGCATTCCGACTGAAATTGCAAAGATCAAACGTAACGAGTCATTAGCGTGCGTCGTGCCCCGCGGCCGACGCGTCGTTAGTGTCATTTCACTAATGTTTGAGTAAAAATATCCCTCCGTGGTGGCGCTCTGTGAACACGTTCGCACGGGGGCGGGGGCGGCGTTTATCGTGAAACACAATCCGCACAAGCGGGCCGTCACACGCCGTCGCCCTCGCGCTCGCTTCTCTTGTCGGCCGTCATGTCGCGATGATTTTGGATGTGTAACAAACCGACGTTGGATTTGGTCTCCCTAATGGTTGGCTTTATGATGGAGGAAGGCGTGTGCGGACGAGTTACGGTGTATCAGCATTGAGTGGATTTGTTTTTTTTAAGACAAACCAGTTGAGTTTTGGAATGTTTGCTGTTTGATACATTTTTTACCGATTTCGTCATACGCAGTTTCTGGGTATGATGACAATTAGGCTTTTGTCAAGTCAATGATGATGACAAAGCCTATGTCCGATTATTATTATTATTATTTTTATTATTGTTGTACGGTCCGCTTTGGAGCCAGATTGGATGATACCCAATTATTAATCTTGATAGGTTAGGTGGCTTCTTCATCTCCATCCGTCGTGAGCCTCGTGACATCGTAAAAAATGAGCATTATCCAAATGAAGTCTGTCATACTCGGTCAAATCCATGAACCAAAATTATGGCAAACCTTAATGAGCAATGTTAAATTAAAGATAAACAGATGGGCATTTTTTTTTTGCATTCCGCATTCTTTTCCCGTTCCGTCACGTCATTAAAAAGCTGTTTTGCTTGACTTTTATGGCTGCTTTTTAAATGAGAAACTGGACGGATTTGCAAATGAAATGAGCGAGGCGCTGATTTGATCTCATGCAACATGCATGAGAACGACTGCTGGTCATTACCGTGGCCCAGCAGAACTTTTGCCTCCACGTACCAAGCCAATGTCGCCGTATCACCCCGGGGGGTACTTGAGTCCATTTGATGGATCCGACTTGCTTGACTCAGACGCAACCTTTCGTCCTTTTTCTTTGGAAAAGAAGCCACAAAAAGCAGAAACAGAACAGTTTGCCCGTTAGCCATTAACAGTATGATCCATACGTGCGGTACAGAAATTTGTTCCAACACTGCTGATACAAGACTCGTTTTTTTTCATTTTTTGTGGTGAACTGAGGGAATTGAGCTCAAAGAATGAAGTATTTCGACTATTCTGTGTTTTTGATCCAAACATTTGACTGAAGGCTGCTTTGACCCATTGACAGATGACGTGAGGCCAATATATTGGATTGTTTTTTGGCTAAACTGCAGTAATATATAGCGCCGTTGGAGGGTTAACACACGGGCTTGCTGCCACAGTTGACAATGACGTGGGAACCAAATACTTTTTGCGCTCAAGCTATAAACGTGCTTGCACCAAATACTTGTCCAGTCACCCAAAAGCAGTTGCTATTTTTTATTTTTTATTCCACATCATGTCTGCAGCTCCATAGTATTTCCCCAATAGAAGTACCAAGATGGCGGAAAGAAGTACTTGTGATTATATCTTTACGGCTCACTTTGCGTGGGTCAACCCACAAACTCCGACTCTTCCTCCCGGGCTGGCGTTTCTGGAAATCATCGTGCACGCCGGTGGCCTCAAAACCAGCAGAACTAATGCGCACCAGAGCGAGTCGGCGAGGAACGCGTGGACGACCGTAGACTACGTCCGTTCCTGAGGGTTGACGGCGAACCAATCGGACAATTGCCGCTCCCTCTGAGTCGCGATGCGACGGACGGCTATTGTCGTCCGTGGCGGCAAATGAGCCGAACGCATTGGACCACCCCGCCACCCTCCCCCCCCGACAAATGTAGTTCACTCTGACATCTGGGATTGACAAGGCGCAGATGTCCGCCCGCCCTCCTCCTACGTGTACTTTTCCACTTCATCTCCTTCTCCGTCAGCGCCTCCATTTATCAGCAGATCCGTAAAATGGGCTCCCGTGTTTGTCCGCAGTGTACTCGCCATCTATCATTGGTGCGCTCGGCCCGTCAATCACTCCGCTCTTTGACGTCCTCCGCGGCCAAAGGTGGAAAGCTCCAAAAAGAAGCAAAACGGAGGGCTCGCCCGTGGCGTTGTCGCCGAGTGTGGCCTCCAGCGCTTTGTTACGCCCGCCCTGGTTTTGATTTCAAGATGACATAAGAAGCGTAAAAAAAGGGATTATTGCTCAACCTGCAGGATATGAAACTTTTGGGGCAACAAAGTCAAAAGATCGCAGAGGTCAGAAAAGGAAACTTGACAATGCATTAAGCAGATTGAAACTTACACAGTAACTCTGAATAATAGAGTCTTGTCTTATTGCAATGGTTTAACCCAGGGGTGCTTAACTCGGTCGGTTTTCCATGTCTCCCTCTACCAACACACCTGAATCAAATCATTAGAGTCATTCTGAAGCTTCTGGGCAGGATTCTGACAAGTGGATCATTTGATTCAGGGGTGCTAGAGGAGGGAGAGATGGAAAACAGACTGGATCGTGAACCCTGGTGGTCCTCCAGGACCCCCATCGAGCTCCCCTTCTTTAACCTCTTGTTAAAACCGATGTCATAATCAAAAATGAGGATCTAAAGATGACTTTATTATGGCCGTGCAGGAAGCTTCAATTCAGCCTACATGGCCCTTCTCATCTTTAAAAACAGATATTTTTTTCCCGATTTTGTTTAAATGTGCAATTCAAATAGCAAAGACGACAAAAAATGGAGCCGGGCCAAGGTTACCTCGAAGCTTGATGTACTACGTCGCGCCGACAAACGCTAATTTCAGTCTTTATCGTGTCCGTCTGTCACGTTGGCTGTTTTTGCTGGTGAGTCTTGGGCTTGTTTTGATGTCTATCTTCTCTGGTTTGGCTTCGTTTTCCATCCGGGCGGAAATCGTAGCAGGTGATGCTGATTATTAGCACGTGTTGGCTGCGAATAGGAAACAAAGTACAATGATAGGTGTGATTTATGGGACTCCGAGCGACTGGAACAAGAGCCAGTCGCTTCCAGGAGATAACATTCTAGCATGCTTGCCCACACACAAGTATCGCATATTTTGCTCTTGCCTTTTTACGTGGGTGGAAACGGTCTACTCTCCCCACCCGTCTTTATCTTTTTGGCTTTGCGAGTGAAAGGCGAGATTTCCCCATGGCATTGTTCTTTGCAAGGGAACTGAGTTCGAAAAACATGATTTTATTCAGAACTTTAGTCGTGCCACAAAAAAAGTTGAAGTTCTGGAGATTTTTAAAAAGCTGCAGAAATTCAAGACAAATCAGTCGCAAAAAAATGAAAAATCTGTTGTAAAAATGTGGTCGTTCGCAAAAATAACTGCAAATGATCAGTTGCAAAAAAAAATGGTGCCAAACCCCTGGTTGAAAAAAATTGGTAAAAAAAAAAACTGAACGAACCGCAACATTTCAGCACGTCAGTCTGCAACCAAAACTATTTGTCTCAAAAAAGTCAGCTGTAAAATTTGCGGGGGCCAAAAAATGAGCAAAAATTTCGGGGCAAATATTGAGTGGCGAAAAATCCGTTCAAAAACGCTCCCAACGGATTGTACGTCAATGTCAGCCAATGGCTGAAGGAGGCTGTCCACATTGGCTGGCTCTGCCAAATTCCCGGAGAGCGCTTGTTTATCACATCCAATCGGCCAGTTGCCAGCCGCCCAGAAAGCGCCACTCGGGTCTCTTTAACAGCAAACAAAGCGCTGGCTGGATCGCTAGTCTGCTCGCCTCATTACGCGCTGTAATTGTTAACTTTCCACTGGTGTTCCACAACTTTCTCTGGGTGTTTACTCAGCGCCAACACGTCATAATTCACGTTGAACACTGTACACTCGCCGTTTGAGCTGATCGTCGCTCTTGATTTCTGACGAAACGGCCATTAGGATAATGCTTTCTGCCTCACGAGACTTCATTTTGAATGTAGTGCTTATTGGAGGGAAAAAAAATGATAAATGGACATCATTAATGTGGCTTATTAGAAAACGTCAGCCGTGGAAGACGACGCGTTTTGCATATCCGTCCTTGGATAAAGCTCGCAGGAACGTATTTTTTTCTTTTTCCCAGAGCGTGCGAACGTCGGTTATATCTGAACTTTTGGTCTCGTTAGAGGTTTTCAAAACACACACACACATGCTACGCGACATTAAGTCTTTTTGGCTGAACGGCCGGTGTTGTGTAAGATTTTGCTCCCTCATCACATTTTGCCACAAAATCTTTTTTTCCGATAATCATTAGCGTCTATCTATGTTTGCGACTTTATCAGATTTTGCATCTGCTCTTCTATAATCCTTATAAAGCGTGATTCATGGATGTGTGGGTGTGTGTGTGGTTATCTTAACATTCTCTCGCTATAATTGTCCAAACCGTGCATCGTAGAGAGTTGAATTTTTTTTATGATGGTCAGAAACGGTTGTCAGATCCTAATAGATGAGACTTGTTTCCTATAAAGCTGTCTCCATTATAGTGGTGAGTCCAATGGTGCTAACATTGTCGAGTAAATCTTCTTGCTTCTGTTAATGGGGAATAGAGTCGCCAGCCATCCCTTAAAAAATGAATCTTTTTAATCTTTAGTTCCTTTCTTTATTCAAAGTGGATTTAGGCAATGTCTATATAAATAATCTATCAGAAAAAATATATCCATTCATGGGTGGATTAATTATCCCAAAAAACGGCCAACTACAAGTCATAGACGTTCAACCATTTTCAATTCCAGTGACCATGACAAGGAAACGCCCCCAAATTGGACACCGCTTAATCCGTCTAATGCTACAAAACGGCGAATAAAGTCTTCAAACGAGGACGTTGCAGATTTCCAGTTCGAAACGAGCAGCGGGAGAGCAATAAACAACAAAAAATGTGGTTAAGAACAAACGGGCAAAGCCAACGGTGTGACACCTCCAGGGAGTAATACGTACTGACAGGCGTATTTGGGCTCGGCCTGTCGCTTGACGGCCTGGAACGGGGCTCAGAGAACTTGTTTTCTTGCCGCCTCGCTCTCATTACGTCTCCCCCTTTGAAAGTCGGAAGACCGACGTTGGCTCGTCATGTAATTGAGCCCGTCACGTGTCCTAAAATAACACATTCTTAGGCCTAATGGCGCAGTCCATCACTTAAGTCGTGTCTACGCGTGGATTTCTACCCTAAAGATCATATTATTATTTTTTGGTGGTGGTGGTGGGGCATAAGATGTTTCCGTATGAAAACGCAGTGGACGATGCTGGATGTCCGATCCATTTTGACTGGGGGAGGCGAGTCAGCGAATGTTGGAGATCAGAGGGATGCTTCTGCAACACACGTGTGTGTGTGTGTGTTTGAAAAGATGTGCTGAGAGAAGCCAGTGTCGCCAGTTTGCCCAGTAATGCTCAATTGGTGCAATTAACCTGTTACCATGGTAATTAACCTGGCCCGCAGACCAGTCAACATTATAATGACAAACAGATGGGAAGAGCGACTGCCAGGACTGACACACACACACATCCACACACACACATACACACACACTTTCACCTTGACGTGCAAATCATCCGCATAGCAACAGATTGTGTCGGGCCCCAAAAATCTTGAATAACTGCATAATGTATTGTTTAAAAAGCCGATTTGTGTGACTTGAAGTCGTTTTAAAGGAGCGGCGATAAAAAGCTAGGAAACGAGAGCGCATTTACGTACGAACTTGCATGGATAATTAGAAGCAATGACTCCGTGAGAGAGTTGTGGATGGATTTGATATAACTTGTTTTTGGCACTATGCAAAAAGTAGGAGACTTTTCAGGGGTGGTCTATGAAAGATGCAATTGTTGTGGTTTTAAGAGCCGCCGTTCATTTTCAGCGACAGGAACGGAATTGTATTCTGACGTACGTTGTAGCGTGTCATTTTCTACTGGCGGCTCTCGTCTGACGACCGATTGATCGGCGACCAGTCGCCGCTCGGGTGACGTCTCGGTGCGAATTTGCCGGGAAGCAAATGTTACTTCCCGTTCTTTTCTGGAATTGACAGAGAGTTGTTGGATGCGCCGGCGTGAGGAGGAAAAAAAAAGATTCTCAAATGGAGTAGCCGGTTTATCTTGATAGAAAGTGCATTAGCGTCCCGCTGTTTTCTTGCATTTTTCTTCAAGCGTGATAAGTCCACTGGAATGGAATGGCTGATAGGGCATCTCCATCTTGCCGGCTCTTTTCCGCCTAAAGCGGAGCACCATTTCTCCCGTGTGACTTCACTCCTTTTAACTCTAGTGGATGGGGAGGAGTCAAAATGGATCAATGGTATCAATTGTACGTATATATTAGAGGAATAGGGGTGCACTGCTTGTTTTGTTCCACTTGGGGGGGCTGAGCTGTAGTGTGGATGCGGGCGCCGTGACATTTCGCTAATGGCCCAGCGACTCTTCGGCTTGCAAAGTCATCGTCGGGATGATGATGATTCATTTCTTGGGAAGAGCCTTCAATTAGAAAGTGACATTTTCTGTCTTTGTACTTGCTATGGCCGTGTCAAAGTGCAGCTCATCAAATTTAGGAAATGGAAAAGCCTCGCCTAAGCGAAAAGATGCATTGAAATAAGCATGTTATTGGACAAAATAAAATAAAAAAACTGACTAAAATCAATTTTCTTCTGAGTAAGATGATGAAAAACATGCAATGTTATTGCAATAAGAAAATGAAGTTGCTTCTTGTTAAAAGTAAGTTGTATGTTGACATAACACTGTCCAAAAATGTTTCTTTTCTCTTTTTTCTTCACATCTAAACTTAAGAAACACAAAAATAATTCAGTAACAACACACCGCAATACTTCCATAACACATGATTAATAAAATTATTATGAAAATGTTAATTGACTGGATATATAATAACTACAATCTCCAAAACAGCCTCATTTTAAAATGAGTTAACATAATAACATGTTTTGTTTCTTAATATCTAACCATAGAAAAATACTTGTATTATTAGATTTAATCTACGCCAGGAAAAGTGTATGGAGGAAGGAGTAAAACCCCCCAAAAAGCAAAAAAGAAGACAAAGGAGCGTTTGTTGAAGAGGGATGGCGAGGGGGGGGGGGGGGGGGGGGGGGGGGAGTTTCCAGCACAGAAGGCGAATAAAAATGATTGGCTCAAGGTGACATGCAGTACACCGCAAGACCCTTTACAACTTTATTTAACATTTTACTGCCAGGAATGCCTTTTATTTCAACTCTTCTTTCCCACTTTCAAAAATGGAAACTTGTATAGTATAAAGTAAGTGCAAGTTATGGCGTCCGTAAGGGAAAAGAATTCAGTATTTGCCTTTTTTTTCAATGAAAAGCATTCATTCATTCATTTTCTCTCATCGCAAAGGTCATGGGGGTGCTGGAGTGTAGAAAACAAGTGATTAAAAGACTCATTCCTTTATGCAAACAAAAGTTTAAGTTTTTGAAATCCTATTTTTTTACCCCCCCCAAAAATAAATGACATTTTGAATTCATATGTACATATGTTTAATCTTCCCCCCCTTTTATTTGTAGATGTTCAAGTAAAAGGAAAAACAAATGCTGTTTCCTCCTAATTAAAAAAAAGTAAAAGAAACATTTTTGGACAGTGTTATCACAACATAGTCAATAAAAGGGGGTGTGCCCCCGTCTGAAGGACGCTCCCGCCCGCTATGATTATTTGTCCTAGCCGCCCGGGGTCAAAACGGACAACCGTTGGCGGTAGCCAATCTTTAAACGGCGGCCTTTGGGCTCCCGCATGACGTCAAATGAGACAAGCGTGTTTCTCGTCTACTGTATTTATGAATATTTCAAATAAGAGTGCGGATGCAGATGTGGATGGATTTTTCAAAGGGATGGATGGCCCGTGTTCAAATGACAGCTGAGGAAGATGGATGGCCTCCACAAAAATGGACTGCGGAGGGCTTTCCGATTGGGGAGGCTTGCTTGATTCCTCTTAAAGTTGTCGGTCTGTCTTTCTCTAGGGGCGCCATATTTAACGCTTTGGTGAGACGACTTGTGTGTGAGCATAAACCCATTTTTTAATAGACGTCCAATCCCTTCTGATGGGAAGAAATGTCCGTTTACCTCAAGTATAAGTCACGATGTTACCCGTTAGGCTCTCTCGACCATATTGATGGGCAATCCGGAAAAAAAATAACAAAGAAAATCTAGATCGTCCAATCGCGCTTCTTTATTTTTTTAAAAGATCGTATAATATATATGTTTATGCATGTATAATATATATTATAAATGCTATAGTTTGCAGGGGGCACCCTGACTTGGTTGCCAGTGTGCATGTTTCTGGGGAGGAAACCGGAGTACCTGGGGAAAACCCACACAGGCACGGAGAGAACACACAAACTCCACACGGGAAGCTCGGAACGCGACGGGAATTGAGCCCTCCCACCGGGCGTGCTCACCGACCGCTCTCATATTTCTATTTTGTATCGTATAGTGCACGGCGTGGGGCATATCCATCCATACGTTCCGCCATCTCCATCATTAAGAGCGCGGTCTTGCCAAAACACGAGAAACGGCCGCACATTTAGGAAGCAAAGCCGCGTTCGGAATCAAGTCCGCCCCAAAATGTGGGCGGCCATTGCGGATGTGTTGCATTTTTCCACATTATTTATTTATGGTCTGCCAAATCGTCCGCCCCTCCCCTCGACTCCCCTTGCCTCTCCCAAACTGGAACCAGATTTTTTGACGGGCTCGGAGGTGCCGCGTGTTATTGTGGAGGAAAGATTGGATCAAAAACTAGGACCGCGTGATGGATGGATGGACGGATGGATGGATGGAGGGATGAAGGGATGAAGGGACACGGCATTTGCTTAACTAATGCTGCAAAGAAAATATTTTCCAGAAAGTCCCTAAAAGTTTATTGGCCAAGTACAATGTAATATCCAGTGGACTTTCCCCCAACTCAATGTAGATGACGACATTTTAAAAAAAGAGGCGTCATCTGTGGGCGGGCCTTTCAAATCGCACCAAAACCTCTTTAGAAAGACGTAAAACTGCAAGTCGAAGAAGAAATGTCCTTTTTAAATGCATTTATTGACCCGTCTTGTCAAATTGTGCAACTGAAATTGGAAATTTTGGCCTAGAATGGAAAAACAATGTTTAAAAATTTTAAACCCAAGTTGTTGGGGTTAGTCTAATTTATTTTTGTTTTTCAAAACATTCTGTTCTCTGATAGTTTTGCCTGGTTACTCAAATATAATTAAATATTTTAAAAAAGTCAATTATTAAAGGTTGCCCATCAGAAAAATAGGAAGCATGCCTATGAGGAATAAAAGCCCCCAAAAATGATTACATTAGCAGAAGGCAAAGTAAATCACATTGGGACATGTTAATGTGCTGTGTGTGTACATAGTATGTGCACGTGTGTGTGTGTGTGTGGGTGTGTGTGTTCATACACTGTTTATGGTGAAATGAGCCGTTTTAATGAGTTGTACTGAAGACTGCGTAGCTCAGCACAAGCGCCGTTCATATAAAGACACACGAACAATAGAAAAAAAAAAGTTTATTTACATCTACGTTTATGGGTTCATTGCTCTTTACATTTTTTATTTCCTTAACGAGCAAAAGCCAGCCAGGGTGCAATGTATGGAATCGGATTCAAACAAGAAAAGATTCAAACAAAACTGCGCAACCAAAAAATAAGACTTGAGGCAAAATAATGAAACTTAAGCACAAAAAAAGTCATCTGAAAAGTAAAACTCAACAATGTGCCTGGATGCCAATTTTTTTTGCTTGCCAACCACATTTCTCTCGCTTGCTGCCACTTTATTTTGAAAATCCTCAAAAATGTTAGTTTTGTGCGCCCCCAAAGTAGATTTGACCCCGTGGTGTCGCCTTAATCGCCCCAAAATCGGCCGACCCCGAGTGGATTCACGGTGGCGACCCAAGTTGGCCCTCCCCACCGAAGGAAAGCGCAAATACCGCAAAAATGAGTTTGACACTCCTGATGTACAGTCTAGTGGCGTAAAGCATGAAATGTATTTTTGCCATGTTGAGCTTTCCCACGCTGCGCGACCATGTGAAAATAAGGCCGCTAGTTTTTTACGATCCTGCTGACAGGGCGCGAACAACTGCCAAGTCATTGTCGGAAAGCGTAGGGGGGGTGGCAAAAAAACCTTTACCAAACGTATAGAACCCCGTGATGTCATCAGAACGGGACGGCGGGCGGGAGGAATAATAAGAGGTGACCGCGAGGCGTCGACGGCCGGGGAAATCAAAGCTTCGCCGCCGCTTCCCGACAGGGTTTTATTTTTCCCAAGCCGCCGGCCAACGCGCCCCGCGGCTATTTTTACACGCCCGGCGGCGGCGGCGGCGGTGGCCGGCCAATCGCTGGTTTGAGGTTTTTTTTTAGGTTTTTTCTTTAAATGTAGTACCACTTTTTTGTCTTTCACTGAAGTGCGCATAAATGACTGTAGTATTTAGTTTGGAATTGGATAGCATTCAATATGTTCATCGTATATTTTCCCTATTGAAATGAATTTAGAAAAATGCAACAAAATTCTTTTTTTTTTTAAATTATTGATAGGTAATCTCCTTTCGAAAACATGGCAATGATGCCAACATTTAATAGTGTCTAAAGAATGCTCTTTTTAATTAGGCTATTATTTTATGGGGATATTTCCAATGGAAATACAGTAAATGTTCTTTTTTTGAAAAAAGTAGTATCTTATTTATGTATTAAGTTATCAAATCATGTACTTAATTCATGCAAAACATGTACCGCGGACGAACAAAGTACTACTTTCCTCTAATGCAGTCAGATCTTGCCCCCAAGTAAAACATTGATGTCTTCTCCAAGCATGAATTTCTCATTTGATGGTGTTACTAATCTTAGAGTAAGGTTAGTTATTTTCTTCTCACACACTCGCCACCGTCGATGCCGGTAGTCCGTTAGCGTGTCGGCGGCGGGCGGCGGCGGCGGCGGCGGCGGCTTCAGAGGCGAGTGAGGATAATAATTCACAGAACCTTTCAAGTGTGTGCCAGACATTTTTGTAGGAGGGTTGGGGATTCAAAAAAAATGGCAAAGAGTGACATGACAGGCAGTTAGAGAGGCAGGAGGCAGAGAGCATGCTGGGAAAGGACACGTAACAGGTGTGGATGAGGCCAGACAGCAGACATCCTCTCCACCTCTAATCAAAAGGCCGGCGTTCGTCTCCGTTTCCGTCGCCTTAACACATTTTTATCCGTCGTCAATTATTGCCCGGATTCCATCTTCGTGTCAAAAGTAAAGAAACAGCACTAACGTATAGGGACCATTTTTATGCAATAAATTGCCATTTCAACTTGGCCGTGGCATCCTTTTGATTTTTGTTTTTTTAATTGCCCTCAGAGAAAACAGTTTGGACACCTATGTGTTTCATGCATGTGTTAAAAGGCAGTACTGTGACATTTATGGGTTTAATTCCGCATACATGGCACTTTTGCATCTTTGTCTGTAGCTTTCTATCTGTACTATTTTTATTGAGCTATATAGGCGACAATGTCATTGAAATGAAGCCAAGAAAAGGGCAAAAGCGTCTTTTTACAGAATGTTTTTTTTTAATAATGTCACTGTCTCGCGTGGAAATTGAAGGCAAAAGGAAGTGACAAGTTGGAGCTCCCACTATTGGAAATAATTGAATTGGCATTGGCGTTGGCGTTGGCGTATCGCTGGCTTGTAACTTGAGGCCAACGCTCCGCAGTATCCGTTTGGAAGGCGATTTGCCACTGGGATGATGTCATCGCCGAGACAGAATTGGAAGCATTAGCATTCGGCGCCGACGACGGCGACCTCGGCGCACACGTTTGCATTGGCGTGGCCGTGTCGCACGATGCCAATGCGACGCGCCCGTTTTGCTCTCCTGGCCCGTCACGACGCGTATTCGGCTCACGTATTCCACGTAGATTCTGCTGAAGGACAGTTAGCATTTCAACATATATTTCATACCTTTTCGCATTTTCTGCCACAAAATGGGCTTCATTTCACAAAGAACTTTCCTTTAAAACCCATTGACACATCAACATTATTCATGTTACCTTCAATTCATGTGTTCATATCTGAGCATGGTTTAAAAATCAGATATTTTCACATCATTTAATTTATCAACATTATTCATGTTACCTTCAATTCATGTGTTCATATCTGAGCATGGTTTAAAAATCAGATATTTTCACATTCATTTGATTTATCAACATTATTCACGTTACCTTCAATTCATGTGTTCATATCTGAGCATGATTTAAAAATCAGATATTTTCACATTCATTTGATTTTAAAATCAAAATCCATTTTTCCCTTAAACACTGTCCTATACATGATTAGAATCGTCCCTTTTAGTCCCTTGCACACATTTAACATCAACATACATTGACTTCACCCATTCCCATTCAAGCACGCTTAAAGCATTTTTTTTCATCATTCTTTTACATGTTAAATTCCATTCACATATTTGAACAGACTTGCTCACCAAATATTTGGCATATTTCTACCATTTCACACTTGACCAAATAGTGATCAATATTTTTCAGCAAAACTCCCCTGCCCAAAAAGAATGATTCAATAAAATCAAAATCAACATAATTGCATTCCCACCTTTGGATATTTAGTAATAAAAGTGGAGAATTTCCTTCCTTCCTTCCTTCCTTGCTTTTGTTGACTCTTCCCTTCCGTCCTTCCTGTCCATTATCAGATGAGTGGATTTAGCCCATTTTTGCTCCCATTCTTCCTCAATCATCCCAAGCGGCGGCGTTCATCTCGCATCTCTCATCTCGCATAACGCACGCTCGCACACAGCCGCGCACACACACTAGCGCAAGCGCCATATGTGGAGACTTGGGAGCAGACGCCACCTTCATGGGCGGACGGGATTGGCTTGAATTTCATTCCTTTTGCATTGTAGCTGGCCTCGGGCCTGAAACATTTTCATATTTTAATATGGCAGCTTCAGGAAAAAAATTTTTTGTCTTCAATTTTATTCCGGACACGGCTGAATTTTGTTTTTTTAGTCTTCAACTTTATTCCTGTCACGCCTGAAGTTTTTTTCTTCTTCTTTCATTCAGTAAACATTTGAAGCACTGAGAAATATCGTTGACCTCAAAATGATCCAAATGAGCCTTATTTCAAATATGTTTTTTTCATTTGGAGGGCTTTTTTGCTTTATTTGTTTCTCTTAATGTATTTATTTATTTGGACGCCCCGGCGAAGTCGCTCATGTTTATGCAGGCCTCCGACGGCGGCCGCCATTACGGCGGCGTCAGCGCCTCATCATTTATTGGGGCGCCGTTGTACTTTTACCCTCTGTGACAAAAGTGCTGATGGCAAAGTCCATTTCCATCACGCCGTGACAGCTCGGAGGATCACATTTGCGGCCATAAATTGACGTTGCGTTCTATTTCATGCTCGCCAATAGAGGAATACATAACTCCTGTAATTCCAAGATGCGCGCCCGTCTGCGTAAATATTGTCGTGAATCTACACGAGAAGGCTGACTCCCCCCCCCCCCCCCCCCCCCCCACACACACACACACACACACTCCACTTGATGTTGTATGACAATTTCTTTAAGAGGCTGAATCAAAAGGTCGTGTGATTTATATCGTTTGGTCTTGTTTCTAAGTATGCACTGAAAATAAAAAAATATATATTTCGTTTTTTTCAGGTGAAAACGGTAAATTATTGAATCATTCACAGGCATTGTTGAATAAAAATATTCTTAACCAGTAACTGATTTTTAAAATAATAATAATGTTCATTTAAGATATTTTACAACTAGGAATATTATTCTTTCATTATACCAGCCTCTTATCCTCACAAGGGTCACAGGGTGCTGGAGCTTTTCCCAGCCATCAACAATCAGCAGCAAGACATAAATAATAACAAATATTCTATTTCGATACTATAGTAGTTAAATCCTTTTCTCAATTTAATGTTTGAATGTGAAAGCTATGGCAGCACGATTTAAAACCGACTCCGAATATGTTTATGTTGGAGATAACTGAAGAACGAACCAAGGCATTTTTGAACAAAGTTCCCGGACAAGTTTGTCACAGGAAACGTAAAAAGCCAGATCGTTTTCCCAAAAGGAATTTCCCCACAACCGTCCTTCACCGACGTGTTCATTTTACCAATAAGCCGTCGTCGGCTCGTTTCAGCGACGATAACGAACTCGGCGAGCGAGGCGACTACCTTCAATTTACCGCTCGATTTGTAATATCTGCACGGGACCGTGAGCCATCCCGCCCGCTATTACCGCAGCCCGGCGCCCGGGCGTTCTCGGGCCCGGCCGCCGTCCTCCCCATCCTCGGGTTTAACCCCGACTCGACCCGGCTAATGAATTAAGGATGGCTTTCCTGCACCTGCGCGTGAAGAAGACGTTGGACGCACTCCATCTAATCCATCCCCCTTAATGGCCGCCGCCGCTCTACGCACACACGCGGGCAAATTAGATCACAAATGTCTTCCCGCTCGTTGGAGCGCAAGCAAAGTTTTAATATAGCATATGGATGCGCGCACACACACGGCTCTTTCTCTCTCTCATCCAGTTAGCTCTGACATTAGCCACTCAGTGTTCCTAAATGAATCACGGTCCGGGCTAAGGAGATTAGGACCTGGAGACGGCCTAGCAACCACGCAGATGCTGGCATTAGCGCTCCCCCATTCTTATTCCATTCGCGTCCTCCGTCCCGAGCTTTCCCATTCGTCCCTCGTTCGCCGTTTCGGGCAGAAATGTGCCATCGCGGGTTGAATAAAAAGGGAATATAGTTTGGAAAAAGTGCGGGAGGTTGCGTATAGGGCTCGTTGTTTTGACTGTGGTTTGGAAATAGATTCGTAACATTAAAAAATGGTTGCTGTGGCAGATGAACGTGCTGACTGCTGAGCTAATAGTCGAGTGTAGTTTTGAATTGAGCGGTAGCGTGTTAAAGTCACCTCAAGAGTTGCTGTATTTAAGTATTTTGTCATGGTTTCCTTGTGTCAAAGCACAAATAAATCATTTTGAACATCAGCATTTTGAACAAGAAGGAAACAAAATTGCTGGTAAATTGACTGTTGAAGAAAAAAATCACGATAAAACGAATGGACAAAGGAGTGTCGTGGGAATGGGGGGGGCGTTAAGACGTGGCAGAGGGGGGGTTAAAAAGTGTGTGTGTGTGTCAGTGAATAGTAAAGAAGCTGAGTGAGGTGTTTTAGCTTTATAAGCATCTGGGGAGCACCTTAGCGCTCATAAATAACTGCAGGCAAATTAGCAGATTGCGCAGAAGGCAAGGGGGGGGCAGCAGAAAGGGTGGGGTCACGTACAGTAGCTGCATGCGCGATGATATGAAATGAGACGCCCACCGTATATTTATTAGACGACAAGCCGACTCTCCTTTGAAGCCGCTTGGGTCTTTGTCGGCGGCGGCTCTCCACCATTTTTCTCTTGGGCCAATCCACTCTTATTGAAAATGTACAGGATAAAGCGGTTCAGAAAATGAGATGAGATGTAAATGTACCTGAGCGAAGCATTGCGCTTCTCCATTTAACTAAGCACATTGACAATCGTGCTTCTTATTACTTGTATTATTTGGAGTGGGAGGGTGACAGCCATTGATTGGTGGTAAAAAATAAAATAAAAACATTGTTGTTTAAGGATGGCCATTGCCGTTAAAATAGATTTTCACTGAATGTTTATAGCTGTCCATGGCAGTGAATGAGTTCATAAAACCTTGCCGTCATTGAATTATATTCAACAGAATGTAAGGTTTTGCTTTTTGTTTATTCTGGACAATTGTAGGGCACTTCCTGATACATTTTAGGGCAATTCCTATTGATTTTGGTCCAGTTATAGGTGACTTCTCTACTATTTTTAGACTTTTTCTGTTGATTTTTGCAGTGCATTGACGGTCACTTCATATTTATCTTGTTTTACTTTTGGTTTATGAGCAATGCAGATCACTGCTTGTTGAATTTGGACCACTTGCTGTTCATCTGGATCAATTTTTCTTCATTTGGATCACTCCCTAATGAACATTTGCTTTCCAAATTGACAGCAGTATTTGCCAATTAAAAATTTCAGAAAATCCTTATTCCGCTTTGACGCAAATGAAACAGTTGTGGACAGCCACCCCGCTAAACTTTTTTTTTTCTTCCTCCTTTCTTGGTCCTTTGCTAGTAAGCCATCTAAATTTGTTGGTCGTCCCTTTTTCGGGCAGCCAGCCAGAAAAGCTTTTATATCCATAAAGGCCTATGGATCACGGAGAATTGCATTAAGCTGTCCAATTTAATTACGGCATTGACAAAGCATAATAGATACTTACAGCCTTCCGCGGAGAAGTGCAGACGGTGTCTGTTCGGAACGTCCAGGCGGGCGGGCGGGGTGTGTATCCCAGGAACGCTCGTGTGTGTGTGTGTGCGATTGTCCAAGACCAGGCGCGTGTGTTAGTGAGCCGGCTTCTAAAGGGGGGTATTGGCCGAAACCCGGGAGAGCTTTTAAGAACGCCCGTTTGATTTAGGTGCTCGTGCTCCCTCCCGCCCGATTCCGGCTGCTCCGTACGATGCGGCCTGTCGTGGCTCCGTGTGCGGTCGATTGGTCGCCGGTCTTTTGGTCGCCCGGAAGTTTGGTCGCCGGTCTTTTTGGTCGCCGGTCTTTTTGGTCGCCGGTCTTTGGTCGCGGTTTGGTCGCCCAAATGATCGGCTACTGCCATCTACTGTCAATTTATTAAAAAGAAACAGCAAATTCACAGATGATGTTTTTATTGAAGCAGTCCAATGAACCTTCATTCTCTCTGGGAGAACTTGCAATGTTGAAATACTTTAGATTAGATGGTCATTTTTATTGACAGTAGATGGCAGCAGCCGATCATTTGGGCGACCAAACCGCGACCAAAAGACCGGCGACCAAAAAGACCAGCGACCAAACTTCCGGGCGACCTAAAGACCGCGATCAAAAGACCGGCGACCAATCGACCGTGTACCCGTGGCTCGGCCCGCCGACCGGCCAGCCTAAACTCCCCGTCGTCCCGTCCGTGGTGATCGAGTGAGGGAGCACTATTTTTTATTCCTAAAGCGGCCACTTCACGAAATTGGCTACGCGGCGTTGTCGTGGCCAGCATGTTGAGAGGAAGCAAGATGGATGAACATTCTGGAGGAAGGAAGCAAGAAGTAGAAGGTTGTCAGGGTGTCTTGCAATGGTAAACTTTTACGGGTGCACAAGCATTTGTCTTAGGATATGCCACCGATGCGCTATTGGCGTGCAAGAAACTCGAATTTGAGGCTAATAGCCCATTTTTATTTATCATTCAGTGACAATTCAAACAGATTGGACTTGCTTCACCGTCCATAGGTACAGGGTTCGTGTTGATTTTAGCAGAATTCCAGGTTAAAGTTGAAAGTGGCATTGCGTGCGTACTCATCGAGTAACATTTCTGCTTTGATATGATGGTAGTAAACCTTGATTGTTCTTGAAGGTCGCATAATGTTGATTTGTAAACTTTCCATCCGTTTTAAGCGTAAAGTTAATCAACAGCACAAAAAGGGAAAAAAAACAAAGTGTTGGCTTCTCGGTACAACCGCAAAAGAAAATTCCCAAGTATGAAATGCATTAATTGACTACATTTTGACGGCATCCCCGGAGTCGAAGAGTCCTTCGCCGATGGTATTCTATTTTGGGAAAAATCCCCCAAAATGGAGACGTCTGCTTCGGAGCGCCAACCTACGAGTGCGGCCTCCGCTGAGCATCGTGGCGTATTCGATCCAGATGTGATTACCTGAACGTAAAAGCTGAAATGTAGATCTCCTTTTGATGGCGTCCAAAAGTCTTCAGCAAGCACCAAAAGCGCTTCCATGACTTTCCAACTCCCGTTCCTCAGAGGTTGCTCTTGTGTATACCTTGAGGCCCGGAGGAAACACGCCAAGTCAAAACAACAGCCAGTCCGACGAGAGCTTGTCAAACACAAGTGGCAGCAAGTCATCCAATCAGAAACAGTCAGTCCGACCTCAAAGGTTCTGGAACCCCCTTTCGGAGTCCTACAACTTTGCAGGTTTTTTTGTACTTTTCTCATCCCCAGTAGAGTTCCTAGGAATGGAGTCAACAGTTCAAATATGTCACTCCGATAGCAACGAGGCCGCGGTGGTGTTTTCGAAAATCCAGCAAACGAGTTGCGACGTATTGGACGCAAAAACGCCAAGAACAAAAGACAGACATCTAAAACTCAAGAGAAGAAGAAGAAAAAAATTACAGTCCACGTATTAGCTATGCAAAGCACAGAATAAATCAGTAAAATCGACTTGAAATTTCTACTGGAGCAAAATGCAAAGAAGTCTCGCCAATGGCGGCAATGGACTATTTTTCTCCACTTCCTGCATGTATGTCCAGGTTTGCAAAAAAATCCCAAAGAATGGCTTTTGGTTTCTAGTTGAGGCTTTCGAAAAGTCAGGGTTACTTTGAGCTGGCCAGCACTCAATATTTATTACCGTCTTTATGAAAGCGTATTAAATGCAGTTACTGCCCCCCGGGGAGGGGAGGAGAGACTGAAGGGAGGCAAAAGCTCCATTTGAAACTAGCTCGGGTTTCCCAGAATTCCCTTTGGCCTTCGCTTGTTTGCAGCTTCCCCCTGGAGAGCAGCGAATGGCTTCTGTCTTTCCCATTTAAGATCGTATGATAGATATGTACCGGGGTGGATCTAGAACAAAATATTCTTGGGGTGGTGCGAGGGGGCCGGGCCACCCCACGGCCTACCTGGATGGTAGAGTGAGCGCCAACGTCAATGTGTCTGCCTTTCTTTCATGTGCTTGTTGGAGTCATATTATGTCTTACAGATTTTCTATCCTTGTTAAATAGAAAAATCACAATAGACTTGAACCAATTCAGTTCTAGTATTTCCGTCAATGGCGGCCATCGAGCTACCGAAGGACAAGATTGCTTGATAGTAAAGCCGCGGTATATTGTACATCTTTTTTGTCATTGATGATGTGCGCTTGAAATCAAACAGGTGAATAGTTGTTATAATAGGCCCCAAGGAGCGTCACACGTCGAGAACATTTTGTGTGTACGCCAACCCACCAAGGGTTAAACGTGCGCGAGAAGGGGCGGCGGTGCGTCACTGTCCGCGGGGGGTTAACGCTAATATCCCAAGCGGCGTCGGGTCGACCTGCCGGCTGTTATTATTCTCTTGGCATGAATAATGGAGGTTCATATGGAGGCTGCGTTGGCCGCAAGCCAATGCGCTCACACGTGCCCAACCTTTGCCGCTTAGAAAAGTCGTCAAGTCGCCGCGCCACAGAAGGTCCGGAATTCGCGTTGGGCGGCGACTGTGATGTTTTCAAAGGAACGTTAGCGTCGTGCATCTCAAGTAAAAAAAAAAGGAGTTCAAGCGCAAAACACGCAAGCCATTCCTATGTGTGTGTGTGTGTGTGTGTGTGTTTGTGTCGGGAGGCTATCAGCCGGTGTCCTTTTCGGGGGTTCAGGGTTCACAGTCTTGTTGCAGATGGCCTTCCCGAGGCTCAAAGGTCAGAAGGTATGAGTCACCATGAGATGAGATGAGATGAGAAACACAAGGACACGCTACCTCGGTGTACAAATGGGGGGGGGGATGTTAACATTGCCATCCTTGAGAAAAAGTGGACACTAAATAGCTCCAATTCCAGGGGGTCTTGGTGAAGCTGGATGTCAAATATAGAAGGACAGTAGCCTAGATGATTTAGGCTTTAGTCCAAAATAATCCCCCCCCCCCCCAAAAAATAACAAGATGCAGCTTCAAACGACCCAAATCGTCGCATAAAGGAATTTAGTTTTAGCGCCACTCATCTGCCCAATTTGTAAACTTTTATCTTCACCGAAGATTTCAGTTTTATCCTATTCACTTTTTTAGATGTGATTCCATGCGACTCAAATCTCCATTTGGGTCATTTAAAACTTAATCTAGCCGTGATCGTGCCTTTCACGGCGCCGCGTCACGTCTCAGACGTACGTGCCGTCTCGTATCGTTCAGGTTTTCGTGGGATGAGTCGAGCCAAAGTCAATTTGGAAAATACAAGAAATATTGGCCTTTGAATGTGTGTTTTAAAAGGCGGCGCGGGGGCGCTAAATTCCTGTGGATTGTTTGGATATTTGCGCGCCATCGCAAATGTCATCCCATCCGTCTTCTTTGTTTGGCATCGCCGACTGCTCGCACTCGCGTTCGTCATCGAGTCTAATGCGCCTTCTTCTTCTTCTTCTGCCCCCCACCAGAGACCTGAGCGAGAACCAGATCCAGGCGGTGCCGAGGAAAGCCTTCAGAGGAATCACCAATGTCAAGAACCTGTAAGTGCAAATATTCCCTTCGTTTCCCCTCGCGTCCTTTTTTTTTTTATTATTTCAAAAAAGGGCCGGGCCAGGACAAACACGGGTGACTTTTACGGCTTAATGTACGTGACAGGGCGTCCGGGCTCGGGTGTGTTTTTAAGGCAACTCAAATATTTTCACTTCAACTGAATGCTACTTTGATTGGCGGGAGGGGGGGATGAAATATTTCTATAAACAGCTTCCTGTGAGAGGAACGATGATGTCGTACATCATAAACGTACATCGGAATATCGTTGGTTTCGGGCGAGCGCGTGACCCCAAATAGGAAATAGTGGAAATACAAATAATGGCTTTCGTAGTCCATGTTTGACTTGCATAAATCATTCAGTAACCGCTCAAGTCATTTTTAGTGCCATTTTAAGTCTTTGTGGAAAAAGAAATGTTCTTGTAAAACACTAAAAGAAAACAAAAAGTCAAATATTAGATTAAATTAGATACATTTATTCATCCGGTATTCGGGAAATTTCATATATGAAACACAATGTTTACTCAAATGACTAAAATGTTAAAGTCACGCATTCGTATGCAAGCACAATCGAATTTTTCAGGCTCTAAATTGTGACTAGCAAATGCAAATTCTTGAAACTTGAACGGTCGTTCGGAACAAAAAGACTAGAAAATTTCAAATATAATTTGTCCATTTGTATTATTTTTAGATGCTACCTCCATTTTGATCAAGGGAAAAATAACACTTGTTTCGAATAAGATAGATTTAGATGAAAAGCCACGACTTGATTCCTCACATCCACATTTTGCATCCTTTGCCATTCATAACTGTGAATCAAATCAAACTAATTACGCCTAATCACCATCTTGGTATTCTTCTCGACGTCTTCCTCCCCACGAGTTTTTTTTCTTTTCTTGACGTTAAAAAAAGCTCGGAAAACTTCAATAGCCTCTTGTCTTTTATTCATGACGGCCTAATCACCAATACCCCGATCCTTAGGCTTCCCGATCAATGGCGCCGATCGATAACCCGACGGACGCGGAGAAGAATAGTATTGGAAATCCGCGCCAATCGAACGGCGCTTGCGAGTGGCTCCGGCCGAGAAAGAAATCAAAACAGATGATGAAAAATGCCATTTCGAGCCAATTTATCGGTCAATCAATCCCATTTAGCTTTTTGGCCAACGTGGACGGCATTACACGTCCAATGTCGTGGCGAAAGAACATTCGTCGCTTTGGAATAACGTTCTTTGGGAGCACATTTGACCGTGTTAGAATATGACCTTGCCCGGTGTATAAATATATGTGAAAGATTTCGTCATTGCGTATATTGATTGACTTGAATAGGATGCAAGTGTGGATGGATGGCGGCGTAAATCACGCTTGTCAGAGCAAAGACGTCGCCTCCAATGCGATTGTCTCCATCCGTCTCTTTTTGCTTTTGACCTGACACGTCCTCGTTAGTTTCATTGGCGGGCTCCGACGCCGTCGCGTCGTCGAAAAAAGACTTTTGGACAGTTCGGAGGAGTCCGCCTGCCGATGACCGCCGTATTACCATTCTTTTTTTGATGATTGGCGGGGATAAAAGTCTCCGTCGGGAGCGCGCCGCCAATTTGCCGGGCGCGTTAAGCGGCTCGGCGTCGTCGTTTGCGAGAAGGTTCGTCGTGAATTTACGTAAGGCGGCGTTTCCCAACCACTAGGAGCAGTGGTCAGGCGTGCCGTGGGAAATTGCAAGTCAGTCGTACAATGTCATATTCGGAGAGAAAAATTCACCTGAATATAACTAGATTAAAATTGAACATATACAAGGTTCAAATCAAAGGTCAATTATAGAGTACCCTATGACAAGATTCTAATTGGTCATTTTGCTGCATATTTTTCTCAAACATGAACCGGAAGTTGTTTGCTTTCTACTTTTGGCGACGTAAAGTCTGTGCGAGCACAACATTTATTTGGTGTCATGTTAGGAGATTGAAGTCATATTTGGAGAAAAGTCATAAAATCATACGGTTAAAAACATGACATTACTTATTTTTGCATCACTTGAATTGATAAATGTTCAAGGTCAACTTTTGGTGACATTAGGTCAGTGGGAAAAATTTGATTTTGGAATCATGATGGGATTCCTGATGATAAAACTTTGATGAAAATGACTATTATTAATATCGGCGACATAGTTTTAAATGAACAGATTTTCAGATGGCGGTGACCCTTTTTTCAATGCAAAAAGTGTGCCGCAGCTCAAAAAAGGTTGGAAAAGACTGGTGTAATGGACCCTCAACCGGTCGCCAGTCTTTCCTAGGCCACACGTCGATGACCATTCGTCCTCGCCACGGAATTGGGAATCCATCCCACGCCCGCATCCGAGTCAGGCTAATGAACCACGACGCCATCAGGTGCACGGAAACTTTTTCAACCGGCCAATCACAGCAATGGCGATGGAGCAGTCCTATTTTGTTCAGAGTAAATTTAAGCGTTCTTTCACCGAGTATGCGGTCATATACGAGTGGCCGACGAAAATAAAAGAAATGAAGCGCGTATCACGGAAGTGTCTTCCGTACGCGCTATGATTCTGGGGCCGTATTAGAAGAGGTGAGTGGGGCCATAAAAAAGAAAAAAAGCTGGAGTCCTCCATCACGCCGGCCCCCGCGAAAGGCAAAAAAAAAAATCCTCCCTGACATTGTGTCCCCGGTGAACGCGCCATCGATTTTCTCCCCCGTCCTCCATCCTCCTTCCTCCTCTCTCTCCTCACTTGGCGCGCACACTCTCAATCGTCCGCCCGCCGTCTTCCCATTTGATTCCGTTTACGGCGCTTCGACCCGATGGCGTGAAGATAATGACACGCGTGAGGGCAAACACTTTACAAGTCAGGGTCGCTCCATTTGTCGGACGCTGGTGCGCTTCCTCAAGCCAAGCTTTCCTTAGCTGACGCTTGTCTTTACCTTTTCCTCGTTTTGACCCATTAAAAATCACGGTGAGGAATATTCCACCTTCAGAGCTAGCCAAGGGTGATTGGCTGTCATTGGCCCCGCCCACTCAAAAGGAATTATTAGATTAGTTCATCCAATCTGGGGCATTTTTTGGGGTGGCCATTGCAACATTTTAGTTGATTTTTTTCATCTTCACAAGGTTTAGCCAAACTTGACATTTCACCACTTTTTGTCAGTGGAAAGCGATACAGCATTTTTATTTTTTATTTACGGTTTCCCCTCCTCGGCTATCTCGCCTTGCACGCTTCACGCTCCGCTACCCACGATGCAGCGCGGCCCGAGTGTTTGTTTGAGTTATGAGTGCGGCGCCCGAGAGCGCCGACGCACAACTTCTTCACTCCTGTTGTTTATAGTAGATTACGCCGCATTTAATTGGGTGCTACGGACGGCGATAGACGTCCAATAAATGAAGCTTCCCAAAACGCCTGCTGCGTGAATTCATGGGGGAAAAAAAATGTTTTCATGAGGAAAATGCCAATCTTGACAGAAAAAAAAAACATATTTGAAAAGACGCATCTCCTTAAATGTATTAAATATACTTTTATGTACAATGTTTTAAATTTCGAGAAAGCTAATGACAAAGTTAAACAAAACGAGCCTATTGGAGAGTTGGAAATGTTTAAAAAAAAATGCGACACGGTCGATTGGTCGCCGATCTTTTGGTCGCCCGGAAGGTTATTGATAATGACCATTGAAATGGTTGCTCAAATTCCCTAAATACAAACTGCGAATGACTATTTAGTCATACTTAATGCCCTATTAATTATTAGGCTAAAGAAAAGCTCCAAATTTCCCGGATTTTTGTTGTTTTTTGTTGGATAACTTGTTAAGACCCTGACTGAACTGACGTCACTTCTTAAAGGGACAACGCATGTACATACAAACTCTTCTACACTCACATGTCGGATCAGTGAAACTGCTCATGGCTGGTGTTGTTTTACCTTGTTTTGTCGCCGGTCTTTTGCATCACTAAAATCTTGACGTTGGATAATTTCGCGGCCTCTCATAACGGCTAAAAAGGTGAGCTCGTTATTGGCGCGCTGAAAGCCCGAGCTGTTAAAATTGCGACCGGAGAAAATCTGTGGGAATGTCCCTTTTTCAAGCACCGCGAGCGCGCCCCGCACCGATGATTTTATCGCCGATCGGGCTCGTTCGGCCGGACGAGTAAATGCTGACTCGGCGCTTGGCGTCGCGCTGCAGTGTCTCCGTGAGCCGGATGTTTAGCCAGTCTGAAACCATGGCAGGATAAGCACGCTTTTAACCACCTATTCCAAAATATAACCTAATTCATCAGACAATATATGACCTAGAAAAATGGCCGGCGGCTAAACGGGAGGAAAGCGACGTATGCCGATGCTTGGTTTGCGTCATCAAACTTGAAATATCCTGAATCATTTGGCCACACGGCACGGAAGTATTTTATTTTCCAATCCATATCACCGCGGCAAGTACGATTTTTATCTGAGGAGCAGAATTTTGGAGAGCAATTTAATAGATGGGCAGCGCGAACGAGGCACTTCATCAGTCTGCACTGGATGCAGATGGAACGGCAAGATTGTTTATGGGGGGCTTGGGGGGGGGGGTTGCAGATGGTAGCCACTGGAAGGGACTGAATCACTCTGCCAATAGGCTTCGTCATAGACATGATTAAAGACTCTAATTACTTGGAAAGAAATTAAATTTGGGTCCCCCAGTCTTTACCCCGCGACGAACATCCGACGGACGCAGGCCGGCAGGACGGAGTCCTCCTCCACAAAGGAGCGTCTCGTCGACGTCCGATAGCAATCGCGTCACCGCTAATCGGGGTGCTCGGCCAACAACGCCGTCGGAGGAATTCAATCATTTCCCGGATGATGAAAGCATTTAGCGCCCAATGAGGAACGTGGCCCCCGAAGCCCGTCTTCAACTTAGACGTTTCCCGGAGAAATCCCCCCGCATAGGCCGGCGATCCCGACGCCATTCAGAGATAAGACGGGGTTAGTTCTTCGGAGAAGCGTTGAGTTTTTTATGTAGGCGATCCGGCAGATCACCAGACGGGGCGGGGATTCTTTTCAGCCAATTTGGCGGTCCCAACCCTCGGTCTCCGAATGTGACCCACCCAAATAATTGGAATTGTAAAATTTAAGATCCGTTTGTGTGTGACTTTATGTTAAAATAAGAGCTTAAACCTTCAGTTTCAAGCATGACTTTTGCATTGACCGCATTTTTTGCATTGAGTTCAACTTTTGAAGGTTTAAAGGCGTATAACATGATCCAGATGGTTTGCAACTCCAAAATCCTTATAAAACTAGCATTTTGATTATTTATGGCTTATATTCTGGAAATGTTCATCAAAATTCATTCCATTGTCATTTGATACCATCTTTACGGTATTTTGACTAAACTGTCCATGACACGGGCGTTTATTTTTTGTTTTCTGAGGACGCAAACGTTCCAACAACGGCCCTGGGCTCCAATTTGTATTTTCTTTATTTACGTTTCCATCTGGGCCCCAAGTGAATCGGCACCGAGCGTTAAGCGACGGCAGCTGGCGCTCGGATGGAGCGAATGTACGTGAAAAATGCGCCTTGCTGTAAATCTGCGCTTTTTATGGCCCTGATGCGCTAGCTAAAAATGGAGCGTCCACCTCGGCCACCGTTGCAAACGGATTTTTTTTGCCAACGATGCTAACCAGATGTTTGGCCCCTGCGGTTAACGTGCTTCCGGCTTTACGTTAGCTTGATCCTGTATTTTCCGGACAATAAGTTGCACTTTTTTGGTTGAGCCGGTAAAAGTTGTTTTTTGTTAAATGCTTTTTGGGTGTATTTGACAAAGAAAAGGGCCAATGTACCCAAAGTACTCCTTGAAATCCCACTTTAGGCGTAGTTTCGGGGGTGGTTGGGTTCACTTCACCAATTGAAATAAAAGCCAAGGACGGACGGCGGCGGCGGCTCTGGTAGCGGCACCCCGTCGGACGAGGCGTTTCGGGGCTGTCTGGCTGTCTGGCCGGCTGGCTGGCGGGCGGGCGGAAGTCGTGACCGCCGCTTGATTTACGGCGGCTTTGCTTTTAATGAAATTGTTTCAGTGACAGAGCCGGTAAAAGGCCCTTAATGGATTGGCCGGCCTAATGTAATGAAATTACTCCCTCTTTCACTACGCACGGGAAAAGAAAGAGAATAAAAGATGACATTGGCAGGAGGAGGAGGAGGAAAATGCAATTAATATTTACAGAAGAGACAAGAAGGCTGGGCACTTCCTTCTTTTTCTCTCTCTCTCTCTCTCCCTCCCTCTCTCTCTCCATCCCTGGGCGAGCGAGGCGGCAGGTGATAGGCTGCTTCCACGCCGGCCGTTTTGGCCACTTGTCTCTCTCCTCGCCGCTTCTCCTTTTTCCTCTCTTCTTCCTCCTCGGCGGAGGATCTCACTAGCGAGGTATCACCTCCTCTTCCTCGTTCTCTCCATTTTTGGGCGCGTGTATGTGTGTGTATGTGTGTGTGCATCCCCCCCTCCCCCCGTTTCATCTGACCGGACCTTGACACTCTGCCTTTTTTTTGCTGTGTGTGTGCGCAGGCAATTGGACAGCAACCACATCAGCTGCATTGAAGATGGAGCGTTCCGAGCGCTGCGCGATCTGGAGATTCTGTAAGTAGGGAAAAAACACTGCATGGCGTGGCATGGCGTGGCGGAGGGGGTACGCGCGTGTAAAGCTTTCCGTGCGCTGGGGAAAATGTGTTCTTTAGGGCTGGATGATGCGTCGTTTTTTTTTGCATGAATTGTTTGTTGAAAAGTTGCCGCGGTGCTGCGGGTAAAACTTGGGAATTAGGGAAAGGATGCCGGGCGAGAGTGGGAAAACAGACTTTTTGCTTGGATTTGGATGGCTGGGATGGCGATTGCGCGTCTTTGACGGCGCTGGCCGTCCAATCCGTTCTGGCTGGGAGGGGCGACTCAGAAAAAGGGGCGGCGTATTTCTGATTTTATTCATTCTAATATTAATGTAGTAGCTGAATCATGAATACATTTGTTGATTTGCCCCTACCACTCAAAATGTAGTATTTGACATCAAGCACTGTCCATGGTACTGAAGGATGACCAATTACTTCCATTCTTTCCAGTACAGAGTTGAACATCTATCGCTGTAACATTTGAAAAGAAAAACTATTTCTGCTTTTAATATTCACACGAGTGACCCAATGCACACACTTGTTGATTCAGCCCTCCCAGTGGAAATGAATTGGACGTCTATCGCTGTCAAAAGCCGCCATTGTCTTCCTACTCTCTGAAAGCCACATCTTCATTTATTTCGCAAAAGTATGCCTTTGCAGAAAAAAGTTGGGACACTCTTTCTATCGCAGCTTTTTCTCTCGGGCTCCCCCTGCCGTCCCGGAGGCCAATTCACATTTATTTTTGTGTTTTTCGGTTCCGTCCGAATCCACCGCCTTGCAACCACGGCGACGATGGCGCAGTGTGTCGCTGCCCCCTAACGCGCCGCCATGAATGATTCACCAGAAACGGTGAAGGACAAAACAAACGGGATGCTTTTGGGGCAGCGGCGGCCATCCTTTTTTGGTTTTGGGACGCCCCCCCCGCCCCCGACTTTTGATCCCGACCGCGCTTGATGCGGCACATTAGCAATTCATAAGAGGCTCGACAGCGGGATTTACAAGGCGCCGTAAATACACGGCAGACGGCGGGACGCGTGCATTAGTCGCCCCGCCGTGACATTTCAATTAAGCCAGCGACGCGCACGCCGGGCCGTGTATGCGCACGGCTTTCCGTAGACGCGGGCACGTCCATCTGTCCGGTCCGCGGGTTCGAATCCTTGAGCGAAATATGAAATACGTCCGATACATTTGAACTGAGCGTGGCGGCCGTGGATGTGAGTCCATTCCACAAAAATGTTTTTTTTGTGTACTCAGATCGAGAGTGAATATTCCCTCCGTTTCGCTTATCTTCGCAAGGATCGCAGGGGTGCCGGAGGCTATCCCGGCCAGACGACGGGGGATACCCCGAATCGGTTGCTAGCCAATCACGGGACAACCATTCCAGTGTGCTCTTATACTTGAGGACAATTAGCCTAGCATGCTTGTTTCGGGAATGTGGGAGGAAATCAGAACACCCAGAGAAAAGCCACCCTAACCCCCTAAACTCCACACGGGAAGGTCGGAACCCACTGGGGATCAAACCCTCCATCAGAAAACTATGAGGCGGATGTGCCAACCACTGCAACACCGTGGCGCAAGATTAAATATAAATGGCATTTCACTTAACTAAATTATACAACAGTATTTTACAAAATAAAAATCAGATTTCTTTTTGTTAGTTTAGAATCAAAATCTTGACTCTTGAAATACTGTAATTTACAGACTCTAAATCACCCTGCTTTTTCGAGGCCTGCGATTAATACTCAAGTGCGACTTGTGTATTTTGTTTTTTTTACTCAGACCACCAACAGCTGATGTTTTTGTTTCTGAAAGATTAAGACACGAGCGCCCTCCAAAAATTGGCCTCCAGTGTGACTTTTATCTATTTTTTTTCTCTTTTCAATGTCCGTTCTTTGGCTAGTGGGACTCACAGTAGCTTTTGATTTAACAAAACATACGAGAGCATTCTTTAAAAGCCGTCTTTTTTCTCAAGGAATGAATAAGCAAATCGAAAGGGCCGAATATCCCGCGTGTCGTCAACGTAAGTGGATGTGACACCTCGTCGGCGTGGAAAGAGCCCAGCCCCAAATTGAGTCAGTCACTCAGACATTTGTTCCATTAATAATAAATGCGCGCCTTGTGATCTTCTCCCTCTTCTATCACACTTTCTTTTTCCCTTTCTTCCCATGTTTTTTTTTTTTGGAGAGCCGTTATTGCCACCTGCCTGGCGTTTGTCCTCTTTTGATCCTTGTCCCGCCGTCCCCACGTCTCGATTGGCCGCCGTCGCCACAGCGCCGCCTTCCTTTTCCATCTGGCAACAAAAAAAAAATGGAAAAAGTAGAGCGTAACAGCAGCCGTTGTGGCTGTAAATAAATGATGGGCGCGCTTTTAGGAGCGGCCGGCCTCGCCACTTGCACGGAAGCAGAAAGTGAGGAGGGGGATGTTAAAGATGGCGTTTGGAAGGATTTACTCGCAAATGGACTTCTAGAATATGCATCTAAAATGATATTAGAGGATTTCATTTGGGTTATATTTGGAAGAGTCTTGGGCTAATGCATATTTATAGATTTATAGATGCTTTTGTGCTTGGTAAACTTTCGTTGGTCATTTCATATTGCATTTGGATTCATTCCTGTTGATTTTCAAGCTCACTTCCTGTCCATTTGCGGGCATTTCCTGTTGTTTTTGGGCCATTTCTGAATCTTCAACTTCCGTTGCTCAATTTCTGTTGATTTTGCATTGACGTCCTTTTCATTTGGTCAGTAATATCATGATTATTTATGTATTTTTCTCCGCCAACGAGCTGACTAATTGCAAAAATAATTGTCTTCTGTTCAAAATATGACGTGTTGTCATGTATATTTTCTCGCTCTGAATGTCTACTCGTTTTTTTTTTTTTGCGACAGCACGTTGGCTTTGATGGAGCGTCCCGAATAATCCCGTCACATCCGTAACGACCACGCGTAATGGCGCGGGCCCCTAACGAAGCGCTCTCGTAAATTAAACTTCTTTTTGTTTTAATTAGCCGCCGTTTATCCGAGCGGGGCCTTTTTATCTGGCGGACCAGTCGGAGTTTAATGTTGTTCCGTCGACCGTGAAAATAAATGGATGAATTGTCGTCGGGCCACTTTTATTAATACGACGCGGTCGTCATAAAGTTCATCGTTTCATTAGTAAGCGTTTTTTTCTTCCCAATTGATTTGTATTTATTATTCATTCATTTATTTCTCGACAAATATAGATATATTTTTCACTTAAACTGACCTCACATTTTGCCGTCAATTTTTTGGGGGTATATGGATCAATTCCTGTTGAATTTACGTCACTTCCAGTCGATAGCGTATCACTTCCTTTTAATTGTGCGTATTTATAAGTCACTTCCTGTTGATCGTGAACTTCCCACGTCTTTTTGGGCCGTTTCGCTCACTTCCTGTTGGGTTTGTAGCAATTCGAAGTCATGTTCGGTTAACAAAGTCTGCGCTCATTTTGACTTATGAAAGAGTCTATAAAAATAGATGATTAAATATCTAATCTAAATACGTATATTAAAATATTTTAAGAAATAAAAGGATGAAACGAACATGCTTCGGTAGACGTCAAAACCATTGGAACGATGGGCGCCACCAGTCAAAATAAGCGAATTATCGGCGACTAATCCATGGTCCGACGGACGGTTGGCCGCGCGTTAACGCCCGATTAGCGATTCCGCCGCGCCTGGCCGTGCGCCGGCTGGAGTGTGTCCAGTTAGCGTGGCCCCTAAGCGACGGCTCCCCGCGTGATGATGAATGGTAATTTGGATTTAACATAACTGGACTAACGAGCGCGCTAATGAGTCGGACGGCTCGCGCTCGGCGGGCCGGGGCCGGCGCCGCCGCGCATGCCAATGAGGCGCCCGCCGCGCGTGACGCGTGTTAATACGCGCCACGCCACGTGTTTGTGTGCGCACGTACCTAACGAGCGGTGGAGAGCGCCCCGTCGTCCTAATATGAAAGTGATTAATTAGTCATCGTTGGAATATCCTAATCGCTTGGATTAGATGGCTTTTTCCCTTCATTGATCTTTCGACTTTTCCACTTTTTTTCCTCCTTGCCGACAACAACGATTAATGAGAACAGGCGACGGGCTAATATTTTTATTTACGTCGAGTCTTTCATTTTTCATGAACGTCTTTCTCAGAGAGCCGCCGCTATAAATGGACTATAAATGCAAACGTACAGGCGATCGTTTTTTCCCAAAGGGATGCTAAACGTAAGGCGAAAAGAAATGTTGCCGCCGTGCCGTTAGGCAACATTCATCAAAAATGGAAATTGCCACTGGTGTATGAATACGTGAGCCTCGAATTCATCGGGTTTGACGGGAAGAAAGTCATTAATATGCGAGTAGCATGCTTTCCAAAAAAGTAGGGATGTGTTCGGCTAATATCTTTTAGATTAAACTCGCCACAGTATCAAGAAAAAAGTGATACATATTCATGTCACCATGAGGCAAAGTATATTTCTCTGGTGTGTACATTCATTTTCCGTACCGCTTATCCTTAATGGGGTCACGGAGGGTGCTGAGGGAACCGGAATACCCGGAGAAAAGCCACACTGGCCCAGGGCGAAGGAACCCATCGAGATTTGAACCCTCCGTCTCAGAACGGTGACGTGATCACCGGCAGTGCAGGATTTTACCACGGTAATTATATCTAGTTAGTTAGTACTTGTAGTAGTCGAGTCAACTGGTGTGGAAAAAAAATGCTATTTTGTTGTTATCGCTTTTCGGCAATTCTCTCACGAAAAAAAAAATCATTTGTACTTAATATCGTTTTTGACGAGCGTCAGATCGGCAAATCACGACGGCGAATGGGACGGGAAGCGCGGAAGCTTGGGGGCGACGCCGGGGCGACGTGGGCGCATTTAGCGGGAGTGCGGCTAAGACTCGGCGGAGCCTAAAAATGGAAAGAGCCGCGGCTGCATAATTAATGATGGCTTTCCTCCACCAACCAGAAACGGCGTACAAAAGTGTGTGCGTGCGTGCGTTTTAGCGGCGTAGTTTTAGCCAAGCGGCAACTGTCATCATTCATAAGCCGAGTGGCAAGGTGACTTTGTCCCCCAAAGCGCATGTGCATCCATTTTATGCCTTATTAACTCTCAATGATCATCTTGTCCTTGTTGTTTTAACTTTCTTCACCAGCGCCAAGTAGAATACGGTCTTGGAGCGTTTTTTTTTCTTTTTTTCTTTCACGTCTTTTACCCTCGTGTTGCTCATCCGTGTAAATAATGTGTTTGAGATATGAAACGTGATCAATTTCTCCCTCTTTGTTCAATTCCTTCTCGCTGCCCAATGAGCTCCTTCCCATTCAGCCATTCCTTGTGCTTTCTTCACAGTCCGCTCGCTGTTCAATGTCCCCTTCTTTTGAGGCTTCAATTAGCCATCTTCTTTTTATGCTGTGTACCTTGACTTCCTCACATTTATGTCCCCATTCCCCTTATTTTAGAACCTTTAATGGACTCCTTTACTATTTCTCAATCCCTTGCTTCATAGTTGATTCTCAATGCTTCTCTCAATCACGATATAAATCAGTGGTTCCCAAACTATCTTACCTGACGCCCCCCTTCTTGCTTCCAGTAGACCCGCACGCCCCCCCCCCCTCCCACTTCCTCTTTTGCCCATGTGAACTTACTTTATTTTATTGCATTTATTTCTTAGCATTGTTCAGGAAAACAGATCTCTGTTAATAGAAAACGGGTTGGACTGTTGGAGTGACTGCTATAATCATATTTTGCATGTATTTAATAGCAGATATTTGTTCTTTGATTTTATTATTCTTATAATCTATTTAAACATTTTTTTTAGCAGATGACTTCACGCCCCCCTTGAATTCTCTTTACGCCTCCCAGTTTGGGAACCACTGATCTAAATCCTCCTTGGATTTCCAACGTTGTTTTAACCATTTCTCTTCTCTCATCCCACTCTCTTTTGGTCCTTTTTCATGCCCAAACTGAGTTTCTCCTTGTTTTTCCACGCGCCACCCGTCTCAATCCTTCCGTCCTTCGGCCAAGCCAATGGCAAAAGGACCAGCGGTTCCTAATGGGAAAAACAACCCCCCCCCCCCAAGCCCCTCGAACGTTTCCAACGAGACGCAAACTATCGTTAAGGTCAAACGCGACCCCGAATTCAACCCTCCTTCCGAGAAGTTCCCCCACCGCCGTTTTCGCTGGGCCACGGGCGCACGGACGCGTCCAAACCTTACTGGTCGGCCGTCTGATGCGAGGTCAAAAGCGTTGCGGTTGTAAATACCTCGGCCAGGCCGCTAATGACGCGGGGCCCCCCGACCCACCTCCCGCTGGGCTTTTTAGCCTTCAGCATTTCCCAGAGTGGTTTCCAATGGCAACCTCCTGGAAATCCAGTCCATGGCGGGACTTTGTTTTATGAAAGCAATCTTACGTTCGGACGCGGCTGCGATACAAAGCAAGTCACCGTGAGTTGTGGTTTTAAAGAAAGAAAGAAAAAAGTACTAGTAAAGTGGATGTTATGCCCCATGGGAAGTTTGAAAAAGGACACAAGTTAACCACGGAAAGCACTTAAGTCCTGGACTTAAAGGTCCACAAAGGCCAATGAAAATGTCATCTTCCTCGTCAAAGTAAATGAATGGCGGCCGAATATGCTTTTACATGATTTGACCCTTTCATTCCTGCATTTACATTGAGAAAATGTACACATCAAAAAGCATTGGGGGAAATACAATGTAAGGGTCGTGTTAAATAACACAATATAGAATGTTGAAATTGAAAACTACAATGAAATTGGGAAAATCTTATGTTCTAAATGAGAAACTAGGATTCAAAACAAATGAAAACAATTCAAATCAAATTTGTAACAATTGTAAAATCTAACAAAACAAAAAAAAATAGAACAAATAAATCAACATTTAAAAAAACAAAAGAAACTATGGCCTGTTCCAATCCGATTTGTTAATTTGGGCCCGTATTGTAATTTGATATTTGTTTTTATTTTTGTTATAGTCAAAACATGCTTTCTTTGTGATATACTCTGTTACTGTTTGTAATGAGATGTGGGCCCACTTAACGCACGTGTTTGCCTTGCGCTTTGATTTAAAAGCAGCACCGTAGCACAAATCGGATCGGATCTTTTTACTCCAAAATAGTCTATCTATCATATAGCATAGTATCGAACCGGGACGTCACACATTTTTATTATTATGATTTATTACATTTTTTTACAATTTCAATAGCTATGGGTTTATGACTTTTGACTACTCTCTGACAAGGTTGTGTAGCGCACACATTTGTGTGTGGCGTCCACCGACCGTGTGCAGGTCGTGGCCAAGAAACAGGCGATAACGTCGCTTAGCTGCAAGCGCCACCTCCCTCTCCATCACAAACTCCCACCCTCCCCTTCCTCCTCTAGTGCGACACATACACGGCAGGGTGTGTTGCCTCTTCTAAAGAGTCTCCTCCATCAACGACCGCAGAGGCCATTTTACCGCGTGGAATGGTGGAGCCAGGTCGGCGCTTGAAGGAGCGCAACAACCTTTTGGCTCCACCCGTCGACGGCGCCGCCACTCCGTATTTGCCGGGACGCGTCCACCGAGTCGGACAGAAAAATCGCTTGGAAAATTTGGCCGTTAGTGGTCGGCGTGTTAGCGAAAGGGAGGGACAAACGCCCGCTTCTGGTACCAAAGTTCAGGACATAGAAGAGTTGGTTAGCACGTCCGCCTCGCCGTTCTGAGATGCAAGGTTCAATCCCTGGGTCGGACTACGTGCCGTTTGCATCTACTCCCCGTGCCTGCGTGGGTTTTTGCTGGGTGCTCTGGTTTCCCCCCACATCCCCAAAACAAGCATTTTTAGCTCATTGGATACTCCAAATTGTGTGCATGACTGGTCGTTTGTCTACGATTGGCTGGATGCCAAATTAGGGTGTCCTCTGATTGGTGCCCGAAGTCAGCTGGGATAGGCTCCAGCACCCCCCACAATCCTTTTGACGTTAAGCGGTATGGAAAATGAGTGAATGTTTTTATAGATATATGTATATAGATCTGATATTTCATGTTAGAAAAAAGCAAAAGAAATGAGCATTTTATTAGGAATGAAAGCAAGATTTATGTTTTGATAATATCTTGCAAATTAAGAGGGAATGACATTGGAAGCGAAGACAGTTACGTGCTACCTTTGGATCTTGTCACACTGTCGCAAAATCACCGTGGCTCGTTCCCGGATATTTTGCGGTCAAAGTGCAACGTGACCCAACATTCTCATTTGACATTTGCGAACGGTACGGCAGCCCGCCGGACCAAATCCGCCTGACCATTCCAGGTTTCCTTTCCACCCACAAATCTTGGTTTTAGTCGCCCACCGCTTCAACTCCCGGCCCACGCGAAACTCGATCCGAAAATGATCCGGCCTGTTTATTTGCACTCATTCGGCGCCGTCGCAAGCGTATTAAGGCCGAGGGAGATGTCCGAGCGTCGAGGTGGGAGGAAAGCGGAAGCCAGGAGGGGCCCTTGTTATTCCGCAATTAAATTACAGAGGCGGGCTGGAATCGCCTCTGATGGCGCGCGCCCGAGCGCGAAACTCGATCCCCCCCGCCGCCGAGGGCGCGGGAGAAAAAACAGCCCGTCGGAAAGGATGCGGGGAAGAGCACTAGGTAGGAAGATCAACGGTGCGCGCCGTGTTTTGGGGGATGAGCGCCTCTTAGCGTAAACACGGAAACTCCCGCCTAATGAGTCCAATTGGAGCACTTGGGACAACGTTGGCGTTAAACAAACCGCGGCGGCTTTGCGGGCGCCGGATTTGGATCTTGCTCAGCTACCTTTTGAAATCAATGCCCTCATTGTGGGAATTGCTTCGTTTGGGGTTTTTTAACCGTCTCTTTGTATCAATATTTGACAGGAAATGGGTTTTGTCAAAGAAGGTTTTTCACCATGAGGTGACCTAAACATATATATGTATATATATATATATATATATATATATATATATATATATATATATATATATATATATATATATATTTTTTTTTTTTATTAGATTTTTAACATTAGTGGCCATGTGGCGAATAATATTGTTTTTGCAAATCTCCATTTTACAACACAAATGTAACATTTAAAAATTGGTTTGGGCGTTTAGTGGCGTCCACCAATGAGTTAAATTATCATAGAATTAACAAAGAGTGATGTGAATTGTGGAATAATTTCATTTTTACATCCATATTTGGCAATAAATGGTAAAAATGTGTGCAAGCTAACTAATCATTTCTTTGAATACTTTAGGGTTTGCTTATTAAAGGTGCTACAGCATAGTTACTAAACAAAATAATGAAGTATACATATTGTAAACCCTAGTGAGGATAAAGCGGTTCAGAAAATGAGATGAGATATTTGAAATTGGAACATTCTCACTGGGGTTCAAATATAAATGAATATAAATCCATAAATGAAAGAATATCTGGAGTGAAAATGGCCATCGCTCGCCGCCATTTTCAGCCCACCATCTCATTTGTGAGCGATAGTCCGGCTATTTTTCATGCAAAGTGCTTTTTTGGCCACTTTTGTCCGTCCCGCGAGTGCCATCTTGTAAAAAGCTGTCTTACGAGCTTTCAGCCACCTGAAAAAAAATAACAAAAATGGACGAAAAGCCTTTTGGTCCCCGCTGAGTTGCTTTGATGGAGCAGCTTTCTGTTTTGGTTTTTTTTTGCGTCTCTTCCACCACGTTCTCTCTTTGCGCGGTTCTATTTTCTAGGCTTGAGGACGCTTGGAAATCGATAATGTTTATTTTTTTCCGGCCTGCCTCGAGGGAGGAAAGTCAAAACCGGGTGAGAAATGTTCAAAATTGGAGTCAATTGACCTTAGGTTTCTCTATTTGAATGTTTTTTTTGGTGTTCAATTTGAGGTACAGTGCTTTAGTCCATCAATTGGCCAAAAAGTGGATAAGTCACATTATGAAATGGGAACATCATCAAACAAAATGTGGAATAATATTTCAAATATTGCTCAAAACTTCAGCAGTGAAATTGCCATTTTTGTATGTTTTCTATCCAAGCACACTATATTATGCCAGGTCTTCAATTTCCATCTATTTGAACATATATTTGGATAAAAGTCCCACATTGCTGATTTTTTTGATTGAAATTTTGCCATCACTGCAATCTCGCTTGATAGAAATACTTGGTGAGATTCCAAAAATGGCTCAAATGGTAGTGTTTTTTTTTTTTTTGTGGAACTCCAGTCAGTGAGTGTGTGGACCATTGCATGTTCTTTCTCCCGAACGCATGAGTGTGGATTTGCTGTGACATTTATTGGGATGTGCATGAGCGCATGCTTCCTGGAACTGCAACTGCTAATGAATTTGTTTTTCTTCCCTCCCTCCCTCCCTCCCTCCCTCCCTCCCTCTCTCCATCTCCCTCTTTCTCTTTTTTCTCTTTTTTTCTTCTTCAGCACACTCAATAACAACAACATCAGCCTCATCCCGCTGTCCAGCTTCAACCACATGCCCAAGTTGCGGACGCTGTGAGTACAAAACGTTCATCTAGATCAGGGGTCGGGAACCTTTTTGACAGAGATAGCCATAAACAATTCATATTTTCTAATGTTAATTCTTGAGAGCCAATCTCGGAATTGAAAAGTAAAAATATATGAAAGTGTAATTTTTTGTTGTTGTCATTTCATCACTTTTAACGTACAAAAAGTCTCTGATTAATTAATTGATTAATATCTATGAATGGGCGGCCCGGCGGATGAGTGGTTCGCGCGTCAGCTTCACAGCTAAAAAAAAAAAAGGGATTTTATTTTGTGCGCTCCATATGATTTGCTGTGCGCAGAGAAGATGAGAGTAGTGCGCAATTGCGCACGCGCGCAGCATAGAGGGAACATTGCTTGCAGACAACTTATAATATATTTGGATTCATAATTGATGAACTGATAAATGACATTGCTTACAATACAATTCTTTAGCAGCCGATAATGACTTCTAATAATACTTGATAACTTGACGACTAAAGCAATCCTTTATGGCCATCCCAACAAGAATAAATGTCGCATCAGATTTGTGTTATCAGTAAATAAAAATGCGTCCCGCCAGCCCACCGGCTAACGTGATTTACATATTAGCCGATAAGTCCACTCTTTGCCGAAATCGTCAGCGGTCGTTTGAGTCCGAGCGCCAGTTTTTGGCAGTTCCGATAGGAATAAACGGGACACGTTGCATTTTATGTTTATCGGTCATAAAAAAAAGACGTGTCCCGCTAGCCGCATTGTGCTCCCTGCTTTAATCCTAGCTGTGGGTAATTAAGGTGAGCTCAGGGGGTGGGCCGTCTACAGCCGGAGGGGGGTTGACTATAAACCCCATTTATAAAGGGAGAGCGGTATTAAAAGGCGCTGCCCCCGCTGCTGCCGTCAATGGGCTCGTCCGTCCGTCTCTGTTCCGTAACGGGATTTGCGCCAAGCTTTATCCTAAAGTCAGGCCGGCCAATAATGCGCTGACAAGACCACCTGCCGTGTTGCCGCCCCCTGATCCACCCGGCCGCTGCCTCCTCGTTGTCGTCCTCCCCGGCGACTCTTCGGGTGTCCGTTAAAATCCCTTAACTTGTTCCCTGCCAGTTACGTCGTCGTGAAATCCGATTTCAACGGGCGAGGCTGCCGTTGAACCATCAATTTTGGCCCAATCCCACACTCGCTAGTTTTCAGTATCTAATTTGGTCGCCGGATCGGTTCCGGTATACGGCGTTGGATTGCTACCGCCATTCTGTAAACGCAACATGAAGTACATCGGGCGTAATACGTGTTCTGTAAGCAACGTGTGAAAATACCATGACCGTAAAATATGTTTTACGCGTACGGTTTGCTGTCGTTTGCGATTCTCGACCCATCGGGCGTCGGGAAGTGGTGCAAATTCTGGGTTTACTGTCCAATGACATTGCAGGCAAGTATAATTAGGAAGTCTGGGGTAATAGTACGCTTAACACTGAAATATATCCCAGAAAGTGTTCCTTTGTTCAGTCCACCTGTTAATGTCTATACTAAATTGCATTGCAGAATTTAACAAGGTAGCCTACTGTCAATTACAGTTGATCTGATAGTACCTAAAGGTATGTTTTGCAACCCTTTTCTCCTCAGTCGCTTGCACTCCAACAACCTTCACTGTGACTGTCAGCTTTCCTGGCTCTCCGATTGGCTGCGGGCGAGGCGGGGCCTGGCGCCCTTCACCCAGTGCATGGCCCCCGCCCACATGAGGGGCCTGAATGTCCCCGATGTACCCAAGAAGGATTTTCTCTGCAAAGGTGAGTTGTTTTAGGCGTATGGCGGTGGCCTCGACTGAACCAGGCTGATCCAGTTTGTGGAACCAGAAAAATCATACCATCATCGTTTGTTAAATTGTTCAAATGTGGCCCGGTCCCTGAAAAACAATACCACGTTGAGGCTTTTCAAATCGTTGAATTACAACAAAACAACAACTTTGTCTTCCTTTGTTTCGAGAAACTGTTGGCTAATATTCAATGGATAACCACATTCAAATGCTAATTGGATTGAGAGTGTTTAACTATCAAAACAAGGAACCCAAATGCCAAAATATCGAACCACACATACACATCAGCTCCGTTACTTTACTCTCGTCTACTATTTTATGTTACTGTCGCTCATTATTTGCATTGGCCGAGATGTCCTCGCCATCAAGGCCCAGAAAAATGAACAATTGCTCGGATCTTATCTGGTATCGATGACATTTTGTCTCCAAAATATGCTCTCCTATCATTTGAAAGCCACTATTTGTTGCAAACGCCTTTTAAAGTGAGACGGGAAGGCCCCGTCAGGATCCATTAGAAGCCGACCGCGTTATCGCCACGAGCTCAGGCAGCTCAGCGCCAAGGCGTCCATTCTAACGGCGACGCCGTGCGGAAAAGCGCACGTTCAGCCAAAAGAAAGGTTTTCCTTATCAATGTTTGGAAGCTCCTGATTCAGCCGGCCGCTAATGGACTTGTCAAGCGTCCTTTTTTCTGCTGATTAACCCGGTCGATGGGTCGCTCGGTGGGCCCTTCCTTCCTTCCGCGCTTTTCTGCGTGGGATCCTGATGGCCCTTTGCGATTGCCCTCAGGCCCCGTCCCCGCCGAGCCCAGGACGTGCACGCCCCTGGTAGCGGTGTGTCCGCCCACTTGCACCTGCAACAACAACATCGTGGACTGCCGGCGCAAAGGCTTGACCGAGATACCCGGCAACCTCCCGGAGGGAATCGTCGAAATGTAAGAAAAACCTTTTCTGAATTCACGTCAATCATGTTGGTACTTGACTAGGCCGTGCGTGTAGGGCACGGGTGTCCAAGCGGCGGCGGGGGGCCCAAATCGGCCCTTCGCTTGAGTTTGTTTGGCCCGTAAAAATAAGTCACGTGTGCCCACTTCATGTTTCAGGTGAAATTTCAAACAAAGATTGTAGAGAATATTTTAGTCAAAATGTTTAGCATTTTCTTGGAAATTATTACATTTAAATATACTAAAAAAGGAAATTATTACATTTAAATATACTAAAAAAGGAAATTATTACATTTAAATATACTAAAAAAGGAAATTATTACATTTAAATCTACTAAAAAAGGACATTATTACATTTAAATCTACTAAAAAAGGACATTATTACATTTAAATCTACTAAAAAAGGACATTATTACATTTAAATCTACTAAAAAAGGAAATTATTACATTTAAATCTACTAAAAAAGGAAATTATTACATTTAAATCTACTAAAAAAGGAAATTATTACATTTAAATATACTAAAAAAGGACATTATTACATTTAAATATACTAAAAAAGGACATTATTACATTTAAATATACTAAAAAAGGACATTATTACATTTAAATATACTAAAAAAGGAAATTATTACATTTAAATATACTAAAAAAGGAGGCAGTATCCATGGAGCAAGCTCATTTCAAAATGTCGACTCGACATTTGGATTGACTTTCCAATACACGACTTGCTCAATGTCAGATTTGTGCATGCTGGCAGTCAATGTCGTCCATCTTTCAATCATCATCTAATCGCCACCTCGGCCTGATCGATTTTTTTTTTCTTCTTGTTTGCATTGTGCTTCTAAAGTGACTTCCCTTTAACGTGTTCTATAGTTCTACGCCACTAAGTGCCTTTATCTCAACCTTGTGTCAGGATTTATTTTCCATTGCCCTTAGGAATATCCACGCTAATGCCGTACACGCGTCTCCTTCTTTAAATGAATTTGCACAGGTTAACCGCGACAGCAAATTGTTTGGTACGCTGCAGTCGTCACTTAAAGAGGCGAGTGAATGCCGGCCAAGAAACAAACATGGCGGCGTTCACATTACAATGTGAAATGGGAATTTGGGCCTTTTATAGCAAGTTTATCTAGAATGCTTTGTGAAATCATTCAAATCACCTTGAAATACTACAACGGTGACTTTAAGATGATAGCAGGCCATATTTTGCGCACTAAAATAGCGGCAGAAAAGCGGTCAGTGGTGCTAAAACACAAGCCTTCGAGGCCAGTCCTTCAAGCTTAAATCGATTAAACGTCTATCACCGTCAAAGACAGGCAATTAGTTCATAAAAAATATATATTGTCGTACTTTTTTTTTAGTTGGCTGGCTGGTGCTGTGACAGCTTATGTTGTGTTTTGTCTGTTCTTCCCTATTTGACGATTACTTTAACGTATAATGTTTGTTTTTGCTTTCTGACAATTCAAAAAAACAAATTGCATCTTATATTTCATTGACTAGATCAGGGTTCAGGAACCTTTTTGACAGGGTGAGCCTTAAACAGTTCAAATTTTCAAATATTATTCATTGAGAGCCATACTTAGAATTTAAAAGAAAACATACATACGAATGTGTGCACTTTTTAGTCATTTCACCGCTTTTAAAGTATAAAAAGTCTCTGAATTCTCTTGACAACATTGTTACGCTGTCGCTAATCAATGAGTGTCAATGTGAGTATGCATGAAGAAGAGTGTAGAAAAAAATAGATTAAAAAAGTGGCACTAGAAGTAGTGTCAACATGACGCTTCCTATTGGTGCGTTCGGGACTTAGCTCTCTTACCAGCGATTTCTATATTTTACATCACAGGTTGGCGGAGAGCCATATGCGCCTATCAAAAGAGCCACATGTGGCTCCCGAGCCATAGGTTCCTGTTAGAATAATCCCTACCCCTGGACTAGATGATACGCTATTACTTTTTAATTTTTTTATGTGGCGTGATTAATAGTCCGAAAAATGCAAAATAGCTTTTAAATACATGATCTCAGCATCCTGTCTTGGAAAAGTCCAAATAGTTGATTCAGGATGAACTGGTGGAGCCGTCCTCTGCTTTTCACCTTGACAAAGCTGTCTGCCACGATGGATGGATGGATGGATGAGGTTGAAAAGTATGGAGGTCAAGAACAGGTTGCGAGTGCGGGTTAAAGCGGAAAATATGTCTTTTCATCAAGCTGACAGCTGACCCTGCTCCCAGCCTTGAAGCCTCCCCATCTTGACCCCCCCGTCCCCCCTCCCCGAACTCGTCGTCGTTAGCCATACACCACCGCAGTACATTTTTGCAAATGAGCCAGCGGGCGGCAAGCGTTTTAGCGTGCAAATTGCTTTGTTTTTGTACAACTTGTCAAATATTAGCCGCCAACTGCTGTCAGACACGCATGAATTATCGCGCACGCCAACTATTGCGTCAAACATTTGGGCTCTTTTTTTTTTTCTACTTTGAGTCAACAAACAAGCACAAATCAGCGGAGATTACATTTTTTTTTCTTTCGGTGCAGGGGTGATAAAAGAACTAAAAATGGAAATGTGTGAAAAACAGTCATTTAATTGTATTCCCAAAATAAAGGGAGGGTGGGGCGGGCGGGGTTAATCTGTGTATAGTCATAATTTTAACTGAATTTTGGCCTGAAACATGAGTGGACACCCACCATTGACTTTATTGGGGCCCACAAAGCGATTGGCCCTCGGTCACTTGTGAATGACGGCATAGGCATCCTGCATAATCTCCTTTTTGGTGTTCATATTCTGTTGTGCTGATTGTCTCTTCATTTTTTTGTTTACTCATATTCAGTCGCTTGGAGCAGAACTTGATCAAAAGTGTCCCACCGGGGGCCTTTTCGTCCTACAAGAAGCTGAAGAGAATGTGAGTATGTGGTAAATTGCCTTGGTAATTCATACGTGAAGGCATAACACACGCTCATGCCAAACTCAAACATTCTATTCCTCCCACAGAGACTTGAGCAAGAACCAGATTTCCGACATGGCCGCCGACGCCTTCAGCGGCCTCCGCTCGCTGACCTCCCTGTAAGTCAGCCACCGCAAAAAAAACGCCGTTTTTCTTTGATTTGTTCGAACCGTGCCACGCCAAGCGGTTCTTCCGCCTGTCTTTGGAGCGGGCGGTCTGGGTTCGAGTTTGGGGGTCAGCCGGGATAGGCTCCAGCACCCTCCCGAGCCCGCTCTGTGGGTGAGCGGTACGGAAGATAAACAAATAAACCCCAGCCATAGTTCTTAAGCTCCAAAAATTTTGCATCATTAATTTTTTAAAAGCGCAAAGTAATGGAGGTGCTACTGAAAGGTAGATTAAGTCAACTGAGTCCCCACTGAGGGCGCTCTCTGCTCCCAGTAATTGCATTTCCACTCATTTAGCAAATCCAAATATTGTAGCTGACACCCAAAGGGAGAGAAACACACACACACACACACACACATGCTGGAGTCGATTTGTGCGGCCAGGTTGGCGCTTGTAATGGGCGAGCGAGCGCGTGTGTTGTTTGCGCCTCTCTAACTGGGGCCGGCGCGATAACAACATGAAGGACAGTTTAATTTGAGTCAATCCGGAGCGTGAAAACGAGACGGACGGACGGACAAGAAAGGCCGGCCAAGGTCGCCGCGTTGGGACACCAAGACGTGGCGGGAGAAGTGAGGCGTCAAAGTGGAAATCGCTCAAGCCAAGTCAATGGGAGCAAAAAAGCGCCCCGTATCAATCCGGCCGGGATTTCATCTTTCCATGCGCATATATATATACCGCTAAAATGTCATGCTGCTAACAATATAAGAGGAAATAATGTAATTTTTTTTCTTGCCCATGCAGTGTGTTATATGGCAACAAGATCACCGAGCTGCCCAAAGGATTATTTGATGGCCTGGTGTCCCTTCAGCTACTGTAAGTACCCAAATATCCTAAAATACGGTACCCGGACATTTCGTCGACGGACACTTTGTCGCCAGACAGTTCGTCGAACAGACATGTCACCGGACGATATGTCGAATGGATATTTAGTCGGAGAGCGTTTTTGTCGAACAGTTGCTTCCTCGTGAACGATTGTTTTGTTGCATAAATAATTTGTTGAAAGCGATCAACCAGGTAATCTCTCTCTCTCAAAATTATAATCACCCTAACCTTAACCACTATCCCCTAGCCCGCGACGAATTGTCCGTCGATGAATTGTCCGTCGACGAATTGTCCAGTCGACGAACTGTATGGCGACAGTGTCCGGCGACGAATTTTCCCTCAACAAAATGTCCGGTCACGTAAAATAGAGTATCACGTTAAGGTAAAAAAGCAACGGACGGATATTTAGAAACCGGTGACGGACGCGGCCGAAATGATATCTTTAGAAAGCTGCCATCGACGTTCCAAAATGCGGCTGGCGCGCCCCGAATAAATCAATAATTCCACATGGCGGAGTTCCACGGAAACCCAACTTTTTGAGTTTTTCCCCTGCGAAGTGACGCCGATCACGAGGCTCACGTCATTTTTCTCCCGAAGATTTTGCGTTTGCCAGCCACCCATTTGCGTGGGTTGAAATGCCTGTTCTGCTTTCAGGCTCCTGAACGCCAACAAGATCAATTGTCTTCGCGTCAATACCTTCCACGACCTGCAAAACCTCAACCTGTTGTCGCTCTACGACAACAAATTGCAAACCATCAGCAAGGGACTCTTCACGCCACTGCGCGCCATCAAAACACTGTAAGTGTGATTCCAAAGAGACCTTTTTTTAGAATTCAATCATTAGGAAGTCCTTTTGCTTTTTTGCTTTTTGTCACTGAGCTCTTTTTCTGCTCTCAGTCATTTGGCCCAGAACCCCTTCATGTGCGACTGTCATTTGAAGTGGCTGGCCGATTTTCTGCTGGACAACCCCATCGAGACCAGCGGGGCGCGTTGCAGTCACCCCCGAAGACTGGCCAACAAGCGCATCAGTCAAGTCAAAGGCAAGAAGTTCCGCTGCACGGGTAAGGGCCGCAAAGTGCCGGCAATTTTGCGCAATTGAGCAACTATTTCAGGGCCTCATCCAGGCTGGCCAACCAACCCTTTCTTCGCTCGGGACCAAAATACAATGTCGCCTTTTTGGGGTTCCCCGCTTTGACGACAAACCGGTGTGCGAACATCGTTCGGAGTCTCATCCTACTACTAAACATCAGAACTCCAAATTTTTCTGTGCATTGTTCAGCATTGTTGGACATCCGACATAAAGTTTGTAGAAATCAGGTCAACAACCACCTAAATATTATTTTTTTCAAATGCATTTGAAGCTGCTATTGGCGACGACAGACATCCAATCTAATATGATTGGGCGATAGCAACAATTGAACGATTTCTGCCAACCTTCCCGGTCAAAATGGATTGGACATCTATCGCCATCAATGGCAGTGAAACATGATTTTTTTTTTTTAATGACTTCTAATTTTATACTACAGACCACCCCCACACCGCCAAGAACATTTCGTCCAATGTTTGCACCCCAAAAAGCGCTAGCTAGCATTGTATTTTGGCCGATCTGAAGCAAAAAACTGGATCTTTCCCGGTACGAATTTGAAAGCGATCGCGGCTGCCCTCTCCTCGCACCTCCTCTCGGACCTAACTGCCGACCTGTCTTCCCCGCTCTCTGTTCGCCCTTCCTCCCTTGCCCCGCCTCCTGTGTGGACCCGCCCTCCGATTGGCTCGTGCGGCTGTCTCTTGTGCTTGATCTAACCATGTGGCCCCGCCTGCTGTGGCATCACATGGTTCCGTCAAGCGCCAGGGACCGCCCGGCACGCGTTCGCCTGTGTCTACCGGCCAATGGCGTCGCTCCGAGCCTTGACTGATGACCCGCGTTGCCCAAGAAAACGCGTCCTATTTTGAGAACGCTCGTTCTCGACTGCACGGTAACCCGGTATTCCGCCTTTTAGAGCGCCTCATCCTTTGCCGCGAGTGCTTGCGTCCTGCAGAAAAGAGGGTTGAGCAAGGTTGAAAAGTAAAAAAATGGACCTTGGAGAAATATCACGGTCACAAATATAGTGAAAATAACACAGCGCTGTTCTTTAAATATAAATATCTTGATACATTAGATAAAAATTTATTCATCCCGCACTCGGGATAGTTAGTTGTTGTGTTTTCATCCTACGCGAAACGAGCACACTTGAATTGAATTGAATGCTTTTATTTTAAATTTTTTTTAACAAAATAACTTAATAATAATCATTTAATTCAATTCGAATCTTGAAAAAATCTAATCTGGCCTCAACGCGTGCTGCATTCACTGCAGCCGGACATTGGAGAAAATTGACCGTTTTTTAAAAATGTATAATTATTATTGTTTGTGGAGTTTGTATGAGGGTACGTCCATTTAATAAGGTGTTTATGTTTTAAATGACATCATCTCTGCCAGCGCCAATGGATTGCACGCCCGTTGTGGTCCATCTATGCCACTGAAACCTGAGCAATTTGGACACGTATCGCATTGAATGAGTTAAATGCACATTCGTTAAGGTGGGAACATTGAGCAAAAGTCGCAACGCCACGGTTAATGGCCACTTGGCATTGTGAATTAGCGAGATGGGACATGGGCCGCGAGCACGCACACCTGCTCCAGCTGCAAAACGGTCCTGGTGCGGCAGGACGGCGGTGGCGGCGGCGGTGGCGGCGGCGGCGGCGGCGGCGGCTAAAGTCGCATGGCTCATCCCAGCTCTACTCGGCCCTAAAGTAACCCACTAATGAGCTTTTCGGCTTTCCCAAAAATCTCTCTTTCCGACTGTGCTATTGCTTTCTCCCTAACAACGGCCGCCTTGAGACATTATTAAAAAGAAATGAGTCCGCTGGAGAGGAGCAAATTTCACTCGGACGAAAGAGGAATGTTAAGTTTGGATTCAGGTCTTATTGAATGCAGAACTCGCCATATTGCATTGTTTTTTTTTCTTCTTAGTTCGGAATACAAAAAGGGAATTAGGCACGATTGAATGACCAACTGTTATTCATTAAACGGGGGAGGATTTGTTTGTTTCTTTTATTATTCAAAAAAGAAGAAACAAAATTGGGCCTGTTTTTTGTTGTTTTCTTTTCCAAAATGAGGGGAAAAAACTTTTGCTCTTTTTTTAACATGCATTTGTCATGAAATTTCCCGAATACGGGATGAATCAAGTGATCTAATCTAATCGGAATCTTTTTTTTGTGACTTCCTCCCAAAAAGGTCAAGAGGATTACCGCAGCCGCCTGAGCGGAGAGTGTTTCCAGGACCTGGTTTGTCCGGAGAAATGCCGCTGCGAGGGCACCACGGTGGACTGCTCCAACCTGAAACTGACCCGCGTACCGCCGCACATTCCGGAACACACCAGCGACTTGTAAGTCAAAGTTTCCAGCGCGTCAAACTCAAAGAATGCCTCGTTTTGTGTGGAAAGTTCATCCAATTTATGCTTTAGCCAAAATACAACCAAAAATCCTGCTACTACAATACTGTAATTGTTTATTTGCCTAAAAATATCATAATAATGCTTAAAATCTAAATACTAACATTCCGTTTTTCATTTTTTTTAAACTGAAAAATCATAGTGACATTTTTTCTGTTCTACTCTTAAAATAATGTAAAAAATGACACATCAAAAATGCAAAATTGGAGATAATGGAGAGAAATAGTGATTTGGTTTTTCATTTTTTGAATTGAAAACATTGTCGAAATATAGCCTTAAAGAAGAAAAAATAATACGACCAACTTCCATGATGTCAACAAACGACTCAAATCTATAAGACGCATCCCTTTAAAAACTAGACCCACCGCCATCGAATCTTTCATTTGACCTGCTAAAGAGAAGCAAAAAGAAGCTTCCCGCTAAAGTCTCGCCATCAGCACGCCCCCCCCCCAAGCAAGACCCCAGAGGAGTCTTGACGATAGGCGTCAGCGGCGTACTGAAAAGCCCCTCCCATCCTTCTTTAGCGCTGACAAATGGCTTAGCGCAGACAAAGTAATATGCAAGAGGGATATTCTGATTACATTGTGAGCGGGCTTAAAGTACGCGTGTACGGAGGCTCGCCTTCCCGTGGCGGATTATTCCAATAAGAAAGAAGCAAGACGGCAAGACGGCGAGACGGAGGGAGCCCTGCTCAGTATTCAGCGGATCCGTTAAACATAAAGAAGCAGGCGCAACGTGAGGTCGGCGCCGTCATACGATCTTCCCAGGTTTTACAAATTGAACACGGGAGCAAGAAATTGGGATGAATCAAAAAATGTCTCACTTGGAGCCCATTTATTAAGAATATCCGTATCAAGAATCATTCTGGCGGCTCGGCCCCACAGTTCTGGGTTCGATCCCAGGTCCGTCATCACTGCGTGGAGTTTGCATGTTCTCCCCAGCATTGCGTGGGTTTTCTCCGGGTTCTCCGGTTTCCTCCCACATCCCAAAAACATGCTAAGCTAATTGAAAACTCTAAATTGCCAAACCCTCGCCATGAATGTCCTTTGTCCCCTCGTGCCCTACGATTGGCTGTCCACCTGCCTGGTGCCCAGAGTCGGCTGGGATAGGCTCCGGCACCCCCCAAATTCCACAGAAAATGAACAAATGAAGGAAGAATCATGATGTTGATGTCATCCGCAAATGCAAATGCTTTGAAAAGCCAATGTTTTCAGATATTGACCAAATGAAGAGCGGACACGCCCCTTTCTAGCGTCCCGTACCTTACCGCTATACGTATGCGGGTCACATTAGATCAGGGGTCTCAAACTTGCGGCCCGCGGGCCAACTGCGGCCCGCGGGACGATAATTTGCGGCCCCCGTCTTAATATGAAAGATCGATTTTTTTTTTTTTTTTTTTTTTTTTTAATTTTTTTTTTTTTTTTTTTTTTTACCCCTTTCCCCATGATGGCGCCGTTTAAGTGGCAGCCAGTGGCAGTAGCTCTGTCCACTCATGTTTTTCTTGTTTTACAGCATGTTTTACATGAAAAATTAGAGGGAACATTGACATGCACCTGCTTGTGGCAGGTGTGATACTGGTGTGCCGATAGCGAGCAATGATGATGTCGTGACCGGATGATTCGCCTAAAGACGTTTCGCCGACGGACGTTTGACAGACGGACAGGTCGTACTAGTATTTGTTAGTTTAATGATTAAATACAAATACTAGTATTTGTATTTAATCATTAAACGCTGTTTTCAGCTGGATTTGACCGAATTTGAGAGCATTTTGAGCCGTTTGGCGAATGGACGTCTATAGACGTTTTTTTGCCTCCATCGCGATATCATCCAGTATTTGTATTTAATCATTAAATGCTGTTTTAGGATGGATTTGACCCGATTGCTGTCATTTTACGGCTCGGTTCTGCTACATCTGCCTGCCCAAGAGTGCTTATTCCCGGACTGCCATTGAAGGTAGACGAACATTGATTTTTACTATAATTTGGACAACACCGGCGGCGGGCCGGATTAAAAATCCTAACGGGCCGTATATGGCCCGCGGGCCGAGGTTGAAAAACTTGTACACACACGATCCGGCGGGGCGAGCGTTCGAATCCCGTTTCGGCGAAACCTCCGTTCGGCCGAATGAACGTTCGGTGGAACGTCCATTCGGCGACCTGCCCGTCTGTCAAACGTCCGTCGGCGAAACGTCTTTAGGCGAATCATCCGAGTACCGATGATGTCGCTCACACTGGTACTCAGTGCGCTCAGGGAGGTTGTCTTTCTGCTCAGACCAACAAAAAATTAGAGGGAACTTTGGTTCGGAGCTGAATGAACCAATCACGGTGAGGTATACGGCTCTGGAGGGCGGGACATCGGCCGGGCTGTCCAGTGCCTCGCTCACTCACTCATTCATTCCTCCAATCAGCTGGGCGGAGGAGAAGCCGTGAGGCCGATCACTCCGCTCGGCGCGCACACTCCTCCGCTGCTCTCAGCATAGAACTGAATGAGGCGCTATGATCCGTGATCCAGCCTGTGTCAGTGTCTGTAGCCATCTCCGCGATTGAAACGGAGAGCGAAAGTGCACATGCGCCACAAACCCGCGCGACTGAATGTGAAAGATCAACCCGAGACTCATTCCAAGTGGAAAAACATATTACAGAGCCCCAGAGATGTCTCTTTCAAAGCCTGCCGTGAAGAGAAAGGTCGGTGATGAGCACAGACAGTTTCAAGAAAAGTGGGGAGTGCAATATTTCTTTGTTGAACACAGGGGCACCCCGACGTGTCTCATTTACACTGAAAAAGTTGCGGTGCACAAGGAATACAATTTGAAACGTAATTGTACTATGAGACATGCTGAGGAGTACGAAAAATACCAGGGAGATGAGAGAGCCAACCAGGTTGCCAGTCTTAAAACACGTCTTCTGAGGCAACAGGATCTCTTCAAGAAGGCTACCAAAGACAGTAATGCAGCAGTCAAAGCTAGCTACGCCGTTTGTGAGTTGATTGATCCTGTGCTAAGTGATCCCAAATGGCTCATGGACTTGGCTTTTCTTGTTGATATCACACATGAGCTTAATGTACTGAACAAGAAGCTACAAGGCCAGGGGCAACTTGTCAGTGCTGCCTAGCATTCTGCACTAAACTTGTGTTATGGAAAGCCCAGCTCTCTCAGACAAACCTTTGCCATTTCCCAGCATGCAAGGCTCTCGTGGATGCAGGCACACCATTCAGTGGTGAGAAGTATGTTGAGGCCATTTCGAAGCTACAGGAGGAATTTGATCACAGATTTGCAGACTTCAAGACACACAAAGCCACATTTCAAATTTTTGCGGACCCCTTCTCCTTTGATGTGCAAGATGCCCATCCTGAGCTTCAAATGGAGCTCATTGACCTGCAGTGCAACTCTGCACTCAAAGCCAAGTTCAGGGAGGTGAGTGGAGAAGCAGACAAGCTTGGGCAATTTTTGAGAGAGTTGACCCCCAGCTTCCCTGAACTTTCCCGAAGGTTCAAGCGGACCATGTGCCTTTTTGGGAGCAGATACTTGTGTGAGAAGCTCTTCTCCACCTTGAACTTCAATAAGTCCAAGTACAGGTCCAGACTTACTGATGAGCATCTTCAAGCTCTACTGAGGGTCTCCACTGCTTCCTCCCTCAAGCCAAATGTGACTATGTGAGAAGAAGCGCTGCCAGGTCTCTAGCAGCAAGGAGTAGGCAAAAGAAGCCGTGTTCAGAATATTTCATGTTCAATGTTCCATTCAAGTTCAGAAAGTTAAAGGTTAAAGAGCTGTTAATACAGACATTTGAAACGGAATAAAAATAATTCATTTTCTCTACTTAGCCAGCCAGTGTATATCTACTGTATGCTCATTAGTATTATTTGGTTTTATATTACTGATTGATTTCTTTTTTATTCATCTTTAAGTTAATTTATTTAATTCATTATTTTTTGTTAAAAAATAAAGATATTTGATAACGTTGGAAAGTTTTATCAGTGCTTTTCTTGTGGAAATCCTGATGCGGCCCAGTCTCACCCAGACTCGGCCTCTAGTGGCCCCCAGGTAAATTGAGTTCGAGACCCCTGCATTAGATGCTCAACCCCGTTGAATTAGCAAAGTGAGCAGGATAGCCCACGTAAAAGTGGATTGTTTTAATAGGCTTTTTGTAAGAATGGCCCAATAAAAGAGACGTCTTGTGCTTTGGCCATTGTGGCTATTGATGAGCCCATAGAAGTGATTGATCCTTCTCTTCTTTTTTTCAGCCTCTTTAAATTAGCAAGCTCATTTCTCTCACGTTAAAAGCATTCCAAGAGTCGCCGCAGGCTTTTTAACCTTTTTTATTTTTACCCACACCATCCCACGGGTGCCAAAATTAAAACATAGATAAATGTCAAGAGAATAGAATAAATGAATCAATCCGTACATACAAAAGGGTATATTTTATCATTGACTTTTTGCCATGGAAAAATACAAATGGTAAAAACAAAGGCATTTATTTTGTCTCCGTATTTGGCTTTTCTTTTCTTTTTCTTGCCATCAATTTGACTTTCCAACCAGGAATAGTTATCAATAATGGGGTACTCTGAGTTTACCTGAAGGAAAATGACTTCAGATTAGCAACTTGAAAATATAATAGAATTATATGCAAATTTTGATTGATCATTTGTTTGGAACCATATATAAAAAAAAATCTATTTCAAAATGGGTCTCCTCGCCCTGTCAAAATGATTTGGACGGATTAAGGCAATGGCTAAAGAACGAAAAATAAGTCTAAGGCAAAAAAACATTGTTATCTGTTTACACAAAGTACAAGTCAACGACAAAATACATATTTTTTTAGTTATTTCCCTTGATGTTTAATGAATCCTGACTTTTTTCAATTTGTCAGCCCCTGAGAATATGTTTGTGTACTTTGCAAAATGGCCTTTTTGCATTTTTGGGCAGGCGACTGAACGACAACGAGATCGTCCTCCTGGAGGCCACCGGGATGTTCAAGAAGCTCACAAACTTGAGGAAAATGTACGTATATTTTTGCTTTTGCTTTTATAATTTCACTTTATGAAGCATCTATTTTTGTGGGCCAATCAGCTCACGTATAAATCATGTTATTTACGTTGATTGTTACACTACAATCCGAGCGGTACAAGGCAAACTGTCTTATTTTCATCAGGCCAATCAAAAGTGGGACGAGGGCCGCAGTTTGGCCGTCCAGAACGTGACTTTTTTTCTCGTGAACCAATCTGATACTGGCCGATATCCCGAAAATTGCTGTAGACATCAGCAGTTCGGACACCGCTGTCCGATAAAGCACCGCGTGGCCTTTCCTCCGGTAATCAATGGTAGAAATGGCCGTCACCGCAATTGCGACAGTAGCTATGAGGCTACCATTTACTATTTTCATTTCTTTGGAATGCATTGACGCTCGTCACGACGACGGCACGGCACGGAGGTCCCCGCAACTTTCTCCATACGTTTGAGGCGGCCAAGGCGCAATGTTATCTGTCTATTTCAGGGGACGTCTCATTATTATGGAAATCGGGTGTCTGTTTCTGTCCTCCATTTGTTCTGCTCCTGATCTTCGATATATGCTGCTGGCTGATGTGATTTAAAAAAAAAAATCAAGTAAAAGCACAAATATCGTTCGCACATTCTCTGCCGTTTGCACAAGTAAATGTAAAGTAACAATTCTCCATTTTGGATGGACTGGAGGGAGCAATGTTTTATTCTCGGGGTTGTCCAAGGGCTAAATCGACCATTATTTTGGAGATAGCGACTTTACTTTTCAGTGGGAAATGTCCCTCATTGGATATTGCTGATGGCGACGGCCAATTTGTTTGAAGTGGGAAGCCTGGCATTTTGAGTGATTTGGATCTTTGTCATTGTTAGCGTAGCAAAGTTGAACGTCTATTGCCATCATTTAGAGCTATCACAAATAATCCAGCACTAAATTAAATAATTATTTTAGTCAAATCTTTTTTTTTTCAAATAACAATTTTAAACTATTTTCTAGGCATTATTTACATTTTTTTAATAGTTCATTTTTTAAATATTTGTTTTCCTTACAAAAATGTCTTTTTGAGCCTCTAGCTCTTTTATTTGTAAAATTATTGTTTTTCATTTAAATATCCCTAAGAAAGTGATTCATACATGAGCCAATTACTCAATTATAATCTAAAAAAATCTATCAAAATAAGCGTATGTGGTCTGTTTTTTTTAATGGTTAACAAAAATAACTTTTGTTTTGAGTACTCATCTTGCATACTTAAAGACGAGAAAGCGTGCAATGGGTGGTGTTGACTTGAAGGAATTTCAATGATTGCCATTGCTTGTCCACTATTATGCCGTACAAATTGGAGCAACATATTGCATTTGGCTGCATATCCCAACGTGACTAATGGACTGGACGTCTCCGCCACGCGTGTTCCATAGCGTCCGTATTAAGTTAGCCTTGCAATAATTGAACAATACACTGACAAACGGAGACGGCAAAGGGAGCGCAGGAAATCAACGGGAAGCGCGCGTGGCGTTGGCGGACCCAAACAAGTCGGCGAGAGACGGACGGACGGAGAGTCCAAATGAACCGCCAGGAGCCAATTGGCCTTGGATTCAGATTTACAAGCGCGTTTTATCTACAACCGAAGCTCAGCGGGGGAGAAAAATAAATAAAAAATAAAAGAGCAAGAGTTGATTTATTGGAGAGGAAATTGCCCACCATCTCGCAGGATATAGATTGGGCGCACTCTCATTTCCATTTTGCTCCTCTCCATTCCTTCCGTCCCGTCTTCATCTTCTCATCCCTTTTCCCCAGCGCGCCGTGTCGATAAGCGAGGACGCACGCCGCTCGGTCGGTCGCCTCTCCCCCGAGGATCGGCACGCCGCGATAGGGATCGTCTCGGCTTATTGTCTCTGCGGCTTGTCAATTTTAATTTGATTGCGAGAGTGGGTGGATCCTACTCGCTTTTGCCAGGGAAATGGAAGTACTGCAACTGTTGGTTGCGGGGGTGCCGGGGCCAAACGTGGGTGAGCTGAAGCCCCGGGGTCTCGGGTGGAATGTCACTTCTTACATTTAAGCACAGTTTACTGTTCAAACTATGCGTATAACATGCACTGGCTGAAACTGTACATTTGTTGAGTAAAGTTCACTTGTATTTCACGAAATATTTTACATTTGTGTGCCATCTTTTGCGTACAATTTATTTTCAACATGTGCAAGGCATTTTAATGGAATAATTAAAAAACGGTTTGTATATAGTACTCATTTTTTTAACAAGAATTAGCCTCTCTTATCATAAACACTTGGGCCTATTACACTTGTTTTTTTATGTTGATCATGATGGTAGTATTTATTGTGTGTATTTTTTAACTATAAGTAGCATCGAAGTAATATGAAGAGGGTGTGTGGAGGGATCCGTATTTATATGGATTATTTCGAAGCTCAATCGGCGCAAAATTGGTCAGCGAGTGATTTTTTTAGTTAGATTTTTTTCCGCTAGCTTGTCAGACAATTGGACCATGGTCTCAAGACAGGGGCGGAAATAGGAGGGGGGCGGAGGGGGCACCGTGCCAGACAAAACTCCCGTAGTCATGTATAAATTATCTTGGTATGGTCGAAACTGTGGTGGCACGGTGGTTGGGTGGTTAGTACTAGCAACGTCCCCATCCGACCCGATACGACTATTTTTGGAGCGTATCCGCAGCCTGCGACTCGTATTCGGGGAGGGCCACCCATTGGCTGACGGTGACTTTGTCGTTCCAGCAACCTGAGCAACAACAAGCTGCGGGACATCCGCGAGGGCGCCTTTGACGGAGCGGCGGGGGTTCAGGAGCTTCTCCTGACCGGCAACAAGCTCAGCGGACTCCACGGGCGAATGTTCCGAGGTCTCGGTGGCTTGAAAACGCTGTGAGTAAACCCCAAACTCCATTTGTCGTCATCAACGGAGGTCTGGGGAGCGACGCTCCCTATACGGTATTGACGTGAGTTTATTTATCGTTGCAGAATGCTGCGGAGCAATCAGATCGGCTGCATCGACAACACCACGTTCACGGGCCTGAGCTCGGTGCGTCTGCTGTCGTTGTACGACAACCGGATCTCCAGCATCGCCCCGGGAGCCTTCGCCACCTTGCACTCGCTCTCCACCATGTGAGTTTTAAAAAAACAAAAAATTATCTGCCTGAATCAGCACCGCAAGCACATATTTCACTTGTAAAAATCTCATTAAACCAAAAACTAATGTCAACAAACCCAAAAAACGTGCACGTGAGTCAAATGGCCCATAAATTTGCGGGTACCGCTGTTTTGTCCGCTATTGGCCCCGACGTACTTATAATCACGTTCGGTTCTGTCGGTGGGTCCAACTTAACCGAGATAACAACATTGCGGAATCCCAGAAATGGATTTTCCAGTTTTTACGTGGTTGTTCTGGTGTAAACATAGCCAAGGGCCAGCGATTTTATCGTCCGCCCTCCCCCGTCGCGATGATGAGGGATGGAAAGAGACGCCGGCCGCTTCAATCTCCTGACCGACCACCTACTGTACACGCGAAGGTTGTAAATAACGTGTCGCTGTCGTAAAAGATCGCCTTTATCTTTATTCCTTACTGTGAACACAGACCGCGCCGTAAAAAAGCTCCCCCGCCAAACAAGGAGAGCTCGTATAGCCGTCAAATTCCATTCCAGTTTCCACCTCGGTTTTGTTTGGAAATGAGTTTTGACGGCGAGCTTGAAGGAATGTGAATGGCTGGACATTTCACAAACGCCCTTCCACTGAAACGCTGCTCATTACGGACAACCGGGAATGGATTTTGATCCGTGTTTGTCGAACATTGGCACGCTCAATGAATACTATTCTGGTGGTCCATCCTTTTAATATAAATAACAAGGGCTGTGACATTATTCCCTCCCAAAAAACTGGTCATTTCTTGACTATAAGTGATAGGTTTATTATTAAAACACTTTAATCAAAACAGGGAGACATCATTAATATACTCTGGCTACAACTTGCAAGGAAAATCACTCCCGACTCGCCCTCGTCCAGGATGAGTCTAAAGAAACGCCATCTTCCTCTGTCCATTTAGTCGGCGCATAATCAAAACATTTGAGGTCATCTGATTCAAACAATTGCATAAGCTAACCAAATAACACCATTAAGGTCAAAAAACAACTGCCACATCAATCTCATGTTAGATCGGAACCAAAAACACCTGCGTAAGAATTTGCACAAGTAAGCATACAAAGTGACCCGAGCAGATCGGAAACCAAAACAACTGCGTAAGAATTTGCACGAATAAGCATAATAATATTTTTATAAGGTAAACAGAGCAACCGTATTTTTAAACAATAATGCGAGTATTTTTGGAAGTTGATTCGATTATCGACATCTGCCGGAATCCAAGTCAAAGCAATTTAAGAGTCCCTCGTAGATCTTCATTGCCAACTCAGATCAACAGTCTCGGCCTGGAACATGGTGTCCTGTTCAGTCAATAGTCCTGAAAACAATTAACTGGCCTCGAAAGCAGCTGTGGGGCGAAAGTGTCCTTGAGCTTACTCAGTCCCAACATAAAGTATAGCACAAATTAATTTATAGCTTCATTACCTATTCAATGCTTATTGAACATATAGTAACATCCCAGAATAAACCCAACAATAAGTCGCCCTATTTTTGTTGTAGTTTGCGATAAATTGGCAAAATATTTGTAAATAATGTCATTTTTGCGCATCAAGCAGGCTTCCTTTTCTGAATTGGCGCCGTAAAAGAAAGCCGAGCCTGTTTGCTCATTTCCTTATCTGCTTTGTTTTGATTTGGAAGCGCTCACTTGAACAGCGCTTTGACGCGCCCCTCCCCTCTCATTTCCCGGCAGCGTGCGTACGTTTAATTAAAAGATTAACACGTCGAAAACGGGAAGTAAGAGATTTGGCCGAGGTCGAGTCGCCACTCGGCGAGGTCAATTCCTCGCCTGGCAATCGTGACCGGCGACCGGTTGCTAAGGGACGAGCGACTGGAGGTAATGGCGCCTTTTTCAACCGTGGGTTGTTTACCGGCGTCGCTATGGCAACCCCGGTCCCCGAAGCCTAACGACCGACGGGGATCCAAACCGTTGCGCCGACCCATCATTGAATACGCCTCGGCATGAATATCTGAAAAAGGCAAGAAAACGCGACGAGGGGTCATCCAAATGGAAGAATACGATGAATACGATAACCTTCTTTTCTTTTCTCCGCGAGGCTGGCTTATCTCCGCCTCGCTGTATCTCATTGAATTCACCAAAAGGAATGAAGGGACAATAACCTTTTTCTCTCCGCCTCTTTTATTTCCTCTCAGTGTATGAATTTGGCTTTGGGAGCAAAAGTGGCAGTATCTCAATACAGACGCTCCCCTACTTACGAACGAGTTAGGTTCCAAGTGATTGTTCGTAAGTTGAATTTGTTTGTAAGTTGCTCAGTGCTATATTTTGTATTATAATTTATATTTAAGGCCTATATAAGTATATTGAAGGTTTATATAAGTGCATTTGTATGTTTAAGGCTTGTATAAGTAACACGCATTGGTTTGTACTGAATTTTTTTTTTTAATAAAATGGAGAGAATACATACAGTTCTGTATACATACATTAGAGAGAGAGAGAGAGATTTACTAGAAAGTGGCCGAAAGAAGCTATCTAATGACGATTGCAGTTTTCTTTTTTTCATCATAAATGATGCAGTAGCACTGTATGGCATCATTCAATTGATTTGCAAACTTTGTGCAACGTTCAATATTTGGGTCCTGCTGCTCCATCTTTCTGTTTATAAATGGTACTGACGGTCGAACGATTCAAGTTGTATTCCCGTGCAACGCGCATCAAGTTGCACATGCAGACATGTTCGTATGTACCGTTGTTCGTAACTCGAATGTTCGTAAGTAGGGGAGCGTCTGTACTCTGAATTTCTGCCGTTCTTAGCTACTGAAAAATTTGCCGAGATTTGAAGAAGGCCACGTTTGCCTCGGATTCAAATCCTCGGAACGCCACCATCGTCCCCGTCGAGGCCCGAACGTGACAAATATTCTGTCCGTCCGTGTGTTTGCAGTAACCTCCTGTCCAACCCGTACGTGTGCGACTGTCACTTGGCTTGGCTGGGTCATTGGCTGAAGAAAACGCGAGTGGTGAGCGGGAACCCTCGCTGTCAAAGGCCCGCCTTCCTCAAGGAAATTCCCATCCAGGATGTCGCCAGTCCTGACTTTACGTGCGACGGTAAGATCCAATCCTGTCATTTTTTGGTTTGTTTTTTGCTCAAGTGTCGGGAGGTCCAATCGTCTATTTGTCAGCCGTTTTAACACGAGCCGTTACAACGCGCAACAAATCTTCAGGTTACGATGAGCGATGCAGCGATTTTAAAAATATCGGACACCATTGGATTTTTCACAAGACGGGATCCGAACCTAAGGTCACGTGCAATGTTCCCTCTAAGCTGCGCACGTGCGCAATTGCGCACGTGCGCAATTGCGCACTACTCTCGTCTTCTTTGCGCAGCAGCAATCATATGGCGCGCAGTAAATAAAATCCCTGTTTTTTTTTACCCCTTTCTCCATGATGGCGCCGTTTACGCGGCAGCCAGTGGCAGTAGCTCTGTCCACTCATATTTTTCGTGTTTTACAGCCCTTCTATTAAGCGGTGAAATCAGGGGAGAACTGTCTAAATCTACTCTGTGTGTAGTTATGTGCGTGCGTGCGTGTCTGTGTGTCTAGTATGTGTCTTCAACCTACACAATGGACTATAAATGGAAATTAGCCCTTGGCTACAATCTTACATATATATATGTCCATTAACATGAATATAAATATGTTCATTAATATGTGCTATCCCTTATTAAATAACTCAAAGAAAAATCCTGGAAAAATATTGCATATAAATGGAAACTTGACTATCTCAAGTGACACGTTCAGCAGAAAAGTCATTGGAACGAGAATGAGAAGTGAGAAGGACAGATGTGTAAAATAAGGTCAAATTTAAGTCGGATGTGTGCATATTCTAAGGAATCGAAGCACTCATCTACCGGGCTGCCAATTCGTAGATATTAATCATTACATTTTATTATGACTAAATCATTTATGTGTAGTAGACATGCACCTGCTTACGGCAGGTGTGATACTGGTGTGTGCCCGTAGCGAGCAATGATGATGTTGCTCACACTGGTACTCAGTGTGCTCAGGGAGGTTGTCTTTCTGCCCAGACAAACTAAAAATTAGAGGGAACATTGCTCACGTGGGTTTTCAGTACTGTTGTGCTTTTCGGCTGCTGTAAATCAAACCACTAGGAAAACGGAAACAGTTCATGGTGTAGAAGTATCGTAAACAAAGCATTTCCTGACTTGAATACAAACAAATCCATTCATCCGTTACTGTTTACGTTATATTTTACATCATTTTTACGGGTCTTGAGAAAATTCGGATCAAGAAAAGCTCAATTATACAAATGCATTGATGAGAAGCAACGATTTAAATGTCATTTTTTCGCAGCCTTATTTTGTGATGCACCTCTGATTTGTTTGTGTGCAAAAAAAATCTCCACTCATAACCAAAACCATACATATAGATTATGCATGATATAACTCATGCCTGAACTTCTCCGTCATCGTTTTTAGAAAAAAAGTCAGCCTTGAAAAAGAAAAAAAAGCTGGTAAGCTTACTGCCACGACCGCGGCGGGTCAAATTTCTAATTCCCAAACAAAACAAATACCAAATCGCGGTTGTCACTGTTTACGCTGGAACATTCTGAGGTCGGACGTCGTAATCCCCGACCAGGATATTTTCTGACTTTCTCTCTCGCAGCGTTGAAAAAAGAAAGGCAATATTCTCACCAGAGCAACGGAAATGGAAACGATCATGTTGTAATTGTTCGCATTTACGCCGCGTGGTGCCAGCCCGTCTCTCGGCGAGCGCTCGAGTCGGGTTCCAGCGCCAATCACGTCGGCGTCCGCGCCATCGCTAACCTCTAGCGGCCCCCCGATGACATCATGGCGTCGTCGCGGCGACAATGCTCCCGTATGGTCGCCAAGTTCGATGCCACGCCGCCGCGTCTCTACTCTTGTTGGAGAAATTCATTTTCACCCCTCTGATCATTTCCTGCGCTGAAAAGTTTTTCTAAAACATCAGCTTGGAAAGTCGTTAGCGGCTTCGCCTCCACTCAAAAGTCGGTGTGAGTTTTAAGCAGATGAGGTCATATAAATGCCACTCTAGTGGTTTATTGCATGTTCCAACGCTTGCCTGTAAGTGACTCGGGCTGACTTCCTGGCCAAAAGCCACGTGGGATTAAAACGCTTGCTGCTCTTTTATTTGACAAATAAAAGGACTAGCAGTCATAACTTCCGGAGGGACTTGATCAATGGGTGTGTCCAAAATGGCCACCCCAAAAACTGGGAGAGAGATTTTTAGCGGGCAAAAAGTCAGGTGGCGCGAGCAGGAAATTTTGCCGTCGAGAGCTCAAGTCTGGCCAGCGAGAACGTAAGAGAAAAAAGGCAAATGAAAACATGGTATTGGCTTTGGCTTTGTTTGCGGTTTATTATTCTGCGACTACCACTTGCAAAGTTTGCTGCCAGAATGGAGTTGGATTTTTTTCCACTCCAATCCGATGCCGTAGAAATTCAGGATTGGGAACGGAACTCGGTCCCCGGATTAGGCGCCTCATCTCTGGGTTTGCCCAATGACTTGATGTTCCTAAACCCGCCAGTGAGTTTTTTGTCCAGGAAGCGCCCCGCTCCAATATCCCTAAAAGCCGCCAAATCTGTGACATCACAATGGCCAATAAGCGCCACCGCTAAATCCAAAGCAATTTTCAGAGAGACGCGTGTACACAAAAGTCAAGTTGCGTTATTATTGGCCGGTCGGCTCCTCCTCATTATCCTCCATTATGGTTTTGACTTTGTTGCTTTTGACTCTACCCGGAGCACGGTTCAAGTCTTCCCATAACGGAACGACCGTGCGTTTGGGAGGGCGACCGTGTCACGCCGGGAAATGGAGGCCAAAAATAACACTCCTGGCCGCCAGCCTCGGCGACGGCCAGGAGCGTTCTTTCCACCTCGTCTTCGCGTTGTTGCCGAGCACCTTTTAAGCTTGCTCGTGCTTTTATTTAGACGTCCTTGAAGCAGTCCTTGTTGTTCGCCCGCCAGTGTCGCCCTGTTTTATCAGCTTCTGTTCATCTGAGATAAGATAATAAGACTTTATTGATCCGCCGAGCGTGAGGAATTAACTTGTTGCAGCAGCAAATCAAAGAACAAAACCCTTGATGTAAATTTGGTTAACCTGCTAAGTGTCTAAGTATTTTTACAGTGATAAAATGTGACTTTATAAAAGGTACTAGGGTCGCCTCAAAGAGGATTGTGATCGCCGGATTATAATATTTGGATTTATAAATGGAGGGCTGCCAGTTTAAACTTCAACCTGTCATACCTGTCAACCTCTGCCAATAACTGCCCTTATAAATGATTATGATTCCCCTTACAAACCCCCAAAAAACCTTACAAACACCGTACGACTCGTACGTTTTTTGGGGGTTTGTAAGGGGAATCATAATCATTTATAAGGGCAGTTATCGGCAGAGGTTGACAGGTATGACCTGTCAAAATCGATTGGTCATCTATCGCTATCAATGGCACCAGCAACGTTATTATTCACATTGTCCTCGTATAAATGAGCAAAATAAAAAAAGTTTCATGCACTGAAGCGTGAACTTTTGCACCCGAGCATGTTTTATAGATAAACTCCACATAAAGACGTTCTAATCTGTCAATTGAGGGGGGGAAAAACTCCCTTCTTTCTCCCTCAGCCTATCTAAATTAAGATAATCTTTTATTTATAGTTCCTCCTTTTTAAAAAAAAAAAGCCGGCGCTAAAGTGCAGCCTCGAGAATTGTGGAGATAATAGCGGCTCAAGTAGTCCTCGGAAAGCCGCAATGTGGTCCGTTTATCTACGTGCTAAGTATGACCAATTAGCCTTTCGGGATCCCGGCACGGCTGATAACGTCGGTTTGCGACATTTTTTTGATCGCCCCCTTCCCCCCGCTGCCGTGTCTTTCAGGTGGCGAGGATAACGGCTGCCTCCCGGCGTCCGGCTGCCCCGACGTCTGCACGTGCTCCGATGGCGTGGTGCGATGCAGCAACAGAGGCCTGCGCTCGCTGCCCAAGGGCGTTCCCAAGGACGCCACCGAACTGTGAGTACAAGTCCCCCCGCCCACCCCTTCCCCTTCACACCGGCTGGTTCATTGCCTGGCTTGCCAACTCCATGAAATTAAAAAAAAAGAAGGGGCGCCTCCCTTTTGTTACCATCATGACAAACGGTGTTAACATAAACATTGTGTTTACATATTCCTTCTGATGCAAGCCTTAGGGAACGTATGGCTCTGGAGCCATATGTGGCTCTTTTGATTCAAATTCATAAGCCTTTTTTGTCATCATACACAGCTGCGTATAAAAAAAATTGGTGGTGCTACTCCAAGCTTTTCAAAGTGTGTTTTCCCAGTAAAAAAATAAAAAATAAAAACATAAATAGTAGTATAAAAGTATAAAAAGTCACATCCCGGCGAGGTGAATTCTAAAATATTGCACAGATTCTAAAATCTTGCACATTGATGGGTGCATATGGCTCTCCGCTAACCTGTGAGCTCAAATATAAAAACCTCTAGTGCCTTTTTAGTCATTTTTTTCTTTTCCATGAGACTTTAGTGCATGGGTACTCCCATTGATACTCATTGATTAGCCACAGCGTGACATTGTCAAAAGAATTCAAAGACTTTTTGTACTGTAAAAGCGGTGAAATGACTAAAATAGCACAGATTTTCATATATTTTCACTTCTAAATTGGCTCTCAAAGAATAACATTTGAAAATAGGAATTGTTTCTGGCTCTCTCTCTGTCAAAAAGGTTCCCAACTCCTGCGCTAATGCTTTTTTGCCTGTCAATTCTGGCATCAAGGGGTTAAAAAGTGGACTAGAAAGTGAGGAAAAACTTAAAGTATCTGGGCTTAGTTTTGACACACAAAGCTGACCTTGTCCTGTCTGTCTTCACCATGATAACGTTGCAAATGTTGTTTAGATACAGTTTCCCCCCAAATTTGTGGAACACGGACGGGCGGGGGCTTTCCCCGTCTTCTTCCGAGCTATTCTCGCCCAAACGTTTCAAGAAACAGTCAGCGGCGCCTGCTAAACACGATTTCCTCATTCGACATTGATCCCAACTCCAGTTGGAGCGTAAAACAATCGTCTGGCCGATGCCGTCCGTACGAATCTTTGGATCTGCCAACAAAATGCTGGAAAATGTTTCATTTCGCCAATCCAGGATGCCGTTTAACTCGTAAAATCGTTTGTAAAATGGCCTGTCAAAAGTAACCCGGGGCAAAAAAAAAATGGCACATTGGACTCTGGTGTGCCGCGGGGGTGCCGGAAAATATCCTAGCCAGCTACGGGCCATTGGTTGAAATTGTTGCCAGCCAATTGCATTTATTTTTGGGATGGTTTTCTGACAGAAACTGACTGGATGATTTGTATTTTTTTATCATTGGCAAGATTCCATTAAAGAAACTCTTTATTTATTAGAAGCCGCAAGTGTTAGAGCTGGTAAAAATAGTTTTTTTGAGTCTGTTAGTTTTTTTCCCCCCTGAAACGGCGCCAATATCCGTCATACTAAAGGCGAGCAGGCGGTCGACGTCGGCGCTCTCAAATGACTCCCGCTCCTCAGGGTCAATAACAGTGATTAGGTATTGATCGGCCGCGGGAAGACACTCCATCATGGTGTCTGCTCGACCTACTTGTGACCCCAGAGAAAGACAGCGCAAACATTTTGTCATGAGGGGAACGCCATTTTTGCCAGCAGAAAAGCCCCGCCTCCTTTTATAGTCCGTAAATGAGCCTCATTTGTTTGTTTGCGTGCAGGTATTTGGAAGGCAACATGCTGACATCTGTACCCAAGGAGCTGGCCGCCCTCAAGCACCTGTCGCTGGTGTACGTCTGCAGAACCCACGCGCGCTCCGCAATGCATTGTGGGTGTATTGACCTGACGCGTTTGCCTCCGCAGAGACCTGAGCAACAACAGCATCAGCGCAGTGGCGCCGTACGCCTTCAGCAACATGAGCCAACTGGCCACGCTGTGAGTGGTCGCCGTGGCAGCGAATCAATGTCTAGGGGGCGGGGTCTGAAATACAGTGGGTCGGTCATTAAGCAGGAGCTTCTAAACTGTAAAAGTAAGCTTTAAGCTTTTTTTTCCTTTTCTTTCCACTAGGATCCTCAGCTACAACCAAATTCGCTGCATCCCGGTCCACGCCTTCAACGGTCTCAAGTCGCTCCGCCTACTGTGAGTCACGAGCTGGGCCCCGCCCCCGCACGCTCTCGAGCTAAATCAAAATTCAATCAGCCCCCCCACTGCGGGCGGCGCGCTCGTTGGTTCCGCCGGGCTAACCGATGACGAGATAAAAGCGATGATGAGCTCTCATCTCTCGTCCCTCCCCCTCGCCGTTGATCCGCCCATCCTGGCGTCTGTCCAATGGCCGCTTTCTGGCTGGCGTTGGCCTTGATGAATGGAGCTTCGCTGTGTGTTTCTTCCTGTCATCCATCAGCTTGTCCACCCTCTGCCTCGGCGCCCCGTGCGTGCGCGGCGGGCCTTCTTTTCAGTGCCGCTCGCTCGTTTTCATTTAGCTCTTGGTTTTTTCACTGGGCTAATCTACGGGTGCCAGGGTAAAAAATATATATATCACAGGCAATCTTTACCCGTAGATAAGTAATCTCTATGTAGAGCTTACACAACCCACATATTACTAACCTGTACCTGCAGTTTATTAATCCCATTTACCAAACTGGGGGCTATGGATGACTTAATTGTACACACATTTATTACTAAATGGGTTCTACAGATTATTCAAATGTACCCAACAATTACTAATCTACACCCGCAGATGACTAAACTACAGTGGCGGTCCGTGTATTTTCTCGTAGCGCCTTCAACAAATCAATCCAACCCTCAAAAACTATTTTATGGCTATAAAACCTCTACAGCTGCGACACATAAAAAATAATCAATAAATCAATGCACAAAAATGGGGTAAAATCCACTTCCTAGTGCAACCAGGGGGAAAAGCAATGAAAGGAAGCTAACAGACAATTTGGAATTATTTAATAAGTATTGATGGACAAAATATAATATATGATTCAGATATTTCTTAGGCCAGCAGAGAAGGCCTTGAAGGCCCTGACGACCCGCCACTGCTAAACTATATATAGATATGGATGGATAATAGATGACTAAACTGTAAATACAGATGACTAAACTGTACCCACATTTTACTAAACGAGGGCTATTAAAATGTACTAAATTGTGGGAACAAACTACTAAACTGGGAGTACAGATGTTCACACTGTGGCCCCAGTTTAATCATCTATGGGTATAATGGGTCCATAATAATGATTAAAATATGTTTGTGCAGTGCTAGTACCTCAAATTCTTGATTGGTTGAAACAAACAAATCAACAGAGGAAGAAAAATGGTGCAAAATATATGGAAGGACGTTGTAAGTCAGCCGACGAGTCACGGAGCCCATTACAACGGCTACATTTCTGCGAGCGCCAGCTTTCTGTTGACTTTTATATATAAATATTTTAGTCATGTTCCATTATAGACACGAGCGCGGTGGTCTCGTGCCGCAGATCATTTGAATAATTTATGGATCCGCACAACGCCGTCTGGCAGAAAGTAAGATTTACCTCACATGACTGCCATGACTAAGCCTGTCGCGATACGCAATGAGTCAATAAAGCAAAAAAGTCGCTCATTTTCCTGCCCGCGATTTATGGCCGCGTGGGCTTGGCTCGCGTGCGACTTGGAACTGATTGGATGGGAGATTCGGCTCCCTTTCACGGATATTTATTGCTCAATAACATGCCGTAGACGCGCAAAATAAGAAAAGGCATTGATATTAAACATGGTGCAGCCTTGCCATGGAGGCCAATGGTAATTGTTTCCATTAATATACGTACTATTTTCAAAATGAAAAGAGAGATTCTCATTCATGAACAATGTTCCCTCTAAGCTGCACGCGTGCGCAATTGCACACTACTCTCGTCTTCTCTGCGCACAGCAAATCATATGGAGCGCACAAAATAAAATCCCAATTTTCTTTCTTTATTTATTTTTTTTAAATAGCTGTGAGGCCGACGCGCGAACCACTCATCCACCGGGCTGCCCATTCATAGATATCAATCATTACATTTTATTATTACTAAATCATTTATGTGTAGTAGACATACACCTGCTACTGGTGTGTGCCAATAGCGAGCAATGATGATGTTGCTCACACCGGTACTCAGGGAGGTTGTCTTTCTGCCCAGACAAACAAAAACATCGAGGGAACATTGTTCATGAACTATTTGGCGGCTCCCAAAATAAATCCCCAATACATTTTGGGCCGGCAGCGCATCATTCCGATTCACAACACACGCACGTACTTGAACGGCGTCCACGTCCTCGAAACCTGACGGTCCTTTTTTTGAAATTGTTCCAGGACTCTCCACGGGAACGACCTCTCCAGCATCCCGGACGGCGCCTTCGGCCACCTCACCGCTTTGTCGCACCTGTGAGTACGCCGCCGACGGGCGCTTTGTTGTAGGACGATGGGGCTTGATTTTGAGAACCCCTCTAGGGCTTTGGGCGCCAACCCCTTGTACTGCAACTGCGAACTACGCTGGCTCTCCCAGTGGGTCAAGGCCGGCTTCAAAGAGCCCGGTAAGAAAAGCCGCGCCCGGCAAAATGGCGCCAGCGTCCGATCGTTGAGCAAACGGTGGGCTTTGTCCATTTTGAGCAAAATAATGGAGGATGATTCCATAACCCGACAGGCATCGCACGCTGCACCGGGCCTCCCGACATGGCCGACAGGCTCCTGCTGACGACGCCGCTCAACAAGTTTCAGTGTAAAGGTAATTATTAAAAAAAGTCGGGAAAAGGGAAAAGCTGTTGCATCGCGTGTTGCTGTAGCAAGCGTTTTTTTTCTCCATTTCAGGGCCGGTGGATATCGGACTGGCGTCAAAGTGCGCTCCCTGCCTGGCGGAGCCGTGTCAGAACAACGGCACCTGCGTGGCCGACGCGTCCGGGTCTTACCACTGTACCTGTTCCTTTGGATTCAAGGTGAGATGCACCGCACTCAAAGATGTTTTTGTTTCGCAAAAATTGACCATTTATACGCTTTAAAATTAGCATTTGGCCAATTTTTAGGTCGATAATCTCTTTAAAAAATAGAAAAAGCTCATATTTCCTTCTTGTCCTTGTTCTTTTTTATGTAGAATATATATTTTTTTAAAGAATGCACAAGTTTACTGTCCTTAAAAATAAATATTTGCTTTTTAGAAACATCATTACATTGGATTTGGACAATTTTTAGCTGAACCATGTCTCAAAACAAGATTTAATTTACTTTTACTTGTGTTTTTGTTTAAATATATATTTAAAATATATATATTTTTAAAGATTTTAGTTCCCAATATTCCCAAATAAACATTTACCTTTTATAATCTTAAAAATTAGGATTTGGAACATTTTAGGTCTCTAAAATAATAGAAATAGAAAGAATAGTCATGACATTGTTCTGCTTGGGTTTTCTTTTTATTATTATACAATTCATAAAGATGCCTTCTCAAATATAGATGAAATGAAATACTGCTTGATTTAATCTTTTTTATTTTATTCAAGTCAGTCTGTAAAATTGCACATTTGGATGCCCGTCTTCAAGTCTTCCCTGACACAATCAATGTTCATTAAAAAAAATCCACCCAAGTGAGAAAAGAATACAAAATAAGATGGGGAGATGATGATGATGATGTTGTTGGGTAAAGCACCCTTTACCCATTCCTAAAGCATATATACTGTATCAAATGTTATTTTTTCCATCTTTCTCAGGGTCAGAACTGTGAAACGCCCATTAACGCCTGCATAAGCTTCCCCTGCCTGAACGGGGGGACGTGCCACGTTCATCCGGGCCTCCAAGACCACTTCAGGTAGCCCACCCCCTACGTCGTTAAAAACAAACAAACTTAGAGATGAATCCATGCAAAGAATTCAAACTCGACTCTCCAATCTATTTTGTATCATTCGTGCATATGATTTTGGGGCAACACCAAATGAGCCGATGCTCAATCTCCACTTCAAGATGGTAATCTGCTCTCTTTTTTCGGGGGCATTCTTGAGAAGCACGTTGCTCGCGACGACCACGACCTTCGACCTTACGATGTGTTTTATTATCTGCGAGTGGGTCTGAGGCGGCTGCCAATAGCCTAGAAACAGATGCCAAAATGGGGCTTGAGGAGGGCTCAAAGCAAAATCCAACGCTGTCAGTCGTCACCGTCGCTTCGCCCCCCCGACGTTTGGACGTAAATCTGTCAACGCCGGCCTGCCCCCCCTCCCTCCCAAATCTTACTTTTATCACCTGATTTTCTGCGGTGGCACGGTTTTCCTCAAAAGTTATGAGTAAATAATACAAAAATGGTGTCATTTTGGCGTTGTTCCACGTACAGGAATGGGACGGAACGGGATTTCCATTTTGACTTGGGCCTGGGAACTTTCCTCTGGGAAGGATTGTGCAAATAACTCACCCCCCCCCCCCCCCCTTTTTTCTCTATTCTGGAGAGCATCCATCCAGACCTTCTGCGCCACGTGGGCCCACGCATGGCAAACACAAAGTGGACAAGTGTCTTGTCCAAGAGCCCTTTGGCCTTTGAAAGCTTTCAATATGCATGTGGCCTTTAGCGGCCCGCCACGCTAACGATATTCTGGCTCCTTTCCCACGGGCGCTCTTAACGTCGATAGCGCTCGGGTGTCCGCTTTGACATTCGGACATGTTTTAGAATTCTTTGGGGGACGCCTTCAAAATGCCGGCGTCCACATCCGATGTCGCTTAAAGCGCTCGCTAAATTGTTGTGTTGGTTTCGGAAGAGTCGGCGTCGGAAGCCAACTGAAATTTGTAGCTGATATTTTGGAGAAGCTGCAACTTTGGAGAACAACCGTGACATGGTGCTTGCAATTTGGCCCCTGGGCCGTAGTTTGGACACCGCTGAAAGTTGAAAGTCTAGTGAAAAAATTGCCTTCAATTTGAAGACTTTAAATGACTTTAATTTGCTGACATTCACAAAAGGTTTCGCCCCCTCTATGAAGAGAATCATTCATTCTCCTAATTAAAATCTTCTGTAAAAATGTAGACCTCCATATTTAGTAAATCAAATGAGCTTGTTAAAATGTGCTTTTTTTTTCTAATGGCATCGCCGCCATTTTCCTTTGCAGCTGCGTGTGTCCGCCGGGCTTCGAAGGCGAACGCTGCGAGCTCAACCCGGACGACTGCGAAGACAACGACTGCGAGAACAACGCCACCTGCGTGGACGGCGTCAACAACTACACTTGCGTCTGTCCGCCCAACTACGCAGGTAAAAAGACGTACCCCATACTTGTTATTTTAGCTGTTGGCTGTCCATTTTAGTAAGCCCGTTTTCCTCTGTCTACTTTTAATTTTGCCACTAAAAGACGTTTAAAGTGCTCAAGTGCACTTTGTATTATTGACTGGTACCAGGGCTTTATAGCCTTCCAAATCAGAGTGCCTTGACCCTGACTAAAATGCAATCCTTGGTGGAAATGTGACTAAAGTAAGTGAGTGACTCTGAGGTCACTGGGACTGTTTTTCTTCTTTTTTTTTCTTTTTTTTTCCTCTCCTCTCCCCGCTACACAACTGCTTACTCGCACAAAACGTCCATTTCCACTCTTGCCGGCTGGTGAGCCCGTAATGGACAGCCGCTCCGTAGTGACCCCCACTGAAGAAGTGTGTGTATGTGTGTGTTTGTGTGTGTGTGTGTGGCGACGAGGAGAAAACATAAAAATGTCACGGAATGAATAGAGGTCAAGAACGGGGTTGATAAAGCGAAGATGTGTGAAAGAGAGAGCGAGCCTCCGCCAGCTGCTGAGTAAGGAGTTAACTTTTTCTTTCTTAGCTTGGCACCGTCCTCCAAAAGACACACTTTTTTTTCTACTGGAGCTCAGTCAAGACACACACACACACACATACACACACTGTGTCGTTACATTTGTTGGCATGTCGAAACGTTGCAGTGGTGTCCAAACTGCGGCCCGCTGGCCAGTTTTCAGACGGCGACATTAAATATGGCCCGCATAAGAAGCTTTAGTTCAGCCTACATTGTTGTTCTTCTCACCTTGATCACGAAATGGAGCGAGTCTATTAAACAGTCCTTTCATTTAAGGGTCTGACAATATATGTTGAAAGCAATCGATTAATCTTTTTCAGTCGTTTGTCTCACATAAATAAGACAATAACAATCTGATGTGATTATTTGAGCCAAAATTGAAATGAACTTTAAAAAACATTTAGAAAATGTCCAGTCACAGAAAAAAAGCCAAGAAAATCCCTATTTAAATGTATCACTTGAGATCATTTATATAACAAAATAGGTATTTTGGACGCATTTTCTTACATTGAGTGGAAATAAAGCGGGATTGTTTACGGGACGGAATCCACAAAGACAAACACCTTCCCTCGCTTTGACTCTCACGGTTTACCAGACGGCGTCCGCGACGGGAAGGGCGCCGATAAAACCGCCCCAAATCACTTCTTTTTGTTGTTTCCAGCTGATTGCAGAGTGTAATTTAGCCGCCGGGTCATAAAGGTCTTGGGAATAGGCCGGCCAAGACAGACCTGGTGGGAGTCTGGAGGGGGGAGGGGGCTTGGGGGGGGTCCGTCGGGATTAGATTAAAGCGGGTGCGGAATGAAGAGCAGTATTTTAAGAGCCCATAAATTCCACCCTTTCCCGTCTATTAACGTCTTACTCTTTGATTCACGTTAAGCCGTGTTCGAAAACCGAGGAGCTTCATCTCCGACGTGGCGGCGCAAATGTTTGCCCATGTCAAGATGAGCCATAGAGCGGGCCAGATCCAAAGCCGAGACCCAAACGTAGGAGGACGGGGAGGCCGGGCGCCATTGTTAAGTTTATCCATTCGTCTTCTGCGTAGTTTTCCTTCTCTAAATGGTCCTATTTCTCTCTCAGGCGACCTTTGCGAGGACGTGCTGGACCCGTGTCTTCCCGATTTCGACCCCTGCGAGCACGATTCCAAGTGCGTCCACGTCGGGCGGAGTTACAGGTGAGAGACGCACCGCCCCGCTTGTCGCCAAATGCCGTTTTGTGGTACGCCGGTCAAAGTCGAACCGCCTCCGTCCGCTTCAAAAATGAGGACAGACGCGTAACGAATCGTTTCATTTGGCGAGACCGAAGTGTTGTGTTTTTGGGGCTACCACTGATGAAACAGCCACGGAGTCCAGTTACATATTTTGACGTCAATTTGAGCGCAACTCTGTCGTAATTGGGACTCGCCTAAGAGATTTTTTTTTAAATTCCCGGCCAGATTTTTTCTCAATAGCAAAATTTTCCGCAGGTGCGAGTGTTTGCCGGGCTACGTGGGCGATGTTTGCGAGCTGGACTACGACGACTGCCTGGAGAACAAGTGCCAGCACGGCGCCGAGTGCGTGGACGCCGTCAACGGCTACACCTGCGTGTGCCAGGAGGGCTTCAGGTGAGCGCCGTCCACAGCCAAAAAAAGTGAGAAATGCGGCATCAAGGGTACCAAAAAGCACATCCGTGTCCTTCCAGCGGTTTGTTTTGCGAGAATCCCCCCCCGCCCATGATTTTGCTGCAGACCAGCCCGTGCGACCAGAGCGAGTGCCAAAACGGCGCCCCTTGCCTGCTGCTGGCCGGCGAGCCCGTGTGTCGCTGCCTGCCCGGCTTCTACGGCGACAAATGCCACAAGATGGCCACCGTCCACTTCCTGGGACGCCAGGCCTACGTGGAGCTCCCGGGGGCCCGGCTGCTCCCCGACGCGCACATTTCCTTCCAGGTACGGCATGTCACATTTGGATTAAATTTCCATTTCAAGGTTTACCTTGGTTTTTTTTTGGGGGGGGGGGTTCCCCTCTCGCCTTTGAGTACATTTTCTTTAGGTAAAATTCAACTCAAACTTTCCAACATTCAGTCTTATGTTTCATATAGTTCAGGGGCTCGGAACCTTTTTGAAAGAGAGAGCCATAAACAATTCCTATTTTCATATGTTATTCCTTGCGAGCCATACTCACAATTTAAAAGTCAAAATACATGAAATTTTGTAGTCATTTTATCACTTTTAAAGTCCAAAAAGTCTCTGAATTCCTTTGACAACGTTGTTACGATGTTGCTAATCAATGAATATCAATGAGTTCAATGAGTATCAATGAAATCAATGATGCAGTCCCGACGTGACGTTCCTATTGGTGCTTTAGGGACTCGGCTCTCTCACCACCGGTTTCCATATTTTAGCTCAGAGCCATATGCACCCATCATAAGAGCCACATGTGGCTCCCGAGCCATAGGTTCCCTACCCCTGATATAGTTGAAGACAAATCCAAAATTATTCTGACCAATTGTTGATCATGTTTATTGAAACAAAATGATCGAAAAGAATATTTCATTCAACATAAACAAATTATTTTGCATTTTATATCAATCAGCAATCACACTGGTCATTCGTCATGGTTATTTTAATATTGCAGATTTGTTTCTCTAATTCATTTTTTGAATTAACCTACATTTTGGTTTTTTATTTATTTCTCTCATTCTCTCGCTCACTTACGTTGCACTCACCATTGTTTTCTTTTAGTATTTATTCATTTTGGAATAGAATGAAAATTCATGAACACATAAATCACTCTGTAATCAGTAACTATGACCTAAATGAAGTATTGTTGTGAATATGAAGTGGTATGCCTCCACATAGTGGTTGTTGAAATCTAGATTTTTTTTCATAGTGGAATCAAAGGTTTGTTTCAATCTTGACACCGACATATTTAAATCTCATTATACTATACTATAATGGAATTCAATATTGTACTCTTTAGCATGTAGTGATCATCTCATCTCCCTAAAGCTAAGAAAGGACAAGGCAACATGACAGGAAGGTTAAACGGTACAACATCAAACCTGAAGGATCTTTTTTTTAATCTCCAATCCAACGTCTATCCGCCCGCCGCCAGCTGCCTCGCACGCGCAAACGCACAAACGTGCGGGCAGACACTTTCCAGTGTGGATTTTTCTGTCCGTCGGACAATTTGGAAACCCAATTGGCCGTTTTGTCTTCTTGGCAAGCGAGAAAAAGCGCAAAGGTCCGCCCGACACTTGTGTTTAACACCTGCGCGAGCGTGAACGTGAACGTGTGCTTTCCACCTTCACCTTCCCGTTGGCAGTGTTGGACTTTTTCAATGGCAAAGCTGTTAAATCCGCAGCGAGGCTCCTCCACTCTGAGAAAAAGGAAAAGTCAAGTGCATTGACAGCCCTTCATAAATCACTCCTCTTCCCTTTTTAACACGTTTTCTCTCTCTCTCTCTCTCGTGGAACCCTTGGTTCACATCGCCTATCGTTTCTCTTGCAATGACGGCTAGAGGCTCACGCTTCGGCACCCCGGTGCCGTCGATGGCGGCTGACGTCCAATCTATTTGAACTGGGAAGCTTGGCGGTGAACGGACGGAAGTTCGTGGATTGGAGGCTCCGGGGAAAGCGAATCTTGCTTTCTCGCTGAAATGGCATCATGAGAGATCCATTTTAAAAAATAATAATAAATCTCATTCTGTGTTACTTTATTGACTGTCATTGACAGTGAGGCTGTACAATATGTATGAGTGTTTCCATAAAAAAGATAATCTTTCTATGTTTGAATCCATATGGAGTTGAGCGATAACAGCGGCGTCTTGCCTTTTTTAGGTGGCCACCGAAAAAGACAACGGCATCTTGTTGTATAAGGAGGACCAGGACCCGTTGGCACTGGAACTTTACCAAGGACACATACGACTTATCTACGACATGGCCAGCTACCCTCCCACCACAGTATACAGGTAATTCAAATTTTGCATTCTATTCAATGTCTTTATTCTCATTATCCAAGTACAATGAGACTTAAATCTTCACCATAAAGTGCATATACAAAAAAAAAACCAAAAAATCTGCCCATCCATTGCATTTGAGACTTCAATTCCCTGCAAGGATGTTTAAACACACCATAAAACTAACCATCAGGCTTAAAATATATGAAAACATACATTGTACGGTGTTGGCATTGCTGAGTGATTTTACCTGCCATTCCTGTTTTTACTTCCACCTTTAAATTGGGCGTTAGGAACATCAATGGGTCATTCTTTTTTTTAGTGACGCGGTTTCAAAACGTCGAAACATGAAAATAAGCAACAAAACGATGTAACCTCATAATATTAAGATGTTAATCCTGCCCTATTACATTGCATGACTTCATTCTCATAATATAATGACCGTAACACCGTCATTTTACAAGCATTTCCTCTCCTAATATTGCTTAAATCTCCATCTATGATGCCAAAAGTAGTTTCACGATGATACAGACCTTACGTTGACAGTGTACAATGTATGACTTAATACATTAATCTCGTGATATGACATTTAAAAAAGTAGTTTTATGTTGAAACATCTGTCTCAGCCCGTGAAGCCAAACTTCCGGGTCATGTCACGGGAAAAATAAGCAACAAAACGACTTTAATGCTACAATTTTAATCCTGTAAATGTACAATGCATGACATCATTATCGTGAACATGCAATATATCTACGGCCTATCTGCTCAAGGTGCTGACTTGGACTGGTTGCCCTTCCATCACCTTGACTTTGTACAGGGAAAACAAATAAAAATAAAATAAACCGCAGCCGCTCTGAACGCAGTTGAACTTCCTCCGTTTTTTCCCATTGTTTATCTTCCCGTCTCTTCAGTAAATGCACAAGTGTTATCTTGGATTATCATCTCCCGCGGTGCAATTTAGCAAAGGAATATCAGTTCCTATAAAAATGCCAGAGCGCTTTTCCGCGCTATCCGAAGGCTCAGGCGGCGGACTGAGGTTTCTGGCGCCGTCCGTTTGAAGCTGGGCCCGCAAAGACTCTGGCCGCTTTTCCGTCGGGTCGCCCGCCGTCTCGTCGGGATTACGGCGGAATTCGCCGGATTGCCCGTTTGTTTTGAGAAGGAAGCGCGGCCGTGCGGAACCGCCAGACTCGAAGAACCGTTGCTGAGAAGTCAAAGCCCGCTTCAAACTCTAACCTTGACTTCTACTTTGCCATTAAATCGTGGTTAAATCGGCCCGTTTTAGCAGCGTCGATGGAAGAAAAACACAGCCATAAATACATTCTATATTGTATGTTGATTGCCAATACATTTAGAGTATTTAGCTTCATTTATAGCCGGTAAAATAGGTGATGATTTATTGGCCAATCGCTCAATTGACATAAAAACATGGTCACCTTAAATCAGGGGTCGGGAACCTTTTTGAAAGAGAGAGCCATAAACAATTCCTCTTTTCAAATGTAATTCCTTGAGAGCCATACTCACAATTTAAAAGTCAAAATGCATGAAAATGTGCGATTTTTTTTTTGGGGGGGTCATTTTCCCACTTTTAAAGTACATCAAGTCTCTGAATTCTTTTGACAACATTGTTACGCTGTTGCTAATCAATGAATATCAATGAGTATCAATGAGAGAATGAATGCAGAAGACTCAAATCAATGCCACAGTTCCGACGTGACGTTCCTATTGGTCCGTTCGGGACTCGGCTCCCTCACCGGCAGTTTCCATATTTTAGCTCAGAGCCATATGCACCCATCCAAAGAGCCACATGCGGCTCCCGAGCCATAGGTTCCCTACCCCTGCCTTAAATCAATGCTATTAGGATTTATAGCTTAAAGGCATTGGAGTGAGATTCTTTTTTTTTTTTTTTTACCTTACATTAATACTCGGGATGTCATTGCGTGCGACAAAATATATTCTGGTGGCTTTCTGTACATTTTGGGCATTCTGGGGTGACTTCCAGTAGATTTTGGATCAGATTGATGTTGATATTCCGAACATTAATGACCCGAGATTTCCATTTTGGCCCATTTGGGGGATGTTCCCGTGTCACTTGCTATTATTTTTGAATTCGTTCAAGGAGACGATCCCACGCCCTTCCCATTCAAAGAGGATTGGACATCTCAATGGCAGCCAATGAGTTTACGTCAGCCACGTTTGCGCGTCGATTTCCGCTCTGCCTTTCCTCCGGCGTCCCTCCTCTGTCTTTTCAGGCGTGGCACGTGTTACGCTAACCATCGTCGACAAGGATAATTCTCGACGCAGCTTTGCGGTGGGACTCCCTCCCGGGTACCACAACCCGCAGTCCCCCCCCACCTCTCCCATCCCCTCGCCCTCCCCGTTCCGCTCCATCCCTCCGTCATCTCCGCACTTAATCATCGGCTCTCGCCACTCTCCTCTTTTTGGACCAGCTCTCCTCCGTCCCGTCCCGCCTCTGCCATATTTTACCGCCCCAGAAATGCAAAGGGTCCGTTACTGTGCGCTCACGTTCAATGAGCACTTTGACACTTTTCCTCGAACATTTTGATGCTTCCACCCACAACCTCCCCCTATTGACATTTCTTCTTTGGACATGCACAACCCCCCCAAGTCTGCTCTCTCTCGGCCCAAAACGTCAAAGCTTGACATATTGTTTTCTAAGCTTAAATCCAATCCCGTCCAACCTGCTCACCCTTACAGAACCCTCAGCAGCTTGGTTTCTGCTACTTTTAACAGCAATCTGTCCAATTCAGTAACGTACTCCCCCAGGTAATAGACGTTAAACACTATACTATTATAGCCTTGCGCATCATCTTGTGTTTGTTTTAGTCTCCTCTCGCCCGACCACACCCCCTTTGAAACCGCAAACGGGATCCCCCAGGGGCCCGTGGGTGGCCGCACCCCCCCTCTCAGCTCCGGCCCTGCTCCTCTTGCTTGGCTTTTTTGGAAGAAACGGTGCTTTCATGAAAAGGGAAGGAGGAGTGAGCGGAACAAAAACACAAGAGAGAAATGGCCGCCGTCGCCGCCGCCGTCGTCTCGGTCGGCGAGGGCTAATTGAGGCCGCCGCGTCTGCGCCTCGTCACTTTAATTGAGTCGGGCTGCTGGCGCACGCAATCATATTATTGATAAATAGTCAACAAAGGCGGGCCGGCAGCGGCCAATTGCCTTTCACAGTGGAAATGGAGAGAATCCAAATATTTGGACATCATGTCCATTACATCTGGATAGTTACGGAGTCGACCTTTTCTCGTGGGCTGCCGTTGACGGCGCTAGACGTCCCATCCGTTTTGACCGGGAGGGGCCTAGATGACCTTTCCTGTCAGTTTGGAATTGGATGTCTGTCCTTGTCAAATGCTTGAATACTATCCACTTGGAATTGTATCCATCCAAAAAACAACATTTAAAGAAGGGGTCAACAAACCTTTTTCTAACTTGAATTTTTCCAAACTTTTATTTGTTAAATAGACAATCTATATCGGGGGTCGGTTTTTGTTATGTATAATAATGTATACATTAATTGTAGATATTTGAATTCCATTTGTAAAAGTACTTGTGCTGTACTGCCACCTGCTGGGGTTTGATTTGAAGATCAGCGCTAATTCAAAGCAGCAAATTTCACGTACAGTTTGGAATATTAATAATAACAAGAATCACTAGCCATCCCTTCTCAGTCCAAATGTATTAGAC